>NW_023425405.1:49662357-50344024 GCF_014108245.1 Pipistrellus kuhlii | reverse complement strand
CGCGCGAGGAGCCGTGGGGCGAGCCCCGCGGAGGCGGAGGCGGAGGCGCGGGCCACGGCCGGGCGCAGGGGGAGGCGGGCGGCGCCCCCGGCCGCGGTGCGTAGGGGTGAGACCGCGGCTGCAGGGAGGGAGGGTCGGCCGCGCGGGCCGGGTCCCGGGAGAGGCTGGAAGCTGCGGGGGCGCGGGAGGCGGAGGCCGGGCCCGGGCTGGGGCCGGGAGGCCGAGGCCAGGGCGGCGGGGGTCGGGCCGGGAGGGGGGAAGAGGGAGAGGCGGGAGGGAGGAGGGCCGTAGCTCCTGCACAGGCGGGGCGGGCAGGTGGGGAGCCGCGGGGGTCGGACCGGGCCGGGGGCGGGGCCGGCGGGGGCGGGTCTTGCTGGGACCCCGCGGGGCGGCGGCGGCGGCGGCGGCGGCGCAGGCGCGGTGCCCGCCTCCTCCCGCCGGCGGAGCGAGCGGAGGCTGCAGCCGGCTTTGCTCCCGCGTCGCCGCCGCCCCGCCGCCGCGAAGACCCCCGCCCCCCGGCCGCTTCCCCGCGCCGGGATGAGCTCCCGGAAAGGTGGGTGGCGGCCCGCGGCGGGCCCCCTCGCGGCCACGCGGCCCCGCAGGCCGGCCCGACCGTTAATGTGTGTGTCTCCTCCTCTCTCCCCAGTGCTGGCCATTCAGGCCCGAAAGCGGAGGCCGAAGAGAGAGAAACATCCGAAAAAGTGAGTCGGCCCTGGGTCCCCGCCCGGAGCCCGGGCCGGGCCGCTCGGGACCCCGCCGGGGAAGTTGCCCGAATTCCCGGGCCGGCGGGCGGGCGGGCTGGTCCCCGGGGACCCGGCGCTCGCCGCCTGCGCGCCGGCCGGGGGGAGGGGCGGCTCTCGGGGGAGGGGCTCGCGCCAGCCCGCGGCCGACCGATCGACCGGCCGGCCGGCCGGCCGGCCGGCGAGTTGTCCCGGGCCCCGGCCCCCCGCGATCCGGGGCCCCCGGTGCGGAGGAGGCGCGGGGCGCGCGCGCCGCCCCTGCGCGCGGGGCTGGCCCTGGGGTCGCGGGCCCGTCCCGGGAGGGGCGCCGGCGCCGGGCTCCGCACGCCGGGCGCGGGGAGGCTGCCCCGCCGCTCGCACCTGGCCGCGGGGGCCGGGAGTGCGGAGTGCGAGTGCGTGCCGCCGCCCCGCGCCCCCTCCGCGGAGAACCGGGGCCGGTGGGCTCGGAGGCTGGCCGCGGGCGTGTGCCCGGCGCCGGCTCAGCGCCCAGACCCGTGCGTCCCGGCTCTCGGGTTCGAGTTGGAAACTTTGCGCCGGGGCCGAGCGTGCGCGCCGCGCGGGAGCCCAGGTGGGCGTGTGCGCCGGCGGCTCCCGGTGCCCGCAGCCCGGAGCCCGGTGCCCGCAGCCGGAGCCCGCGCGTGGGGAGTGATAGTGACACGGGGCCGGCGGCCGGCCCCTGCAGCCTGGGAGCGGGAGCGAGAAGCCTTTCCTGGAGAGCCGCTCCGAGACCGCAGAGCGCCACCACCTTTCTTTTTTTATTTTTCCCCTTTATTAAAAAAAAATCTGCCAGCGCTGTACACATCTCCTCTCTAGCTTTGGGACTTTGCTTGTTCCCTTGGTACTACGGGGAGTGGTAGTCCACGATCACCTACCTTTAAATATTGTAAAATCACAAAGGATCTGTCGGTTGTTTCCTTCCGGGGGGCTTTCTCCCCCCCCCCCTCCCCCCTGCCCCCCAACATTTGTAATTTCTAGGCTTGCTTCTGTCCTGTTCGCCTTGGTCTCTGTCTAGGAAATTGCATACTCAACTGGTAGCATCTATGAAAACTGTATATCATGACAAAAGATTTTTACCCATTCAGAATGGAATACAATTTGTAATTAAGTTCAGGATTTCACAAGATGTGATATCGACCTAATGCTTTTTAAAAAAAATCTGGGGGAGGCGGGAGGGAATGGAATATTTGGTAGTTTTAGATTTTTTTTTAAAATTAATGTTAGCTTTCAAGTCAATCAGAACCTCAAATTTGGTATTTCCTTTGGTGAACAATGTGAAAGTTTAAACAATAAGGAGAACAGTAATGGTTAGGATCCTGAGTATTGGGTTTTAATCACAGCTTTTATTTCCCCAAAGTCCACTATGTTCAGAAACGTGAAAAGGAAAAAAGCATACCCTGCAGTTGGAGGGTGGCTCTGAATGAATGTGTATGTTTCAGTAGATACATGTATTTATGTATATGTATATATGCAAATGTAAGTATTATATGTGTTTTATATATATGCATACATGTGAAAAAGCAGTTAAGTAAGAAAATGTATGTTTCATATTTTCATACTAAGATATGACTCCTAATGGCCAGGAGCCTTTGTTGGTGTACTTCAGTTTGGATTTATGTAGTGTGTTTATAAAGAATTAGCATACATCCACAATATTCAACTTTCACTGCCACAGATTAATCAGTTTCTTCCACTGTCTATTGTATTTATGTGTTAAGATTTGAGGGCAAAACCCCCTAGCCTGCCCTAACTGGTTTGGGCAGCCTGCGGACTGAATGGTCCCAGGTTGGATCCCTGTCAAGGACATGTACCTTGGTTGTGGGCACAACCCCTGAAGGGAGGGAGGAGGTAGCTGATTAATGTTTCTAACTCTCTATCCCTCTCCCTTCCTCTCTGCAAAAAAGCAACAGAATATATTAATATATATGACAAAATAACTCCAAAATGTTTAAAAACAAACAAACCTCAGCCAATGCCTAAAAGAACTGGTTGATCTGCAGTTAATTAGCAAGAGTAGATCAGCCCAGTTACATAAAAGCCATGTAATTTTTAACTTAATTCTTTGGTTCAAGACATTATTTTAAAGGAATGCTTCATATAATTATGCATGTGTTCAACAGTATTTACCTTCCTTTCCTAGTAGGTGGTGGTAGAGCTTTGAGTAAGACGAACAAAGCTCCACTTCTGTGGAGGTTTGGGGAGACCCCCAGAGGAGATGCCAAATAAAAATGCCAGTTTCAGATAGTGCTAAGGCATCGGGAGAAAATGAAGATGGGGTGCCTTAAGTCACAGTGATGACATTTGAACACTACAGTCACCCTGCTGATGACTTTACATGTATTTATTCCTTGTGATAACCTGGTGAGGTAGACATTGTTATCACCGTTTTTGCAGACAAGGAAATGGGGACACAGCATGAGTAAGTAACATGCCCAGCTGCTAAGTTGAGTCAAGGCAGCCTGGGACTAGAGTCCACACACAGCTGTTTGAGGAAGTGACATTTGAACCAAAGCTAGACTTAGGAGGAGGAGATGGGAGTGTGGCAGAGGCCTGAGGGAGGACTGGGCGAGGACTGTTGGAGGGACCTGAAGGTCAGGTGGCTGGGAGCTGTTGAAGAAGATGGTGAGGGGGGCCTGGCCTTTAAAATTTTTAAAAAAATTTTTTAATTGATTTTTAGAGAGAGAGGAAGGGCGAGGGAGAGAAACATTGATTGGCTGCCTCCAGTACTCCCCCCTGCCCAGGTTCCAGCCTGCAACATGGGCATTTGCCCTGACTGGGAATTAAACTGACCATCTTTCAGTGGCCAGGTATCGAGAATATGTTTTTATTGATTTTGGAGGGAGAAGGAAAAGGATTGGGGGGAGGGGGTTAGGATGAGAAGAAGAGAGACGGGGGAGGTGAGAGACATGTGAGAGAGAAACATTGATTGGTTATCTCCTGTTGCTTCCTGGCTGAGGATCGAACCCACAACCCACGTAATATGCTCTGTTTGTATAGGACACACTCGAATCAACTGAGCCAGGGTGGGTCTGGCCTTGTTGGCCACTGGGAGAATGGATTGTGTAGGGGCAGGCCGGGGAGAAGTAGGAAAGAGGAGCTGGCCAATTAGTCTTGGGAGACCATGGTGACTTGGATCAGGGTGGCCCTGGAGGGGAAAGGTGGTGGAAAGGGCTTCAGGTGCCACTGGGACAGTGAATCACAGATGCAACAATTTAGGAATGCTGTGGTACCAGCTGATAGGTATATTAGGTAAGCATCAACTGTTCCTATAGTATCAACTCAAGATCACTAGCCAGTGACTTGGAAATATCTCCCTCGGAAGGTAATCATTTATTTTTGACTTGTTGTTTTGTTAACGCATTTGTTTATTCAACAAACATTTGTGCTATCAGCAATGGAGTTCAGCACAACAAACACATATAAAGCAGATAAGCTATTGCACGTAGTACCTAGTGCTAGGCAATGTGTTGGATACTAGGAAGATTAAGATAAGCAAAACCACTAACTGGCAAGTAGGAGAGATTTCCTGGTCAACCAACTTGCAGGACATGTGATGAGTACTGTAAGACTTTGATTGGAAAGGAAAGGCTTTAGGAAGAGACCTTGTTTGATTTTAGCATTAGTCTTATTTTAATAAAATAGCTTTATTTTTTTCTCTTCTATTGAAATACAAATTGGTTTTAAAAACCATGTTGAACTGTCACATTTCCTTCAGGAAGTATATATTATATACAAGGGCTGGAGACTCCTTGAGGTGTCTAATTTGAATTGCATGGAAAGGGAAAAATATTTGGACAGATACAGATATACCAGAGGCCCAGGGCACGAATTAATGCACAGGTAGGGTCCCTCGGCCTGGCTGGTGATTGGAGCTGATCAGGCCCTTGTCCAGGGGGAGAGATTGTGGGAGGTTGGCTGGTCACAGGAGGTTGGCTGTGGAAATGCACTGACCACGAGGGGCAGCTCCTGTGTTTGAGTATCTGTCCCTGGTGGTCAGTGCATGTCATAGCTACCATCTGGTCATCTGGTAGTCCGGTTGTAAGGGTTGCTTTTTTCTTTTTAAGAGGCCTGGTGCACGAAATTCGTGCATGGGGTGGGGGTGGGGCGGGTGTTCCTCAGCCCAGCCTGAACCCTCTCCAATCTGGGACATCCTCTCACAATCCAGGATGCTGGCTACCAACTGCTCGTCTGCCTGCCTTCCTGATTGCCCCTAACTGCTTCTGTCTGCCAGCCTGATCACCCCCTACTACTCCCCTGCCAGCCTGATTGATGTCTAACTGCTCCCCTGCCAGCCTGTTTGCCCCCAACTGCCCTCCCCTGCAGGTCTGATCACTCCTAATTGCCCTCCCCTGCAGGGTTGATCACCTTCAACTGCTCTCCCTTGCAGGCCTGGTCCCTCCCAACTGCCCTCCCCTGCTGGCCATCTTGTGGTGGCCATCTTGTGTCCACATGGGGGCAGGATCTTTAACCACATGGGGCAGCCATCTTGTGTGTTGGAGTGATGGTCAATCTGCATATTACTCTTTTATTAGATAAGATAGAGGCCTGGTGCATGGGGGGGCTGGCTGATTTACTCTGAAGGGTGTCCAGGATCAGGGTGGGGGTTCCTTTGGGGCGGCCTGGGCGAGGGGCCTGTAGTAGTTTGCAGGCCAGTCATGCCCCCTGGGGACCCAAGTGGAGGCCCTGGTGTCTGGAATTTATTTAACTTCTACAATTGAAACTTTTTAGCCTGGAGCAGAGCCAAGCCTACTGCTCGCTCCAGCAGCAGCCATTTCTGTTGGGCTTTGTTTACCTTCCATAATTGAAACTTTGTAGCCTTAAGTGCAGGCCAGGGCTGGCCAGGGCTGCAGAAGCTTGGCTTCCTCTATCGCCGGGGGCAACCTTAGCCTCTCTCCTGCTCTGTGTGGCTTCAGCCATCTTTGTTGGGGCTAATTTGCATACTTGCTCTGATGGGCTGGTGGGCGTGGCTTGTATAGCTGAGTGATGGTTAATTTGCATAACCCTCTTATTAGGTAGGAGATATATATTAAAAGAACGTTTACTGGTAAAATTACAGAGTTGAGAACATAATTCCTAGATGTAAAGGGCTTAGCAAACTAGTTCTAGAGGTTAAGGAAGGGCCCTTGGGAAGGAAGGCCCTTGGAGCTTGGGAGTGAGGAAGCTAATGGTAAAGTTCCTGGGCTGTGGGAAGTGGGGAAAGGGAGGGGAAGAGAGAGAGAAAGGCAGAGGTACGCTCTCTGCACTGGGTCCTCAATCCTAAGGGTTTTAAGGGTGGAGATTTTGGGGAAGATCCCAGGAAAGATCTTAAAAGAATATTCAGTCGTTTCCCAGCTGTGTGTATTCAGGGTTATGGTCTCCACTGATTGGCCAGCACCAGGACTGGGGATCATTATTCTAAGCAGTTGAGGCTGGTTTTGAGGCTGGTTTTGTTGCTTATCTGCTGAAGCTGGATCTGGAGCTGAAATACAACTGAGGCCTAGATGTTATCTCTAGGGAGGAAAGATCAGGGGGGCCAAACCTCATGACCAGTGATATGCAGGGGGTATGCAGTGATAGGGGAGGAAAAGTCACCCTGGGGCAAGGTCCTACCCTACAGTTGATTGACCATTGCTAGGCACCTGAGGCTTTCTATCCTTGTGACCTTCTGTACCTGGCCCACCCTCCATCCCCTGCTCTTGTCAAACTGCCTGAGGATATTTTTATTGATTTTTAGAGAGAAAGGTAAAGAGAGAGTGAGGGAAAAAAAGAAAGAAAGACATCGATGTGTGGGTGAAATATTGAATATGGATTATCTGCCACCTGTACACCCCGCCATTGGGGATTGAGCCTATAATCTGGGCATATGCCCTGAGCTGCAATCAACTTGCAACCTTCTGATGCACAAGACAACGCCTATCCAACTGAGCCACACCGGCCAGGCCAGACAAAGAATATTTTTGAACATAATGTATGAGTTGTTTGATGAAGAGAGAACCACTTGGACTTCTCTAAGAAACATTTATGGGGTTGAGAAGCAGAAAGCAACAAAGTCTTTCTTATGGACACCGTTCCTCTAGGTCCTCTGGAGATTGCAGAGCTGTCTTGAGGCCACTGCAAATCACCTGCTGCTTTCCACTGTTATTGCACTTCTCTAGGCCTAGATGATAATGACCTTAGGTTTGTCCTTAAGGTGTCAGCAGTTTTTATTGTTGAAAATGTAGAAGGTGGTGTCATAAGACACATCTGATTTTTCATCATTAGGCTGAGTCCCACAGGTTTTACCCCAGATGCCATGAGACTCAAACACCAAGAATGTCTATCTGAGCACTTGTGCTCTGAGCTGAGTAGCACTAACTCCAGTCTTGATGTGGCTTCATCTGTAAATCCTTGGTTATAAAACCTCTATTTAGCTAATCTTCATTTGGTTATTCAGGTTGATGTTCTATAATTTAGTTGTAATTCCAGATTGATACTGGGAGGAGGTGTGTGTAAGCTCCATCTACTCCTGTGCTGTCTTGAATCTCCCTCTTTTTATTATTATTATTTTTTTTAATTTAATAAATCTTTATGCTCAGATTATTACAATTGTTTCTGATCCCCCTCCCCCCCATAGCTCTCTTCCACCCGGTTCCCACCCCACCCTCTACCCTTACCTCCCCCCCATTGTCCTCATCCATAGTTGTACGATTTTAATCCAGTCTCTTCCTGCACCCCCAACACCCCTTTCCCCCTGATAATTATCAATACACTCTCTTTCTGGATCTCTCTCTTTTTAAATTTAATTTTATTTATTGATTAGAGAGAGAGAGAGAGAGAGAGAGAGAGAGAGAGAGAGAAACTATTGGTTTGTTGTTGCACTTATTTATGCATTCATTGGTTGATTCTTGTATATGCCCTGACCAGGGATCCAACTTGAAACCTTGTTGTATCAGGACAATGCTCTAACCAGTTGAGTTACCTGGTCAGGGCTCCTTTTTTAAGTAGCATGTATGACAGTTTCAGTTGCTCCACATCTGTCTCACTTGTGTATAGGCCGATGCTCTAACTACTGAGCTATAAACAGGGCTCATTTTCATCAGTTTATTGGTCATTTGAATTTCCTATTTGTGAAGTGTCCATTTTAAAAACATACTGGGTTGTAAGTCTTTTCTTATAGTTATGATAGTTTTATTGACATATAATTTACAGACCATACAATTCATCTACGTACAATTCAATAGTTTTTAGTAGATCCACAGAGTTCTGTTAAACTAGATCTTGGAGAGCCAGTAAGGATTTGTCAAATAGAGCAGGCCGGGTGAGGGCCTTCCGGCAGAAGCAGCACTGCAGTGGAGGTGTAAAATGGCGTGCTATTTTCCCTGGAAAGTCAAGTAGGCCGGTGAGGTTGGGGTGCTGGGTGTGGAGAGCAGCGAATGGCACAGTGAGGACGTCTTCAGGGCCTGGGGCCTGTTAAGAGGCAGATGGAGGTTTTTAGAAAAGCCAGATCATTAGGAGGCTTCATGAGATTGATGGTTATTAAGGGAGTAGAAATCACAGGATTTAGTTTCTAATTTCACATGGGAGTAGAGTGGAAAAGGGTGTATGATAGATCCCAGATTTCTCAATTAGCTACACTTGTGGAGTGTGTTGCAATCATTCCTGAAGACAGGGAATGCAGAGCAGGTTTGGGAAAAGCTAATGATCTCTGGTCGGACCTTTGGAGGTGTTTTGTGGCTGCCAGTGTTCGTAGCTGAAGCATCTGCCTGGAGCTGGAATCGAACCAACAACCTTTGGTACCCAGGACGATGTCCAACCGAGTTACACTGGTCAGGGCATGTTATACACTTTATTTATTTTATTTTTAAAATATATTTTATTGATTTTTTAAAAAAATATATATATTTTATTGATTTTGTACAGAGAGCAAGGAAGAGAGATAGAGAGCCAGAAACATTGATGAGAGAGAGTCATCGATCAGTTGCCTCTTGCACACCCCCTACTGGGGATATGCCCACAACCAAGGTACATGCCCTTGACTGGAATCGAACCCGGGTCCCCTCAATCCCCAAGCTGACACTCTATCCATTGAGTCAAACTGGTCTCGGCTATTTTATTGATTTTTTTTACAGAGAGGAAGGGAGAGGGCTAGAGAGTTAGAAACATCAATGAGAGAGAAACATTGATCAGCTGCCTCCTGCACACCCCCTACTGGTTATGTGCCCACAACCAAGGTACATGCTCTTGGCTGGAATCTAACCTGGGACACTTCAGTCCACAGGCTGACGCTCTATCCACTGAGCCAAACTGGTTAGGGCATGTTATACACTTTAAATTTGTGTAATTTTATTTGTCTCATACCCCAATGAAATGGAAACAAGTTATCAAAATCTTGAAATTGCAGTATCTGAGTAATTGGGGATTCACTACTATCTTCTCTGCTTTGTCTGTTTATAAAAATAAAGTTTTAAAACATGTTAATAATGCTTTTTGAGTCAGTTAATAGTTTTCCGGAGCACATGATATATGTTTTTTTAAAAGCTATTTTCCCCCAGTTTTACTGAGAAAAAAATGACATCACTATAAGTTTAAGATAAAGAGCATGATGGTTTGATTTACATATACTGTGAAACGATTCCCACAGTAGATTTAATTAAAATTTGTCATGCTATATAGATACAGTAAAAGAAAAAAGAAAAGAAAAATTTCTCCTTGTGATGAGAACTCTTAGGATCTATCTACTTCTCTCTTAACAATTTTCCTATGAATCATATAGCAGTATACATCATGTACATTACATCTCTAGCTTGTTCCTTTTGCCCACCTCCTCCAATTTCCCCTTCCTCATCTCTGGTAACCACAAATCTGATCTCTTTAAGAATTTAATTTTTTTTGTTTGTTTTTAAAAATTTCTTTATTGATTACGGTGTTACATATGTATCCTTATTCTCCCAGTACATCCCCTATACCGCCCTCATGCCCTCACCCCCCTGTTGTCTGTGTCCATTGGTTAGGCTTATATGCATGCATACAAGTCCTTTGGTTGATCTCTCCCCCTTACCTCCACCTTCCCTACCTTCCCTCTGAGATTTGACAGTCTGATCAATGTTTCTCTGTCTCTGGATCTATTTTTGTTCATCAGTTTATGTTGTTCATTATATCCCATAAATGAGTGAGATCATGTGATAATTATCTTTCTCAGAGTTTAAATATATATATTTTATTGATTTTGTACAGAGAGGAAGAGAGAGGAATAGAGAGTTAGAAACATCGATGAGAAAGAATCATCGATCAGCTGCCTCCTGTACACCCCCATTGGGGATGTGCTGGCAACCAAGGTACATGCCCTTGACCGGAATCGAACCTGGGGCCTTTCAGTCCGCAGGCTGACGCTCTATCCACTGAGCCAAACCAGTTTCGGCAGAATTTAAATTAAAAAAAATTTTTTTACTGATTTTTTTTTTTTTTTTTTTTTTACAGAGAGGAAGGGAGAGGGACAGAGTTAGGAACATCAGTGAGAAACATTGATCAGCTGCCTCTCCTGCACACCTCCCTCTGGGGATGTGCCCACAACGAAGGCATATACCCTTGCCCGGAATCGAACCCGGGACCTTTTAGTTTGCAGGCCGATACTTTATCCACTGAGCCAAACTAGTCAGGACCAGAATTTAATTTTTAAGAACAATTTTCAATTTATGGAAAAGCTGTGAAGATAGTACAGAGTATACATGATATTTATTTTAGTCTAAACTGAGATACTTTATTATTATTTTTTTTTAATATTTTTATTGATTTTTTTTTTTTTTTTTTTTTTTTTTTACAGAGATGAAGGGAAAGAAATAGACAGTTAGAAACAAAGATGAGAGAGAAACATTGATCAGTTGCTTCCTGCACACCCCCCACTGGGAATGTGCTAGCAACCAAGGTACATGCCCTTGACCGGAATCGAACCTGGGATCTTTCAGTCCGAAGGCCGATGCTCTATCCACTGAGCCAAACTGGTTTCAGTTGAGATACTTTATTTTTGAATCTATATTTGATATTTTGTCCAAGCTATAACTAATAGTTTGCAAAAACAATGGGATATTACCCCCACTTGTTATATGGAATTATATTTATTATCACCATTTAATGATTCGTTTACTTTTAAAAAACATTTTTATTGAATTCAGAGAGTAAGGGAGAGGGAGAGGATAGAAATTTCAATGAGAGAGATTCATTGATTGGCTGCCTCTTGCAGGCCCCCTACTGGGGATTGAGCCCACAACTAGGGTTTGTGCCCTCTATTGCAGTTGAAACTGGAACCCTTCAAGTCCGCAGGACAACTCTATGCACTGAGCCAAATCAGCGAGGGCTTTACTTACTTAAAGGCAATTTAAAAAATATATTATTATTGATTCAGAGAGGAAGAGAGTGGGAGAAAGAGAGAGAGAAACATCAGTGATGAGAGAGAATCATTGATCAGCTGCTTCCTGAATGCCCTGGGGATTGAACCTACAACCTGGGCATGTGCCCTGACTGGGAATCAAACCATGATCTCCTGGTTCATCTCAACCACTGAGCCATGCCAGCCAGGCTAAAACAATGAAAAAAAAAAGGCTCTGTGTACAGCCTTAATGACGTCATACCTTGATGAATAATCCCATAAATGTGTTGGATTAATTTGCGTCCTTTGAAATTGATTTAGTTGGCTTGAAGTCTAATTAGTATTGACTTCAGACAGTACCTGCAAACAGTTCTCAGTCAATGAAGAACATTTCATCCCTTCTTCCCTCTTTTCTCAGTCTGACCAGGACTTCTCTGGGCCATGCTCCTCTAGGAATGTCCCTTCTCTTTTGCATTACATAGGTCACATTTCTGACCATCTGTCATCAGGACTAGCTTTATTGATTATTCATTTCCTCTTCTCTTAAATAATTTTTTTGCCTTATGTTAAAAGTAAGATAATTGAGAGATCAAACTATCATAATAAACACTTTGTAAAGATTAGAATATAAGGAAAGTACTCCGTTTTTGAGGGATAATTTTGGAAAAGACTATGGCTTATATTTAGGCATATTTGACCTTTTATATTTTTTTCTTAGCCTTACTACCATGTTTCCCCGAAAATAAGACATCCTCCGAAAATAAGACGTACTTACAGGTTTCCTTCTGAGTGAAATATAAGGCATCTCCCCGAAAATAAGGCCCCCCCTAGGCTAAACATGAGAGATTTGGTCCACTGATTCTGAAAGAAATGGAGTCACAAGAAATTCACTAGGAAATTCAGGAATTGGATTGTTATGATGATGTTCCAGAAGATGATGACATGATTGTCATTGAATAAATGAGTAACTTCTTGATACTGTAGGATTCACAGTTTGTCTGGTTTGTGTTGACAACCACTGTACTACCGTACCATATACAGGTAATAAATTTCCTTTATTTTCATTTAACAATAAATGTGTACCATATTCTTCTTCATGGAAAAATAAGACATCCCCTGAAAATAAGACCTAGTGCATCTTTGGGAGCAAAAATTAATATAAGACACTGTCTTATTTTCGGGGAAACAGGGTAGATAAATCCTGCCAAATGTATATGTAATGTTTTGCCTCCAATATTTGAATTCAGTTTCACATTGAATATCTTTGCAGTCAAACTGCTTTGCTAATAAGTTTAAAATTAATAATTGGGTTATTGATTCCAGAATACATTTTTTTCAGTTAACTCTTGTATAAATTATTAATGTAAATATTTTCAGGCATTATAATTCTCAAGTTAGGGCCTTAGAATGTGAGGCTTAAAAGGACAAGGATAGAAGGGAACATCAGGATGAGGTTGTAAAACGTTTTAAACTTAGATATGTTGTAACACAAGACTGTTATTCACCTTAGCTGAGCAAAGAGTGTAGATGCCTGCATCCCCAGGACTACTGAAATTTAGTACATGTGACCCCGGACGGATTGTGTGAACTCTGCATTTTTACTAGGCAGGGTATGAGAGAGAGAGTAAAAAGAGACTTCAACTCAGGTACCATTATAATCTCAGGGAGCAGAAGTTTAATTGAGA
Source organism: Pipistrellus kuhlii (assembly GCF_014108245.1). Taxonomy (NCBI): domain Eukaryota; kingdom Metazoa; phylum Chordata; class Mammalia; order Chiroptera; family Vespertilionidae; genus Pipistrellus; species Pipistrellus kuhlii. The sequence goes on along the minus strand of NW_023425405.1, from coordinate 50,331,281 downwards.
TATAAAAGATGGACAGTCCACTTAGGGGAGAATCCTGGCGCTCTGGTACTGTCATTGCTTTTGGCATCTCGGGAACAAAGTTGCAACTGCTGTTCCTGCTGCCAGCTAGCTACTGCAGCCACTTACCTAGAGATTTATCCTATTGATTATTTTTTATCTCTATAATATTCCATTGAAAGTGTTTTTTTTTTTGTTTGTTTGTTTTTGGGAGGCATGGTATGTTTTATCATAAAATAGGGTACAACTGAATATTAATTGCAGCATTAATGTAAGATTGGCTACATCTTTCACAGAGGACATATACAGCACAAGGCTATGGATCTGAAAATGCAATAAAATGTCAGGGACTTGAGCGAGCGCCTAGAAAGTGTTTTTCACCCTTACTTTGTATTAGCAGAGTGGTTTTAAAATAAAAATTTACATAATCTCTGTTACATGTAAAGTGGAAAAGTGGCTCCAGTCTGGGAGAATTGGCAGGTGCGGGCGTGGCCCTTCCCTTCACCGGACCTACGTTCTCCCAAGGCAGCTTCTTGGGATACAACTTAAAATCCTCTAGGCCTTCATTTACCCGCCAGTGGGGAAATTTCAGTCACAGAGAAACGAAGGCCTGCCTGGCTGCTGGGTCTCAGTTGGTCGAGTGCTGTCCTGTGCACCAAAAGGTGCTGGTTTGATTCCAGGTCAGGGCACATGCCCAGGTTGTGGGTTTTGTCCTCAGTTGGGGTGTTTTGGGGGGTAATTGGTAGATGTTTCTCTCTCACATTGATAGTTATCTATTTTCCTTCCTCTCTCTAAAATCAATAAAAACATATTTAAAAAGCAGAGAGAAATGAGGGCCTGAAGAAGTAAAGCTACTTGATTAAAGTCACTTATCTGTTTAGTGCCCGAGCCAACTTAGTGCTGGCTAAGAGTCCTGGATTCTGATTCAGTCTTTGAAACTACCATCTAATCTGCAGAAAGATAAGCCATTCTGGGCTTGATGCAGAATATAAAATTCAGAGCCCCTAAGAGATTATTGTAAGAACTTTATTTATTTACTTGTTTGTTTGTTTGTTTATTTATTTATTTATTGTGCATTTTTATTTCAGAGAGGAAGGGAGAAGGAGAGAGAGAGAGAGAGAAATATCAATGAGGAGAGAGACTCATTGTTCGGCTACCTCCCGCACGCCCCTCACTGGGGATTGAGCCTGCAACCCAGGCATGTACCCCCGACAGGAATCGAACCTGGGACCCTTCAGTCAGCAGACTGATGCTCTAGCCACTGAGCAAATCCAGTCAGGGCAAGAATCTTATTTTATCTTTTAAAGAACATTATTTTTTTAAAAGATATATTTTATTGATTTTTTACAGAGAGAAAGGGAGAGGAATAGAGAGTTGGAAACACCAGTGAGAGAGAAACATCAATCAGCTGCCTCCTGCACACCTCTTACTGTGGATGTGCCCGCAACCAAGCACATGCCCTTACCCGGAATCGAACCTGGGACCTTTCAGTCTATGCTGAAATGCTCTATCCACTGAGCCAAACTGGTCAGGGCAAGAACCTTATTTTTTTAATTCTTTCCTTGACTGTCAAAAGAAAAAAGTGAAACCTTTGCCATTTTGGCTCAGTGGATAGAGCATTGGCCTGTGGACTGATGGCTCCTAGGTTCAATTCTGGTCAAGGACACCTGCCCAGATTGTGGGCTCCATCCCCAATAAGGGGCATGCTGGAGGCTACTGATCAATGATTCTCTCTCATCATTGATGTTTCTATCTGTTCCTTTACCTTCCTCTCTGAAGTCAATAAAAATATAGTAATAAAGTGAAAATATATTCTGTAACTCTGAATGGAGACTACTCTTAACATGTCACATAGTCTGGACTATTTTATTACGTGCATATATGGTAAGTGTGGGATAGAAGTTGCTTTATGTAGAAAATTTTGGCATACAATAAGACAGTTTACAAAAAAGATGTAACTGTTTTGTCTTAGCTTTATAAACACACACACACACACACACACACACGTATTTTTAGTTGCTTTAAGGCTAAGGCTTTCAATATCCTTTACATAGTTACCAGCACCCAACAGGTATAACAGTAATAGCAGAACTGTTCTCCTCTTTCCCTTAGCTCCACTGACGCCCGCTACTTGCAGTGTCTTTGCGATCAAGTTAAGGGACATTTGAGGATTAAGTTTACCTTTAGACTCTAAAGTTTAGAGGATCTTAAGCTTTGTAACTTTATACTCTTAAAGTTTGAATACTGTTACTTTGTGTGGGCAAAGGCTATTTTATTTTCTGAACTTACCAGAGAAGATGTAATAGTTTCCCATCTTTCTGAAGTCTGATTATCTCTGCATATTCTTTGGTAAGGCTGATTGATATTACTCTTAGGGCAGTGGTTCTCAACCTTCCCAATGCCGCAATCCTTTAATACAGTTCCTCATGTTGTGGTGATCCCCAACCATAAAATTATTTTGTTGCTGCTTCATACCTGTAATTTTGCTACTGTTATGAATCGTAATGTAAATATCTGTGTTTTTCGATGATCTTAGGCTCTACAGCAGTGATTCTCAACCAGTGGGTCTTTGTGACCCACAGGCTGAAAACCGCTAGCAGGGTCAGACACTCCCAACAGTAGAAGAGGGAGCCAGATTCCTTGTGGAATCGGCTATTGTTAGGTTTCTGCTGGGGCATTGTCAGTATGCAAATTGTCCCCTTAAGAGTTCTACTGGGAGACCAATTGCTCGCTATGACATGCACTGATCACCAGGGGGCAGCGCAAAACGAAGGAAGGCCCCAGCTGTCAGCTGTCAGCTGTCAGCTGGGGAAAGGAATGCCCCATTGGCCCTGATTGAAGTCCAGGCCTAGGGACCTACCCATGCATGAATTTCATGCACGGGGCCTTTAGTATATATATAGATAGGTTTTTTTCCCCTTTAAAGTTAAATTCCATCAAATTTCACGTGCTTCATCGAATACAAATAAGAGCTAATATAGTAGCTAATATTCTAAATGCTTAATATGCATTTATTATCATTAATTCTCAAAACAACTCTTGAATTGGGCTTTTTATATTTTCAATTGTTTGAATCTTACTGGAAAGAGGCCTCTCTTTATATGGGGGTTATCTCCTATCTATTTTTGGTTCACATCATTGGGGTCCTTCCCTGTTTCCTCACTTCCAGGGGTGGAGCCTAGCCTATTTCTGATAGTACTTTTTGCGTGTGGGCCACAGAGATTTCACCAGAGCTGATCCTAGCGGTTTTGCTTGAGGTTTCGGAAGAGGCTTTTGCTTCTATTGGTTTGACTGTGAAGATGTGAAATGGAGTTATCAGAACCATTTTGTCACTACACAGATCCTGAAAATGAATAGAGAACCGAGCCTAGGCAAGAAACAGAAAATAGTCTTGATGATGATGATGCTCAAACCTTGACTGTGCCAAAACAAGGGCTACATGCTGAACTTTTTAAGTTATTTGTGTAAACCAGATTCTGTTGAATTTTCTATTACTTTAAACTGAGAGAGCAGCATTAATCATGATGGCCTGGGGGAAACAACCAAATGCCCATCAAGTCATTACGAGATAAACTAAACATAGTGTATCCACATATCGGAATATTATTCAGCAACAAAAAGGGATGAACTCCTGTTACATGGTGCAGCACAGGTGTACCTTGAAAAGATTGTGCTAAATGAAAGAAGCCAGTTATAAACAACAACATATTGTATTATTCCATTGATATGAAATAGCCTAGAATAGGCAAATCCATAGGGATGGAAAGTAGGGCTGGGGGGAGGGAAGTAGGAGGTAATAGTTGATTAATATGAGTTCACTTTGGGATGATGCAAATATTCTAAAATTGTGGTGATGGCTGCCCAACTCTGTGAATGTACTAAAAGTTAATGAGTTGCATACTTTTAAAAATATTTTTATTGATTTCAGAGGGGAAGGGAGAGGGAGAGAAACATCAGTGAAGAGAGAGAATCATTGATGCCTCCTGTGTGCTCCACGCTGGGGATTGAGTCCACAACGTGGGCATGTGCTCTGACCAGGAATCAAACCGTGATCTCCTGGTTCATAGGTTCAATCCCTGAGCCACTCTGGCTGGGGGAGTTGTATACTTTAAATAGATGAATTATATCTGACTTAAACTGTTATTATAAAATAAAAAACTGAAAGAATTCTAACAGATAACACTTTTTATTTTACAGATGAGAAACAGGCACTGAAATTTTGTGGCTCAGTGGATAGAGTGTCAGCCTGTGGACTAAAGGGTCCTTGGTTTGATTCAGATCAAGGACATGCCCAGCTGTAGACTGGATCCCCAGTTGGGGCACGGGGAGTGTAGGGTGGGGCTGGGGGAGGGTGGGAAGAAGAGCTTGCAGGAGGAAGCCAATCGATTATTCTTTCTCATCATTGATGTTTATATCTCTCTCTCCCTTCCTCTCTGAAATCAATAAAAATATATTAAAAAACAAAACAAAAATCAAATGTTATATATAGATTTTTTTTTTTGGATTCTGTTTTGTAAAAAGATGTCAATATTCTAAGTTCTGTAACCCCAATATTCTGGAAAACTGGCACATATAAATATTTGAATTGTGAAGAAAAACAGAACAGCATTCTGAAAGTATTTTAATTAAGTATTTGTTTCTCACTAATTTTGATAGTTTAGTTTTAAAGGAGTAACAATACTAGGTGTACCAGTTAATAATGGCGATTTTATTTTATTTTTTTAATATATTTTATTGATTTTTTTACAGAGAGGAAGGGAGAGGGATAGAGAGCTAGAAACGTCGATGAGAGAGAAACATCGACCAGCTGCCTCCTGCACACCCCCCACTGGGGATGTGCCCGCAACCCAGGTATATGCCCTTGACCGGAATCGAACCTGGGACCTTTTAGTCCGCAGACCGACGCTCTACCCCTGAGCCAAACTGGTTTCGGCAATAATGGCGATTTTATAATCAAAGAAAACATGATAATTTCAAGAGAAACCAAAAGTGCTTTATTCAAAGTTTTGTTCACCGCTAGCTACACATTTCCCCATCTTTCAGGTAATATGTGGATACTGTCCCAATAGAACTTTTCTTGTTTTGTGGCAAACCATTTAGATACCCAATTTTCTACTTCTTTGTATCTTTGGAAGTGCTGCTCAGAAAGTGCGTGCACCATTGCTCCGAACAAGTGGTAATCTGAAGGAGCAAGGTCTGGTGAATACGGTGGGTGGGTTAATATCAATACTTCCCAGGCAATATCTTTTTTTTTTTCCTTTTTTTAAATATATATTTTATTGATTTTTTTACAGAGAGGAAGAGAGAGGGAAAGTTAGAAACATTGATGAGAGAATCATTGATCAGTTGCCTCTTGCACACCCCCTACTGGGGATGTGCCCACAACCAAGGTACATACCCTTGACCGGAATCGAACCTGGGACCTTTCAGTCCGCAGGCGATGCTCTAACCCACATGTGTCAAACACAAGGCCCGTGGGCCAAATCCGTCCCGCCAGGCCTTGCAATGTGGCCCGCACCGCGCTGTCATCACTGCACTCCGCTGCGTTTCCATCACAATGACAGTTTATGACTGTTCAGTAAACCATTCGGCCCGCGATTTAGGCTGGATTTTAGATTTTGGCCCCTTCTCTGATTGAGTTCGACACCCCTACTAACCACTGAGCCAAACGGGTTTTGGCGTCAGGCAATATCTTTTAATGTGTCTTTAACTGGTTTTGAAGTGTGTGATAGTGTGTTATCATGAAGCGAAATTACTTTGCCGTGTCTTCTGGCACATTCTGGTCATTTCACGATCAAAGCGTGGTTCAAATTGATTATTTGTTTTCAGTAGCCATCAGTATTAACGGTTTTACCTGGTTTTAGAAGCTCATAATACACCACACCTTCCTGATCACACCAAACACAGAGCATTGTCTTCTTTCCGAAGCGATTTGGCCTTGCAGTTGATATTGATGGTTGACCTGGATCAAACCATGATTTTGTGCATTTGGGATTCTCACAATAAATCTACTTTTCATCGCCAGTCACAATTTGATGCAAAAAAACCATTGAAGCAACATTTTACTGATGACTTTTTGTTTTTGCATTTGTCTCTCTTTCAGTTGATGTGGCAACCATTTTCCTTTCTTTAAAATCGTTCCCGTTGCTTATCAATGACAGAAATTGTTTGCTGACAATGTTTAATCTTTCTGCAAGTTGTTCTTTAGTTTAAAACAAATCTTCATCCAATAATGCTTGTGACTGTTGGTCTCCAAACTTTTTCGATTGACCTGGACGTTCTTGGTCTTTCACATCGAAATCACCATTTTTAAAGCGTTTAAATCAGTGTTCAAGTATCTTGAGATGGAGCATGTTCACCAAAAGCTTCCTGAAGTATTCAGCAGCACTTTTCTTTAAGATAAAGTAATGAATTAAAACTTCCTGCAAATGCTTTTTTTTTTTTTTTTGGCACTAAATTCGACATTTTAAGAGTAAATATCTATGATGTTAACACTTTCAGAAAATTTGACATAGGAAGTTTTGAAACTTGTTGTCAATTACAACAAAATATCATACATATCAAATCGCATATATATTAACATATGTGTAATTCCATCTATTGAAAAAAATCCACAATATTAATCAGCACACCTAGTATACTAAGGAAAATTTTATGTAGGATCTTGTTAAAAGTAAAAATATCATTAATTCATGATGTAGTCTTAAAAACTTCTCCAAAGCTGCATTTATCAAAGTAGTGTAGTAAAATTTAAATTAAGGGCATTAATAAGATTTCCTGCTCAGTTTTCTGTTAACTGTAGTAAATATTAGATATGAGATGATAATGTGCAAATATGATTTTAACCAGTAGGTGGCAACAAATCAATATCTGAATTTAGTTTTAAGAACATTTCAGGAAAAATGGTATGTCATAAACAAGCTTAAAATAAACATTTTATGTTGATGTCCTTTAGATATGCTTCTTAACTTGAAAAGTTGACAGATTTTATTTTTATGATCTTTATAGTTCATTTTAAAGCTGTAATTTAGTTTTGATAGTTGGATGAGTAATTTGTAGTTGTAGTTAAAAACCCAAGTGATAGCCGAAACCGGTTTGGCTCAGTGGTAGAGTGTCGGTCTGCGGACTGAAAGGTCCCAGGTTCGATTCCGGTCAAGGGCATGTACGTTGGTTTCGGGCACATCCCCGATAGGGGGTGTGCAAGAGGTAGCTGGTTGATGTTTCTCTCTCATGGACGTTTCTAGCTATCTCTCTCCTTCCTCTCTGTAAAAAATCAATAAAATATATTAAAAAAATAAGAATAAAAACCCAAGTGATTTGGTTTATTACAAATAATAATTACTTGGGGAATTATTTTTTTGCCTTGTTTTATTATAAATTTAATCATCTGGTTAATAAGTAGTAGTATTTAACTTAATAAAAATAAAGTAATATTTAAAAAAATACCCAAACCCTTGGTGGTGTAGCTCATTTGGTTGGTGCATGATCTGGTGCACTGAAAGGTTGAGGGTTTGATACCAGGTTAGGGCATATATCCGAACATATGACCTTCCCCCAGCCAAAATTTCTGTCACATTGTTAGTGCAAATGTCAACATAGTGAAAAAGGCAAATAAAGCCTTGGAAAATAGTTTTGATGTTTTGGGATTTGTGAATCACACTTTGAATTGCTTGGAGGGATGGACACTCCTATTTAATTGCTGCTCAACACCCCCCCCCCCCCCCCCCCCCCCCCCCCCCCCGGTAAAATTAAATGGAGTCTAATTTTCAGATAAAATGGAGGAGAGGGAAGAAATGTTTAAGACTTTCCTATTACTCATTCTCATTTAAGCCTCTTGACTGCCCTGTGAACTAGTTAATTGTTCTTTATTTGCAAACAAGATAAATAGATCTTATGATGTTAAATAGCTTGCCTAAGATAAGAGAACTGGTAAATAGTGCCTTCTGGCTGGAACTAAAATCTGCATGAAGTCAAAGTCCAGATGCTCTTCCTTTAGCCACACTTGCTTCGAGATGGACAGAATGTCCTGGAATGAGCAGTCGAATCCAAAGGTCAGGTTAGCTTTTGCCCTGTCCTTGTACAGCCTTTGTCCTTGCAGCAATTTCCTTTTTATCTTGTCACTCTAACCTTTTGCTATCCTACCCCGTTTCCCTGAAAATAAGACAGTGTCTTTTATTAATTTTTGCTCCCAAAGATGCGCTAGGTCTTATTTTCAGGGGATGCCTTATATTTCACTCAGAAGGAAACCTGTAAGTAGGTCTTATTTTCGGAGAAACACGGTATCTAATAAAGAGGGAATATGCTAATTCACCAACACTCCTTCACAAAGATGGCTACACCCACTGCTGAGGCCAAGTTCCCATAAAGAGCCTTAATGAGCAATCAGCAGGGGCCTGAGGCTATGTCCTCTCCGTCCCTGTGGGGCTGGACTGGGCACCTCAGGCTGCTCCCCTGCCCCAACCCCTGCCTGGGGGACCTCAGGCCATGTCCCCCGCCCCAGCACCAGGCCAGGAGACCAGAGGCTGTGCCCCCTGCCTGGCAGGGCTTGACAAGGGTAGGACTGGCCAGGTCTGGATCTAGCCCAATGGGGGAGGGGTGCTGGCCGGGTCTGGGTCTCACATGATTTTGAGATGCATGTGGGTGGGTGGGAACTTGATTCTGGGTCCCGTGGTGAGCCCCAGACTCTGACAGGAGGAAGGTTTTCATATACATTTTACTAATTTTCTTTCATCTCTGACACACCCATTATAGAGAAAGGGCAAATAGCAATATTAAATTATTTCCTCTAGTTAATCCCCTTTTAATGTGTACAAATTTTGTGCACCGGGTAACTAGTTAAGAATAATAGGAGCCCTAGCTGGTTTGGCTCTGTGGATAGAGCGTTGGCCTGCAGACTGAAGGGTCCTAGGTTTGATTCCGGTCAAGGGAACATGCATGGGTTGGATCAATTAAAAATATATATTTTATATGAAAAAAAAAATATATATATATATATATATATGTGTGTGTGTGTGTATGTATGTATAAATAAATAAATGAATAATAGGAATCTTGCCCTGGCTGGTGTTTTCAGTGGTTAGAACGTTGGCCTGCCCACTGAAGGGTTTTGGTTCTATTCCCAGGTCAAGGGCACGTACCTGGGTTGTGGGTTCAATCCCTGGAGGCAACCAGTCGATGTTACTTCTATCACATCAGTGTCTCTCTCTTTCTCTTTCTCTTTCTCTCTCTCTCTCTCTCTCTCTCTCTCTCTCTCTCTCTCTCTCTCTCTCTCTCTCTCTCTCTTTCTCTCCTTCTCCTCCCAACCCCCCTCCCCTCTCTATCTCCTTCCCTCCTCCTCTAAAAATCAATTAAAAAATAAAAATAGGAATATTGATTAGAAAAATTGTCATGAAAACAACTGATATTTTCTTGGCCTTGGATCTCATTTGTGAAATTGGACTAATGTCAAGGACTAAAATATTGCCAAAGCTAGCAATCAGGGACCTAGTTTATTTGATGGGCTCTCTGGTTTTTAGGATTTTTTTGGTTTGCTATTGAAATGCTTATTTGATTTAATATAGAGGGTAAGTAGTACACGTGAGTAAATACTGTGCTTTACCTAGTCCTTAGAGTGTCTTGATTTAGTAGTAAACTCCCTAAATCCATGATCAGCAAACTGCAGCTCGAGATCCACATGCGGCTCTTTGGCCCCTTGAGTGTGGCTCTTCCACAAAATATCATGGCCTGGGTGAATCTATTTTGAAGAAGTGGCATTAGAAGAAGTTTAAGTTTAAAAAATTTTACTCTCAAAAGAAATTTTCTAAAAATATATTTTATTAATTTTCTACAGAGCGGAAGAGAGAGGGACAGAGAGTTAGAAATATCGATGAGAAAGAAACACCCCCTCCTGGGGATGTGCCCGCAACCAAGGCACATGCCCTTGACCGGAATCGAACCTGGGGCCTTTCAGTCTGCAGACCGGCGCACTATCCACTGAGCCAAACTGGTTTCGGATAAATTTTTTTCTTTTCATTTATAAATACCTAGTGTCTTTACGTTGACTGTTTTGGTATTTGCATTATTTTTAGTTTTTAAAATTTATTTTTTAATAACAAGAGTGTAAGAAACACATTTACATGACTTGCCACTCTGCACCTCCTCCCACACCCACAGTCCCTGTTTCACATGTTGTCACTTTTTACTCAGGTTTTAAATTTTTGGCAGAAAGAAAGTTTAACTTTCTTATCTTTCAGTGAGTATAATGTCTGATTATCTCTTTTGTGATATTATTGGCCACTAATGACCATTGCTGACAGCCGTCAATTCTTTAGGTGTCCCAAAATGTTGTTACTGTAATTTTATCATTTCTTCTTTTCTTTTTTAAAAAAATATATTTTATTGTTTTTTTTTACAGAGAGGAAGAGAGAGGGACAGAAAGCTAGAACTGTCGACGAGAGAGAAACACTGACCAGCCACCTCCTGCACACCCCCCACTGGGGATGTGCCCGCAATCAATGCACATGCCCTTGACCGGAATCGAACCTGGGACCCCTCAGTCCACAGGCCGACGCTCTATCCACTGAGCCAGACCGGTTTCGACCAGTTCTTCTTTTGTTTATTCAGTTCCTGGCATATTTTGTCGAGAAGCTTCCCCATGTCAGCTTTTTGGGTACTTCAGGTGCAGTTTATGTAGGAAAGTCAGTGTATGTGCTTGATTCTTTTATTTAGTGGATTTTGTAGTTGATTTACTAAATTCTTCCACAATGACTTAAAAGTTACGTAGGGATTTAAACATGTTTGTGCTATTGTACTTACAGATGCGTTGTAGTTACAGTTTCATCTGTGACCAGCAGTGTTTCCTCCGACAACTGCTAATAATACGTGACAGGGCTGAGTGCACGGCTGGATCTCAGCTCACGCACATGCACTCTGTGGAACTGAGCCATGTCTCCTGAGGTGCCATGTATCCCTTCAGTGAGGGGAGGCTCAATGAAGACCTCTAGGGAGTATTTTAAATTTTTATATATATATATAAATATATATATATGTATACACACACACACGCACACCCACACGTTTTGTTGACTTTTTAGAGAGGAAGGGAGAGGGATAGAGAGTTAAGAACATCAATGAGAGAGAAAGATCTATCACCTGCCTCCTGCACACCTTCTACTGGAGATGTGTTCGCAACCAAGGTACATGCCCTTGACTAGAATTGAACCTGGGACCCTTCAGTCCACAGGCCCATGCTCTATCCACTGAGCCAAACCGGTTAGGGCAAGTTCTTTATATATTCGTGATGGTAAACCCTTATCAGATATGATTTGTGAGTATTTTTTCCCATTTTATAGATTGTCTTTTTACTTCCTTATAATGTCCTTTGGTGGGTAAAATAGCTCTTTACTTTTATTTTCCATGCTTCACTTTTGTCAACTGTACCTGGGAATCCTAGAATCTTAAAGGGTCGCGTAGAGTAAATAAGTTATTATATGTAATGTTTACAATAATGCCTGCTATTAGATTTTTAGAGAGAGAGAGAGGAATGGAGAGGGGGAAAGAGAGAGAAAGAATCATTGATGTGAGTGAGAAACATTGAACAGTTGCCTCCTGTCCTTGCCCCGATTGGAGATCAAACTCCCAACCTTTTGTAGTACAGGACAACACCCAACCAATCGAGTCAGGACTAATGTCTGGTGTTTAGTAATACTTGGTGCACATTGCTTCTTCTATTACTAATTTAATTAATAGAGATACTCATAGGAATTCTTAGTGAAATTTCTGTTTTAAGTAGAAAACTTAAGAGACAGAAGGATACCATTTAGCTTCACATCACAATGAGAATTTTGCATTATAGCTTTTTAGGTGGTCATCAGAAGAAAATTAAGTTCCAGTCTGCACAGTTACATGAAAGTTCATACATGTCTATCATTCCTTAAGCTGAGCTCCTGCCCCTGTTGGCTGCCCTGAATAGAAGTTCTCATATACTGTACTTCCATATAAACTGGATGACCATTTTTACACATAAAGAGTCAGCATGGGCTTTTTTGAGCTCTCTGAGAAAACGAATGCTTGAGAGGTGAAACGGGAGAAGGGAGAGCAAAAGAAATGTTAAGGTGCCATCTCAGTCTGTTTCGCAGTTGGTTCTTGGCAAAAGGAGGGCACACACACACACACACCACACACACACACATTTTGTTGACTTTTTAGGGGGTTTGTAGTGTATTTTTTATTCCCTTTGGTGCAGAATTTTCTATGAAAATAATATCATAAGCTGTTATGACCTCCAGGTAGAGCAAAAAAAGCCCTAACCCCAGACTTCCAACTTTGGGACCTGTTTGACTTATCCGGGTGGTGAGGCGACAGCTGCAGCAGTGCGGCTCTTGGCTCTCAGTGCGGCCTTCCTTGGCCACGCGCTTTAAAGCCCCTCTGCAGGAATTATCAGGTGTCCTGTGCACTGCAGTCTTAGAGCTGTTCTGTTTGTAGGTGATGGTTGGGGGTAGTAAGTAATTTGAATTTCAGGGGCTGTCATTTAGGTCTAGGCAGTTAGCCAGAACCCATACTTCTCATCATCCCACGTTATTGTTAGATTATTATTTTGATTATAAACAATAGAATATATATATTCTGATTTTAAAATGTATTTTATTGATGTTTTACAGAGAGGAAGAGAGAGTGATAGAGAGTTAACAAACATCGATGAGAGAGAATCATTGATTAGCTGCCTCTTATACACCCCCTACCGGGAATGTGCCCGCAACCAAGGTACATGCCCTTGACTGGAATGAAATTCGGGACCTTTCAGTCCACAAGCTGAAGCTCTATCCACTGAGCCAAACCGGTCTCGGCAGTATTCTGATTTTAAAATGTATATTTATAGTCAATTGTAGGGAAATTCAGAAATTGTAGAAAGGAGAAAAAAAATCTACTCATAGTTGTACCTACTCATAACCACTTAAAAATATTGATATTTTATAGAGAGGAAGGGATAGGGATAGAAAGTTAGAAACATCAATGAGAGAGAAACATTGATCAGCTGCCTTCTGCACACCCCCCACTGGGGATGTCCCCGCAACCAAGGTACATGCCTTTGACCAGAATCGAACCTGGCACCCTTCAGTCCGCAGACCAACGCTCTATCCACTGAACAAACTAGTTTCGGCTCATAACCACTTTGAATATAAATTTATCTGGATTCTGTAGTATATCATATTTAATGAAGACTTCTGGAAGTCCCTGTGCTGGGTCATTCATAGAGATATTCTCAAGGATTCTTTTTTTCCTGTGCAAAGGTAGAATATAAAAGTCAGATTTAATTAATACCTGGGAAAAACAGGAGAGAGTAAAAAGTACGTCAGTTGCTAAATGGGCAGCACTGCTAGCGAGTGCCGTAAAGGGAGGTAAGAGGCTTTCTCACCTGCTTTTCCTCGGTATCTATCAGTCTTAGGGCTTCGACTTAGCAGACAGTTCTGGAATAAGCCACTTATAATACATTGGTTTATATGTCTTGTTTTGGTTTATTATTATCTTTTTGGAAATATCACGGAATTATTTTTTAACAATAAGGCTTTCTTATTACATGAAGAAAAGCCTCTTTGTATCCAACATGGCAGATGGAATGACAGTCTTCTAAAATTTTTGGTAGAAAAATAGCTCTATTAAAATAGCACTAAATGAATTATTGTAGTTGACTACCACATACACACCACCACCCTTATTGGGGTTGATATGGTTAAGTCTCCCTCTGAGGTAGTTACCCGTTTGCCATTATACTATCTGACCCTTAATGAAAACCTCTGAGCTGAGGCCTTTGTTGTCCGGGCTACGCTCCGGCGCACCTGTCAGACCAGTGTGTGTCTGCGTTGAGCAGAGTGTACAATAAGAGGGAAATGATTGTATTTCCTTCTCAGAAGTAAGGTGATTTGAGACCGAGCTGTAAATGTGAGTTTGCACTTTCATAATCAAGTTATAAGTTTGTGTCCAAATGTTGCTGTTTTTGTACTGTAATCGTATCTTCCCCTTCCTGGTATTTTCGTTTACATAAATGCTCCCTGATAGGGTTTTAGTTCTGAGATATTTATGACATTTGTTCCTCATTTTCTCCTTAAAAGTTATTCTCTACTTGAGTTAGAGATGTATACAATACTAAAATGGATTGTAGATAGCCTCGCTGATTTGGCTCAGTGGTTGAGCATTGACCTATTAATCAGGAGGTCAAGGAATCCACCAGGTCAGGGCACATGTATGCCCCCTGCTGGGGTTTGAGCCCACAACTCTGCCTTGTGTCCTAACCGGAACTGAACTGCAACCTCCTGGTTCATATAGGTTGTCACTCAACCACTGAGCCACACTGGCTAGGCCAGCTCTCTGCTTTCTTACTTTCTGTCTAAAAGTAGGACATAAATTTTTTCCTTTCACATGCCTGGAAGAGGAGAATGACTCTTATCTGAATTAAAAAACCTATTAAGCAGTTGCTCTTCACTATACATATGGTAGTCACCTCACAAATTCTTCCCGCCCACAGAAGCCCTAAACCCCTTTTCCTTTGGTTAGCTGTTTGTCCATACTTTTTCACCTTTTGTTAAGATCGTATATAAGCCAACATTCTGCCAACCTTTTTGAGTTACTTATCCCAGTTTTCCTGTGTATATGCATGTTGTATGTGTGAGTAAACTTTTTTTTTTTTTGCATCTGTTAATCTGTCTTTTTTTTTTTTAAATATATTTTTTATAGCGAGGAAGAGAGAAGGATAGAGAGTTAGAAACATTGATGAGAGAGAAGCATCGATCAGCTGCCTCTTGCACATTCCCTACTACTGGGGATGTGCCCGCAACCAACGTACATGCCCTTGACCGGAATCGAACCTGGGACCTTTCAGTCCCCAGTCAGACGCTCTATCCACTGAGCCAAACCCGTTTCAGTCTGTTAATCTGTCTTGATCAGTGTGATTTGCAGGCCCCAATCAATGAACCTAAGAGGGTAAATAAGTTTTTCTTTTCTGCAGTGTAGGTAATCTTTTTTTGTAATTTGACACCAATTCTACCCTAAATTACACAAAAGGCAATTAAAATAACACAAGGATAAGGAAGAGGGCATAGTTTATCTGGAAGAAACTTTATTTCTCTGAATAAGCTAAGTATTAATTCTTTTTCATGATTTTATGTATACTGCTATCCAGTGATAAAGTAATAGGCAGCAGATTTTTTTGTAGTTTATATTCATTCTATTCATCTACAGAGTTAGAATCCCAGGGAACATAGAAATCCAATAAAGCAGGTACTTGACCCAAAGCATTTTGAGCAATAGTTATTTATTGCCGTAGTTTAGACACTTGTCGGGTCTATACTGGAGTGATACTTTGTATTTTTCAGTTTGGTCAGGGTTTTTCTTTAGGTATGTGGTGGTAGTTTGGTTTTAAAATCTTATACTTTCTGATTTGTCTTTAGGAAGGCTTTAGTTTTTCTTTAGAAAGGAGGTGGTCTAGTCTTTGAGGATCTGTAGGCAACATATAGCAATTAATAATAGCATGCTGGGGCCAAGGAGGCCCCACATGCCCAGAGTGGATTGCTTTATATGTCATTGTCTCAGGATTCCTATTGGCACAATACTAAAATGAAAAGTTAGATAAAATATTCTGTTCTTTAGTTTGTCAGTTTTTCTACTATTAGTCATCTAACTAAGGGTTAGGGTATTACTTAAAGACAAATGAAGGGTTAAGACAAAACTAAGGCTCAAGTTTTCAGGCAAGATATTTTTATTTACTTTATTATGCATGCATATCCTGCCTTGCTCCAAAAATAATTTAAGGTGGCATTTCTTTGCAGTTTTTGTAGTCTCAGTAAAGACTTCTTTATAAATACACTTGCCAGTCTCAAATTGAAATGAATCTGGCATTTAAATACTCCAACAATGCTGCCATTGTACCTCATGGTCTTTACACCTTTAGGGTTTGAATATGTTTACTGGTCATAAATTTTTGTCCTTTGATGTTAGAATCAATTTTTGGCATTGACCAATAGCCATTGAGTGCCAGGTCTGGTGAATAACCTGGCTAGGCAAGCTGGGTTGTTAGAGCTTTTGGTTTATTGTGTTTGACTCAGGGACTATGAGCCAGAATGTTTTCACGATGATGAAGCCAGTTTCTGAGCCACAGTTAACTCCTTGTTGCATCTGGCTGACTGGAACAATGGGTCCAATTGACTCTTGGTCTTTGTGGGATACTCCTACCGTAGCAGTGCCATTGAAATAAAGTAAACAAGTTAACATTGTCTTCACTTGTGATTTTGATATGGATGTTTTCTTGGGTTTGTACTGTAAAGTTTTCCATTGCAAATTTCATGTTTTCAGGTCACAATGAAAACTTTCATCATTAGCTCTACTAATTTTCTCAGAAGTGTTACTTTTTTAGCTATTCATGAAAGACCCAAATCAGAGAGCAGGTTCTTACTGGTCTTTATCAGTTAGTGAAAATGTTTGGAGCAATGTTCACGAACTTTTCATGTATTTCTTTGCCACTTCCTCTTAACCACCCACTCCCTGCCAGCTTTTCTGGTGGCCTGATTTTCCTTCATGATTATTCAATTGATGAATGAAATTATTATTTGACAGCTCTTTATAGATGAGGAGACAGACTTATGGAAGATGAGGTTACTTTAAGAAATCAGATATTAAGGAGTCAGTTTAAATCTCAATTTTCTGGCTCTAAGTTTGAAGATTTTTTTTTTAGTACATAGTGCTGTAATCAGTCATACTTGATTTACAAATTTTATGTAGAAATGTGCAAACTAAGAGCTCCCTTGTGTATTTAATGTCACAAAATTAAATGTTAAGCTTTTCTCAATAAGGTTATTTAAAATTCTACGTAGACATGGTGCTAAAACATGCATTCATCTCAACCGATTGTATTTTGACCTTGAAAATAGTTGTTGCACGTGAAAGTTACAGCACATTCTTCCTGTGCCTGTTCCTTTGCTTTCACAAACGATGCCTGAAAACTTAGTTACATTTTATAAGTCACATTTCTGCTTGTCCTAGTCATGATGTAAGAAGTAATTATAAGTCACATTTAAAAGTTGATAATTAGTTTTTATTCTAATATTTCTGTCTCTTAAATTAATTTTTACATTTAAGTTAGGTTGAAACAGTTTCTCATTTCTTTTTAAAAATTACGTTTTTATTTACTTTTAGAGAGAGAGGAAGGGGGGGGAGAGAGAGAGAGAGAGAGAGAGAGAGGGAGAGAAATAGCAATTGGTTGCCTCCCACACATGCTTCACTAGGGGTCAAACCCAAAACCTCCTGTGTATGTGTCCTGACCTGGAATCAAACTGGCGACCTTTCGGTGCCTGGGATGACGTTCAGCCAACCGAGCCACACCCTGACCAGGGCTCTTCTTTAACGACGGTATTACCGGTGGCCTGGTGGTATACCTGGTGGCCTGAAGAAGTGATGGTTTTTGGAAGTATTTTAGATAAGTATAAATGTTTGTGTAGTATTCTAAGATTTGTTCAGATGGGAGTAGTTTAGGTTATCTGCTACTGAGTTCATTCCTTGGGGAATGTGATAACGGCTTTCCCTGGAAGTGGGAGTGTGGAGAGGAGTGGATCCCTGTACCTCCTCCAGCTCTTCATAGAGAGGATTCTCCCCAAGCACTCCATTATTCTACACTGTGGATGCTTAAAAAATGTCCCCTTTTTGTGGGCGAGGCATTCCACTAACTCTAGAGCAAACAGAAATTGTACTCTGAGGAGAGTTCCAGGAATTGTTAGATCTTGTGGGAAAGGGGTTGGTCCAGACCACGAGTTTCCTGTGGCCCATCACTGCCTGCAAGCGTTTACTAACGGACTCCAAGTTCTTAATAGCAAGTCTCACAATGAACTCTTTGCCACACACAAACTCTTAAAAGCTCAGTGGAAATAAAGATTAATACGAAGGATTGCATGATGAGCATGTAATTCATTCATCCTGCCATATTCTGAAATTTATGAATATATTAAGCTAAGCCATTTAGGTGGCTCACATTCTTAGAAAACATATCAAAATGGGTTATACATGTTGTAGGATGATGGGACCATTATATCTCTCCTGTGCCATGGTACAGTATAACAAAAGTTTAAAAAGCTCCTCTTTACAGTAATCAAAATGTGCTAATTTTTCTTAATGAGAAATAAATATATTAGCTTTTAGGTTTCAGGTTTTGGGGTCGGCCTTAAAAATTGACGTAATAAAGGGTAATATCAGAAAGAAACATTAAGATTTATTTAAATAGGAAAAAATATAGAGTATCTTGGCACCAAATCTCAAATTTTAAAGGTCAGAAAACAGGCTTAACAGATTTCAGCATCTTTCCCAGCTTACAAAGCTAACAGGCTTGGGATTGGATCCAGGCTTTAGGACTCACAGCCCAGTGCTGGGTGCCATATCTTACTCTACTTGAAGTTTTAGGATTTCGGAGATTATTGAGAGAAGGTGAAAGGAGGAATGAGAGCCAGAGGAGAATGGGGTGTGTCAGATGCTACGGAATTTAGGAAGAATGATGACTGAGAATTACCCATTAATCTTTATAGCAACCTTCATTCAGTGCCTGCTGAATCAAGCGCATTGCGTTTGAGGAGGACCTTGCCATGGAAGGCTGTGGCAGGTAGAAGGTAAGGAAAGATGGGTCTTTGCAAATATAGAAGTGATGGACAGGATCAGATAACCTCTGAGGTCTCCTTCAACTCTAAAAATCTGATTCTTTAGCAAAGTACCAGTCACAAGACTATCTCCCAGGGGTAGAGACTGTGGGAGAATGTTTGGGTTGTGGGCAGAGGGATAGCAGAGGTTTTGTTCAAAGTTAGGGATACGATAGAAGAAAGTGGTGGTGTTTGAGTTAAAGAATTGTAAATAACAAATGTGAAGCTTTGCTATGATGAATATAGAATTTCATCCAGATAGCAGTTGACTTAAGTTCATTATCCTTCATGCTTAATTTCTGAAAAGTTAGGTAATGTATTTTTTTTCAAAACGGTTAATAAACTGTGAAATTCTTAAATATATAAGTTTTATCCTGAATCCTATTTGTGAGCTATTAATATATGGGAAATATTTCATTTAAAAAATAAGTAGGTGAAAAAAACGTTCTTTAAACCATTGAGACAGGATGAAGCCATTAGTTGAAATGGCGAGTTATGGGGACCTTGAACTTTACTTGGGAAGTATCAGGCTTTCCTACAGGAACCCTCTTATCAGTCTTAAGAATGGGAAAGGGAGACTGTAGGGACCTGAGTGCAGTAGCCCCACCTCTCTCCGGGCCCTGCTGAGTGAGGGACCTTAACGGGACAGGAAGGGCTCCTGTTCCTGGCCTGCGGGAGAGGCCCTGTCCTTGGGCATCCAGCACAGTTAGGGCCAGCAGCAGCCCTTTGACAGACTGATGCTGGAGGTGGGGACTGCTGATGATTGAGTTCCAGTGGCACTGTGGTAGAGTCTCTGAGGGGCAGGGGAATTAGGGCAGATTAGTGGTACTGGGGATACAGAAGGAGGGTAAGCTGTTCCAGCTGAAAGGTACTGTTGCTGGTTCTCCTGGGGAGAGATCAGTGTGATGGAGGCCAGCTGAAGGCCTCCAGGAGAAAACGGGCCATGTTGGGGATGGGCCTGTGCCTCCTCTCTCCCCTGCTGGGCTGGGGTGGAGTGAGGTGGCCAGGCTGGGAGTTGAGTTGGCATCTCAGTACCCTAACGGCCATTCTATTGCAGTATAATGGATGGAGTTTTGTTCTTACTTGTTTAGTGAGCTTCTAGCTTTTTGGTTCCCTGAAACATTCTGCCAAAAATGCTAGCATGCAAAAGTGTCTCCCATGAATATAAAGTGGTCAAAAAGAGTCTCCCCCATCCCTTATTTCCTGAACAGCCTTATGTTTTCACATCTTTGTATATTGCTGTGGTATTTCCTTTCCTAGAATGTTTTTCCCTGTCTGGGTAACTGTTGCTCAGAGTAACCACCACCCCTCCTTGCTGTTAGCTGCTGAGTCCCTTCTCCTGCCATCACACTGGACTGACTTTGTTTTTACCCTGTTCAGCGTGTATCAGTGAGTTGAGTATGTTGCTGTTTCCGGTATTAGTCTATGTCCTTTTATTTACATTTACATCCCTAGGCCAAATACAGGGGCCCCAGGAATGCCGAGCCTGTTCTAGGAGTGCACAGCCAAGGACTGTGTGCCCTCAGGGAACATTATTTAACTCTGCGTGCCTCTGTTTTCTTATCAGAGAACAAGGGGCGATAATGACATTGCTGACTCCATGAGGGTTTTGGATTAAATGAGTTAATAAATGGTAGCATACAGTGAGCTCAGTGTCAGTGTTAGTGGCTATTACTATAATTCTGCATCAGTGAACAGCTCACAAGCCTTAAATGTTTACATACAAGAATGACTATAATGTGCTTCTCTTCTGGTTTCCTGAGACTAGATTTTTTTTACTTTTTGTAATGCCATTGGACTTACATATTTATTTCCTCTCTCTTGTTTCCCTGTAATTCCTCTGTCTTATATTTATTGTTTTTGATTTTTAGTAAATATGCTTGATACATATGGAATTAGTCTTTTGAAGACTCACAAACTAATTGGAAATAATTTGTTACAACATATCCTCTTTTATGTTCAGAAGTACAAACTTCGTGTCATTGACTTAAGAAATATGAGACAAAACTAAATGTCTCAGATTAGAAGTTGGGTGGGGTGGGGTGGCTATAAATTGATATTTGGAATCCTTGGCAAATTTAGAGGACTGACTTCTCTAAATAAGAAAAACGGCCAACTTGCTTGCTCTCTGTGTATTATGATACTTTTGTGAAATTGTTTCTTTTATACAGGGAGTACTCTCAGCACATAGCTTACTGTGCTCGGTAGAATATTTTGAAGATGCTTGTTAAAAGGCACTTGTGGAATGGTTGGCAGAAATGACTGTGAGGTATTGAGTGTTTTTGTCATCTTCAGATTCATTCTTTAGTATTAAATAAGATTCGTCTTTTAAGCCTGATGTTCTTGACGTTTCTCCTTGTGTGGTTAAATTGGGTAGTGTTCCTTAGAGATGATTTACTAGCATTGTTTATCTGTATACTAGAGGTGCACGAATTCTGGCCTGGCCTGTAGGACCGGGTGGAAACTGGCTCTCTGATTTCCCCTCAGGGGTCCTGTGCACTATTGGGGCCATTGAGAGAGACAGGAGGTTGGCCAGGTGGGAAGGAACCGTGGGAGGGCTCCAGAGCAGGTCCAGACTGTCTTGCTCAGCCCTGATCGGCCGGACCCCAGCAGCAAGCTAACCTACCAGTCATTGTGTCTGCCCCCTGATGGTCAGTGCACGTCATAGGAAGTGGTTGAGTGGCCTTAGCATATTATTAGCGTATTACGCTTTGATTGGTTGAATGGATGACCAGACACTTAGCATATCAGGCTTTTATTATATAGGATAGTGAGAATCTGAGGTAATTTTTGCAGTCTCTCACCACTTTAGGAAGGCTTCTTCACTGTAGAACCTGAACTGTAATTCCCATTTCTTCTTCCCACAGCCCCTGGTAATCTCTATTCTCTTTTCTGGCTTTATCAACTTGCTTAGATTAGGTACTTCATATAAGTGGGATTAGACAATATTTATCCTTTTATGTCTGGCTTATTTCACATAGCATGTTTTCAAGTTTCATCCATGTTGTAGTATGTGTCAAAATTTCATTCTTTTTTACAGCTGCATAATATCTCATAAATGTAATAATATTTAATAATATATTTAGCTCAATATATAAAAGATAGTAGTCTGTAAAGAAATAATCTGTATGAAAATATTAATGAAATATTTTTCATTCTAATTTTGTTGTAGCCATGGCTCTGGAGTGCCGGTTTCAAGTGCTAAGGAGCTGGATATGACTAGTAATTACTGTACTGGACAGTGTAGGTCTGGAATTAGGGAAGAATTATTTAAGATTATCATCAACACTAAGTTCTTTAAAAAGTAGTAATTTGCTGAAAGACAACTATAATCATCAGCCACAGTAAGAAGGAACTTAAAAATGGACAAAGATACAAGCATAGCATTTCTCTTGTTTCAAACTTCACAAGCAATAGGGGCTTCAGAGGAAGAAAGTTTCAGTATGAATATCTTTTCACCACAATCTCTGATGAGAGGACTTCAGGAACTCTTAAAAAAAAAAAAAGATTTTAAAATTGATTTTTAGAGAGTGAGGAAGGAAGACGGAGAGAGAAACATTGATTTGGAAAATGTGAGAACATAACATTGATCTGCCTCCTGTTCCCCCCATGGGGGATCGAACCTGCAACCCAGCATGTGCCCTGACCCGGAATTGAACTGTGACCTGGTTCATAGGTTGATGATCGCCTCCTGAGCAACACCAGCTGGGCAGGACTAGAACTCTCTATATAAACATTCAAGTGTTATAGTTTAAGGAAAACTTAATGTATAGTGTAGGAAACTACCTGTTTATAGTTTCCTTAGCTGGTTAGAATGAGCCAATTGGTTGTGCTCAATATAGAGACATATGGCTAAGGGACAAACAGAAAACTAATACCAAGCAAAAACAGTCCTAACTGTTCAGAGGCCCTGAGAAAATCGAAGTAGCCAAGAAACTTCATATTATGCTTACATTACTTTATTTAAAAAAAAAAAAAATTTTTTTTTACAGAGAGGAAGAGAGAAGGACAGAGAGTTAGAAACATCAATGAAAGAGAATCATTGATCAACTGCCTCTTGCACACCTCCTACCGGGGATGTGCCCGCAACCAAGGTATATACATGCCCTTGACCGGAATCGAACCTGGGACCTGTCAGTCCGCAGGCTGATGCTCTATCCAATGAGCAAAACTGGTTTCGGTGGTGTTTTTTTAAATCCACCAATTTATTTCAATTATTTTGTTTTAAGAGCCTACTCATAATGCAATTGGAAGGGGCAGACTGAATTTAGTTTACAGCTGGTTTTAAATGCCAGTTTTACATCCTCCACAACATTCCCTTTCTTATGATAGAACAGTGTCAGAAGAACTTTTCTTTTTTTCTCATTTTTCTGTATAACCCTCTCAAAATTACAACAGAACACTGCATTGACCTTGATTAAACTGTGAATTTTATTTGAAAGTGAAAATTGGCATTTTAGAGGCTATTTATAAAATGGTGTGATGGCAGTCTTCTTGCAGAGTGTCCATTTGAAAGCTGCTTAACCAGAAAAGGGATTTGTTTTAAATGGAGTGTCCTTTGGTAACACTGAACTTTATTTAAGAAAATTACTTTTAATTATGCAAGTAACACCTATAAAAAAATACTAGAGGCCCGGTGCACAAAACTGTGCATGGGTGGGGTTCCTCGGCATGGCCTGGGGGATTGGGCCCAAACTGCCACTCCTGCCTGCAGCTCCTGCTCATCCTGGCCCCCTGCGTCTGCCATGGGCTTGCGCCCAGTCAGTCCCGATTGGGAGAGGCAGCGCTCGCCAGCAGTGAGCCCTGCATCTGGTGCCCATCACGGGGGTTGGGGGTGGGGGTGGGAGGGAGGCTGGGACACGATCTGCCCTCCCAGTAGGCAGTGGGCGCTTTTGCTGGCATGGGATCTGGATCCGTCCCGCTGACGTTCGCGCCGGTTGTCGGGAGCCACCTGGCGGCCGCTTTTATATCGTTTTTTTAAATTGCTGAGTGTCTAGGGAGGGGAATCGATTGCGATGCCCGAGGACAACTTTCAGGAAGCCAGCAGCGCTGTCTGACGGGATCATGCCTTTGACATTGGTCTTTTGGTGCCTGGCCCATTCTCCAGAGATCGAACCTGCAGGACTACTGAGGGAGGGAGTGGCTGCCACCGGGAGGGGTGGGTCAGCTGAACAGCACTCCCGCTGTTGGCGCGCACTGACCACCAGGGGGAAGCTCCTGCATTGAGCACCTGTCCCCTGGTGGTCAGTGTGTGTCATAGTGACTGGTCAACTAGTCATTTGGCCACTTAGGCTTTTATATATATATATATATATATATATATATATATATATATATATATATATATATATATATACATATATACATATACACATACATACATACACACACACATATACACACACACACACACTAGAGGCCCATTGCAGGAAGATTCCTGCAAGAACAGGGCTTCCCT
This sequence comes from Pipistrellus kuhlii, assembly GCF_014108245.1. Classification (NCBI taxonomy): domain Eukaryota; kingdom Metazoa; phylum Chordata; class Mammalia; order Chiroptera; family Vespertilionidae; genus Pipistrellus; species Pipistrellus kuhlii. The sequence continues at coordinate 50,307,179 of NW_023425405.1, read as the reverse complement.
CACGCCATCGCCACCTCTCCTGCTCCCCCAACCCCCACCCCACGCTTTTCCTCCCGTCTCTGCCCCCCAACCCCCACCCCACACTTTTTCTCCCGCCTCTGCCGCCCCCCCCCCAGTGCTTTCCCTCCCATAACTGCCCCCCCACACCTCCCCAACCCCTCCCCTCGCACTTTCCCTCCCGCTGCTGCCCCATGCTTTCCCTTCCCTCCTGCCTTCTCTGCCCCCCATCCCACGCTCTCCCTCCCTCAGCCGCCGCCTCTCCCCCCTTCCCCCCTGCGCTTTCCCTCCCGCCACCGCTGCCCCGTGCTCCCCCTTTTGCTGCCGCCCTGCACTTTTATGCCGTGCACCTGCCCCGCTGCCTGCTGCCCATATGCAAATTAACCACCATCTTTGTTGGATTAATTTGCAAACTTGCTCTGATTGGCTGTGGGCATAGTGAAGGTATGGTCAATTAGCATTTTTCTCTTTTATTAGTGTAGATTAGATAGATAGATAGATAGCTAGATGAACATAAAGGTAAAATTCCCTCTGACTACCATTCTTCATTCCATGCCCTATCTCCAGAAATAAAAAAGACCTCTTTCCAGTTATTTTGTGTGTTTTTTTTCTCCCCAACTTCATGTGTCTGTGTATATATGGATATATATATGTGTATATATATACGTATATATATGAATGAACCTATGAAAGTGTATATAACAAAAATAGTATATTGTGTGAATAATGCAAGTTGTAGTTTTTTCTTAGTTTTGGAGATCAGTCAGAGTATGTAGATAATCTACCACATTCTTTTCAAATGCTGTGTATTATGAATTACCATAATTGATTTAATTATTGGGTTGTTAGCCATTATTTGCTGTTGCATCCAGCATTATGATGCGCATCTTTGTGTGATTCTCCTAGGACACTCGTGAATGTTTTTCTGGCTTAGATTTGGAAGAAGAGGAATTATTGGATTGTAACTATCTAGTATTCCTTATATTGAAGTCAATAAATAGAATATTATTTGGCATGATTGTCTAATTAATTGTGCTTGTGAAATGAATTATGTGTTTGAAATATTGTCATTTTAGTTATATTGTCATTTTAGCTATTTCGGAAGGACAGGGGCCAGGTGCAAAATCAGTTATTCTCAATACTGGCCTGTACATCAGAATAACCTCTGGGACTTTTTGCGCATTATTACCTCAAGAGAGTGGTTTAGTATGTCTGTGAATTAGTACAAATGGCCCTTGGTAGGAAGTTGAAAATTAAATACAGGAGACACATCTTGAGGTTTTCTTAGCATGCCCAAATTGCTTCGTACCAGTCCGGCACCTAACTTATTCTATAAAATGTAGTCAGATATAGCAGAATAATTTTATTTTCTCTAGAAGCTTAATGTAAGTTGACTTTTTCTTTTTTTTAAGTTAATGACTTTTGATTCCTCTCCCCCCAAGCACTCAGCACAGTGTATAGGTATAATAAATATTTGTTTTAAGGTTGATAGAGAGGAAGAAAGATATTTTTAGGGAGAGGGGACAGTAATATTATAAACATGAATAGGACTGAATTTGTAGGATTGTATTATAATTTTTATAACTGTTAATATAAATGATTAAGTTCTTTATTTATGGGAAAATTTGAGAGCATTCTAAATCAGTCACCCATAGTTCTGGCCAGGTAGCTCAGTTGTTTAGAGCATCATCTCCAAATGCCAAGGTTGTGGGTCCATTTGATTCCTCGTCAGGGCACATACAAGAATCAACCAGTGAGTGCGTAAATAAGTGGAACAACAAATCAGTGTTTCTCTCTGTCTCCCAACCCATCTCTTAAAAAAAAGAAAAGAAAAGAAAAGAACATTAAATCAGACATGCATAGATTATAATGGTTGAGGACTTAGACCTTATGCATAGGCTGTCTTGGTTCAGATTCCCCTTTTACTGTAGTGGTTCTATGAATCATGGCAAGTGGTGTAGCCTTTCTGTACCTCAGTTTTCCTGTCTGTAAAATGGTGATAATAATAGTATTTATCTTATAGGGACATGGGAATATTAAGAGAGTTATTATATATAAAGCAAATAGAAGAGTTCAGGACACATTGTAATTGCTATGAAATGTTAGCCGTTATTGTTGCTATTTATTACAAATAAAATTATTATTATTATTAGAAATTATTATTCTTAATGTCTTAATCTGTAGATATATTTGTTGCGTAAAATGTTTTGTAAGTGACCAGAAACCAGCAACTTAATGCATGTCTAAAAATGATATGGATAAAGAGCTTGTGCTCTGGAGTATTGATTCAAGATGACTTTGATATAACAAAGGAAGTGAAGATCTTTTTTTATGACCTTGCTATGTTTAAGGCCTTGTATGTTGATTGTTGCGTATTATTACTTTTTGATTGTTTCATATTAAAATGAAGAACTAGTTCACATTTTATGTTTATGTAAATGGTGGGAATATTCACAAACAGCAAGACAAGAATAAAGCAGCTTCAGTCTGTTTTTGCTAAAGTGTTTGCTGTTCTTCATAACATTTTGTAAAGCAACAAAGCCTTGAATGTAGACTTTACTGTTGGCTAGAGATTTTTATAGAAATAAGGGATGACTGATGCTTAAAATGAGACTTTCAGGATTTGTAAATGAAAGAAGTGATAATTGGCAAAGTTCCTGAGGGGATAAATACTGTGTGGGTGTAGAGACACAAAATAAATTGTGGAGAATTGATGAGCCTTATAAATAGCTCCATGAAGTTTAATATTTCCTCCTCAGCGTGATATAACATTTATTTTTTATTTATTTATTTTAAATATATTTTTTGTTGATTTTGTAGAGAGGAAGAGAGAGATAGAGAGTTAGAAACATCGATGAGAGACAGTCATCGATCAGCTGCCTCTTGCACACCCCCTACTGGGGATATGCCCGCAACCAAGGTACATGCCCTTGACCGGAATCGAACCCGGGACCCTTCAGTCCCCAAGCCGACGCTCTATTGAGCCAAACCGGTTTCGGCCGTGATATAACATTAAAAAAATTTGCTTTTAAATTGCATTCACCTGCTGAATCTCTTATTTCAGCTTTGGCTGTATAGTTGGCCATATTTCTGCCTTGTAAACCAGGACCTGTGTGGCATGTAATAGATGCTCCAGGAACAGGCCCTGCCAGTATCTCTGGCTCCTTTTCTGTTGGGATCTACCTTGTTCCTGCCAGTCACCAAAACAGCTTGGGTGGCCCACATGATAGGTATAGTGGGTGCCATTTTCCTGTTTGGAGTGGGCATTTCTGCACTTGGCAAAGTCCTCCTAACCCTTGTAACCAAGCCCAAATGCTTTCTCGAACCATTCCCTTTCCCCAGACGTACTGATTGCTTCTTCCTTGCAGGCTTTGCAGCATAGCTGTGGTGGTAGGCTTTGGAAGCTACTCACCCTGGCTCAGCCACTTCCTTACTAGCTCTGGAATAGTTTTTATTTTTTAATGGAAATAAAAATCACTTAAGTCACCATTTTAATCATTTTAAAGTGTACAATTCAGTGGCTTTTAGCATATTTATAATGTTGTAAAAACATCACCATTATCAGTTCCTGAACATTTTCATCACCGTAAAAGGAAACAAACATTTTCATCATCCAAGAACTGCCAGACTGTTTTCCAAAGCATTGGTACCATTTGGCATTTCCACCAGCAATGCTTGAAGGTTCAAAATCCTCCATATCCCTGGCAGCACTTGTTAATATACTTTAGCCATCCTGACAAGTAAAAAGTGGTATTTCATTGTTTTGATTTGCATTCCCCTAATCTATATCTATATATAAAACCCTAATATGCAAATAGACTGAACGGCAGAACAACTGAACAACCGGTTGTTATGTTACATGCAGACCACCATGGGGTGCTCACGAAACATGGCAAGCGTGGGCAGCAGGTGGCAGAGAGTGGAACATGGTGGGCGCTGGCTGCGGCAGGATGGTGGAGCAGGTGAGCGGGGTGCTGTCATGGGGGCGAGCCTCTGGTGGTTACTGAAAATTTTTTGCTCCTGCATGTTGCAGTCCCACCCGACACTCGCATATGCTACCAGCATTAGCCCCGCTTCCCCATGGTCGGCACCAAAGCTGCAGTTTACACCTGCTGCTGGTGCCAGAACCACTGCTTTACCATCTCGGTGCCATCAGTGGGTGCGAGCCCAGCTGCTGGCACTCTCACCCACAGCGGGCGCCGGAGTCGCTGCTCACACCCAGTGATGGCACCTGACAGTGGTTCCGATCACATCATCATCGCGTCATCATCGTCAGGGCTTCTCCTCCCCCTGCTCCTGAGGGGTGATCAGGCAGCAGCTGACGGTGCTGGCCCCAATTGCTCTGTGTTATCAGAGGGTGTGAGCTGGGCTGCAGACAGGACTAGGGGCTGTGATGGGAGGGGCCAGGCGGGGGAATGGAGGATGGGCCAAGACCCACCCCTGTGCCCATCACAGCCTGGTGGCCCACAGTTACTTTCAAGGTGCATGAATTCATGCACTGGGCTCCCAGTAACAAATAATGTTGAGTAAAGTTTCATGTGCAGGAGTATCTTTTCATGGCCTTTTGTATTTCTTTGGAGAAATATATTTAAATCCTTTGTCCATTTTTAAGTTGGGTTGTTATTTTTTTTTAATTAAGTTGTAAAAGTTCTTTATATACTCTGGATGCTAGTCCTTTATCAGATAGTTTTTCAAATATATATACTCCCATCCTGTGTCCCATCCTGTGATTTGTCTTTTTTCTTGATAGTACCCTTTAATGTGCAAAAGCTTTAAATTCTTATGATGTTCAGTTATCTATTCTTTCGTTCCTTGTGCTTTTGGTTTTATATTTAAGATACTTCAGTCTAATCCAAAATCATAAAGATTTACAGCCATATTTCCTTTCAAAAGTCATAATTTAAAATTTTATAGTTAGGTTTTTGATCCATTTGGGTTAATTTTTGTATATGGTGTTTGCACATGAATGTATATGTAGTTATTTAGCATCATCTTTTTTCATTGAATGGCTTTGACACGCAGTTAAAAATCAGTTGATTGAACTGTGAGGGTTTATTTTGTGGACTTGAATTCTAGTCTGTTGATCTGTATGTCTGTCCTTATGCCAGTCCCACACGGTTTTGGTAATTAGCTTTGTAGAGTTTTGAAATTGAGATGAGTAAGTCGTCCAACTTTGTTCTTTTGTTTTGGCTACTCTGGGTCCTTTTCATTTCCATATGAATTTTAGGACAGTTTGCCCATTTCTACAAAAAGGACAGTTGGAATTTTGACAAGGATTGTATGAGTCTGTAGATCACTGCTTTTTTTTTGAGGTGGGGGGGTATTGTCATATTAATTACACTAATCTTCCAACACATAAGCACAGATGTCTTTTCATTTATTTAGCTCTTTAATTTCTTGCAGTTGTGTGTGTCTCTCACGTTGGTTAAATTTATTTCTAACCAGCCAAAGCCGGTTTGGCTCAGTGGTAGAGCATCGGTCTGCGGACTGAAAGGTCCCAGGTTCGATTCCGGTCAAGGGCATGTACATTGGTTGCGGGCACATCCCCGGTAGCGGGTGTGCAAGAGGCGGCTGGTCGATGTTTCTCTCTCATCGACATTTCTAGCTATCTCTCTCCCTTCCTCTCTGTAAAAAATCAATAAAATATATTAAAAAAAATTTATTCCTAACCAAATAAATTTATTCGTATTTTATTTTACTTTTAAAAATATGCTATTATAAATGGAATTGTTTAGCAATGGAATCTTGAGCAAATTTCTTGAACTTTCAAACCTTGAGTTTCCGCTCATGTAAAATGGAAATTAAATGCCCATTTTCTCCATTTGTGGAGATTAAATGAACTCATTCATTTAAAGGGCTTAAATAAGCCTCATGGTTGAAGCTAAATGTTAAATGTGAACTCTCTGAGGGAAGGAATTTTATGTTACGTATTTTTGTGACACTGTTCCCCCTGCTCGGATACCTAGCTTAGCACCTGTTAGACTGAGGGAATGTAGAAGGGCGGAAAAATTGGACTATATCAAATCAGTTTCAGTTCTTCAGTTTGAAAGTTAATGTGGAGTGGGAATTAGGGACATTAATTCCTATTTTTTTTTTAAGAAATATATTTTATTGATTTTTTTACAGAGAGGAAGGGAGAGAGAAACATTGATGAGAGAGAAACATCGATTAGCTGCCTCCTGCACACTCCCTACTGGGTATGTGCCTGCAACCAAGGTACATGCCCTTGACCAGAATCGAACCTGGGACCCTTGAGTTCGGAGGCCAACACTCTATCCACTGAGCCAAACCCATTATATACACAAATATTTTGATATGGATTGTTATAGGTGTAAATAAGCCTTGCACAATAATTTTGCCACCTCTTAACATACTGAAGTTTCTTTTAAGATGGTTCAGTGGTGGGCCTTGGCTTACTAAATGGAAAGAAGGCATCCATTCATTGCCTAGGCGAACTTAGTCTTTTATATGCCAAAAATATAAATGTAATTAAAACGTCTTAATTCATGAAATAGTCACAATAGTAGAGAGCTAGGTATTTCAGTTATAAACATCTAGTATGAAAAATCATCTTTTAAAAAATATATATATTTTATTGATTTTTTTTTTGCAGAGAGGAAGGAAGAGGGATAGAGAGCTAGAAATGTCAATGAGAGAGAAACATCAACCAGCTGCCTCTTGCACACCCCCATCGGGGATGTGCCTACAGCCAAGGCACATGCCCTTGACCGGAATCGAACCTGGGACCCTTCAGTCCGCAGGCCGACGCTCTATCCACTGAGCTAAACCGGTTTTGGCTGAAAAATCATCTAAAGTTAGAATTGTAAAAATACTTTCCTTTGCTTAATATTCTGTGATGTGATTTCTAAAATTCTATATAGTTTCAGAAAAAAATACAAGTGATATTTATTTCATAAGTGTAAAACAGAGGTAGCTTTAAAATTTGGCCTCCTGACGAGCAGAGCATTGGATCTCACCCCGAGTGTAACAGCAGCTCGGTTATCTAAGAACTTGTGTCACTCTGCTGTCCTCCCCCACAGTCTGGGTAAGAGCGCCTTTGTTCTGTTCAGCGGCTGGATTAACTATTCATGACACTCTGCTGTGGTGAGAAACCTGTACACAGTTTGCAGGGATTAGTTTCATTGCTAATGAAACTATTTTGTACTAAATTTAGCTAATTCCTAAATGAAATTAGGAATCTATTTAAACATTCGTATTTTCATACTTCAATGCATTTTTGTATTTAGTTATTTCTGAACCTTTTCAACATCAAAATAAGACAACGATGGCAATAGTGTGAACTCTAAAGTTTTCACATGCTCCCTATGGTGATAGGATGGGTGATCTGGGGTCTTGGGCCTAACCAACTGTCTCTTTTTCTCTCTGCCTTCTTGCTGGCTGGCTTCCAGTGGGGTGGGTGAGGACGGGAGTACCAATTTGAGGGGATTGACCCACTTTTTGCCAGAATTTGAGAATCAATAACAAACTTTTTTTTAAAAAAGACCAGTTTTTGTGAGTTTTAGGGAGAAAGGAAAGGAGAAAAACATCGATGTGAGAGCAAAACATTAATTGGCTGCCTCTTGCATGCCCCCCACTGCGGGTGGAGCCTACAACCTGAGCCTGTGCCCTCACCTGGGGACCAAACAGGTAACCCTGTGCTGCACAGGACGACGCCCAACCAATTCAGCCAGACTGGCCGAGGCGACAACACTTTTTTTTAAAACTAGTATTTCTTTTGGGTAGTAAATTGCATTCAGATTAATGGTTTAAAAGGTGACAGAGGCCGAAACCGGTTTGGCTCAGTGGTAGAGTGTCGGTCTGCGGACGGAAAGGTCCCGGGTTCGATTCCGGTAAAGGGCATGCACCTTGATTTCGAGCACATCCCCAGTAGGGGGTGTGCAAGAGGCAGCTGATCGATGATTCTCTCTCATCGATGTTTCTAACTCTCTATCCCTTTCTCTTCCTCTCTGTGAAAAATCAATAAAATATATATTAAAAAAAAAAAAAAAAGGTGACAGAAGGTAAACATTTCCTCCAGTAAATGAACTTCGTGAAAAGTGGCCGCCACAGCTACCTGGACAGCTCTAACCCAGGAACATAAGCAGCCTGAGGTGGCCTCTTCCTCCTCCACTCCCCCACCCACGCCGTGGCGTGGACACACTGTAGCCGCCTGGCACTCTACCATATTAAGGAACATAAGTAGTTCTGTTTTGGAATTGTGGCAGGAGGAAATTTGATACTGGGAAGAGACTACTTTTAAGCAAGTGGGAATGAAATTGAGATTTTAATCTGGGAATATAAAATTAGATTCCTGGAAGTAACTTACCGTATTTTTCGGACCATAAGATGCACTTTTTCCCCCCAGAAGTGGGGGGAAAAAGTCCCTGCGTCTTATGGTCCAAATATAGCCTACACATATACTTTAAAAAAAAAGTTTTTTTACTTGCCCAGCTCTGTGTGGTCTCTGTGTGCTTGCCCGGCTCTAAAATGGTTCTAAATGTTGCTGTTTACTTTACAGGGTTGATTACATGTGTTTATGACTGTGATGTTGGGTTTTAATGCACATAAAATATTTTAGGACACTATTTGTTTCAGAATCTTTTTTTCTTCATTTCCCTTCTCTAAAAACTGGTGCTTCTTATGGTCCGGGGCGTCTTATGGTCCGAAAAATACGGTAAGTTGTAATTGAAAAATATGTACTGAGTTTTAGAATGAACAAAGAATGAATCATATTGATTGTTTTTGACAATACATTTTTATACTAATTATGTGATTGGATAATTTTTAAGTAATAATGAAATTGTAATGGACATTTTTGCAGACCATTTAAGAGTATCCCCCCCATTTTCTTTGATAATAAAATAATTATCATTTTTGAGACACTTAGCATATTGTTGTTGTCATTGATTATCCTCATTAGTTACTAAATTTTCTAAGTCATTGATTATTCTCATTAGTTACTAACTTCTCTAACTCCTTCTATATTCTTACTTGTCAGTGAGTTTACTTGAGATTCAAATTTTCTTTAGTATCTTCCATCAGCTTTTTCAAATGTTTTTTTAAATCCTCACCCGTAGATATGCTTATTGATTTGAGAGAGAGAGAGGGGAGAGGGGAGAGAGGAGAGAGACTACAAAGCTAGTTATCAAAACCGTGTGGAACTGGCATAAGGTCAGACGTACAGATCAGAGAGAGATCAATTGGTTGCCTCCCGGCCTTCCTCTCTCTAGAATCAATAAAACATATCCTTGAATGAGGATTAAAATAGAGTATAATGAGAATAAAAAGGTGCCATGAACGTAGATTGGATAGAAAAGAATTACTGGGGAAATCCTAGTGAATTGATTTTTCTTTCTTGGTATATAAGGTAATGAATAAGAAGAGTTACCAGCCAGTTATTTTAATTAAGAAAGCTTATTAAGCCCTAACCGGTTTGGATCAGTGGATAGAGCGTCAGCCTGGGGACTGAAGGGTCTCAGGTTCGATTCTGGACAAGGGCATGTACCGTGGTTTTGGGCACATCCCCAGTAGGGAGTGTGTAGAAGGCAGCTAAATCCATGTTTCTCTCTCATTGATGTTTCTAACTCTCTGTCCCTCTCCCTCTCCATTCCTCTCTGTGGGGGAAAAAAAAAAAGCCAATTAATAGTTATGAGTTTAATTTATTGGAGAGGAGAAAGTAGCATTTAAGAAACTGATTTAAAAGAAGGCTGAAATGTTTTTGCTTGGATTGTTAGGTCTTTGGAAATTTAGCTATAGGTCTCAGAGACAGTAATCTTTTGGAGAAGGTAATGTTATTGCCACCAGTTTATTTTTCTCCTTTAAATTTCTTCTTTATAAATTCATGTAGTTCATCTAACTCAGCTAAGTTGTAACTTTAACACTGGCTAGACTAGAATTGGCTGAGATGACCATAAAAGTAGCAACAAATAAGAGTGAATTGAAATGAAAATTCAGCTGTCAGTCCTTCGGGAAGCTATGGTCTCAGTGGGGAGTCAAGTAACATGTATTTTACTAGTTCTGTAATGTGTGTGGTCCATAGGGAGGGCAGAGGAGGAAAACTTGTTTTCGGTCTGGGAAGATGTCAGGGAGGAGGTGTAATAGTTGAGGTGCGATTAGAAAGTTGAGTTGGGTGTGCAAGGGAAACAAACTGGACATGGCATTCTAAGGAGAGGAACCTGAATAAGGAAAGACTTGGTGATGGGTTTGGGGAGTCACAGAGTAGAGCTCAGCATTTCCAGAGCATAAAATAAAATAAAAAGGAGAATGGTGGTAAAAATGTCCCAAATGAGACAAGGGGATCAATCTAGGATCCTTCCAAAATGTCTGGCTTGGAGGGGCAATGCTGCGGCTGTTCGCTGAGATGAGGACACAGGGAGGCATTAGATTGAGAAGTTGGTGAAGTTAGTGTTAGATGCTGTGTTTGAGGCATGTAGGGACCATGTAGGTGAAAATGTCTAGTGGGGTTTAAGGATATATAGTTCTGGGGTGCAGAGGAGAGTATTGGGCTAGAAATTCAGATTTGGTCATCTCTGCCCTTATGGTTGTGAGTTTCAAGGTTATAGATAGAAGAGTCATTGAGCCAAAAGAGGGTCATCCAAGAATCGCCAACATTTTAAGGTCTGATTGAAAAGAGATGATCCAGCAAAGGACCCAGAGTTAGTAGGAGAATCATTAAAACATTAAAAAAATTAAAAAAATATCCTTGTTATTTTGTACTATTATTTAGAAATTAAAGCAAAATAATGACAAAATCAAGTTAACAATAATTTAAAATATGCTCACTCAAATTACACTTGCTTATTTTCTTTGTGAAATAAGGAAATGTGGCCTCTTTTGGTACTTATTGGCCTGAATGCATAAATGAAGATAGTGGATGTTTGAATAAATATATATTTACAAGGTTGTAACTACTGCTGCTTTGGAAGGACTGAGGAGTTGGTGAAGAGTAATTGAGAATTGTGGGGTATAAGGTTTTAAAATGTGACCATGAAAAACATACTGACATTTTCTAATTTCACCTCAACTATTATACCAGTCATCAATTTATAGACAAAATAAATTCTGGAAGGTTCCAATATTTACATGTAAAATAAAATTGCAAAGCATATTAGACGACAGTATGATGACAATTCTAAAAATTTTGGTGTGGCTAAAGTCTTAACAGGAAGGCATAATTCATAAAGGGGAAGATTAGTGGACTTAATTGCAGAAAAATAAAGTATAGGGTCTTAGATACTGTGAATAAAATAGAAAAACAACTAGCTAACTTTGGGGAAATATTTGCAGTGTGTATAAGAACATACAACATGTGGTCATGATGTAGATGACTCAAGTGATCAGAGGTTCAGGAGAGTACAAGGAACTGCTGAGGAGGCCATTGTTTTTAGCCGAGGATTTTCGGAAGTCACACCACCATGGACATCAAAATCCCTGAGGGTATGGAGGAATTGTGGTGGAGTGAAACTCAGTGGCATAGCTTTTGGGGTTCTTAAAGAGACATCTAGGAGTAATCAGACCCATGGGTGGTATTGATAAGGCATCCTATATAATAAAAAGCTGATAATAAAAAGGTGGAACAACTGGTCACTATGATGTTCACTGACCACCATGGGTCATCCTTTCAGCACAGGAGGAGGAGAGCTGCTCAGCCAAAAGCCGGGCTCACGGCTGGCAAGCACAGCAGCTGTGGGAGGAGCCTCTCCTGCCTCAGTGGCGTTGCTAAGGATGTCTGACTGCTGGCTTAGGACAGCCGGACATCCCCCAAAGGACCCCTGGACTGCAAGAAGGTGCAGGTTGGGTTGAGGGACCCCCCTGAGTGCACAATTTTCGTGCACCGGGCGTCTAGTTGAGTAGATAATAACGTAAATGGAATACATGGCCCTCAAAGGATATGATATTAACACAGTATTTGTGAACATTATTGAACCTTTCAATTCTTCTGGAGCTATAAACAAATCTGAAGGTTTGATGAAAATGTGAAAATGATTTTGGAAGTCTTTTCATATGTTATTTGAAGCCATTTGGTTTGGAGATTCCAAAGTCACCAGTCAGAAACGGGTTTAGAGCTTTAACTTTTCTTTCTAACATTACAAGATGGGTATACACTGCATTTGAGCTATGTAGTTTAATCTTGGGGTTTTTCAGGCTCAGTGCACAGCTTTTATATACCGGTAGATACCCTGAAGTGTGAACTTTTGTCTTTTTTGCAATGAAGAATTGCCACCATGAAGACATTCCAGTATAATCTCATTTCTGAAGTGACTACGTGATTAACTGGGAATACTTCTCTAGATAGGGAGACTGAGATATGGGCTAAAGTTAAATTCTACATGTAATAACACTCTAGTGATAAAAAGGTAGATGCTGAGGTTTGGTAGTAAGACGGAGAAGGTGGTTTAAAACTTATGGAAAAGCTATTTAAAATGGGAACACACCTATACCTCATTAACACACCCAACACATATTTAGGATGACTGTCCTCTGCCAGGCACTGCCTGCCTAGGAATAGGCACAGAGGGCTTATGTGCCAAGCATGACACTACACGACTTCCATGGACTATTTCATTAAATCCTCACAACAGCCCCTCACGTAGGAATGATCACCCCATTTTACAGGAGAGGAGATAGAGGCGTAGAGTTTTTGAGTGATTTCCCCACCGTCACATGGCAATTAAAAACGATGGAGGTACCTGCTTTTGAATCTAAGGCTACTTGGTGGCAGAGCCTGATTGAGCACTTCAACACTGGGCTCTTTTTAAACCGGAAGGAGGGACATCACTGAGCATTCACTATGGTATTAGGTGCCAGGCTTTGTAACACACGTAAGAATCCTCAAGGTAAGTTTCATTTATCATCATCTCGGTTTACCCCAGTCCTGTGTGCTCTCCCCAGTGATTAGCCGGTTTGGCTGCAGCCTGTGGTAGATTCTGTTCTCTTGTTAGACATCCACGCCAGTTTAATAGTACTCATAGGGTGACGTTGTAAGCTTAAGCAATTTAGAAAAATCCTTACTGTAACAATATGGAGAGGATATTCCTCTCCAGGTCCATTGTGTTTTATGCACCTCATTTTTATTCCTTTTTCCATTATACTTTTCATATTCCTTTGGTTTCTATAGTCAAGATTTGTAAATATTAAAACTTGTTTTACACTTAAAAAATAAAAGAACAACCCCAAACTAGTGAAGTATATTTTGAAATTCTGAGACTGCTTAAAGCATTTCAGTGGCACTGAGTTTTATTTTTGATGTGTGGACTTTTAATTAGGAATAGGAAAACCCATTTACAAAAAGAAAAAAAAAGTTTACATGTGAAATAGTCTGGGTAATAAGACCATGTCAGTTTTATTCATGTAAAATTGAGCATTAGGTTAATCATTAATATTTTAGTGGAAATGTGTTAGTTTGCCTTCTCTTTTCCCATCTCCCTCTCCTTCTTTTTTTTTTTTTTTTAACCTCTGTTTTCATTTTAGTCTATTATCTTTTTTACCAAACCAGTATCAGGCAGTTATTGTTTAATTGGATTGAATTGACACGTACATTCCTGTTTGTGATGGCATTGTCAGGCCTTTCCCAAAAGGAGAAGTAGATTGTGTGCTAGGTAACTGGGTGTTGCTGTTCACTTGTGCTGTATGTACCGCGAAGGAGGAGGGGAAATTAAGGTGTAAAATACAAGTCTTTCTCTAAAGGACTAGGGAGTACACACTAAATATATCTTTAATTAAGAGAACCAGGAAATAATAACAGGTTAAAAAATTTCAATCTATAAATTGGGGTTCTGGTTTACTATTTCATTCTTAAGTGACAAAAATGATTCACTGAGCCATATTTTTCAGGGCTGGTGAAATAGAAGTAGCCAAGGGTTTTATATCTGTTCATTACAGCCTGTAACTTTATTACCCAGGCGTCTCAAATGATCTAGTATGTAGGATCTAGTTGTTAGCACTTCTTGTTTGAATTTTAATTTGTTGCCTTTAAAATCTTCTTGTAGGGCCAGGCTAGTTCTACCTTAAAAAAAAACCAACACACCCCTCTACTTAAAAGAAATGGTACTTCCTGCTTTCATAAACAGTCATGTGCATAGTTTAGCAAGGCCTGATGCCTCTGGAGCGTTTTCCCTTTATAGCACCATTGAATCCCAGTCCTAGCAGAAGTGCTGCGAATCTTGTGGCCTCATTTTGAACAAAAGGGATTAGAGAAGAAAAATCTCTTGATATAAGGCTTGAAAGCAAGGACAGGCAATCTTGGTTGTGAATATTTTCTGATTTTTCCAGAAATCAAGCAGAAGATTGAGCTGCTGATGTCAGTTAACTCTGAGAAGTCGTCCTCTTCAGAAAGGTACAGCTACATCTCTTGCATGAACAATTAACAGTGTAGCATTGCTAAGAAGCAAACCAGGGCATTTTCTTTTCTTGTTAAGTTTGCTATATAATGTGTTGTGCTGCATGCCGGTCGTTGTGCTGTATTGAAGATGTGTCTTTGGGCAGGCTGTTCTGCTTTTACAAAGGGTAATTGATTTAAAAAAAATAGTGAAGCCTAATTAGCTGCAGCATGCACACCATAACACAGCAGACCACGGGTTCCTGTGTGACAGCTGTTGAAGGCTTTAAAAATAATTTACTTAGCTAAAAAACAAACAAATTGTGCTTGCTTTAAGGAAATGATAGCATTAGATTTTTTCCCCTGTATTCCGACGTTGCTGTAACACAAAATTACCGACACTATCTATAAGATCTAGGTTAAAAACATTTGATCTTGGCTGTAATAAACATTTTATTATGTGAAAAGGGAGTGCCATTTGTAAATAGCTTAGGAATTGCAAACCCCCAGATTAGTCACATTCTGAGAGAGAGATATGATGCTTCTTCAAGTCTGTGCTAGGAAATGGAACAGTCACTGCATGCAGTAATGGTTCATGCCTGCAGGTAAGGACAAAATGACTCAAGTATTTTTTAAGCAATTATTTTATATGTCAGTCAAATTACTGTACCTGTAAGGCGATATTTCCTTAAAATGGCTATTTACTTAATACATAGAAGTAAAGGTATTTTTTTTATCTCAAGTCAGAAATGAGGCTGTAGTTGCCTATGTTGCTATGTAAATATTGTGTTCACTACGGTCTACCAAAATTTTGTATACTACATAATGTTTTAAATTGGGGTTTTTGGGTAGATACCTTGATGCTTACCTTTTTCTTGTCAACCTAATAATAGTTTAGACCTAATGTTGATATTTTTGGAGTGTTCGTTTTTCTTTTCTGTGGTTTTCAGGGCTATCTTTTTTGTTCATAAATGTAATATTTAGGAAAACATGATGGAGAAATAATTTGGTAGTAAGTAATGATATAGGAAAAACTCTGGGAGAAAAATATGTGAAGAACCTAACATGGTAAAAGGGATTTAATTAAAGTAAACTAGTGTATGGAGGACATGATCCGATGACAAAATGATGACGTTAAATCGATTTATTAGTATAATTAAGTGAAAGTCTCCTGGCTATAATTCAGGGCTTTGCAAATATGGAAGATGTTACTGCTTTCTTTAGAGATTGAAAATAGAAAAATTTAGGGCACATTTTGTTTATTTTTATGTAGCTTTTAACTTCTGGTTTGGGCTAGTCATCCGTTTTTAAGTATTCTGTTTGCTGAGATGAAAATAATCTTCAGCCTTGTGAATGCTGTGCCAGTAAAATGGTGGTGATGGGAAGGGGAGAGAGTGGTGTAAATAGTGAACGGTCTGGGTGCTAACTGTAACCTTTGAGTTTTGTTACTAAGAAGAGCATTCTTAATGAGATGACAGCAATAATTATGTTGGCTTTTTGAGAAGCATGAATTCTCTATTGATAAATTGAGGGTTGAACAGAATGGGCTCAAATTGTTGAGAAATTAGGAATGGATGAGGTTTTTAATGGTTAAATACATTTTATACGGGAAAATTCTAAAATATTTTGGTGATCATTTTTACTTGTTTATTTTATTATTTTTAATTTTTTTTTAACCTAAGCTCCTGTGGTTAAATTTGATGGAAAGGGAGGATGCATGTGGCCATGATTTTAAAGTTCAGAAATCAGCTGCATGCTTTTAACAACTTTATACAGAGTTTTCCAGAGCTTGCTTGTTTTGTTGTTATTCTTCCTTTGCTTGATATTTCAGATATCTGACACATAATATTTTTAAGTTAAGATATGCTGACTTAATGGGTGGTAAATGTGGTTTATGGGTCAGCATAACATAGAAATTGTTTTAGTAATATATATTAAAAATAGAAGTCACTCTTTTTCTTCCTCCATTTTTAAAGTCATACAATTATTAATAGCCAAAGTCTTTTTAATTTGTTTGTTTTGGAAGAACTTGAAAAACACGAATCCATGTTAAAAAGAAAATTATGGCCTAGTAACACTATATAAAATTATGCCCAGGAGTTTAATAGCTTGTAGTGTCATGTAGCAATACCATCACATTCTTTAATTCCTTGTTTACCAGTTACCTAAAATTTAAACGTCTTTGACTAGTGTTTTAAAAAAGTTACTTGCTTGAGGCATGACTAAGTCGTAAAGACATTTGGAATTTACGGATGGTCAGTATTACCATGTATTTATTAGTGGGAAGGATGAAGAAGGAAACCCAGTCTTCTTTCTTTAAAAATAGGAAAGCTACTTGGTTTGTAAGGAACCAAGTTATCATTCACCACAACGGATTTTGCTCATTGTGTGCAGCACAAAGTGATCTTTGGATATTTCAGGGAACAAGTGGAGAAACAATACTCTAACAACAGTTACGTGGTGTTCCTAACAATTTTCCCATGCCTTATAGGTGAAACCCCCCCACCCCCTTAATGGGAATGTCTAGTCTTATAACAGCTAGTATTCATTGAATTATTGTTTTTCCAGACAATTTTGTGAAAACCAAAACAACAAAAAAGAAATAACTTATTTTTGTAGACTCTTAAGTATCTTTCATTGAAAAATACAAATATGATTTGAAGTAATGTGATAATGGAATTTTGAAGGTTTTTATGGGGGGGCCTAGATTAGGAAATGTTAAAATAACAGTTTTCAATGCCACCATGAAATTTAAAATTATATATTTACCTTTGACGGAATAGTGGAGGTCCCAACGAATGTCATTTTGTAGGGGAGGCATGGAATACTAATGTTCTGTTTAGAATGGCCGACTCAGGACAAAAGCCAATGGAATAAAAAAGGTTACTTTTATAGTTTTATATTTTGGAGAGAAATGAAAATCTCAGCTTAAGCATTTTTAAAATTAGGGGCAGAGAATGTTATTGAATGAATTAAAAAAATATGATGGCTGATTTGTATGTTATTGCCAGGTAAAAGAAAGGCATATCTGTTTCAAGAGAGTATCCTTCTTACAGATTTTAAGAATAAATTTTACTACTAGTGTTTTGTTTTTAATTGAGTGCCTGTTGAATGAAGAAGCACTGTATTCATCTTAAATATAGTAGGGACAGAGCCATGTACAGTTTTATTTCCTCATCTACCCCATTTAATGTAAAAAAAAAAAGTGTATATTTATTTGATGCAAAAACTGGGTTTTCAAGTTTTGTTCTTTTCCAATCTAGATAACTCCTGGGATTTGGAAATTTATAGAGTAGAGTAGATGGGGAAGAGGAATAGTAATAAAAATAATAGCTAGAAAAAACATTAATAACAAACATTTTTTATTTAAAAAACATTACTATTTTTAAATTTTTTATTTATTGATTTGAGTGAGAGAAACATTAATTTGCTGTTTTGCTTACTTATGCATTCATTGGTGGATTTTTTTAAGACATATTTTTATTGATTTCACAGAGGTAGAGAGACAGAAATATTAATGAGAGAGAATCATTGATTGGCTGCCTCCTGCATGCCCCCTACTGGAGCCCTTTAGGTGGCCATGTGGTCTGACTGGGAATTAGACCATGACCTCCTGGTTAATAGGTGGATGCTTAACCACTGGTACGCACCAGCTGGGTGGGTTGATTCTTTTATGTGCTTTTACCAGCGATCAAATTGGCAACCCTGGCAGATGGGGACAATGCTCTAACCAACTGAACTATCCATCCAGAGCTTTTGGAACATTTTTTGAATTCCTGTTCTATGTGAGAGCGAGCGCACACATTTTGCCCACGCCGGTGGCTCAGCTGGTTGAAGCATTGTCCCGTACATCAAGAGGTTTTGGGTTCAATCCCTGCTCTGCGTGTGTATGGGAGGCAACTGATTGATGTCTGTCTGTCTGTCTCAAAAATCAATAAATATATCCTTGGGTGAAGATTAATAAAAATAAAAAAAACTGTTGGAAGGATTTAGACAAATCATCTCAGGAAGATCTTGAGTGAACAGAGAGCACTTTGCTGTACTATAATTATTGTCAGACTGTATTGCTACTAGTACTTCTTCAGTTAACTCATTGATCAAAATTGACAACTCTCTTTTTTAAAAGAAATATATTTTACTGATTTTGGAAAGGAAGGGCAATGCAAAGAGAGAGAGAAACATCAATGATGAAAGAGAATCATTGATCGGCTGCCTCCTGCACACCCCACAGTGGGGATCAAGCTGGTAACCCAAGCAGTTGCCCTGACTGGGAACTGAACTGTGACCTCCTGGTTCACCAGAATCGAACCATGACTTCCTGGTCCATAGGCTGATGCTCAACCCCTGAGCCACACTGGCTGGGCCAAAATTGGATAACTTTTAACATAGAAGTGGTGAGCCCAGAATGCACAGAACCACGGTTCCCTACCCTTCTAGCCTGACTGCCGAGAGGGCTGCGCAGTTTGTGAGGTGAGGGTCCTGAGAAGCTGAAGATCTACCTTCACACTGAGCATTGCCTCCACCTGCTATGGTTTTATGTAAGTGTATATGGATATTTTGTAATTAATAAACTTCACAGTCAAAAGTTGACTAAATAATTAGTGCCTACAAGGTTTGCATTTTCTCAGGGAACAGATACTAAAAGGATCACTTCTTATTGTGTGTTAGTTTAGCTTTTTTCTTTTTTTTCTTCTTTTTGGTGTTAAAAAGGGTCTATATATTGGGATAAATAAGAAATGATAGTCTTGGTAACTAGCACCCCACATAGCTAACACGTATTTGAATTGACAAATTGCTAGCTACCTTTTTTAGGAGACAGGAGAAAGGAAGAGAGGGAGAAAGTATAAAAATATTTATACTGTGGCCTATATTAACAATGCTGTATAATTGGGATTGGTGTGAAGTAATACGGATTGTATGTTGTCCCTCCCCCAATATAAGGATAAATGAAACAACATAAAGAACCCATGCTATTTTTGCATGTGTATTTTAATTCTTTTTTAAATTTTGGATCCTCTTAAGCGAAGAGAAAAAGGGCGTATGATAATAATGCGTGGTTGCAGAAAGCAAAAGGAGAAGCCTGGAAGAATTAGGAGAAAAAAAAAAAAAAATAGGGCTGGGAGATGAAGAGAGAAGGAAATAAAGGATATTCAGTGGAAGATGATGTAGGACTAAGGTGTCTTTTATTTGCTCTTATGTTGAATGTGCTTTTGTCCATGTCTCTATGGTGAAGTAAGTAGTCTTGTGAAGAGTCAGATTTTATAGAAGGGTCTGCATTGTACTCTTCTCCTCCCTACTCCAGCTTGAAGGGTAGGACAGTTACTGATAATGGCTTTCACGTTTTCCAACCCCCACTCTGCCTCTGTTGGCTTTATTTCTTAGTTTGTAGGATAACATATTTGAGTTGTTTGTATTTTTCCTGAGTGGTGAGATGACAGTGGCTGATTATGTTGTCTTCTCTTCTTATGCTTTTTTAAAATTTAACTTTTAGTAATCTTTTTCCGTACACAAAATTCCTGGGTCCCTAGCTAGGGTCCCTAGCAGCTACCGCGGGGGCCTCCCTTCCCTGGCTGCCGGCCAGGGCCTTCCTTCTTTCATTCCAAGCTGCCCCTTGGTGGTCAACTCACATCATAGTGAGCCATCGAATTCCAGGTCTCTTGGTTGAACTCCTGAGGGGACACTTTGCATATTAGGCTTATATATATATATATATATATATAGATATGGGAAAGTGCACAGATAATATAAATCATTATGAGATCCAACTTACTGATTTTTGTATTTTTGGCAGTTTGTATTCTATGCGTATCTAAGAAATCTTTGCCAAACCCCAAATCACTAAGGTTTTTTGCTAGGTTTACTTATAGGAGTTTTTGGTTCTTACTATTTAAGTATGTGATTCATTTTGGGTTTTAGTATTAAGGTAAAGATTGCGATTATTTCCACAAATGACTTCTGAGTTGTGTCTGTTTTTGAACATTATATATAAACTAGAGGTCATTATATATAAACTATTCGTGCACTTGGGGCGGAGTTTCCTCAACCTGGCCTGTGCCCTCTCACAATCCGGGAGCCCCTGGGGGGTGTCTGACTGACGGCTTAGGCCCGGGGAGCTGGCCTAAGCCATCAGTCAGACATTCTTAGCGCTGCTATGGAGGCAGGAAAGGCTCCTGCCACCGCTGCTGTTCTTGCCAGCTGTGAGCCCAGCTTCTGGCTGAGGGGCACTCCCCCTGTGGGAGAGCACTGAAGACAAGAGAATAGCTCCTCTATTGAGTGTCTGCCCCCTGGTGGTCAGTGCACGTCATTCTGCCATTTGGTCGATTTGCATACCGTGTTTCCCCGAAAATAAGGCATCCTCTGAAAATAAGACCTAGCGCGTGGAAAAATAAGACATCCCCTGAAAATAAGATCTAGCACATCTTTGGGAGCAAAATTTAATATAAGACACTGTCTTATTTTTGGGGAAACAGGGTATTAGCCTTTTATCATATAGGATAGGATAAAAACCCTTTGTATACTCTCTTGCTTTGTCTTCTTCCTTCATTACCTATGTGGGATTCATCCATGTTTTTGTGTGCAGGTATAGTTGATTAAGTCTTATTGCTGTGTTCATTATATGAATATATCTCATTTTTTTTTCAATTCTACTTTTGATAAGCATGTGGAATGTTTGCTGTTTGTGACTATTAGAAACAGAGCTGGTAGGAGCATTTATTTACATGTCTTTTGGTGAATAGGCCTATGCATGCATTTCTGTTGTGTATATTCTAGGAGTGCAATTGCTGAGATTTTTGTGGATGTTGCATTGCCACTTTTCCAACATGAATGTGCAAATCTACACTCCCACCAGCTGTACTCCAGGTCCTTGCCAATTTGCCACCATGTATTTTCTCTCTCTCTCTTCCCTTCTCCCCTCTCCTTTATCTTGTTCCCTTGTTTTTGTTTTCTCTCTCTCTCTGTCTCTCTCTGTCTCTCTCTCTGTCTCTCTCTCTCTCTCTGTCTCTCTCTGTCTCTCTCTCTCTCTCTCTCTCTCTCTCTCTCTCTCTCTCTCTCTCTCTCTCTCGTAGCATTGGCTGGATGCCAGTGTGACCGAGAAGTGGAACCTTTTTGAGGAGGGTTAGAAGCAGACAGGGGCCTGTTTCTGGGTACTGACTTTCCTGAAGGAGATCAGAATGAAAAGTTTAGACCAAACAGGAACCATAGGGTGTAGTCCTCTGGGACCCTTGAGTCCTCAGGTTGACGCTCTATCCACTGAGCCAGACCATTAGGGCTGAAGTGTTGTTTTTTTGTTTTGTTTTTTAAATTCTTAAATCAATCTTTATTGTTCATATTATTACAAAGGTTCCTCATTTCTTCCCCCCTCCACCAGGTTCCCACTCCACCCTCCACCTCCTCCCCACCCCCCATTGTCCTCTTCCATAGGTGCACAGTTTATGTTCAGTCTCTTCCCGCATCCACCACTCCCCCTTTCCTGGAGAACTGTCAGTCCACACCCCTCCCATATCGCCGACTCTACTACAATCAACAGCTAATATTTTTCATCAGGTTTTTCAATCTCCTTTATTTTTTTTTTAATTAATAAACTTTTACACTTCTAAGAATAAATTTTAAAATCTAATAATTTTAAACCTTGTTTTTTTCTGCCCTGGGAATTAAGAAGCAAACTTGTTTACATGTAAACTTGCCCTTAGGCTATCAAAAGGTGTAGCCATTCAAGTGTAAATGAACACATTGTTTATTTTTTATTTTTTATTATATTTTATTTATTTATTTTTAATATATTTTATTGATTTTTTACAGAGAGGAAGGGGGAGAGAGAGCTAAAAACGTCGATGAGAGAGAAACATCGACCAGCTGCCTCTTGCACCCCCCTCACTGGGGATGTGTCCGCAACCAATGTACATGCCCTTGACCGGAATCAAACCCGGGACTCCTCAGTCCGCAGACCGACGCTCTACCACTGAGCCAAACCAGTTTCGGCTAAATGAACACATTGTTTAAAGATAGTTGCTGGTTGGAATTGGATTACCTGTTCTGGGTGGGAATGGCTTGTCCTCCCCTTTCTCCATTAAAATTAAGGTGTTAGCTTTAAAACCTCTTTTTGGCAAGAGACCTTAAACTTTCAGAAACTTAAAATTTTTCAGATAGTAAATCAGTTACTTAGCATTTTCTCAAATCAATAATACTTCCACATGCCCAAGGATACACTTCACACACAAGACATTTCCAAATAGATCGACCAACCTCATCTAGGCCCCACACAAGGCACTCACAGATCAACACCCCAGTGCTATACTAACTCAACACTTCCAGATCTAAGCCTTCATCACTTGATTCAGCAGACACTCAGGTTCCCCCAAAAGTTTCCAGCCATGTCTGAGAGGCAGCCCTGGGGCGGGGGCAGGCGAGGAGCCAGCTGTTTTGGGCCTGGCTGCTCCGGGCCTGGCCTTTGTTGCTCTGGTCCGCTCTACAACCAGCTACTCCGGGTCTGGCCACTGCCGCTCCCGGCCTGGCTGCTCCTGACCCGGCTGCTCTGGGCCCGGCTGCTCCTGGCCTGACTGCTCTGGGCCCGGCTGCTCCGGGCCTGGCCGCTCTGGGCTTGGTTGCTGCTGCTCTGGGCCTGGCTGCTGCTGCTGATGTGGTTTTAATAGCAAAAATATTTCTTCAGTTAAACCTATTAGGAGGTTATCATGTAAAACATAAAAGAAAGCTTGGTTTGGGAAGCGGAAAGTAACCAGAGCCTTAACTCTTAAGTTCTCCAGCCATCTACCCTGTAGAACACATTCAATAGCTCAGTCCTCTTTACTCAAAAGCCCATCAGGTAGGGAGGCCACCTGAAGTGTAAGCAAGAAATTATGACTTTCCTGACATGTTCCAAGGATTAAGTTTTATATTGTTCATAGTCTCTATAAACATTTTTGTATTATACACCTAAGTAAAAGTGTAGTGTTATCTTTTATTTTTTTGCTTAAAAACCAGATGATTATTTGAGCTTTCTTCCTGTTGATCATTATTTATTTGGTATAGATTCAGGAGTTCTCAATTATTTTATGTCTTATCAATTTAAATTTTGGTTCTGTTTTCTGATTCCTCTTTGGTGGGTTGCCACATGATAGCTAGAGAAAACCTTTCAGCACACAGATCTGATCAGGAAGGTTGCTCTGCTGTGAAAGCCCTTCAACTGTCTTCCCGTTGTTCTTGGCATAAAGGTGAACTCCCTCTCTGTGACGGCGAGCACCCAACCCCCAAGCTCAGTCGCAGTCCCTGTCTTTTTGTCATGTCTCTTCTTCTACCTGTTGTTCTGCTGCTGACATCCTCTCATCACAAGAAAGCCTGCCTAGGTCAAATTACGCCTATGAGAAGCCCTTACAAAAACATGCACCTCTCCTTTGTAGCATTTGTCACAGCTGCTGTTGGACAGTAGGGAGAATCAATGACATTTGGTTTACTTGACCGGTTTACTTACTATTAGCCCTAACTTACGATTTTAAATATAGAAGTGCTTTCATCACAAAATATTTTTATTTTATTACCATTATTTGTTTTTGCTAATCTTTACCTGAGGACGTTTTTTCTATTGATTTTTAGAATAAGTGGAAGGTGGGGAGAGGAAGGGAAAGGGGGGAAAGGGGGAGAGAGAGAGAAAGAGAGAGAGAGCGAGCTCGCGCGCGCTCCTGCATACACCCCAACTGGGGCTAGAGATTGACCTACAACCCAGGTATGCGCCTTAGACAGGGAATTGATCCCGCAACTCTTTCTTTGGTGTGCAGCCAATGCTCTGACCACGGAGAACACCAGCCAGGGCAAACTGTTTTTATATTATCATTTGAAGCTTACAAATTATGAAATTTGTGGTAAGACTTTTTGGTTTGTAGGGAATCATCAATTTTATGATATTGGCATCTGTTGATAAATTATAGCTAAGTGTAATCATAGTCTATGTACATGAAATTGTATGCAGTCAATTATATTCATAAGTGAATTTAACTGTTATAAGATGTTAAGGTTAGAAATCTTAGAGTTTTTTGTCACCATAAAAATGCACAGTTTGATATTGCATGTATTTTTTTACATTAGTTTTAATGTAAGATGGAAATTAAAGTAAATTTGAACACTTTCGATCTCTGTGCTAAACTAGTGGTGCCGTATCATGGCCATTTATTCTCCGAATGTCAGTACTTTATATATCGCATTGATGCTTTTGGTTATGGTTGCATTCCACCCTCAGTGGTTATTTACTTAATATCATGCTTTTTTGTTTACTTTTAATTGTGGTAAAATATATATAACATAAACTTTAATAATGCCGTCAAAATTTTTCTCAATTGCAATTGACATTTAATATATTAATTTCAGGTGTACAGCATAGTGGTTAGATATTTATTTAATTTATGAAGTGATTCTACACCCCCCAAAAAATCAGTTCCCCTCCTCATAATGTCTTGTAAAAGTTAAGTTTCCTTAAAATGAATATTTGTATCTCTACCAGAACTGAAGAATTAGTATCATTTGCCATAAAAAACAATTACTATTAAATCCTGTCTAGATTCTGTTGTCTGATAAAAGCTTCAGCCTTGATCCATATGCTCCTCTGTTTACAAGGGAAGTTAAATTGGCAAGTTTCATAAAGGAGCTTAAGAATGTGTTAGCATCAAAGTGAGACCTGTTCTTTGATATACTCAACAGAAAGAGCCTTGGGAAAGCAGTAACTTTTTCTCATTATATGATTCATTGTAATTCATTTCCAAGCCTCAAGTGCCACCTGAGATCATTTTGTATACCAGCAATGGCACTTTCTTTTTTTCAGCTGGGGGACCTCCCTCGCCCCTCCTCCCCCTTACCACAAATGTTAGATCAGGGAGTTTATTTTATTTTATATTTTGCTGATTTTTTACAGAGAGGAAGGGACTGGGATAGAGAGTTAGAAACACTTGATAAGAGAGAAACATCGATCAGACACCTCCTGCACCCCCACCCCCCGGGATGTTCCCGCAACCAAGGTACATGCCCTTGACCAGAATTAAACCTGGGACCCTTCAGTCTGCAGGCCGATGCTCTATCCACTGAGCCAAACCGGTTTTGGCAGATCAGGGAGTTTTGAACAAATGTGAGCAGGTAGGTATGACATTGGCTGTAATAAACACACACTCACGTTCATTCTCTCTCCTTTTAATAGTCATATTGCAGATTTCCTTTGTAGCAGAGTTTTTTTTTTTTTATTATTATTATTTTTAATCTCCTGGTAGCTGGAAGGAGTTAACACTAATTTTAGTGTAGATTACATTTGTCATCCATCCATCATTTGTCCATCCATCCTACATTTATCAGCAGTTGCTATGTGCTAGTCACTCATTGATTTGGAAATTGGGGAACAACAAAGGCAGCACAAAAGTGTAGGATCTTTTGTTTATTACTTGACCAGTTTCTTGGGTATGAGTGCTGAGGTACTGTATCTACAGTGGTAGGCCCTTGGCACTCCTTGAAGGAACTACACATAATTAATAAGTTGCATTTTGGGGAGCTTTCATGGAGACTGGAGCTGTGGTGAAAGGGTTACAAGCATAGTTAGTTGCCTACCAGAGGCCACCGTAAATGAGTGGTATGGGCCAGGCAGAGACTGTAGAAAACTGGAGTCTTTCCATCCAAAGAGGTGGCTGCTGATTAGCTCTTGCTGTTTCATGCAGGTTATACAGGCCAAGTTTTGCCAGCTCTTGTGATTTCTGGAGTTAGAGAAGTTCTGTTGTTTTTATGTCAGCTCTCTCTTATTTTACTAGTAAACTAGAGGCCTGCTACACGGATTTGTGCACCGGTGGGCTCTCTCAATGTGGCCTGCACGGATTGGGCGAACCGGAAGTTCAACGCCGCCTGCCTCTCTTGCTCATCCCAGCCCCACTCTGCCTGCCACCGCTGCGGTTTCCAGGCTGCGGCGGCCAACCATGAGCCCTGCATCTGGTACCCCCTGTGGGAACGCACTGACCACCACAGGGCAGCTCCTATGTTGAGCACCTGCCCCCTGGTGGTCAATGTGCATCATAGCAACTGGTTGACCAGTCGTTATGTCATTTGGTTGCTTAGACTTTTATATATGTAGATGACGGTGCAAATTAAACCAAAACAAAAAGTCATATGAGCCTTAAAAAAAAAAGAGTATCTGCTATCTAAATTCAGCTCATGGTAAACATTTTCCACTATACTGTAGCACATTGACTCACAATTCATAAGCCACAATCCTGTGCAGACTTATTGTAAAGAAATTTTAAATCCTAAGCATTATCTCTAGATTGAAAGTATACAAATCAAAGTTTGTCATGCTAAAGAGTGTGTCTCTGGGTTTTTGTGACATTTCAGTTTTCTGACAGCCAAACTAAAGGAAAAAAGTAGCATTGCTGTTACTGTCTATAAGGAGAGAGCACACTAGTTTCTGTAGGAAACTCAAACCTTCTCTCTAACTTAATTATGGTTATTTAACAACCCTTTTTCACATTTCTCAGAAGATGTGTTAATTTTAGAAATTCAGATTGAGAAGAAAAAAACAGCATACTTTTATCATGAAAGGCCAGTTATTATTGTTACTTTTTTATTTCAGTATATGTAGATATATAAAAATGGAGCACATTATACTGTAATATCATCCCCAAAGAAAACTCAGTATCATACTGACAAATTATTTTAGAATTGCTTTTTTTACACTTAACATATGTGATTTTTTTAATTAAATCTGTAGCGTCATTTAAAAAATATTTTCTTTAAAAAAATATATTTTATTGATTTTTTTCACAGAGAGGAAGAGAGGAATAGAGAGCTAGAAACATCGATGAGAGAAACATCGATCAGCTGCCTCCTGCATAACCCCTACTGGGGATATGCCTGCAACCAAGGTACATGCCCCTGACTGGAATTGAACCTTTTAGTCCGCAGGCCGATGCTCTATCCACTGAGCCAAACCGATTTTGGCAATAGCATCATTTTTAAAGACTGAATAGGAAGGAGTCCATGCTATGGATAGATATACCATAATTTTATGTATTGAGTCTTGGTTTTAGACATGGAATCACTTGTAAAGACAATTTGTAAGGTTTTTGATAAGGGTGTTAAATTGCTTCCAGAATGGTACAGTTTTACACTCTCACTGGGATTCTCAAAATAGTCTCTTTTTTGAGTGTTGTAAAATGACACTGAACAATATGCTACACAATGTTGACTTTATTAGTCCCTCTGTTTCTTAGCTCTTCTCTCTAATAAAGCCAGATTTCATCGTGGTACCTTCATTCTTTCATTGATTATTTATTAATGACAGTGAAGTCAATGTAATCAACTTTAACAAGATACAAGACACAGTAGATTCTGGTCTTCAGTCAAGCATTTATGAACTGCCTAAGGTGTACTTAGTGTTTATACTAATGAATCCTAATTTTATAATGGATTTCAATAAGTTATATGATCCAAACTTTCACACCAGGCAGTTGACAAAACATTCAACATAGATGGCTGGTTTCCTTTTTCACTAAAGATGTGCAGGAATGAGTATTCTGCAACCTTCCTTTTTAAACCAGGGCCTTGTGGATGTTCAGTAAGTATTGACTGACTTTCTTGCAAAATGTAATCACTTTTTTAGTCAAGATCCTCCTTTTGGCAAAATACATTTTCTTTGCTGGATTTTGAGTCTTTGGAGGGCATGGTGGCAGCGGGTTGTGTGCTCTGTACACAGGAGGACTGGAATCTTAAGTCCAAACCCTCAGATTAGCATTGCAAGCTGAAGAGACAGCATGTAAGAGAGTGAAATTCCATAAGGCTAGGAAAGAAGTTGATGAAAGGATGGGAAAATAGGTGAAAAAGAGATGTGCCTTGTGGCAAGGATTCAGTGGTAAGGTTTTGAACTTTATGCTGAAAATTTCCACTGAAAGGTTGTAGCAAGGGAGATGTTATGCCCGTGTTTAGAACATGTACATCTCCTGTGGGTATGAAGGAAGGTCTTTCAGGAAAGCCTTAACCAACTGCATTTTTCCCCTCTAGAATGAATGGGTTGCTAGACATACTGCAGAGTTCATGGTAGAATGTTACTCATTTGCTCTGGAAATGGGTGGAAAAAATATGGCAGTATTTCTTTACCAGTCGGATGGCAGAGGACAGATGGATTCCTTGGAGTTGTGTTAAACATTGAAGTAGATTACCAAGATGGGATGTGAAATCGATTTCTCTTCCAGGCTTTAAAAAGAGTGTGGCCTCTTAGTTATTTGGATGGGCAGAGATGCTCCTTTTTAAAGACAGGTGGTTGGCTTATTGAGCCTTAATTAAAAAAAATAAATTTTTATTTCAGAAGGAAGGGGGAGGGAGAGAT
Source organism: Pipistrellus kuhlii (assembly GCF_014108245.1). Lineage (NCBI taxonomy): Eukaryota > Metazoa > Chordata > Mammalia > Chiroptera > Vespertilionidae > Pipistrellus > Pipistrellus kuhlii. The sequence goes on along the minus strand of NW_023425405.1, from coordinate 50,278,527 downwards.
AGAAACATCAATGATGAGAGAGAATCATTGATTGGCTGCTTCCTTCATGCCCCCTACTGGGAATCGAGCCCACAACCTAGGCATGTGCCCTTGACCAGAATCGAACTGGGGACCCTTCAGTCCTAGGCTGACACTCTATCCACAGCCAAACTGGGTAGGGCTATCTTAAAGTTGTTTTTTGTTTTTAATATTAGTACATATGCATAAACATGACAGGATTCTTCATTTATAGTTAATAATTTGAAATGTTTGTCTCAAAATTTCCTATAAAATTTGACAAGTCTTTGCTCGAGTATATAAAGTATTACTTCTATAAATTGTTTAAAATTTAGGCCAGTGCTATACCATAGACTTTCTGCAGTGATCTGGAAGGGTCTATAGTATAGACAGCCTATTGAGCATTGAAAATCTGGCTACATGACTGAAGAGCTACATTTAAACTTAAATTTTAAATTAAAAAATATATTTTATTGATTTTCTTTACAGAGACGAAGGGAGAGATATAGAGAGCTAGAAACATCGATGAGAGAGAAACATGGACCAGCTGCCTCTTGCACACCCCCTACTGGGGATGTGCCTGCAACTCAGGTACATGCCCTTGACCGGAATCGAACCTGGGACCTTTCAGTCCGCAGACTGACGCTCTACCACTGAGCCAAACCGGTTTTGGCTAAATTTTAATTTTAATTTAAAACTAAAAAACGATTGAACTTTTTTAAATAGGAGAATGCCTCTGAACAGTTACTTTAACCTTTTTTTAGTTACAAAAGATTGTGGTAAGAAAGATCAATTGGTTGCTTCCCACATGCACCCCGACAGGGACTGAACCGAAATCCCGGGCCTCGGTCCTGACTGGGAATTGAACTGGTGACCTTTTGGTACGTGGCACAGTGCTCAGCCACTGAACCACACCAGCCAAAGCGAGTATTGTTTACTTTATTGTTCTTTCTCTTTCCTGAGCTCCACCTATTTCATTTAAAAATTATTTTCTCTTTCTACGCTGAAAATATTATACTATATGAGTAAAACACCATATTTTCTTTATTTTAACTCATATTGGATAATTTGAAGGGAATTATATTTTGTAGTTACTTATCCTTTGATAAAGCTGTTAGTTCTCCCCATTAAGGGAGAGGAATACTGCTTAATTATCTGCCATCACATCACAATGAATTTTAAATCTTTTTAATATTCTACTAATTTAAAAGCATCTATTAATTATAAAAACAATTTAGTTTTTAAAATTTTGGCTTTAAAGAAAAAGAGAAAATGATAGTCAGATTTCTAATGTATCTGATAAAAAATAAAGATAGTAGCTAAATTACATATAGTTTATGGTATTCAACATGTGAGCGTGCACACACACACACACACACACGCGCGCGCGCGCGTGCGCATGCGCTAGTGCACGGCTTTGTTCTTTTCATCATCCTATTTTAGCTAGAGCACACAGACACACAAGATCCAAATACTGACTTGAAATGCATTTCTTGTCTCCTCACCAACTCTTTTTTTATTTTTCCTGACAAAGTTTACTAATAATTATTGTTATACTCTTTGGACCCAGAAACAAAAGAACACCTTATTCTTGGGGCTAGTATAATCCTTAGCCTGCTGAAGAAGCCTCTTCAATGCAAGGCTAAACAAGGTTCACAGTTAATGTTGAATTCTGTTATATTTATTTATTGAAAGGGAAGTCTGATAGAATTAAACATAGAATTGAGAAAGAAAAGTTTTGTTGTTTAACTCAATCGTTTTCATTTTCTTAAGAGATTAAAAAATGCTTCCCTTTATTTTATTCTTACTGAGTATTCAATTATAATTTGACAGTCTGTTTGAATAAGTGAAAGACATTTTTAGAAGAATTCTTGGCTGCCTGTTCCTATATAATAAAAGCCTAATATGCTAAATGTCTGGTTGTCCAGTGGTTCATTCAACCAATCAAAGTGTAATATGCTAATGATATGTTAAGTCTGCTTAACCACTTATTAATAATACGATGTGCATTGACCACCAGGGGACAGATGCTCCAACCGGTAGGTTAGCTAGGGACTGAGCGAGATGGGAGCCCTCCCGTGGTCCTTCTCCAGCTGGCCAACCTCCTGCATCTCTCCTTGGTACCAGTTGTGCACCGATGGGGTACCTCTGCCTGGCCTGTGCCCTCTTGCAATCTGGGACCCCTCAGGGGATGTTGGAAAGCTGGTTTCAGTCCAGTTCTGCAGGCCAGGCTGAGGGACCTCACTTTTGTATGAACTTGTGCACTGGGCCTCTAGTGATATAAGAAACACCTTGGCTTGTTGAATGTGATTTCCTCCTCAGTTTAGGACTGCCATTTCCCCCCTGGGCTTTTGTAGTTGGAACAAGAGAGTATTTATTTACTGGTGTGGTGATATCTTGGTACACATCCATTTCAAAACAGATGCAAGTGCTTATTTCAAAGTAAACAAGTCAAGAAATTGTGTTTTGGTGTAATGAGTTGTGCACTATCTGGTGGTTCATTCTTACTTCCAGTCCTTCATTGTTATATACCCGAGTAGCTTCTGCTGTGGTTTCTGCACTCGTGTCAGGCATGGTCGCAGCTGCAGCTTAGGCCCTTCTTAAGTGGTCTCTTTGGCTCCTGAAGAAAAAAACAGTTGGTTTCCCTTGCTTCGCTTGGAGTTGCTATAAAATATTTAACAGCTAGTGACAAAAATTGAACTGTATCATAGTAGTAAAACTTAAGTGTTGTTCATCCACCCAATTGTTTAATGAAGTCAGATTTTATAGAGAACATTACAAAGATCTTCTGAGTCTTAGGATAAGATTATTATGATGGATCTGTTTGTAGAAATACTTGTATTTATTTGTAAAGTCTTATTTTCTTAAAATTTTATTTTAGAGAGAGGAAAAAGGGGAGAGGAGAGAGGAGAGAGGAAGGGAGAGAGAGAGAGAGGGAGGGAGGGAGGGAGGGAGGGAGGGAGGGAGAGAGAGAGAGATTGGCTCCTCTGACTCGGGATTGAACCAGTAATCTGGGCATGTGCTCTAACAAGGAATTGGACCCTCTACCCTTTGGTTCAACATAACTGAACTTGTTCACGTCAAAGGGACAACTTTCCAAACAACTGAGCCACACTGCCAGGACTGTAGAAATACTTTTAGATTAATGTGAATCAAGCATTTCCCAAGAAATTTATTTAAAACTTAATGTTTTAAAAGTGTATCTTCTAAAGTTATTTTTTTTCCTAAAGATGAGGTTCTGTCTGGCAACATGATTTGATTGGGTATTTTTTGTAGTTTTGACCTTTAAAATTCCCACTAAGGGTTCAGTGGTACCACGCCTTGCCACTGGTATATCTCCAGATGTGACTGACATTGTATACCCAGCAAGGCCAGTATGGCCGGTCTCTCCCCAGTGATGCAGCACATCAGTGTTTTGTTTTGTTTTCTTTTCCTTTGCAGTTAAGGGCATGTGATAACAAAATAATGTCTAACACTAGAAAAGCATTTGCTCAACTTTGTGGTGATGCCTTAAAAAAGCACATGGCAGCAAAAGGTTATATAAAGAAGTAGAAGACTTGTCTTTTAACTAGTTTTTTTTTTTGAATAGGCGTATGTAGATACAAACATCACAGCAAGACTGGAATTTGAAGGTCCAGTTTGCCCCCCACCCTTGTTTATTCATGATGAAAACTGATACCCAAGTAGTGAAGTGATTCATTAAAGTTCCAGATAGGATTGAAATTTAGAGTGTTGGAGAATTGGTTTGACCAGCTTTCTTTCTCTTTAAGAAAACCAAGAATGGTTACTTTAAGTTATATTGGTATTGTTCTTTTGGCACTTCTCTAGCCAGAGCATGGAAGAAATGCCTTTTGTTTTACAGCATATTCTCCTGTTCACTACTAGTTTAGTTTTTTAAAAACCATTGCTGGTGTATATATAGGATAGGATGTCCTATTCCCACTTCATGGATAAGAAAAACATATGTGGCCAAAACTGGTTTGGCTCAGTGGATAGAGCGTCAGCCTGTGGACTGAAAGGCCCCAGGTTCAATTCCGGTCAAGGGCATGTACCTTGGTTGTGGGCACATCCCCAGAAGGGGGTGTGCAAGAGGCAGCTGATCAATGATTCTCTCTCATCAGTATTTCTAACTCTCTACCCCTCTCTTTTCCTCTCTGTAAAAAATCAATAAAATATATTTTTTAAAAAAGAAAAGAAAAACGTGTGTATGATTTTACAGTGACAAATACCTATTACTGGTTAAGGTACACTGAAAGCCATGTTTTGCAGCTCCTACTGCCGTGCCTAAGGTTCTCAATACCAAAAGATGTTGAGTGTTTTCACGTACAAGGTGTCCAGAGTCAGGCTGCATGCATTCGGTGGGTCTGTGCTCTTCAGGTATTCCTCCAGTAACTTCAAGGTGTAAGCGTCAAGAAGGTAAAGATATGAGGAATGCCAGCCTTGGCTTTGAAACAGTAAATATAGTTAGCACACAAAGACAAAATTCACATTTTTTGTTCTTTTATACTTTTCGTTCTGTATTTAAAAAATGTTTTTATTGATTTCAAAGAGGAAGGGAGAGGGATAGAGAGCTAGAAACATTGATGAGAGAGAAACATCAATCAGCTGCCTCCTGCACATTCCCTACCGGGGATGTGCCCGCAACCGATGTACATGCCCTTGACTGGAATCGAACCTGGGACCCTTCAGTGCACAGACCGACCCTCTATCCACTGAGCCAAACCGGTTATGGCCACCCTTTTCTTGCCCATCTTGGTTTAGCATGAAGATTTTTAGTCCCAAATCTCTGTTTGAAGAGAACTATGCAATTTCTTTGGCAAGAGGACCAGTGTTTAAATATAAATGTGACTCTTATCCCCTGGGATCACAGCATCTACTTCCTTTAAGTAGCAGCAGCCTTTTCAGGAGATGCTAAAAAGGTCAGAAGCACAGTCAGTTCAGACACCAAGATCAAACTTCTTCATTTTAGTTACTGTGTAATACATTTTGTTAGTTAAAAACTTTGAACAATTAAACGAGAGGCCAACAGAAGGTTTAGCTTTTTGTGTGTGTATGGCACTTAAGTGATTTTTATAGTTGTGTAGACATTAATGACACTGATATCAGTGATGTAGCTAAGAAAGATTTTCAGCCCTGACCGGTTTTTCTTCAGTGGCTGGAGCATCGACCCGACCACCTAAGAGTCTAGGGTTCGATTCCTAGTCAAGGACATGAACCTGGGCTGGGAGTTTGCTCTCCACACCCAGTTGGTTGCGTGCAGGAGGCTACCAGTCAATGTGTCTCTCTCACGTTGATGTTTCTTTTTCCCTCTCTATTTCTCTCTCCCCCTCCCTCCTTTCTTTCCACTTTCTCTGAATGACAATGGTGAGACTATTCTCCAATGAAGATTACCCTCCCCCTCCAAAAAAAGTGTTTTCATCATTTACTCCATATCATCTCCTCTTATTTTTCATGAATGCCTAATGTTCACTGAGTTCAGAGCCTTTTTCACAGCAATATCATCTTTGTTTTACAGATGGATTAGAGATAAGCTACCCAAAGTCAGTTTAAAAAGTGCCTCTTTTTACAACACAGTTGTATTCACTTCATCTGTAGAGAAAAATGGTTAATGGCAGGAAGAAAGACTTTGGTGATATAAAGTAAAAGAAACATTTGTTAGCATGCCACCTTGTGCTATGTTTATGAGCTCATGGAGACATGATTTTGATTCCTACTTCACATGATATTGCAGGTACCTGGGCTTCTGTTTGCTCTACAAAATAGACTGAATGTGAAAGCCCATAAGAGAGGCACAGTCCCACTCCAGTAGAACCAAGACACAACAATTATTGCTATGCATCTTAATGCTGCACCCTTACCTAGCTGATTCTTGATGGCATTTGAGCTGCAAGCCATTCACATACAGCGAATACCTTCCTTTATCTGGAAATGTCCCTCATCAGCAAATGGCACTTAGGTGCAGTGAGTCCCTTTTCTCCTGATAGTGCTAGGCACATGAAAGGTGACTTCATTTATTACCAATTGAAATTGGTAACATTTATAGTTGTTTACAGTATTAAGGTATCTGGCACTGAAATGCATAGTCTGGTTAATATAAAAGGTTTCTGTTTTTGTTAGGAAACAAGTTGGGATCTAAAATAAACTGAAACTGATCCTTCAGTTCCATTGTCTTTCTTTTATCCACATATCAGCCCCTCTTCAGGGCCTCTGTCCTAGTCTGCTGCTCTTCTCCATGGTGTTGAATATCATTTGTGTGCTGACGACTCCCAAATTTCTAGCTCCAACTCTCCATTCTGAGCTACAGAGTATCCAACTGCCTAAATGTTCATTGAGACCTTAAATTTAACCTGCCCTAAATCAAGCTCATTATCTCCTTTAGTCTTCCTGACTGTGCTAATAGATGGGTTATATGGCCAGTCTGTCCAGTGGCTAGTTATAGTAGACGGTGGGAGAGAGAATAAGTAATTCCTTCTGTTTGTGGCTATACTTAGGGACTCTGGGCCAAGGGCAAAAATTACTCTTGAATAACCTGCCTCTGTGGATTTAAATAGGCATCTTAAATATCTTCAAAAGAAAGTAGAAGGTAACAGGAAACTTCGTGAGGTCTCTGTAAGGATAGAAAGAATTCCCTTATCTAAGGCTAGCAAATAAGTGAGGATTTTTGCTGATGTGTATTTGTAGCCTTCAGTTTTCTTTTGCTGTCACTGCTGGATCCACTGCCATCAGCCAGACTTGTTTATTTTACTTCTTCCCCTGCAGGCTCTGTAACAGTGGGCCCCACCATACCTTCTGCATCTAAGGGCCAATCTGCTTATTTTCATTTTACAAAGTGAATGTTTATAACTCTGTAGACCCAAAGACTCAGCGTTACCCAACTCATTTTTCCTCAGTTCTCATCTACTTGATCCCTACGTCCTATTGATGTCTCTTTAGAAGTCCTTCCCAAACCTGCCTGCTCCCATCTGAATTTGTTGTCCTGCTTTTGTTCTGCCATTCCTCACCTGCAGTCTCCAGTGCTGCCAGCCTCTTTCCTGACTGCCACTAACCGCTCCCCTTTGCCCTTTGTACCATCTCCAGGAACGCTTTCCTAAAAGAGCCTCATTAGTGTGGCTAAGAAGGTTTTCCACAGTCTGGAGCTCCTAATCTGGAGCTCCAACTGATCCACCATCGTGGGTCCTATCAGCCTTTTATCTTCATGACCGGCTTTTCCCCCTGCTTGGGCCTCACTGTCTCAGCTGGGAGCGCCTCCTCTCCCCTGCAGAGGCCCCTCCTGTTTTTTCCTCCCAGAATGCCATTTACACATCTGTACTGAGAAGCTGCCTGTCACCCACTAGACCATATAGTAGATACTAACGTTTATTTGAATAAAGGCTTTTTGTTCTTTCCCAATTGGTGGGAAATTTTCTTTAAAAAAAAAAAAAAAAATTATGTCTTGCCCAGCCGGTGTGGCTATGTGGTTGAGCATTGACTTATGAGCCAGGAGGTCATGGTTGGATTCCCAGTCAAGCCACATGCCTGATTGTGGGCTCCATCCCTAGTAGGGGTGGCAGCTGATCAGTGATTCTCTCTCATTATTGAAGTTTCTGCCTCTCCCTTTCCCTTCCTCTCTGAAATCAACAAAAATATATTAAAAAATTAAAAATTACATCTATTTGAGAAAAGAGAGAGGAGAGAGAAACATAAATCGGTTGGCTCCCATACACACCCTGACCAGGGACGGAACACACAACTTGGATATGTGCCCTGACTGGGAATTGAACCCGTCACCTTCTGGTGTACTGGATGATGCTCCAACCAGCCGAGCCACACTGGCCAGCGCTGTTTGTCTTTCTTATTACAATATATTGGGCAGTATCTTCTTTTACTCTCTTCTGAACAGCTTTGCCAGGCGATTATTTTATGTCTGTTTTACCCAACCTGCTTGGGATAAGAAATCTTAAAGGACCCCAATTGCTCTCACTGGGGTCTCCAGCAGCAGCTTCTTTGGTCGCATTCTATCCTTCCAGAATTACCTACTCGATGTTTGAATTGCCTGTGAGCCCTGAGCCCGGAGCCTGGGAGACACACCCAGCTAATTAATGGCAGAGTAGGGACTGTGGTTCAGGCTACCTGTTTGTCTAGTGTTCTCTCCCTTACATCGGAGTGATGCCAGCAGCTGGAATATTAGGCAAAACTCCCTGGATTGGGATGAGAAAATTTTGTTTGTACCAGTTCTCTCATTTTAATTTTAGATAGTCTGTTGTTCTGCAGGTGTTTACTAATGTGCTGTAATTTAGAGGTAATATATTTTTTGTAATTAAAATAAAAAACTTTGTATCGTTCATCAAATTTAGAGTGTATTAAAATTCTTAACTTTGTTCACAGCCTTCAGTTCATTTATTTCTTAAGATGGTTTCACTAGTGGCTTTAGAAGTTTAATTTTAATCTTGCCATTTTTGTTCCTCTGTCAGGTTTCTAAACTGTAAAATGAGTCACCTAGACTTGGCGAATTAAGATTAGAATGTAACGATGTCCAGGCTTTTTTGAGCCTTAGCCATACTTTCTATCAGAATCAGTAAAATACTAAAGTAGAATTATATATTTGAAGTGCTACTTCCTTGGCACGCTTTAAGCCGTCATAGCTTTCTGTCCTTATATTCAACTTATAGTTGTAGGCAAGCCAAGGTTACTTTTAAGGGTAGGAGTCCCAGTTTGCCTGAGATTTATTAGTGAGCCCAGTTGGTTTTTAGCTGTTCAGTTGGCTGCTGCAGACCAGTCTTCTTCCTCTCTTGAGTGGATTTGAGCTAAAAATAGATGATTCATTTTGGGTTGGCAAAGTATAAGCTCTGGACTGTTTTTGTTGCTTGTTTCAGATTGGACTTTGTGTGTATGCCTGTGAGTAGATCTTTGTGTACACAGCTGAACCTAATGGTTACTTTGCTTTGCATACTGTGGGGTTTTATCTACCTCTCCCTACCCCCTTGCCCAATAAATTTCCAGCATTCTGCACACACAGGCAAAGGAAGAGCGGGTGTGTGCACATCAGATAACTGAGAACTCTAAAATGAAAGGGTCATTCGAGATCATGTTGTTCATTTTATAGATGAAATGTCAGACCTGGAAATGTTGCTTGTCATCAATCAGCTGATAATGACACAATATGGAAATGACAATGGGAAAGATTTAATTTTTTATTTTAAAAATATACCAAACTTGATTTGGTGTTTGGGTTTGGAGTAAGATTATGCAGAGTATGGCAGATTGTTGACAGTGGTCCTGATGACCATTTTCTGGGAGCAGATTTCCTTTTAATATTTTCCAGCTTTTTCATTTACCTGTTTGAAAGGGATCATAGAAGGAGTGATTGAAAATTATGTAAATCCTTGAGAGGTTGTCTGGTTGGGAGAGATGATGGGAGGGTGTGAAGGGTAACAAAAGATCATGTCGAACTTGATTTTCATCCTCTACAGAATCGCTGTTTCCTACAAGATTTATCTTCTATATAAAAGGCTAAGTGACTGTCGCATCCGAAACAACCGAACAGATGACCGAACAGGCTGTGTGGGCTGACCAGGCAGGCAGGCAGGGGGGTTAGTGAGGGATGACCAAACGACTGAGCAGCAGGCTGCATGGGGTGGTGACCAGGCCGGCAGGGAGGTTAGTGAGGGGGTGACCAGGCAGCAGGGGGACAGTTGGGGGCAACCATGCTGGTTGGGGTGGTGGTGGCGCAGTTTGGGGTGATCTGGCAAGCAGGCAGGTGAACAGTTAGGAGCCAGTATTCCTGGATTGTCGGAGGGATGTCCAACTGCCGGTTTAGGCCCAATCTCTGGGATCCGGCCTAAACTGACAGTCTGACAATCCCCCAAGGTGTTCCAGATTGGAGAGGGGGCAAGCTGGGCTGAGGGGAACATTCCCCTGGTTCACGAATTTCGTCATCAGCCTCTAGTAGAAATACAGAATCCAAAGTAGCATGATACATTGAAAAGAATATATGTATGGATTTTGGAGCCATGTACCAGAAGCTAAATCGGGACAAGCTACTTGCTTGATTAAATCTTAGTTTTCCTAATCTTTAAAATAAAAGTGATAATGCTGACCTCACAGGAAGTGTTGAGGACTTAAGGAGATAAAGTATGTAAAATGTACGTTCAAGAGGTGGTGGGTGGTACTGTTTTGTGACAGGGAATTTGGCACAGAGAAATGATCACATGTTTTGGAATCACACTAGAGTTCTGAATGAGCTGGATCACTCAATTGCTTTGTTTACCTTGGACAAGTATGCAGTCTTGTCTGCGCTTAGTTTTTGTATCTGTATGAAGGAAATATATAATACATATATGATGGGAAATCATGAGATTTAGTGAGTCATTTAGACTTGGCAAATTAATTTAATAAAATTAAATGTTATAACTGTACATTGAGGTAATGTACATAAAGTTTTTAGGACAAGATAACCATTCAATAAATGACCTAGGTAGATGCTGCAGAGAAGGAATGTCTAAATTTAGCCCAACAGTCCTGTTTGTACCTCAGTTTGTTATTATTTAATTTTGGTATCAGAATTAGAGTTGTTTAGAAGCATAATTGCAAAAAGAAGTTTGTATCCCTTCCTTCCTTACCATGTCTTCTTAAAAGGTTAATTTATTTTGTGTTCTGACACCATTTTTGTATTTTCACTTAGTTTTTATCTTCCAAAAGTATATTTGAAATGATATACAGAGATGGGGAAAAATAGGTTGACAGAGGTTAGTATGTGAAACGGTTTATTCTTGTGTTATTTATTAATTATTGTATTTCTTTATGTTTTAACTGTTAAGACTACTTTTGTTCACTTCTGTATTTTGATATTCAGGCTATTTTTCCTCTCCAACTGTTTAAGGGCTCTGGCTCACTTATAGGTGGAAAACCCAAAGGATATATTATTTTTGAGGGCTGAATAATGACATACTGCTTCAGTGTGCTTTGATCATTCAGAAAAAAAAGTAATTTGTTCTATGTATATTTACTTCATGTGCAAAGAGAAATTATATCAATGTTTTTTTCTTCTAATTTCAAAAGGAAGAAGTGATATCTACATTTTGTACTTGCTGTTACTAATTAAAATGCCAATTTTTTGTTTATACATTTTTTATTAAAACTTTGGATTGGTTTTTCTTCTTGTTCCCCCTTTTGCCAACCAATAAAAAATAAATCATACTAGGTAAGAATTTATAATCCATAGGCTCTTCTGACGAATAGCACTATTTCTAAAGTTAGGGGTTCCTAACCATTTGGCTTGTCTTTGCATGAGATAGCCCCAATTTACATATTTTCTTGGCTTATTTATTTAAACAAATATTTTTTTTTATTGATTTTAGAGAGGAAGAGAGAAAGAGAAAGAGAGGGAGAAAGAGAAACATCAATGATGAGAGAGGAGCATCGATTGGCTGCCTCCCACATGCCCCACATGGGGGATTGAGGCTGGAACCCAAGCATGTGGCCTGACCAGGAATTGAACTATGACCTCCTGATTCACAGGTCAGCACTTAACTACTGAGCCATGCAGGCCAGGCCTCTTGGCTTACTTATTAATAGGAGAGGGAGGGAAAGAAGCCTTTTCAGTCCCGGAAGTGTATTGGTTGATGACTTAGGTGGTCACTCTGGCTTATTGGCTTCGTAGATATTCAGTGTGGTTACTGTGTCCATGCTTTTCTCTCTGGGGTCAAATGTTCATTTTGGCAGAATGCTTGGAAGGGTGTGCTCCAAAATGATTCTGGTGGTTTCTGTCTGGGTGGTGGGATTATAAATGATGTTATTTTCTTCATTGTACTTTACCTCTGTTTTCTAACATTTTACTAAATGAAATGATTTTGTTATTAAAACCAAATCAAAACAACCAAGCTTTCGCCGAAACCGGTTTGGCTCAGTGGATAGAGCATTGGTCTGCGGACTGAAAGGTCCCAGGTTCGATTCTGGTCAAGGGCATGTACGTTGGTTGCGGGCACATTCCCGGTGGGAGGTGTGCAGGAGGCAGCTGGTCAATGTTTCTCTCTCATCGGCATTTCTAGATCTCTATCTCTCTCCCTTCCTCTCTATAAAAAAAGCAATAAAATATATTTAAAAAAAAAACCACAAAAAAACAAAAAAACCAACCTTTCAAAAATTTTTTAATTTTAACAAAAATATAGATTACAATGATGAAGCCTATTAATCAGGCTTTTGCAGTCCAAGCAGTACACACTGACTATGACTCTTTTAACTAGAAATAAACTTTATTGGAACGACTGAAGTAGGTGATGGGACAATAGAAAAGGTGGGGACAGGTGGAGAGGCAGAGGCCGCTGCCATGCTGCTGGAACAGTCTTGGGACATTGTGGCTATTGGAAGCGTCCCAGCACTGTAGCCAGGGCCCCCTCCCACTGTGAGTTTGTTGCCTGTCTGGTACCTTGAGTGACTCCTTCAGAGTGGAGTCATCCAGAGTAAGCCTTGGCTGTGGGCCTGGCCTTAGTCTCGCACGAGCAGGGACAGACCATATCACCCTTTCAGGATGCTTTATGCTTTATTACCATCTGCTTGCAGCTAAGGGCTGAGAAAAATAATGATGGTCTAGTTATTTTGGTAGCCACCTATTAGGAAATTGGATGAGGCAAGCAGTGCCTTTAAAGGGAACCTGCTTTGACTTAAAAATGATGTTAATTGCCAGTAGTTAGAATCCCAAAGAATATTGCTTTGCTGTTGTTTACCCAGCACAATTCAGCCATTGCTTAGAACCTCTTGTCATTTGTCTGGTTGGGGGAATAGTTACTGACAGAGGGGTTGATTTAGCTGTGTGCCTTGCCTTTAACTCTTGGTTATTTTGCTCATAAGCTATTGTCAAGCTGAATAATGCTGTAGCTTTTTTATTGCTTTAATTGTCAGAACGTACCATTATTGTTATTGGCTGTTAACATTTAAATGCTTTTTCCTAAATCATTATATTCATTAAAGTTTGTAATGAATATAATGCCAAGTGGTGAATACAGAAATATCTTGGTCAGTTGCTTTGATGTGCTTTCTTAGGTTCTTCAGGTATAACTTGCAGCCTTAATACAGCACCTGCAGGTCTCACATCTGGCATAGATACCACCTGTGACAACTCTTTACTTCAGTCAAGGAAGTCTAGTTTTTTTTGTTTGTTTTGTTTTTAAAAAAATATATTTTATTGATTTTTGTACAGAGAGGAAGGGAGAGAGATAGTCAGAAACATCAATGAGAGAGTCATCGATCAGCTGCCTCCTGCACACCCCCCACTGGGAATATGCCCGCAACCAAGGTGCATGCCCTTGACCGGAATCGAACCCGGGGCCCTTCAGTCCCCAAGCAGACGCTCTATCCATTGAGCCAAACTGGTCCCAGCAAGGAAGTCTAGTTTTTAAACACAGATGAAGGTTACAGCAAAAGTTTGTGGCCACTTTTAAGTCAGTTTGCATTTTTCTAGTCAGAAGTTGAGTGAGATTTAAGTAGTATATTTAGAGTTCCTTTCAGAGATGAAAACTATTTTTTGAGTCCTAGGGTAATTCATTAATTCAGATGGTTCGCTCTTCAGAAGGCTTAGATGTTTTAGCAAGGGAGATTTGTCTGAGGAAGAATATTTGCACAGTCCTAATAGATGGATTATCAAGATTAGAACATTTAAATGATCCAAGTTAAAGGTATAAGTGTGCTTTCCAGGATGTGTTGAGCAGATTGCATGGGTTAGTAGATCTTTTATTAGTAGACTGGCAATAAGGAGTGGGAATATGTAGGATGTTATGACAAATAATATTTGTTAGATTTTTAATCTCCTTTACGCTTTAGAATTAAAAACTATATTAGCATCCTGCAGAATGGCATTTCAGAAAGTTACAAATGTGATCAAATGCATACAACAATTTGTTTTTTCTGAGAGTCGCTGCTGTTGCTAAATGTCTTGGTTTCTGGTAGTCGCTTAGGTGCATGGCATTCTGGTGGCTGTCCCATTAGGCCCAGGACCCATCTTGGCACAAAGCTGCCTTCATGGAATCGCCTGCTATAATCTAAAGTGAATCTTGAAATTATTGACTATCTCATCAGAGACATTATGTCATCTTTTGTATCTTGCAGTACTGTGTGAAACAGTGTTCCCAAACTGCTGTTTGATAGATCTCTAGATGTGTGGAAGTGGTACATTTGGTGATTTTCATTTATTTATAGTTTCTTAATAAAAACTCGAAGCGATTCATCTTAATTGTTTAAAATTTGGTATTTTACACCTGGTATCCATAAAATCTTTTCTTGGCTCCTGATGTTGAAGTGTTCAGTTTGCTTCCTACTTTTGCCCAACCTTGTATTTAAATTAAAGAAAATAGTTAAATGTTTGAATGTTAGCTGTCTTCTTTACGTTACAGATTAAATAACTGTTTAGCAGGAACTAAGTTTTCCAGAGTTCTTTTGTTCTTCGTTTCAACTATCTAAAACAAAGGCAGGAGTAAGAATACAGTTTTGAAATTTTGTGCAAGGCACCGAAACAGGAATTGGGTGGTGTGGAGGAGGTGGTAAAGCCTGCAGGTGGGAGAGGAGAAGGTGTATGCTGTTAGTCAGAATGCACAGGGACTGCAGGAAGTGCTGTAGCCACTATCTGTGGAGGACAGACACTTCAGAGGGACAAAGAGTATAATTTGGCAAGATAAGAGTAAGGAGGCATGGCTTTTATGAGGCAAAAGAGCAAGGTTGAGCTGAGATGGGAGATAAATTCAGGCAGGGAGGTGTAGCAGGAAAGCACTGAAGGACAGGCTTCAGTTCTGTATTCTGCCTGGGTTATGAAATGTGGTCTGGTAGCCTGTGACTGGCCAGCATGTTAGAAGCCTCTTCGAAGAAGCTTTTTCATTTTTCCTGCTGTTACAGAAGGCTCTGGAAGGGGATGGCAAAGATTAGCTGTTGTAGTTTATTGTTTTAAACTGAAGAGATTCACAATTTTTTAATTAATGCCTTTGAGCCTATTCTGGGCAGGTGGAGCAGGTTGTAAAGTCACCTTTTCTGGATTGAGAGGGCCTTGGCTGCCAGGTTCCCTGGGCGGTCTCTGTGTAGCCCACCACTTTATCCTATACCTGAGTTATTTTCCCAAAGGATAATTGCATCAATAGTGAAAATTTCTTCTATGTCATTTGTGCCTTTAAAAATTAAAGTTTTTAGCCGAAACCGGTTTGGCTCAATGGATAGAGCGTCCCGGGTTCGATTCCGGTCAAGGGCATGTACCTTGGTTGCAAGCACATCCCCAGTAGGGGGTGTGCAAGAGGCAGCAGATCGATGACTCTCTCATCGATGTTTCTGACTCTATCTCTCTCCCTTCCTCTTTGTACAAAATCAATAAAATATATTTTTTAAAAAATTAAAGTTTTTATTTGAATAAATGTGAAAACATTTAGATAGTCTGGCTCGTTGCAAGAACTAGAATTGAGCCAAAACCGGTTTGGCTCAGCGGTAGAGCGTTGGTCTGCGGACTGAAAGGTCCCAGGTTCGATTCGGGTCAAGGGCATGTACATTGGTTGCGGGCACATCCCAGGTAGGGGGTGTGCAAGAGGCAGCTGGTTGATGTTTCTCTCTCATTGACGTTTCTAGCTCTCTATCTCTCTCCTCTCTGTAAGAAAAATCAATAAAATATATATTAAAAAAAGGGAAAAAAAAAAAAAAAGAACTAGAGTTGAACTGGCTTTTCCACCAGTGCAATTATAAACTTCCCTGTTCTGATTTGAGATTTATTCCAACAAAATACTCCATGAGGTTAGGGGTTAAACCCATTTTGTTCATGATGAAACAAACACAGAATTATTTAAGAGGTGGCAGCAAGGTTATAGTTGCACACAAGTGCAAATATTTTGGAAGTGTGTATGTGTCTTTTTAAAATATATTTCTTTATTGATTTTAGAGAGGAAGAGAGAAGGAGAGAGAGATAGAAACATCAATGATGAGAGAGAATCATTGAAGGGCTGCCACTTGCACACCCCCTACTGGGGACTGAGCCCACAACCCAGGCATGTGCCCCCCGGCCAGAATCAAACCTGGGACCCTTCAGTCCGCAGGCTGATGCTCTATCCACTGAGCCAAGTTGGCCAGGGTTGGAAGTGTTTTTTTTGTTTTTGTTTTGTTTTTATATTTTATTGATTTTTCAGAGAGGAAGGGAGAGAGATAGATAGCCAGAAACGTTGATGAGAGAGAAACATCGACCAGCTGCCTCCTGCACACCCCCTACTGGGGATGTGCCCGCAACCAACGTACATGCCCCTCACTGGAATTGAACCCGGGACCCTTCAGTGCGCAGACCGACGCTCTACCACTGAGCCAAACCGGTTTCGGCAACTAGGTTTTCTTTTAATGCATGACTTCTTTTAACTGTCCTTTATTTTTATTATATACCAGCGGCCTGGCACATGAAATTTGTATGTGAGTATGGTCCCTAGGCCTCCCCTCGATCAGGGCCATCTTTCCTGGCTGCCCGGGGCTGGCCGTGCCCCCCATCACCACCCGCCCCTGGTTCCCGTTCACCATCAGGCAGTCGGAGCCTGTCTGCTGGGGAAACACACCAAGAGGTGGTCAGTGCGCCTCATAGTGCTGGTTGAGCAGTTGTTCTGCATTAGGTTTAATTTGCATATTACCCTTTTATTATATAGGAATTTATTGATTTCAGAGAGGAAGGAAGAAGGAGAGAGAGAGAGATAGAAACATCAGTGATGAGAGTGAATCATTTGATTGGCTGCTTTCTATACATCCCACACTGGATCAAGCCCGAAAATCTGGGCATGTGCCCTGACTGGGAATCGAACTGTAACCTCCTAGTTCATAGGTTGACACTCAACCACTGAGCCACACGGGCTGGGCTTACCTAACTTTTAAGTGAGGTATCATATGGAATAAGAATAGTATATATTTAATAGTATACACATAGTATAAGATAGGTATTACATAATAATACATAATTCTGTGGATTCTTAAACCTCTTCCCATGATTTGGAGTAATATGCTAATTTACCGGAAGTTTCCATGTACCTTACTTGGTCTCACTCTTCATCAAAACTGTTCATCATCTCAATACCTAACTGTACCCTCTGTGTCTCATGTCTCAAAAATGTCCAGGCTGCACCTCAGGGGAAGATGCATTCTGGCTGCAGTGGGGCCGGGTGTGTGGAGAGGTGCCCTGGCTCCATCCAGATGAGCTCTGTGTGCCCAGCAGCACACCCCCCCCCCCCCCCCCCCCCCCCCCCCCCCCCCCCCCCGCCACCTCCCCGGCCGGTGGCTGTGCCGCTGCAGCTCTGGCGTTTTGGCGTGGACAGTTTCTGGTCAGGGTCTTATTTCCATGGTCATTGAGCCGCTTATGTTCTTCCTCGTTGTTGTCTCCTCCGTTCACTTTGTTTTATGAATACTGTTGAATTTCTTGTTCCTTGATTTTAACTTTTCATTCATCTCTGAAGTAGCTAACTGAAACAGACTGTGATTAGTGTAATAAATTCTTAAAAGAAACATACATTTATTAACGTGGAGATCTTAATGCTGACATTTTTTTGGAGCATTAAAAGTTCTAATTTGTGCCAAAACCCGTTTGGCTCAGTGGTAGAGCGTCGGTCTGTGGACTGAAAGGTCCCAGGTTCGATTCCGGTCAGGGGCATGTACATTGGTTGCGGGCACATCCCCAGTAGGGGGTGTGCAAGAGGCAGCTGGTTGATGTTTCTCATCGACGTTTCTATCTCTCTATCTCTCTCCCTTCCTCTCTGTAAAAAATCAATAAAATATATTTTAAAAAAATAAAAAAAAAATAAAAGTTCTAATTCGTATTTGCGTTTCTTTGTCTTTGTCTATTGTATCTGCTTTTTCTTTGTTATATTTGAATCATAACCACACTTTAGCATATTTCTGGATGTCTTTTAGAGCTGGTAATGACTCTCTTTTTACAGCCTTGATTCTTTTTTTTTTAATTTTTAAAAAATATATTTTGTTGATTTTTTACAGAGAGGAAGAAAGAGGGATAGAGAGTCAGAAACATCGACGAGAGAGAATCATCAATCAGCTGTCGGTACATACCCTTGATTGGAATCAAACCTGGGACCCTTCAGTCCGCAGGCCGATGCTCTATCCACTGAGCCAAAGTGGTTTTGGCACAGCCTTGATTCTTAACCATGGGTGTGTATCAATCTCCTAAGCCATGTGCCCAAGCTACGTTCCAGACCTACTGAGTCAGAATCTCCTGTTGTTGTTTTTTAAAAAAGCTTCTATATGATTATAATATATATTATAGTCCTTTTTAAGAACTGTTGTGTCATGGCTTCTAAAATAAATTAAATTTTCCATGGCGTTTTGTATCTTACCAGAAACAAATTCCAAATTTTTCATACAAGGGTGTCCAAATGTGGTCCCAACCTTTTTTTCCTGGCATTTCTGCCAATATTCTCCTGATCTATCTCGTAGGTAAGTCAACAACACTGGACAAGTCCTTTCCAGCTCCATGCCTGTGCTCATTCATGCAGTTCCTCTTGCTTCAAAAGCTCTTTCCCAGATAGAACTTTTTCTTACTCATAGAAGCATTTCTTGGAACTCAATTAGTCAGAGAGAACATTTCTGCCTTTCTGCATATTTTTTTGTCATTGTATCCCGTGGACTTATAATAGTGCCAGAAACTGTATACCTATAATAAATGTTGAATTAATTAAGGAAGTAATGTTTTCAAGCTACTTCTCTGCCTTTTCTATCATTTGCATACCTCTCTGATCTAATATGTTGGACCCCTGGTTCCATGAATGAAGACCCATATTTTACTCATTTTAGCAATTAAAATAGTGTTTGGTAAATACATATTTTTTAAATATATATTTTATTGATTTTTTACAGAGAGGAAGGGAGAGGGATAGAGAGTCGGAAACATCGATGAGAGAGAAACATCGATCAGCCGCCTCCCGCACACCCCCCATCGGGGATGTGCCTGCAACCAAGGTACATGTCCTTGACCAGAATCGAACCCAGGATCCTTGAGTCTGCAGGCCAATGCTCTATCCACTGAACCAAACTGGTTTCAGCTGGTAAGTATTTCTTGAACAAATAAGTGAGGTGTCATCTCTGTACTTGGGTACTGAAGCAGAATTTGGAACTGTAGGGTAGAATCATAAAATTTATGACACAAGGAAGGAGAGAATGTCAGTCTCTGCATTCTCTTGTACAGAAATCGGTGGGATACTCAGGCTGGTAGATTACTTTGGTCCCTGGCCCTGCCAGAGAGATGGACTTGGTGTTTCAGGACGGTTTTAAGTTGGCAGATAAACTTGCTTGGACAGTATTGTGTCATCTGTGAATGAAAGAGTAATTTGCAGTATTGTGTTTCATGGGTGCTAGTCTCAGCACTGACATAGGCTTTGAATTTCTCTTCCACCTTAGGTAAGGCTCTTTTTATGTTCTGTCCTAAAGCTTTTGTTTAATCACCTGTTCAGTACCACCCTTGAAAGGTGGTATGTGGTTTAAAACTAGGCCGTAAAGATCAGGACTGAATTTTTCATGTGTTATTATATTATCAATAACTTGAGGAGAGGTTTACAGGGTTTTATATTTGATGGTTAAAAGTATTGGACCTTAACCAATTAGAGTATGATGACAGTGTGTATTAAGAACAGCTCACAGGGGAAAAGTCATTAGTGTCTATAATGGTCTTTTTTTAAGTTAGATTTATTAACTTATAATTTACATAAATAAAAATTCACCAGTTTTAAGTATACAATTCTATGAATTGTGACTACACATACCTGATGTAACCAAATCACAAGGTAACATTTGATCAGCTTCCAAAGTTCCCTTATAGTCAGTACCCCCCTCTCTCTCCTTAGCACCTGGCAACCATCGATCATTCCATCACTGTAGTTTTGCCGTTCTTTTCCTTTTAAAGTTTTTATTTGTTTTAGAGAGAGAGGAAGGGAGAGAGTAGGAGAGAGAGAGAAAGAGAAACATTGATGAGAGAAACATCAATGAGGAGAAATATTGATTCATTGCCCCCCATATGCACCCCGAAACCTGGGCATGTGCTCTGACTGGGAATTGAATTGGTGACCTTTCTGTGCATAGGATTATGCTCAACCCACTGAGCCACATCAGCCAGGGCAGCTTTGCCTTTTTTAAATGGACACATATACTGTGTAGACATTTGTGTTTGACATCTTTTACTTAGCACAATGCTTTTGCCTTCATTCATATTGTATTTATTATTTGTTTTCTTGTTATTGTTGAATAGTTAATGCATTGTTTAACTACAGTTTGTCCTTTTTACCATTATTTTTTTTGGAGAGCTTGAAACTAGCTCATTGTCTAAAGATTTTTTTTGACACACCTAATATGTGAGCTCTACATGATCATGATTTTTCTTGTTTTAAAAGCTCGTTAAAGTCAAGTAGAATCATTCCTCAGTATCAGGGAATTGGTTCCAGGACCCCGTGGATACCAAAATCTGATGATGCTCAAGTCTCTTATATATAAAATAGATGGGCCAGGTGCACGAAATTTGTGCACGGGGTGGGGCGGGGGCGGGGGTGGAGGTAGGGCAGGGGTGTGGGCGGGGTTCCTTCAGCCTGGCCTGTGCCCTCTCGCAGTCTGAGACCCCTCGCTCATTGCCTGCCTGCTTGTTGCTTTTTACCATTAGGCTCGCTGTTTCTTAGCACTGCTGTGGAGGTGGGATTGGCTTCCACCGCTGCCACTGCGCTCACCAGCTGTGAGCTCAGCTTCTGGGGGAGCGCACTGACCACCAGCGGGGCAGCTCCTGCGTTGAGCGTCTGCCCCCTGGTGGTCAGTGTGCATCATAGCGACTGGCCATTCTGCCCTTTGGTCGATTTACTTATTAAGGTTTTATTATGTAGGATAGGATGGTATAGAACAATGCATATAATAGTAATGTTTCTTAAAGCATAGGCTTTGGACTCCTGCATCAGAATCTCCTGGGGTGCTTATCAAACATGCAGATTCTGGGCCTTCTCTCAGGCTTAGTGAATCACACTCTGTGATCGGAGAAGCCTGAAGTAGATACAAGCCCTGTAGAGGAGTCCTCTCGTGTCAGTTTCTTTTTCAAACTCACCTCCATTGTCTGCCCTCTACCACCTACCCTGCTCTCTCCACTGAGTACTAGTGCAGCAGGAGATTTAGTCCCATGGGAATGTGGGTCTAAAAAGTGTTTCACTGCTTCCAATTGCTATCTAGTAGGGCAAGCTTCCTTCTGGCTCTCCACTCTCTAGGTGTGTGAGTTTGAACATGTTATTTACCCCTGTTCCTCATTATCCTCATCTGTGAAAACAGGGTCAACAACAGTACTTACCTCTCAGTTGTTTGAGGAGTTAATATGAGTAGAGTGTTCAGAATAGCACTTATATTGAAGAGTTTGCTTCTACAAATATTGCTGTTTTAAGTACTGGAGCTACTCATGCAGTGTTTGTTCTGATTTACTTATGTTGACCAGTTTATTATGAATCACCATTTTTTCTTATAATTTAGACCTTCCTAATCATTTTCTGTCTTCCTGAAATATAGAAATTTATAAGAAACATTTATAAAAAAGTTTATAAGAAATTCAGAAGTCTGTGAATGGTAAACTTAAGTTTTTGTTGGTTTTAAAGTATTTTTATTTGCTTAATGTATATGTATTTTCCTTAGCCAGATATATAGCTGAGAATATCAGTTATAGGTCCTCAGTACTATAATGATTTTAAACTCCAGTTGTTCGACTTACATCCTTTCTTTTGAGAGGCCCAGTGATAGTGTAATTGTCATTCTTGTATAGAAAAATCCGGCTCTCCCCCCTTCATGCCCCCCCCCCCATTTTTTCTATTTACTTTGAAGTTCTTCAGTTTTACTGTACTGAGTATTTCTCTTTACCTGGCATATTTCATGTTCTCAGAATTTGAGACACATGTTTTTCATAAATTCTGGGCAGTTCTTGGCTGTAGTAAATCTCATTCTCAACTTCAGTTCTCAATCTTTTTTTTTTTTCCTTCATATTTTCAACTCTATCTTTCTGTGCTGCATCCTAGATGATTTCTTCAGATCCATCTTGCAGTCTCTTATTTGTTGTCTAATCAACACATTTCAAGTCTTTTTTCCTGCTTAGGCTTTAATTTTCATTTCTATCAAAATTATCATACTTGCTTTATAGTGTATATTTCATAATATTAGTACATTTATTGACCGCCTACCACATGCACATCACTCACTGGCTGGAGTTTTCATGGATTTTTAACCGATATTTTTACTCCTTTTTAATTTCTTTGGACTTGCTCAAAGGGTGAAGTTTCCTTGTTTATTTGGTGATATGAAACAACATGGTTAAATCACTTTTGCCTGCTCTCAATTGCTTAGATTCCCAAGGAACTCTGATTGAGAGAGCATTTCTCCTAAGAGGGTTTGCTTTTACTTCTTCAAGGATCTGTGGGATGGAA
Organism: Pipistrellus kuhlii; assembly: GCF_014108245.1. Taxonomy (NCBI): domain Eukaryota; kingdom Metazoa; phylum Chordata; class Mammalia; order Chiroptera; family Vespertilionidae; genus Pipistrellus; species Pipistrellus kuhlii. Next base: position 50,256,127 of record NW_023425405.1, on the reverse strand, counting down.
GTAGCCCAGAAACACTTAAATTAATTTCTTGGCTTGGGGAGGGTGGGGGCAGTTCTCATTATATGTAAAACCATAATAAATTCAAATTTAAATAACTCTGCTTGATGGGAAGCTAGGAAATTCTTAGGGCAGATTTCCCCTTCTCCATCTGAGGTACAAGTCTGACTCCCTGGTGGCCCTGGGTGTCGAGCCTTAGGCCTATCCTTGGACACCAGTTCACTTAATTGATTTTAACCTGCTCTCAACTTACTCTTGAGCTCACCCTCATTGGGACTGGATTTGGTGCTTCCAGGACCTTTCTCATTTCCTTAGAAAATGTTTTCCTAGAGGCTCTGCAGGTAGCCCACCAATCTCTGAAAATGGATAATACTAATATGTTTCAGCTTCTTTGAAAAATTATGTACTACACAAGTCATATAATAAGGTGGGCATTAGTGCTAATTGAAACAACAATCTCAAAAAAGTGAAGCTGTTTAAAATTTAAGAATATGGCCTTAACTGTTTTCGCTCAGTGGATAGAGTGTCAGCTTGCAGACCAAAGGGTCCGGGTTTGATTCTGGTCAAGGGCATGCACATCCGTTGCAGGCACATCTCTGGCTCAAGCTCTGATTAGGGTTCATGCAAGAGGCAACCAATTGATGTGTTTCTCTCACATCGATGTTTCTCTGTCTTTCCTCTCTTCCTCTATCCCTAAAAACTAATGGGAAATTATCCTTGGGTGAGGATTAACAACAACAAAAATAATCAGTTAAAAATAAAATAAAATTTAAGAATATGGATGAATGAAATTTGAAAGTTTCAAAGAGGCAGAATATGTTGCAGAGGACTAATAAATCTTCAGGTGACCAAAACTCTGAGCCAGCAATTACAAGTTTTATTTTCTTAGCTAAAATAGGTGGGTTTAGAAACAGAGGGTTGGGAGTTAGATCTGACACTCACAGATGGCCAGAGAGAGCCAGAGGTCTGGCCATATTATGTGTGATCTACTACTCATTAGTGTACTCATTAGTCATAACTGGAGCCCTGAGGAAACATTCAGTGTAACCACACCTGGATGGAAAGGTGAGGATTAATCTTTATTGACTGCCTACCATGTGCACATCATACTCTTGAGTTTTACTAGAGGCCCCCAAAAATTGTCACTGGCTGGAGTTTTCATGGATTTTTAAGCAACGGTACTATTATTCAAACCTAACTCATAGCCTTTCTACTAGAAATTTGCATGTTGTTTGTATTTTGACTTTTATTCTAGCTCTCTAGTCCCAAAAATAGTTAGGTGTGTCTCGTTATACCCTAGGCCAGTGATTTTCAACCAGTGTGCCCAAGAATTTTTAAAAAGATTCAGTATCTGACTATTTAGTGAGGGGCACTGACCTCTTTCTCTTAGATCAGTGATCGGCAAACTGTGACTCGAGAGCCACATGTGGCTCTTTGGCCCCTTGAGTGTGGCTCTTCCACAAAATAACACGTACAGTGCGATTGAAACTTTGTGGCCCATGCACAGAAGTTGGTTTTCAGCTCTCAAATGAAATTTCAATCTTTGCTCTGTTGATATTTGGCTCTGTTGACTAATGAGTTTGCCGACCACTGCCTTAGATCATCATACTAAAAAATTACAACAGCTCTAGCCTGTTTGACTCCGTGGTTGGAGTGTTGGCCCACAGACTGAAGGGTTGTGGGTTCAATTCCTGCAACCCATCAATCTGTGTGTGGGAGGTAACCAATCAATGTTTCTCTCACATTGATATTTCTCTCTCTGACTCTCCCCCTCCCTTCTGCTCTCTAAAAGTTAATGGGGGAAAATATCCCCGACTGAATAATAAAACAAAAGAAAAGAAAAGAAAACAAAAAGACAACAGCTAACAGAACTGTAGGTGCTCAGTGTGAATGAATAAAAAATTATATCTAATTTTTTGTCAGTAGAGCAAAAATTAAATTTTTTGGTCTGCCACAGAATTTTAGTAGTTTGTTTGCCATGAGATGAAAAAAATTGAAAGTTGTGGTCCTAGACAGTTTACTTTGTTGTTCTTTAGTAAATTCTCCCTAGGTGCTGTGGGAGATGGGAGCTGCGGGGTTATAGATAGGAGCCACTTTCTATATTTGCTCTATTTTCTCTCGTTTTCCTTTCCTTTCTTTAGAAATTAAGTTATTTCAGTACTCATGCACATGGTACTAAATTTAAAAAGTATGATCACCAGTCATTGAGTTTGTTTTCCTGAAGAACACTATTGTCAGTTTTCTTATTGCTCCCTAGAGATATGTATTGAACATGATGCACTTGTTTTGTGTGTCTGTAAAACAAATGATACGTGCCATACACAAATGCTCTGTGTCTTTGTATTCATTGGGGGTATATCCTTTATATTAATACATAGAGAATGGCCTCTTTTGTGTAACAACTATATAGACAAAAAATCCAATTTTGTGTAATTTACCCATTTAAATGTACATTTCACAGGTTTTCTCAGCATACTTACATAGTTGTGCAGCCATCACCAACTACCTAATTTTAGAATATCTTCATCACCCACAAAAGGAATTCTGTACACCCGAATAGTCACCTCCATTTCTTCCCACCCTCTTAGTTATAAGCATCTATTACTCTTGCTTTTTGCCTATTCTGGGAATTATATAGTGTAAGAGAATCATATAGTATGATTGTTAGTGGCTTCTTTGATTTACCATAATATTTTCAAGGATCATCCATGTTGTAGCATCTGCCAGTACTTCATTACTCTTTATTTTTTATTTATTTTCATTGTTGAGTAATATTCCATAATATGGATAGGTCACCTTTTTATTTATATACTAGAGGCCTGGTGCACGCTTCCGTGCACCAGTAGGTTCCCTTGGCCTGGCCTGTGGGGGTCAAGACAACCAGCCTGGTACACGGATTTGTCTAAGGCATGTCTGGCCTGTCTCACCCAGTCCTGATGGGGGCCAGCTGGCTGGGGAGGGGCCACAGGAGGTTAGCCAACAGGGGAGGGACCGTGGGAGAGCTCCAGGGTGTATCTGGCCATCTTGCCCAGTCCCCATTGGCCGGACCCAGCAGCAAGCATCTGGCCCCTGGTGGTCAGTGAGCATCATAGTGACTGGTTGAACGGTGGAACAAATGGTCGGACACTTAGCATATTAGGCTTTTATTATATAGGACTAGTAGCCTGGTGCATGGATTCATGCACATTGAAAGGAAATTAATTAGAAGAAATTTTTTAATGTTACCATTCACCCTTTCTTTATAATAGAAGTGTCAGAGATGAAAGAAAATTAGTAAAATGTATATGAAAATAATATATAAATTGATTAATAAATAATAACATGGATCTAACTGGTTTGGCTCAGTGGATAGAGTGTTGGCCTGCAGACTGAAGGGTTCCAGGTTTGATTCTGGTCAAGGGCATGTACCTTGGTTATGAGCACATCCCCAGTGGGGGGGCGGGGGATGCAGCAGACAACTGATCGATGTTTCTCTCTCATCTCATCAATGTTCCTGGCTCTATCCCTCTCCCTTCCTCTTTGTAAAAATCAATAAAATATATTTTAAAAAATAAACAACAACATGATATAAAAACAACAAAAACATGATGTAAACACAACAAAAACATGATATAAAAACAACTGATAAAAACAATGACTGAGCCGGTTTGGTCAGTGGATAGAGCATCAGCCTGCGGACCGAAAGGTCCTACGTTCTATTCTGGTCGGGGCATGTACTTTGGTTGTGGGCACATCCCCTGTGGGGGGTGTGCAGGAGACAGCTGATCAATGTTTCTCTCTCATTGATGTTTCTAGCTCTCTATCCCTCTCCCTTCCTCTCTGTAAAAAAATTAATAAAATATATTAAAAACACACACAAAAATAATGACTGGTAAATTGATTAAACTTATTCTAATATCGCCCTGTATACCACACATTAAGAGTAAAAACACTTTTGACCTGGCCGGCATGGCTCAGTGGATAGAGTGTTGGCCTGCGGACTGAAGGGTCCCAGATTCGATTCCAGCTGGGGGGCATGCAGGAGGTGGCTGACCGGTAGTTCTCTCACATCACTGATCCCCCCTCTCTCTCTCCCTCCCTCCCTCTCTCCCTCCCTCCCTCCCCCCCCCCCTCCTCCCCCCCCCCCTCCTTCTCCCTTCCTCTCTGAAATCAATAAAGAAATATTTTTTAAAAAGAGTAAAAACACTTTCAGAGTGCTTGGCTAATTTCCCTTGTGATGAAGTATTTACAATTTTAACATCACATGCTCTTCGAACTTGAGAGAAAGCAACATGTAACTGACCATGTGCGAAAACGAGTTCAGTTAGGAATAGTCCTACTGTATCTAGAGTTTGTCCTTGTGATTTCTTAATAGTCATTTCAAACGCTGGCATCACAGGAAACTGTCTTCGAATTAATTTAAATGTGAGGCCAGTGTCAGACGGGGACAAATCAGTTCTTGGAATCAGAACAACTTCTCCCTTCCACAGATCCTGTTAATACTTGAGCTTCGATTATGTTAGGCTGCAGTCTTTCGATAATACATCTAGTACCATTACAAAGATCCCATTTACTATTAAGATTTCTCAGTAGCATGATGATTGTACCTACTTCAATTTTAATTTATGACATGGCATTACCAAAGGAGTAATAAATACTATTAAGAAATTTGATGGGAGCTTTATATGTATCGTGCAAGTGTGAGTCAACCTTTATTTTTCAATTGGCACTGCGTGTCATATGTACTGGCCGATCGGTCGGACAGTCTGATGTGGGTATGGTTGGTCTCTTAGCCTTTTATATCTATCTATCTATCTATCTATCTATCTATCTATCTACTACCTACCTACCTACCTACCTATCTACCTACCTATCTATCTATCTATCTATCTATCTATCTATCTATCTATCTATCTATGGAATCCTTTGTTAATGGGCATTTGGATTGTTTCTACTTTTGGCTATTATGGCTAAATGCTATGAACATTTATGTACAAGTTTTTATTTTGGTATATGTTTTCATTTCTCCTGGTTATAGATTTAATAGTGGAATTGTTGGTAACTGTTTTACCCTTTGAGACACTATCTTGAGTTTTTCAAAATGTTGCACCATTTGCCTTTTACAAAAGCAGTGTATAAGCATTCTAATTTTTTCATGTTCTTGCCAAAACTTAACTGTCTCTTTTATTATAGCCATCCTACTGGTGTGAAGTGGTATCTCATTATGGTTTTGATATTTTATTTTTCTGATTGCTAATGGCGTACATCTTTTCTGGTATATATAGTTTTAGCTTTTAACATTTAGTTCTGTGAATTACTGTAAATTAATTTATGTGTATGGTCTTAATTAAGAGTCAAGTTTTATTCTTCTGTATGTGGATATTAAGTTATACCATTACCATTTCTTGATGGTAAATGTAAGAAAATACTATTCTTTTCCCATTGAATGGCCTTGGCACCATTGTTAAAAAAAAAAAAAGACAGTTGACAATAGTGTGTGTGAGCATTTATTTCTGCATCTTCAATTCCCATTCATCTGTGTGCCCATCCTTATGCATACCACATTGTCTTGATTACTGTAACTTTGTAATAAGTTTTGAAGCCGGGAAGTGTGAATTTTCCAATTTTTTTCTTTTTCAAGATTGTTTTGGCTATTCTGGGCCTTTGCATTTCCACACGGATTTTAGGAATGACTTGTCTTTTTCTGTAAAGAAGCCAACAGGTATTTTGATAGGTAGTAAGTTGAATCTGTAAGTCACTTTGGGATATACTATCTTTTTTTGTTGTTGATGTTAATCCTCACCAGAGGAGTTTTCCTTTGATTTTTTGGGAGAGTGGGAGAGAGAGGGAAAGACAGAAACTGATGTGAGAGAAATATATCATCGATTGTTTGCCTCCTGCACAAGCCCCTGTTTATCATTTTACATCTTACTTTATTTTTTTAATTTTTAAAAAAATATATATTTTATTGATTTTGTACAGAGAGGAAGGGAGAGAAATAGAGAGTTAGAAACATCAATGAGAGAGTCATTGATCAGCTGCCTCTTGCACACCCCCTACTGGGGATATGCCCGCAACCAAGGTACATGCCCTTGACCTGAATCAAACCCGGGACCTTTCAGTCCCCAAGCCGACGCTCTATCCATTGAGCCAAATCGGTTTCGGCTACATCTTACTTTAAAACTTCCAATAGTGAGGTGTATAGAAAAATATTTGAAACTCTTCAGTTAATCTTATTTATTTTTAAAAGTAATGGTATACTCGAATACGTTCATGCTGCTAAAATATAGCCCTGAGCAGTGCTATCCAATAGAACTTTCTGTGATTATAAAAATGAACTGTGTCTGCACTGCTCATACCATAGCCACCAGCTGCCTGTGGCTGTTGAGCACTTGAAATGAGGCTACAGTGACTGAAGAACTGAATTTTAAATTTTATTTAGTTTTAATTAATTTGGCCAGTGGTCAATGTATTATATAATTATATAATTATAGTTGCTTTTAGATTTGAAATTTGTGGAGGTTTACTGAAACCTTGTCCAGAGGGGTATTTTGCATTATTTCCGGAGGAATATGAGGCAATCATTAGTGGTTATAGTAAGTTTCATCAGCCTAGAGGTCTCAGTAAATAGTTCTTTTTTTTGTGCAGTATAACCTGTACTCATCTGTCTTCTGATAGCCTATAAACAGAGCTTTTAGATAGAAACACATATGGTCCTTAGTTTGCTAGTTCTTTGTTTTATGGCCAAAGCATCTTTAAAAGAATTTTTATTTATTAAAATTTTTATTGTTAAAATATTTATTAAATCAATTTTTATTGGTTTTAGAGAGAGAAAGAGGAAGAGAAAAAGAAAAAAAAGTTTTGTGGTTCCACTTATTGATGCATTCATTGATTGATTCTTGTATGTGCCCTGACTCGGGATTGAACCTGCAACTGTGGTGTATCAGTATGATGATCAAACCAACTGAGCTACTCGGGGTGGGCACTAGTTCTTTTTATATGTATATATCATCCTAACGTGAAATGTTGGCTTATGTGACGTTTTATATATGTATTTCTCTAAAACTTGTATTTGAAATTCATGAATTGATATTGGTGTTTATCATATTATCATTGCCTGTGCAGCATAAGCCGGAAGTCTAGATTTTGTTGGTGGCTTGAATAACCTTGTACTTTGGTTCTGAAGGAGGCTCTGCTCTTGGCCCTTTCATTCCTCATTTCTCCTGGGCACTCAAACATGATTGGAAAGGCTAACCGCTGCTTGCATATGACCGCTGCTTGTATTTGCAGCCCAAACCTTTATTTTTTAGCTATAGATTCCATATATCAAGCAGTCCATGGTATTTCTACACTGCTGGTCATGCCACATCCTCCTCAAACTCAGATCAGCTTAAAACAGAAGATAACGTTTTCTCTGAAAACCCTTCTTCCTCCTCCTGCTTTTGTTCTCTGTCCTAATTAATGATAACACTATCTCACTACCATTAATCTAGAAGACAAGCACCACCTTTAGCAAATGAACCACCAGGCTCTGAGTTCAGGCTTTTATCTCCTCCCTCACCTCCTCACTAGCTTCCCTGCTTCTGGCCTATTGATATCCTTTCTACACGTTCTGCACAACAGTTCCATATGTTCTTTACAGAAATCAAGTCTAGTCCTAAAATTGCATTTCAGTAGCTTCTGCTTGCCTTCAGGATAGAGCCCAAACTCCTTGAAACTGTGGGTCATTCCTTTGTGAACTGGCTGTGCTGAAAGTCTTGCTGTCTCCGGGCATCAGGCAATCGGAGGCCTTCGTGCTCCTGTCACCTTGTTTACGGGGCAGTTCTGTCCTCTTTACATCACTTGGCGCTGTGCTCTTTCGTGCCCTGGTCCACTTCCTGGTATTAGGTAGACACTATTCTGACTGTTTGTGAAGTCAGTGGGTGCCATTTTCATGCCTTAGAGCTCTTGAGTTTAAACTTTTCTGTCTGTCTTTCTTTCTCCACTTGAGTAGTAGTAACACTTGCTGCTGGGTCTCCATAACTATTTTATAAAGTACGAGGGGCTCAGTGCACAAATTCATGCACCTTGAAAGGGAACTGTGGGCTGTGAAGATGTGGTGGACACAGGTGTGGGTCTCAGGTCCTCCTGTGTGCCCCCACCTAGCCCTTCCTGCCACGGCCTCCCGTCCCCTGTCTGCCACAGCCCTGCTCCCGCTGTTGCCACTCCCACGTGCTGTGGCACTGGCTCCGCTCACATCCACTGATGGCATGGAGCGATTGAGACTGGTGCCAGCAACAGATGCAAGCGGGGCCTGCACCGTCTGTGGGTGCGAGCAGCGGCTGCTGCCCTGATTGCCTCTCAGGAGCAGAGAAGCCCTCAGGGTTGATCAGGGCCGGCAGCCACTGCTTGCACCCGCTGATGGCACCAAGGGATTGGGAGCGGCGCTGGCTGTGGGTGCGAGCAGTGGCTGCCGGTCCCAAACACCCTTCGGCAGCAGGGGGAAGTGGATAAACCCTGAGGAGCAATCGGGTGCAAGCAGGGCTGGTGCTGGCAGCAGGTGTGAACGCTGGGTGGGACCACAGCATGCGGGAGCAAAGAATTTTCAGTAACTACCAGAGACTCACCCCGATGACAGTGACCAGTGCCCTGCCTTGGTCTGTGCCCCCACTCACCTGCTCCAACATCCTGCTGCAGCTGATGCCAGCTATGTTCCGTGCATGACCCTTGGTGGTCATTGCACTTCAATAGCGACCGCTTGTTCTGTTGTTCCACTGTTCAGTCTATTTGCATATTAGCCTCTTATTATATAGGAGGATGAACAGTTCCAGTGGTGTAAGACATAGCCATGTCATAGATGTGGTATTAAGAGATTAAGTAATCAGCTCCTCTATTGTCTAAATGTAGATCAGTTTGGAAGCAGGTCTGGTTTACTTATATCTTCACTAACTTTTAATTGGCTATGTTCCATATTCTAAAAAACAATGCAGTTTTAGAAACTAGGAAAGTCTAAAATTCCTGTCATTCTGTTGGAATTTGGGGAATACTTAATTTTTTTTTAATTTTTTTTTTTTTTTTTTTACCTTCTTGTGCCCCAAAGAGATTTGTGTCTCAGTCCTGATTACCTAGCTTCTTAATTCCTCTGGCCAATTCAGTTATTAAAAACCCAAACCGAGATCTCAATGCTGAGTCCAGAATCTGCTAATTTAACACAAACTACTGTTTTATTTACTGAGAACTTGATATCTGTACGTATTTATTTTCTATTTTCTATTTCTGTAGTAATTAATTACCACACATTTAGCCGCTTAAACCAGTACCCATTGTTTCACAGTTGTGTGGGTCAGAAATTAGGGCTGCCCAGCGTGGCTACTTATTCACTAGATAGAAACAAAGTTGAAGGCGGATGCTACAGTTCTCATTTAGGGCTCAAAGCTCTCTTCCAAGATGGACAGATCTAATTTCTTTCATGAAAGTCCTTGCTGTCCAGCCCTGGCCTGGTAGCTCAGTGGTTAGAGCATTGTCCCACACACCACTGCTGTGGGTTCTGTCTTCGGTAAGGGCACATAAAAGAAGCAGCCAATGAATGCATAAATAAGTGGAACAACAAATTTATTTCTTTTTCTCTCACCTCCCCCTCCTTTCTCCCTTCCCCTCTCTATCAAATCAATAAATACATTAAAAAAAAAAGTCCTTGCTATCCTTAGCTATTGTCGGGCCCTTTCTCACTCTTAGAGCCAATTTGCTGTGTGGCCCTACTGAATGGGCAGTTCACACATGGATGTCTGCTTTCATCCAGGCCAGCTGGAGCACATCTCTCTGACTTCTGTCACCAGTCTGAGAAAACCCTCTATTTTTAAAAGGTGTATGTGGTTAGGTCAGGCTCACCCAGTGTGGCTGCCCTTTTGCCATGTAACAGTATAATTATGAGAGTGATATGACACTCACAGGGTCTGGCCTACTCACACTCAGAAGAACAGGGAGTTAATTATACAGGGCGAGGATCATCGGGGTTCATTTTTAGAATTCTACCTACTGCAAGCAGACACTTCACATTTAGGTCTGATTTACACAAAATTTGGAAATTCTCTTTTCATTAGAGAGGAATGCAATAAATCGTTATGGCTTTTTCCTCCCTAGCTGCATGGCTGTAGAGCACATGTGTCAAACACAAGGCCTGCGGGCCAAATCCGTCCCGCCAGGCCTTGCAATGTGGCCCGCACCGCGCTGTCATCACTGCACTCCGCTGCGTTTCCATCACAATGACAGTTTATGACTGTTCAGTAAACCATTCGGCCCGCGATTTAGGCTGGATTTTAGATTTTGGCCCCTTCTCTGATTGAGTTCAATACCCCTACTGTAGAGTATTAGAGCAAGCCTTTTCAGATAAGCTATTTTGAGAGAAAGTATATATTAATTAATTGATTCTATCCTTAAGTAGATTATATATTTCTCAGGTTAACAGTTACCACCAAGAGAGTTCGGAGAAGGAAGGAGGGAGAGAGGGAGAAAGGGATGAGTTCTAGATGAGGTGGTGGACCTGTGGAAGAAATGAAAAGAAGTTAGTTTATATGAATGTCCCTAGAATGCTACCTGAAGGGATTCATTTGGAACTCTTTTATTTTGATTAAATATTAATTGAACTAATGAATTTCTTGTGTCAGTTCCATCTAGGCTGTTAATAAAGGAAAGTACTTTTCCCCTGCCAAATGTGAAGTTTATGTGTCCTTTTCTCTGCTTGAAAGAAATAGCAGTGGGAAGGGAATCAGAACTCCCATTAGGCTGCCATGACAGTTTAGAGCCGATGACGCATGCATTTTGTTAGGTTGGTTAGGTTTCCCTCCCTTTTTCGATAGAGTAAATGTATACCAGAGATACAGTATGAAGTAGGTAAGAATGATAAAATAATCCTAGTAATATATATTTAAAGAATAATATTTTGTGGTCTTTTTTAAATTGCAGCTTTGTGCTAGCCTGCTTTGGGGTAATGATTAGTTGTGTTTTATGGGGGATAAAATAAACATAGGCCTTTGTGAAAATATAAACAACTGGTTGGAATTTCGCTTTCTAAGTTTTTATTCTAGGTATATTTCTTGTTACCCGACAACATGTCCCCAAACTTGTGCCTCGTAAAACTTTGGTCAGTTAGTTTATCAGTCTACTTTTTACAGAACTACATACTACTAAAACTGTGAATATGGTTGAGGCAGTTGTTTTTTAAAAATATATTTTATTGATATTTCACAGAGAGGAGGAAGGGAGAGAGATAGAGAGCCAGAAACGTCGATGAGAGAAAAACATCGACCAGCTGCCTCTTGCACACCCCCTTCCGGGGATGTGCCCGCAACCAACGTACATGTCCTTTGACCGGAATCGAACCTGGGACCTTTCAGTCCGCAGACCGACGCTCTATCACTGAGCCAAACTGGCTTCGGCTGGTTGAGGAGACTCTATGCATATAGATTTCTTAAATCTAAATGTAGATATTGCTATTTTTTTTCTTGGAAACATACACTTTATAAAGGTATAAAGTGGATATTAAAATAACATAGTTGTACAGACTTTTGCTTTTTAAAAACAGTCTTTTGAGGTATAATCCACCTACCATACACATTGCATGTTTAAAGTGTACAATGCTTTTTTTCCCTATCTTTTTTAATTAAATTATTATCTGTGTACATATTTTACCATTGCCCCCCCTGTACAATGCTTTTTAAAGTATGTTCATGATGTTTTGTAACCTTCACCACATCAGAACGTTTTTGTCTCTCAAAGAAACCCTGTACCTATTAATAGACACTTCCCATTTCTCTCCTTTTCCCCCATACCCCCGGCCCCAAGCAAGCACTGAGTTGTTATGTCTCTATAAATTTGCCTATTCTGAACATCTTATATAATAAAGAGCTGTTATGCAAATGGTCATCATCACGCCATAACTGCTCAGACACTTAACACTGGGGAGAGAGGATTGGGGACCAGCCAGCCAGCGGCCTGGGAGGCAAGCTGCCCTCCCCGTGGTCCCAGGCCCTGGCGGCTGCGCCTGCACCTGGACCTGTGGCCCAGGAGAAGGATAACCCACCCTCCCTGTGGACCTGGGCTCCTGTGTCTGCACCTGCAGCCTGTGGGGGACAAGCTGCCCTCCCCGTGGTCCCAGGCCCTGGCGGCTGCGCCTGCACCTGGACCTGTGGCCCAGGAGAAGGATAACCCACCCTCCCTGTGGACCTGGGCTCCTGTGTCTGCACCTGCAGCCTGTGGGGGACAAGCTGCCCGCCCCACGGTCCCCTGCGGCTGCGGCTGGCCCCGGGGCTGGGAGGCAAGCCTGTGCTGTCCGGGGGAAGCCGGTGCTGGCAGCCAGGGGAAGGAAGGCCTACTCTTGCATGAGTTTTGTGCATTGGGCCTGTAGTTTCAATATAAAATAGAATCATATATTGTGGTCTTTTGACTGGCATTTTTACTAAGTAATGTTTTCAAGGGTGATCCATGTTGTGACATGGGTCAGTACTTCATTCCGTTTTATTGCATTGCAAGGACATACCACTTTCATGTATCAGTTGATGCACATTTGGGTTGTTTCTGCTTCGTGTCTGTTATGAATAATGCTGCTATGAATATTTTGCACAACATTTTGTTGGGGACGTAAGGGGTAGCAAAAGTAGGTTTACAGTTGTTTGTACGAAAAAGACATCACTAAAAGATGAATGATAAGTGAGGATACAAAATAATATCAATAAGACAAATAATAATAAATAATAATACAAGAATAAACTGTGTTCCACATACAACTATAAACCTATTTTTGCCCACCCTGTATGTTTTCACTTCTTTTGGGTATATACCTAGAAGTGGAATTGGGTCATATGGTAACTTTAAATTCAAACTTTTTAGGAACTGCAAGGTATTCCAAAAGAGTGGTGTCACATTAAACCTTGCTATGACATATGAGGGTTCCAATTTCTTCATCCTTGACAGTGGTGTCTTATCACTGATTTCCATTTCTCAAATGACTAATGATATTGAACATCTTTTCATGTGTTTTTTGGTCATTTGTATATCTTCTTTGGAGAAATGTCTATTTTAGTCTTTTTAAAAATTTTAAATGGCTTTGTTTTTTATTGTTGTAAGAGTTCTTTTTATATTCTAGATACAAGTCCCTTATAAGTTGTATGATTTGCAGATATTTTCTTCCATTCTGTGGGCTGTCTTTACTTCCTTTTAAAAATATATTTTTATTGATTTCAGGCAGGAAGGGAGATGGAGAGATAAATAGAAACATCGGTGATGAGAGAGAATCATTGATTGGCTGCCCCCCACTGGGGATTGGGCCCACAAACTGGGTATATGCCCTGATTGGGAATTGAACCATGACCTCCTAATTCACAGGTTGACACTCAACCAATGAGCCACACAGGCCAGGATGTCTTTCTTTCTTGATGATGCCCTTTGAAGCTCAAAAATTAATAATTTTGATCAAATACAGTTTTGTCTCTTTATTTTTAATTTTTATATTTTTAAATATATCTTTATTCATGTCAGAAAGGAAGGCAAAGGGAGGGAAAAATAAAAACATCAATGATGAGAGAGAATCATTGATCCTCTGCTGCGGGCATGCCCCCTACTGGGGATCAGGCCCACAACTCAGGCATGTTCCCTGAACAGGAATTGAACCATGACCTCCTGGTTCATGGATCAACCCTTAACCACTGAGCCACGCTGGCTGGACTGGTTTATACCTTTTTAAATTGCTCATGCTTTTAGTGTCATAGCAAACAGACATTGTCTAACCTGTAAAGGGATGAAAATTTACTTATGTGTTTTTTCCCCCCTGCAAGGTTTATAGTTTCTGTTCCTTTATTTAGGTCTTGAACTAATTTTGAATCAATATGTGTGTGTGCTTAGTTGGTTGGAGCATGGACCTGAAGAGCCATTGTTGCAGGTGTCAACCAGTGAATGAGTGGATGGGTGGCGCAGGAGGTCGAAGCTTGTTTCTCTCTCTCTCTCTCCTCCTCCCCCTCCCTCCCTCCTCCTCCTCTCTCCCCCTCCCCCTTCTCAGGTCAATAAATATATTAAAAAACACCAATTCAGTGGAGATACGTGTGTGTGTGTGTGTGTGTGTGTGTGTAAGGTAGGCTTACAACTTCAGTTTTTTGCATACTGATATGCATTTTTCCCAGTACAGTTGAAAAGATTAGTCTTTCACCACTTAATTGTGTTGGCACCTTGTAAAAAATATTTCTGGGTTCTCCTGCTATGACATCTTAAATGCTTTTAGTAATTCTTACATAAGATAACTTCTTAAAAATTGATTAAATATATTTTATAAGTACTTACTTGGTAAGATAACCTGTCATCTCTTGGTTTTTATTTTATTTATTTATTTACCTTTTTAAAAATATATTGATTTTTTACATAGAGGAAGGGAGAGGGATAGAAAGCTAGAAACAACAATGAGAGAGAAACATAGACCAGTTGCCTCCTGCACATACCCTACTGGGGATGTTGCCCGGAACCAAGGTACATGCCCTTGACCGGAATCGAACCTGGGCCCCCTCAGTCCATAGACCGACTGCTCTATCTGCTGAGCCAAACCGGTTGCAGCCATCTCTTGGTTTTTAAATGGTTGAGATTTAATCAGGCTTTGAAGTACTATGGAAGCTCCCAGAAACCACTTTGAAGAAGCCAGCCTTACAGATGGTGTGGCGTTGTTCTCTCTTGCATACGTCTCCCCTAATACAGATTTACTTTGTTTCTCCTGTGTGGTAGGCAGTAACAAGGATGGATGGGATGTACAAAAATCGGTGATTGGGATTATAACATCTGACATTACATTGTATTGAATCTTACTGGGATGAATTGAGAGGTTTAAGAGTTGATGATAACTGAAGTGAAGCAGCTTAGTAGGAGAAGCCTTGAAAAAAAGAACCATCATCACTGTTGTGACCAGGCATCTCAGATTTCGAAGGCCAAGCTTTTCCTTTGGTATAGGTGGATCTAAAGGGGTTAGAGTAGAGCTATCCAAAAATAGAGTGTGAGTCTCCAGAGTGTTCTAGTAGCCACATTAATAAAAGTAAAAAGAATCAGGTGAATTAAAATTTAACAAGATATTCTATTATATCTAGAACATTATTTTAACATATAACACATATGAAATTATTACCAATTTTGCATTTTTTCTTAGAAATTCAGTACACATTTTAATTGCTTAGTACCCACATGTGGCCAGTGGCTACTGTGTTGGACAGAACAGTTCTAGATGTTTTGATATAATAACCGGTTGAAATATTGCATCAGTATTACTCAACTTCCTGTGCACTTCTAGGTACCCTGACTCATCCCTTTGACTTGATACATGAGGCTTTGGGGGGAGCTTTTTCCTGACTGTTCAGTGTAGCACTTACTGGTGGGAAAAGTGCCTGCTCTCAGAGACAAGAGGGGTCTGGGAATTTTGTTAAGCAACACGGGCAACTCACTAACTGGGTAAAAAATAATATTACTTTGTTAATCCTCACATGAGGATATTTTTTCCATTGCTTTTTAGAGAGAGGGGAGGGTTGGAAAGGGGTGGGGGAGAAAGAGAGAGAGAGACAGACAGACGGACAGACATATCTGTCTGGTTGTCTCCTGCATGTGCCTCTACCCAGGGCAAGGAAGGAATCTGAAACCCAGGTTATTTGCCCTTGACCTGGAATGGAACCTGAGACCCTTTGGTGTGGAGTTGACACTAACCATTGAGCAACAACTAGCCAGGGCCTACTTTTACATCGATATTTCCCTTTCTCTCTCCTTCTCTCTGTCTCAAAAAAAAAAAAAAAAAAAAAAAAAAATCAGTAAAAACATATTTTTAAAAAAACCTACAAATAGAAAATACTACTAGTGTACTGGTTCTCAAATGGGCATGCTTTGCCCGGGTGAATTGGTCAGTGCTGGGACACATTTTTGATGGTGACAACTGGGGTTTGTGGTGTGTGTGCTACTGATGTGGGATGCTGATAGCATCTTACGGTGCACGAAACAGCCCCGTAATAGAGAAGTATGTGGCCCACATGTTGGTAGTGTTGAGCAAATATGCCCCAAACTGGTAGGTAGAGCAAGGTCCTTCAGTTCTGCTTTCATTAGTTGTTACATGGTTTCTGCAGAGAATATAACATGTTTTCCTATTTTAAATTTAGAGTCTCTCCATCTCTTCATATAAAATTTTTAGGACGAAATAGCCAGCTTTCAAAGTATTTCTGGCAGTCAGTTTGTCAGGTAGATAGATTCTGCCCACACCCCTGAGGCCTGAAGGATATGTCTTCCCTCTTCCTCTGGGGAAGCAAGAAAGCTGTTGCTGGTCATCTCCTGCTTCTCCTTCTCCAGGTCTCTCTCTTGCCTGGGATGTTCTGCTTTCAGTTAAGGGCATGTCTGCTAAAAAGAGAGCAAGGATTTGCAAGGCTGCTAGGACAATGATTGTACTTCTACAAGGTCCGCTGGAATTTGTGGTTGTGTTTTGGCAGTGATTTGGGTGTTTGTGATTATTCCTTTTCATTTCTCCATCACTGGTTCAGGAGAGGAGAAGGGAGGGAGGGAGATTTTTACATTCATTAGTTGCTTCTTGTATGTGCCATGATTGATGCTCTAACCAACTGAGTTACCTGGCCAGGCTGGCTTGTAAACATTTTTTTTGGTTAATATCTAGTCATACTTATCAGTATTGCCCTTAAGGTTACTGATGGGATAAAGATCACACCCCTTCCTCATGACTGCTGATGCCCTCCTGCCTTTCCCCCTCCACCACCACGTTGCCTGTGGCAGTTTGAGTTTTTGGTGGCAAACCACATAAATGAACTGTAGCTAATTTAGGCTAAAGGCACTATAGTAAGGACTATTTAGAGACTTTTAGATTGGCAAGAATTTAGAGGTACATCTTAGACAGCGGTCAGGGCAATTTCTCTGTTCTTGCCTCTTCCTACCAGTTCGGTATAAACTTCCACCCTATGACAGTTGACCTTCTCAAGGTTCCAGGGCTCAGGAGTGAACTTTGGCTCTGTGCCCTGGGCTGTACTATGTGAGGACCTGAACCACCCTCCCATTGTCGAGGGAGTAGCAGTATCTCATAAGATGAAAGGGGGCATGAGGATTGGATAGGCCAAAAAAATAGCGGTTGTCTACTCATCAATGCCCCATTGAAGGAACACACCTGTCAGCCTATCCCCACACAGCTGTGGCCACCTCAGGGAGAGCAGTAGTGGTCCTATTGTTAGGGCAGCTTGCAGCTTACATGTCAGATGTGCTTATGGCATCCAAGTTGAGACTTCAGGTTTACATTTTCCCATTGGTACATGGTTAGAAATAGCAGTTTAATTTTATAGTAACTGAAAGCTTGATTTCATAGAATTGCGTTATGAATGATTTCCTTTTACTGTAAATAAATGTATTTAATATGTCCTTGAGTTATCCTAGATATCTGAATGTTAACAGCTCTAACCTCTCAAGCGTGTGTGTGTGTGTGTGTGTGTGTGTGTGTGTATTACAGGCTTGTCTATTTAAAAATTATATATATTTTGTTGATTTTTTACAGAGAGGAAGAGAGAGGGATAGAGAGTTAGAAACATCGATGAGAGAGAACACCATCGACCAGCTGCCTCTTGCACACCCCCTACTGGGGATGTGCCCACAACCAATGTACATGCCCTTGACTGGAATTGAACCTGGGACCTTTCAGTCCGCAGGCCGATGCACTATCCATTGAGCCAAACCGGTTTTGGCTAGGCTTGTCTATTTTTTGTAAAACAGTATACTATATGTCATTTAGGTTTTTTGTTTTGTTTTGTTTTGTGACAGAACTAGTTAGTACGGACTGTATTTGTATTTTATTAATAGTGGGCATTTTTTTTAATATCCAGTTTGGGCAGTGTTCTTGATAAACTAGGTTGATAGATAACTGAATTCCTTAATGAAAATAACCATATATCAGTTAGTCTATTTTAGTCACTTAAAAAAACACATTTTTATTGATTCTAGAGAGGAAAAGAGAGATAGAAACATCAATGATGTGAGAGAATCATTGATTGGCTGCCTCCTGCATACCCCCTACTTGGGATCTAGCCGAAACCTGGACATGTGCCCTGATCGGAATGGAACCGTGACCTCCTGGTTCATAGGTTGATTCTCAACACTGAGCCAAGTGGGCCAGGTTATTTTAGTCACCTTTTGTGAGTTATCCAGAGTATCTAACCATATTCCTACTATTTATGTGAGAAAAGAAACTCTGATTTCAAATAATGGAAAATAAGCCCCTTTATAAGTTCAGGACTACTTTCACATGTCTTTTATAATCTCTGTGGGATGTGTTTGTATATCATGGGGAGGTACTCTTTTATTTCACTTATATTTTATAATAATGTCATGAATTAAAAAATATTAAAGCTCTGGGTGAAAATGTGCCTGCAAGAATATGCCTTGGCTATTAAGGGTAGTCTTCCCTCCTGGCCTGTATATTGAAACAATACTTGAATTCAGTTAAAATGGATGCAGTGACATTACTCATCATTTCTTTTAAGTGTATGACAAGTTCTATTCCCCCCCCCCCATATTAAGAAACTTTCAAGAGTATCCACAATGCGAGATTTACTTCTCAATAATTACCAACTTTCCTTCTGCTGTTTCAGGCCGGAGCCTCAACAGAAAGCTCCCTTAGTTCCTCCTCCACCACCTCCACCGCCACCGCCACCTCTGCCAGACCCCACGCCTCCAGAGCCAGAGGAGGAGATCCTGGGTTCAGATGATGAGGAGCAGGAGGACCCCGCAGACTACTGCAAAGGTGCTGTGCTTGCCTTCCCACTGAGCCATCACTTAATTTGTTTTGGGGAATGGACTAGGGGGGAGGGTTAATGATGCAGATTGCTCGATCTTTATTAAATTAGCCTCTTAGTCTCATTATTGTTTTGAATTCTTAAATCATTAAATATAGAATGATCCCAGAAAATGTAAGCAATAGCAGAAGCAAAGTTGTAAGAAATAGAGACTATTCATAATATGTACATAAATAATCTGGGTATGTTCAGGAGGATTGGAATGTGGTCAGAGAATTAAAGACAATATAAAACAGGACAATTAGATATAAAAGCATAGTACTTATCCAAGAAGAACTTAGAAAGTAGAAGATACCAGGCTTCTGAGGGGAGCCAATGTAATTGTTGTTTACTGCATTTGGCTTTAACTTTTCTGGCTGCTGAGATTAACAAGGAACTGCTCCTTTGTCTCTATAGCATTGAATTACATAGATTCATTGTCTGTGGAAAGAAAGCTTGCCCCTTTGTTTATACAAACAGACTGTTTCCTGGCATTGTACTCAATGAAAAAGACATTCTGTAGGTTCTGCCATTGTGTGAAATAGTGGTTTATGTTTTCACAGAAGACTTAGAAATTATTTTGTGGAGTGCTCTTGCTGTGAGGATTCATAAAGATCAAGAGCATATAGTTCCTGGCCTGCACCCTCTCACAATCCAGGACCCCTTGGGGGATGTCAGATCTCTGGTTTCGGCCTGATCCCCACAGGCCTGATCAACAGGAGGGAGCCCAATCCCTTCAGGCCCAATCCAGACAAGGGGAAGCCCAATCCTGTGCATTGATCATCTGTCCCCTGGTGTCAGTGCTCGTCATAGAGACTGGTCGACCGGTTGTTCAATCATTCAGTCAACAGAATAAGATAATGATTGGTCGGATTTGATATAGTTGTGAGAACTCTGTGTCACATTTCATCTACCTGTTCCAGGAAAACAGAGCACTGTCCAATTGCTCTTGTCAGGTTTATATACAATTACCTTCATAGAATGCTAGTATGGCCTGAATGAGAAAACACCAACCACCATTAAGCATCTCTCCTTCAATAACATTGTAACAGGCATACCTGCATAGCCTAGAGCCTAGTAATTTTACTGATTGCTCTGTGGAGCATGGCATGCTACCATTTCTTCATAAGGTCCAAATTTCCCTTTTTTAGAAAGGTCCCATACACATAGTATCACTCAAGCCAAAGCATATGTTCCTTACTTTCTCCTGTGTCAGATCTGCCACTGGTCAGTAGTTTTTATCTCTCACTTCTTTATTAAAACTTTCTTTCCTTCAAAAAAAAAGAGAGCATATAGTTAAGCTCCTACTAGGCAAGCATGTTGTGTGGCGAAAATTGAGAACAGTATGTATGATCCAGACTAAAGACTCTGTGTAGACGGGAATCTGAGAGTCCATGAGGTTGTGTCTATTCAGCTGCCTCTTTGTTATTTAACTACTCCTTTGGACTTTAATTCGCTCTATAGAAAATTATCACTCTCTGGAATTCTGAGCTTCTAAACAGTCGATGAGACATTTACTACAGATTAAGGAAAATGAAGTCATATTCTGTACATCATGAGATTAGATGGCAGAAGAGTTGGTGTTAGGACAGGATATCTGAGCTTATTTCTATGCAGAAGGGAAGAAATCTGATGAGAGATTGAAGGACTAGCAAGGAAGGAATTAAATGAGTGGGTTTTGGAGATAGTGGACTAGTCTTAGAAATATTGAGGTCGTTTCTATTTTAGAGAACAATGGAGATTTTGCAAAGATGTTGTGGTAAGTGGAATAAGGATTGTTTGGTTATTATTGTTCATAATGAATCATCCCAAAACTTAGAAGCGTTAAGCCAACTTTTTATTTTGCTTATGATTTTGTGGATCAGGCATTTAGAAAGGGCAAAGTTTGGATGGTTTTTACCTATGCCTTATGATATCTATGGCCTCCACTGAGACCTCTCAGAGGCTTGAGGTGACTCAGTGTCTGGGGACTAGCATGATCTGAAAGCTCACGCACATGTCTGGCCCTGGATTAGAAGGGCTGGAAGACTAGGACTGCCAACTGCAGGCCCTCCTTATGGCTGTGCTTCTGCTGCCTTTTTTTTTTTTTTTTTTTTTTTAATATAGTCTGTTGATTTTTTTACAGAGAGGAAGGGAGAGGGATAAAGAGTTAGAAACATCAATGAGAGAGAAACATCCATCAGCTGCCTACTGGGTATGTGCCTGGCACATTCCCTACTGGGTATGTGCCTGGCAAGCAAGGTACATGCCCTTGACTGGAATCGAACCTGGGACCCTTCAGTCCCTTCAGACGCTCTATCCACTGAGCCAAACTGGTTAGGGCACGGCTGTGCTTTCTTACTGTGTGGTGTTCTCAGAGTCAGAGCCCCAAAGTGGAAGCTTTGTTGCCTTTTTACAACCTAGCCTTAGAAATCAGTCGCTTCCACTACATCCTGCTGGTTCGAAGCACAGCAGAAGCCCACCACATCTACAAGGATGAGTGCAGTCCATTTTTCAGGAGTAGGAATTGAGGCTTCTAGGAAAGCAAGTGGTTTGGAAGATCCAGCAGTTGCGACCTTCTTTGGAGAATACAGTCTAGTCTGTCAGAAGAATGTCACAAGAAATTAATAGAAAGATGTTGCAGACTCCAAGTATATTTAGGCATGTTTAATCTTTATGTAATTATGTCACCGCTTTTCCTATTAAAAGTAATTACTTGTAATACTCTTTTTGGCCGGCATAGATTATGTAAGCCCTAAGCCCAAAGTCCACTAGCTATATCTAAATTGCTTTGTTGGATGCCTAAAATAGGACTATGCACAAGTTGGTACATGAGTTAGACTTTCTGATGATTATTATACTGGAAAGCTGTAATTACTCTTGGATTGTAAAACTAGGTGGGGCTTTAAAATGAGACTCAAAAGTCAGTTTTAATTTCCATATATATGTAGGAGACCTTTATCTACTGTATTGTATTCATTTATCTCTAAGACCTGAGTTCTTTTAGCATTTTTTTATTTCTTTAGAATAATTGAGAATTGGATTATTGATGGTGGTAGTATTTTTCATTTTATTATATACCATACCTGGGAACATGCTTTAGTTGTGTGGTTGAGTAAGACATTGCTATGTGCTGTGATATACCTTTGTACCCTCCTGATCCCATGGGAGCCTAAAATAACAATAGGTCTTGACTTCTTGAAATAAAACTTTCAGTTATTTTTTAATGTCTGAATGTGTATAATTATGACATTTGGTTAAAGTAGCCAGTGAACTTCTTTCAGAGTTCTTTTACTTTAGTTACTAAGATAAATTTTTTTTAGTTGTAAAAGAGATCTCAAGTGTCTCTAGTATTTTTCAAGTGCCTTCTGATTTCTGAATTTTCCATATATCCAACTAAGACTTTTCTCTTTCTAAGATCAATTGTTTCCCAAGCTTATAATTTAATATATAGTACTTTACTTATCCAGAATATATAAGAATTAAGAAATGAGTTCCAGCCCCAGCTGGTTGTCTCAGTGGGTAGAACATCAGCCTGTGGACTGAAGGGTCCCAGGTTCGATTCCAGTTAAGGCACATGCCCTGGTTGAGGGCTTGATCCCCAATAGGGAGCATGCAGGAGGCAGCAGGTCAATGATTACCTCTTATAATTGATGTTTCTATCTCTTCCTCTCCCTTCCTCTCTGAAATCAATTTAAAAAAATCTTTGAGTACAAATGAACACTATCCAAGTTCATATACTAAAGCTCATGTTTACTATGGAGAGAACCCCCATTTAGAATCTTAGATAAGTCTATTTACTCTATTTAATCTTAGATAGTCTATTTACCCTTTCCTTGCTCACAAAGCAAGAGGAAGGCTTAAAAAAAAAAAAGAAGAAGAAGAGCATGTTCTCCCTCTTGGAGGCCACCGTGCCTTCCCCTTCCCTCTCTTCTTCCCCCACAGGCATCTCCTAAACTCCAACGGTCCCTACAAGACTTGCAACTAGGGGAGCAATGGGCAGCAGCAGCTTGTCTGGGCTTAGCCCCTGAACCTGTCTCTAAGGCTCCCTTTTCTCTGACTTTCTGGTGAGCTGAAGGCAGCCCCACGTGGGCTCACTCTGTGACTATTTCTCAGTGAGCCACAGCAGCCCGCCCGCCTAGGCTCTCTCCTGTTGCATCTCCTGTCCTAAGCCCTTCCTTGTTTCATCATCCCCAGCTTTAAAGGTGAGTCAAATATGTTAGTATTCATTCAAACAGACCTTCATTTCTAAAGGTCATATGTATCAGCAGTCTCCAACTGGTAGTCCGTGAGGTCTGAAAGGTTGGTGACCGCTGATGTTTATAACTAACTGTTACATATATAAAGCCCTGTGGGAATATTTTTCTCATCAGCCCACTGAGAAACCTGTAAAAAAAATTCATACAATTGAAATCAATGCAGAGACATAGCTATAAAGACTGACTTTAGCCCTGTCCAGTGTAGCTCAGTTGGTTGGAGCATCATCTTATATACAGAAGGGTCTCAGGTTCGGTTCCCAGTTACGGCACAGACCCAGATTGTGGGTTCAATTCCCGTTGGGTGCATACAGAAGGCAACCTCCCGATTAATGTTTCTCTCAGATCAACAAAAATATATCCTTGGGTAATGATTAAAAAAAAAAGACTGATTTCATTAACAGACAAAATTAAACCTCTGGAATATTTATTTTGCAGTGTACTAGTAAGTAGGAATATTAATTAAACAACCAAATGGACTTTAAATAATTGATGTTTAGTTTCTTTTTTTGTTGTTGTTAATAAGTTTTTATTGTTCATATTATTACAAATGTTCCTCCCCCCCCCCCCCCAATTGCTCTCCTCCACCAGGTTCCCACCCCACCCTCTGCCCTTTCCCCACTCCCCATTGTCCTCATCCATAGGTGCACAGTTTATGTTCAGTCTCTTCCCACATCCCCTTCTCCCCTTTTCCCCAAGAATCATCAGTTCACTCCCCTTCCATACCTCTGATTCTATTATATTCAACAGTTACTATTGTTCATCAGATTTTTTTTAATTTCCTTGGTTTTTAGATTCACTTGTTGATAGTTACGTATTTGTTGGTCATAATTTTTATCTTTATTTACTTTCTCTTCTGAAAGAACCCCCTTCAGCAATTCATATAATTCTGATTTGGTGTTGATGAACTCCTTTAGCTTTTTTTTATTAGTGAAGCTCTTTATCTGACCTTCGATTCTGAGTGATAGCTTTGCTGGATAGATTATCTTTGGCTGTAGGTTCTTACTATTCATCACCTTGAATATTTCTTGCCATTCCTGTCTGGCCTGCATGGTTTCTGTTGAGAAGTCAGCTGACAATCGTATAGGTGCTCCTTTATAGGTAACTACCTTCTTTGCTCTTGCTGCTTTTAATATTCTCTCTTTGTCTTTTGCTCTTGGAATTTTAATTATGATGTGTCTTGGTGTGGTCCTCATTAGATTCCTTTTGTTTGGAGTTCTGTGCGCTTCCTGGACTTGTAAGTCTAATTCTTTCACCAGGTGGGGGAAGTTTTCTGTCACTATTTCTTTCAGTATGTTTTCGATATCTCGCTCTCTCTCATCTTCTGGGACCCCCATAATTCTGATGTTGGTTCGCTTGAAGTTGTCCCAGAGGTTTCTTACATTATCTTCAATTTTCTGGATTCTCTTGCCTTCTAGCTTCTGTGGAGGAGTGTCTTCTGGCTCTTTATGTTCCAAATCTTTGACTTGATTCTTGCGATCTTCCCTTCTGTTTTTAGGACTCTGTAAAATATTTTTTATTTCAGACAATGTATTCTTTATTTCTTGTTGATCCCTTATCATTTCTTGATGACTCCTTATTAATTCTAGTTGATCTCTTTTCATATCCTCATAGGTCTTATCCATCTTTTCTAGGAAATTCTTGAAAAACCTTATAAACGTAGATTTGAACTCAATATCCAGTCGCTTTTTGTCCTCCATTTCTTTTGTTTGTGATCTATTTCGTTGTCCCATTTCGCAGTTACAGATGGGGCTGGGTTTCAGGGTGGAGCCTGCAACTTTGGCTTCCGTCAGCCCCGCCCTATGCGGGTCCTTCAGTGCTTGCTGCCGGCGCCTCTGCGAGAAAGGTGCCCTCGATTTTCGCCTGCTGCCAAACAGTCTATGCTCTCCCACAATGAGCCTGGTATTGGGGTTCAGTTCAGTTGGAAGTGGAGTTGGAGGTGGCATTCAGAGCAGTCTGGAGCTCCAGTCTCCTTTCCGTCAGGGCAATCCCGCGTCACAGCTGTCCCTTCTCTGTGCGCAGTGTGCGTGCCGCTGGGACCTCCTTTCGCCTCTCCCCGGGGTTCCGCCTTACAGCCCGGCTCTCTATGGCTGAGCCTGAGTTCCCGGGGTCTGGCCTAGAACTGGGGTTCAGAGCAGTCGGGGGCCCAGCACAGTCGGAGTTTTATCCCCTTTCCACGAGGGAACGCCAGCCAGGCACTCCGCCTCCCCCTCCTCTCTGGCTCCTTCCTCTCTGCGTGCTGCGTGTCTCCGTACCTTGGGCTTTTCCAGCTCCTCTGCGCCTCCTTCTGGTTTTCTCCTTGCTTCTCACTGTAGAATTTCCAGTCAGTCAACCTTCCTGTATTTCTGGGCAATCTCTGTTTTATATTTTAGTTGTTTTTTATTGAAATTGTTGTGTGCTGCTGCGGCTAGGTGTTCACCTGGGCGCAGCCATCTTGGATCCTCTGATGTTTAGTTTCAATAGATTACATTTTTTTTTTCAGTTTAAAGATAAAATTTTTATAACAACATATTTTATTGGAGCAATTATCTAGATTCTTCTATTAAAGATATACTGAAGGAGCAAAATGGCACTGCGTACTTAAGAAACAATGGAAAGTGTTGGTAATGGATACAAAATGGGTCCATTATCTCTTTTAGTTGTGAATTCTGAGATTTGTAGGGTATTAGTATGTTCAAAATAATTTCAGTGAAATTGGACTTTAAGTTGGTGGTGTATGTATGAGAAAACTTGTGACCCCGATTGCAGAATCAAGTACATCAAGACTTGGTCTCCTGAAAACAGCTCCTAGCCATTTCTGATCTGATGTTAACCTCGGTGCATTTTAAGGACTTCACGGCATACCCCCACCCCAGGTGCATTGAAACTGCTGTGTTCTCAAGCATTCTCACTACATTGAGAAATTATTCAGGATTATTCTAGACTATAAAAATTAGGCTTTTAGATTTTAGCTTGCCCCAGAGTACTGTGACTTGTATTTTCACTGTGGGCTCAGTCATTCTTGAGGGAATCTTCTAGAAAAATATGAATGTCACCATCAGTATATTTTAGAAAAATTTTGCTGTAGCTATAAAATTATAGTATTATGATGACAAGAAACCTGGATTATTGATAATAGGCAGAAGAAGTCCTTTATTTTTACTTGATTTTTGTTTAGAATCAGATTCCAACTTTGCAAATGTATGAGACTATCAGTGTACTTTAATATCTTAAATGTTGGCGGATCCTATGATTGCTGTGTTCAGTATTTTATAAATATTCATCTTCTTACCAGCTTGCCTTAAGTACCACACATTTTAATTTTCCAGTATAATAAAAGTATAATTGTCCTACTGTGCAATTCTCTTAGCAGTGTTTTTATATGATATTAGAGGCCTGGTGCATGAAAATTGTGCACTTGGGGAGAGGGGTCCCTTAGCCCGGCCTACACCCTCTCAAGGGATGTCCACTTGCTGGCTTAGGCCTGATCCCCTGGGGAGCTGCTCCTGGTGGCAGTCAGTCATCCCTCCAGCAGCCCAGAAGCCTTCAGGGGATGTCTGACTGCTGCCGAGGAGCTGGGGGAGGCTCCGGTCACTGCCACTGTGCTTGCAGCTGCAGCCATCAACCCAGATTGTGGCTGAGCAGAGCTCACCCTGTGAGAGCACACTGACCACCAGGGGGCCGTTCCTGCATTGAGCGTTTGCCCCCTGTGGTCAGTGCATGTCATACTGACCGGTTGTTCTGGATGGTTCCGACATTAGAGTCCATTTGCATATTACCCTTTTATTGTGTAGGATTACTTGGGATGCATTTATATTATTCACTTTTCCCCAATCTGGTCATGAGAAATTAAGGGAATTTGTCTTAGGGATATACTACAATATATTATTAAATATTTTTCACAATTCACAGTGATAGTCTAAATTTGAAACTCTCCAGGCTCCTCACAGTTTGATCCCAATGTGCTACTGTTCTTGTTTTCGTTCTTATCATCAAATGGAACTTGATATTTTAAAAATGCCTTCTCACTATTATTATTTCCCTCATATCTCTTCTTCCTTCTGTCCCCCCCCCCCCCCCCCCCCCCGTTTTTCTGTTAGAGTTAACTCAGATTAATTTTAGCCCACATTTTACACTAGTAAAGCCTTTCCCACTTCTCCCTCACATCCTACCACATACCGTATTTTTCGGACCATAAGACGCTCCGGACCATAAGACGCACCGCACCAGTTTTTAGAGAAGGGAAATGAAGAAAAAAAGATTCTGAAACAAATAGTGTCCTAAAATATTTTATGTGCATTAAAACCCAACATCACAGCCATAAACACATGTAATCAACCCTGTAAAGTAAACAGCAGCATTTAGAACCATTTTAGAGCCAGGCAAGCACACAGAGACCACACAAAGCTGGGCAAGTAAAAAAACTTTTTTTTTAAAAGTATATGTGTAGGCTATATTTGGACCATAAGACTCAGGGACTTTTCCCCCCCATGTTCTTGTGCTTTCTATGTATTTGTTGTTGCGATTCAGGTCTATATGCTAGGAATACTATCCCTCTCCTCAGTGTATTTATAGTAATCTCCTGGG
Source organism: Pipistrellus kuhlii (assembly GCF_014108245.1). Lineage (NCBI taxonomy): Eukaryota > Metazoa > Chordata > Mammalia > Chiroptera > Vespertilionidae > Pipistrellus > Pipistrellus kuhlii. The sequence continues at coordinate 50,228,544 of NW_023425405.1, read as the reverse complement.
AAAGACAAATGAGAATATGAATAATTAAAATACATTGTATTGTGTTGTGTAACAGAACATAAGGAGGTATTATGGAAGTGTGTAAGAGAAGCAAGAAAAAGGAGGCAGGCTCCTTCTCAGCCAAGAAAATCAGGAAATGCTTTCCAAGAGGGAGCCTTGTTTGAGCTTGTTTATTGTGAGGGATTAGTACTGTTATTTGTATCCAGCACTGTAAATACTCGAGACATTTTACAAATAAATATATAGAATACAATAGACAAGTAGATGAGGAAAACATATAGTAAAAATAATTAAGTAAAATCAGGTTAAGGTTAATACATACAGATTTAGTAATAAAGATATGTACCAATTGGGAGTGTTGCAAATTTGCCTCTGGGTTTCTTAGTCATCAAAGCAAGGAAGTAAATGCAGTGATTTTAAGACTTACTGTTTTTATAAGATGAAAACAAACCAGCCACTCTAAACAAGACTGTATTTTCCCGATGCCAGAGATAAATTCTTCACAAACCAAGACTTTTCTGGGATTTTTAACTTTCTTGCAAGCCAATAAGTTAGTTGGCCACAGTTTCATGGATGCTTAGACATGAGACTCCTGGGTCAAAGACGAAGGACTTGATTACTCACAGCACCACAAGCAGCCTGGGCTTCATGTTCATACTGGTTCCCCTTGCCCTCCAAATCCAACAAGAGCCACGTGGAGGCAGGCCCAGGTGGGTACTTTGCACACAATGGGTTTGTGCCGTAGCTAAGGAACTCTAAACATACGAAATTCCAATCCTTTATGAACTAAACCCGCCCACCTTCGTTTACCAGGAAGATGTTTATTATACTGGACAGCAGATCAGCCTTTTTTCTTCTCTAGAGCAGTGTTTCCCAAACTTTTGACATATGTGTATCCCTTCTATAATTTCCGTAACACTGAGTACCCCTCGTACTCATGAGAACGTAGAATTAGGCGCAGCTAAGCATGGTGCAGTGCATATCCCCACCAAACTCCGGTGCAACGCGTACCCCCACCAAACTCTTCCTATACCCCTGGGGTACGAGTACCACACTTTGGGAAACACTGCACTAGAGGATGATAGTATGTCTATTTTCCAAGGTAATTCACTTTAGAAACCTTTGAAATATCATTTGTAGTAAAGGCCATCAATGTGATTTGCAGAAGTATGGTGGGTTTGGAGTCAGGTTCTCTCATGAGGTTACAGTCAAGCTGTCAGCCTGGGCTGCAGTCATCTGAAGGCCCGACTGGATCTCCCTTCCTGCTCTGTTGTGGGTTGTGGATTCCATCCCTCTGCTGTTCACTAGACCTTTCAGCTCCTTGCCACAAGGGTCTCTTCCATAGGATGGACTGCTCACAGTAAGGCAGCTGGCTCATTAGAGAGAGCACCCAAGACAGTAGCCAGTCTTTTTTTTTTAATTTTAATAAATCTTTATTGTTCAGGTTATTACAATTGTTTCTCCTTTTTTCCCCGTATAGCTCCCCTCCACTCGGTTCCCACTCCCCCCTCTGGCATACCCCCCCCCCCCCCCCCCCGTCCTCATACATAGGTGCACGATTTTTGTCCAGTCTCTTCCCACACTCCCCACACTCCTTCCCCCTACCCCCACCGAGAATTGTCAGTACACTCCCATTCTATGCCCCTGATTCTATTATATTCACCAGTTTATTCTGTTCCTCATATTTCTAATTTACTTGATTTTTAGATTCTCTTGTTGATAGATGTATATTTGTTGTTCATAATTTTTATCTTTGCTTTTTCCTTCTTCCTCTTCTTAAAGAACACCTTTCAGCATTTCATATAATACTGGTTTGGTGGTGATGAATTCCTTTAGCTTTTTCTTACCTGTGAAGCTCTTTATCTGCCCTTCAATTCTGCATGATAACTGTGCTGGGTAGAGTAATCTTGGTTGTAGGTTCTTGCTATTCATCGCTTTTAATATTTCTTGCCACTCCCATCTGCCTGCATAGTTTCAGGTGATAATTGTATGGGTACTCCCTTGTAGGTAACTGTTTTTCTCTTGCTGCTTGTAAGATTCTCTCTTTGTCTTTTGCCCTTGGCATTTTATTGTAATTATGATGTGTCTTGGTTTGGTCTTCTTTGGATTATTTTTGTTTGGGCTCTGTGCGCTTCCTGGACTTGTAAATCTATTTCTTTCTCCAAGTGGGATAAATTTTCTGTCATTATTTCTTCAAATAGGTTTTTAGTATATTGCTCTCTCTCTTTTCTTCTGGCACCCCCGTAATTCTGATGTTGGTACGCTTGAAGTTGTCCCAGAGGCTTCTTACACTATCTTCAACTTTTTGGAATCTTTTTTTTTTTTGTTGCTTTTTTGGTTGAGTGGTCTTTGCTTCTTTGTATTTCAAATCTTTGACTTGATTCTTGCGTTCCTGTAGTCTACTGTTGGGTCTCTGTATAATATTTTTTATTTCAGTCAGTGTATGTTTAATTTCTAGTTGGTCCTTTTTCATATCCTTGAGGGTCTTGTTAAATTTATCTGCTTTTTCTAGGAAATTCTTGAAAAACCTTATAACTGTGATTTTGAACTCTATATCCAGTTGTTTGTTCTCCATTTTTTTCGTTGTGATCTGTTTCTTTGTCTCCTCATTTTCACTGCTTCCCTGAGTTGGTAGGGTGGTTTTGTGTGCTAGGTGTCCTATGTGGTTCAATGGGTCAGCCTCCCAGTTACCTGAGGTGGACACCCTTTGTGGATTGTGTGTACAGACTTGTAGTTAAGTCTTGAATGTTGTTGGTGTCACTGGGAGGAATTGACCTCCAGGCCAATTGGTTTTGAGGACCCACTGTGTCTATAACAGAAGAATTACTGTGCTGGAGATGCACTTATGGGGCAGGACTTGTTTCAGTGGTGCTTTGTTGCTCACTGAGTTTATCTTGAATGTGCCACTATGGATGTGAGTAGTTGAAATCTGGTGTTGTCTCACACAGACCACTAGGTACACTAACTTTTGGATCTCCAGTGGGGTGCAGGTCAGCTACTGTTTGAGGCCACCCAGCAAGAATTACAGTTTTCTCCTCTTTGCTTGGGGTTTGGAGGTCTTGGAGTTGCAGTTTATTTGGTTAAGCAGTGACAGGCAGGCCATTTATATGCAAAAGCTGCTGTGTGAAGCTTGGGTGTGTTTGTAGATTGTGTGGGGCGGGGCCTCAAGGCATCACTAGGCTAGGGCGTGGCAAACAGTGACTACTGCCAGCCAGCCTTCTCTGCCTTTCAGAGTTTCCAAGTCCCAAGATCCTGCGCAGTAAACAATGATTGCTGGGCGCACCTGGACAAGAAAGTCACCCTTACTTTCCAACCCAATGGCTGACAGTCCAGCTTCTCCCCGTAGGAGTTTGGGTCCCTCACATCTCCCCAGAAACTGGATTTCAGAGTTATCGGAAACCTTCAAAGCAGTGCGCCCAGCCGCCTGCCACCAGCCCGATTTGTGTGCCTCCGTACCTCAGCTTTTCAGTGCTTGTACTCTTTTCTCTTTCCTTCTAGTTATAGAACTTCTACTCAGCCAGCTTTCCCGTGGTTCTGGGTGATAGACGTTTTGTCTTTTAATTGTAGTTTTGAAATTGTTGTACGAGGCAGCAGTTTAGGTGTTTATCTTTGCCACCATCTTTATAACCAGTCTTTGTGTCTTGGGAAGTAACATTAAATTTGAATGTTAAAAATTCTCAATTCTCTTATTATAATGTTTTGCTAAATTATTGATAAAGACAGATAATTCTTTCTCTTTATTGACATTTGACAACTGTAAATCATTATAATATTTATAATATCAAAAATCTTTTGTTAATTGGGCTATCCTAATTCATTAGATTACACTTTGGGACAGTTTTACTGTTTTAAATAGGAATAACCAGTATCCTTAAACCTGGCCTGCTGACCCTTAACACAGTGGGCTGGGTAATGACAGAAGAGTAAACTTGTATGTGGGCACTTAATATGTGTCCAGATGTGGTTCTGAGTGAAGTAGGTGCAAGTACCCAGAGAAAGTAATTTGCTCAATGTCTCATAGCTAGTAAATGCCAATGCTACGATTTAAACCAGCATTCCTGAATTTAAGTACAAATCTGAATAAGAAATTGGCAGTTGGCAAAAGCTTGAAATTATCTGTTGGCCTTTATTAACATTTCAAATATGCAAGGTTTCTCAATCTATGAATTCAACTTAAATCTCTGTAGCCCTCCTGTAAAAATTATTTTTGCATCCATTATATTTATCTTATGTTCAAGTGATTTTTGTTGTTACCTTCTCAGATTCTAGATAATGGGAATCCTGTCTTTTGGAGCATTTCCCTTTGCTCTGGTTTTCCCCCTGGAGCTCTCACTCATTAGCGTTACAGGAACATTTGATGTAGTAGAGATTAATTTACATGAAAGAATTTTCGATGACAATTTTTCTGACTGACTGCTTTTAACTACCCTGCCTCTAAGTCTCACTGCCTTAGAGTTTAATAGTTATGTCTGAGGATTCATTATTATTAATTTAAAAAAAATACTTTTATTGACTTTTTTACAGAGAGGAAGAGAGAGGGATAGAGAGCTAGAAACGTCGATGAGAGAGAAACACCGACCAGCTGCCTCTTGCACACCCCCTACTGGGGATGTGCCCACAACCAAAATACATGCCCCCACCGGAATTAAACCTGGCACCTTTCAGTCCGCAGACCGATGCTCTACCACTGAGCCAAACCGGTTTCGGCATTATTACTAATTTTTTTTCCAGTGGATTGTAGGGCTTTTTCCCCTGCTTCCTTTTTATATTTAGTATTGTTAATGTTTATACTGGGGTGTGTATGATTTAAATTGCACTTCAAATTGCTAATAATGAGAATAGTGTATTCTTAGATTTCAACATTTTTATTTGATATCTACAAATATTTTTCACAACTTGAGATGTGGCTGTCAAGTTTTAGGAAGTATATATGATAAACTTTTAAATCTACAACATATCCTCATATTTGTTTTGTAACCTAAATTATGGTTACTAAGGACTAGCTGTAAATTTTTGTTTATGAAGACCAATTACAATAGGTTCTTGTCAATCATTGACAGTCAAAACATTTTCAACTTGGGCAATACTTTAGCTATCTTCTTCTTAAAAAAAAAAAACACACACACAAAAAAACAAAATCTTCACCTGAGGACATGTTCATTGATTTTTTAGAGAGAATGGAAGGGAAAGGGGAGAAAGAGAGATCAATGTGAGAAAGAAACATACATCTTTGGCCTACCACACATGCTCTGACCGGCCAGGGCTAGATTGAGTCTGTGACCTAGGCATGTGCCCTAACAGGGAAATTAACCCAGAACCTTGGCATGTATGAGACGCTGCTCCAACAAACTGATCCCCCTCCCTCACCTCTCCATAGGTATACCTACTTGGTTCAGTTACATTTGTTCAAAAGTCTGTTCTTTTCCAATTTAACTGCCCTTTCACCTTTCAATGAAATCAGTGCTTTATGTTTTCACCTGGCTGTTCCTGAGTTATATCCTTTTACAATAAATCGGTGCTCTACTGAGTAAGATATTTCTCTGAGTTCTGGGAGCCACTTTATCAAATTAATGAAATCTGACGGGAGTCATGGGAACCACTGATACAGGTCTCTGAACTAATTGAATATGATATGAGTTATAGAAGTATTCTCTTTTTTCTGTCTCTTTTCTATCTATCATTTTGTCTCCCTCTCCTCCCCTCCTCCTCTCTCACCTTCCCATAGATATGCCTACTTGGTTCAATTCCATTTGTTCAAAAGTCTCTTCCAATTTAACTGCCTTTGCACCTTTTAATGAAATCAGTGCTTTATATTTTTACTAGAGGCTCGGTGCACGAAATTTGTGCACTGAAGTGGGTGGTGTCCTTCAGCCCAACTTGCACCCTCTCCAATCTGGGACATCCCTTTCACAATCCAGGACTGCTGGCTCTCAACCACTCACTTGCCTGCCAGTCTGATAACCCCCTAACCACTTCACTGCCTGCCTGATTGACGCCTAACTTCTCCTCTGCTGGCCCAATTGCCCCCAACTGCCCTCCTCTGTAGGCCTGGTCGCCCCTAACAGCCCTCCTATGCCAGCCTGGTCACCCCCTACTGCCTTTCCCTGTTGGCCTGATCACCCACAACAACCTTCTCCTGCTGGCCATCTTGTGGGGCCATCTTTGACCATGTGGGGGTGGCCATCTTGTGCGAGGGCATGAGGGTCAATTTGCATACTGCCTATTTATTATATAGGATGGTGGCCATCTTTGACCATGTGGGGGCAGCCACCTTGTGCAAGGGCATGAGGGTCAATTTGCATAATACCTCTTTATTATATAGAATGTGGGTATTCAAATTAGTTGTCACTTTCTACAACAAACTCTGTTGAAGTTTTGACTGAAATTACACTGAATCTAAAAGTCAGTTTCGGGAGAGTTGGTATCTGAACAATATTGACGATTTCTAACCCATGAACTTCATTTACGTAGGTTTTCTTTAATTTCCTTTAGCAGTGCTTTTGCAAGTTTTCAGTTTTCAGGTTATTCTTATTTTTTTTTGGTCAGATTTATCCCTAAGTATTTCATATTTTATATGATACTGTAAATGATATATTTTTAAGATTTTAATTTCCCACTCTTCATTGCAGGTATATAGAAATACAATTGGTTTTTATATCTTGAGCTAATATTTTGTTACCTGTCTTTACTTATTAGTTTAAGAAGGTTTTGTTTTTCTTTTGCAGATTTCTTCAGCTTTTCCTTGCAGACAGTCCTGTTGTTTGTGAATAAAGATAGTTTTATTTCTTCCTTTCCAGTCTGTATTCTGTTTATTTATTTATTTATTTATTGCCTGATTATACTGCCCAGAACTTTTAAGTTCAGTGTTAAATAAAAGTAGTGAGAGCAGACATCCTTATCTTGTTCCTGATCTTGTGTGTGTGTGTGTGTGTGTGTGTGTGTGTGTGTGTGGCGAGGGTGGGGTGGGGGAGATGGTGTATTCAGTCTTTCACCTGTAAGTCTGATGTTACCTGTAGGTTTTTCATAAGTCTTTCTTTTTCATTATTTATTTATTTTTTATTTTTTATTTTTTTCTTATTAAGGCATTATATGTGTACATATCTTTCCATTGCCCTCCCCACGCCCATACATGCCCTCCCCCTCTCCCCAGAGTTTTTTGTCAATTGGTTTTGCTTATATGCATGCATATAAGTCCTTCCGTTGATCTCTTATCTCCCCCATATCTCCCTATCTTCCCCGCTGTAAGTCTTTTTCAATTTCTGTCAATTTTGCTGACAGTTTTGAATGAGAGTGTATGTAGGCTATGGACTAATGCTGTTTCTGTTTATTGAGCTGATCATATGGTTTAAAATTTTATTTTCAGTGACAGTTAACATCCAGTATTACACTAGTTTTAGGGGTATAGCATAGTAGTTAGAAATTCTATATGGTTTTCTAGTGTTAGTGTAGTAATCATGGTGAATCAATCCATTGAATTTTGAATATTAAGTCAAAGTTTTCATTTCTGGAATAGACCTCACTTGGTCATGAAGTTTTATTTCTTTTATATGTTGTTTAAATTAGATTTGATGAAATTTTGTCTACATCATATGGAAAGTATCTACATCATATGGAAAATTGGTCTATAGCTTTCTTAAAATGTCTTTGCCAGGTTTTGGAGTAAAAAGTAATGCTGACTTCATAGCATGAGTATGGAATATTTCTTCCTCTTTAGTTTTCAGGAAGAATGTTACTATCCTCCTGAATCCCCCCAATAAATGTTTGGGAGCCCCTGCCCAGTATTGCTTAGTTGCTTGAGTGTTGTCCCATGTACTGTACCAAAAGGTTGCCAGTTCAATTCCCAGTCAGGTTATAAGCCTGAGTTATGGGCTTTATCCCTAGTAGGGGGCATGCAGGAGACAGCTGATCAATGATGAGAGATAATTCCTCTCATCATTGATGTTTCTATTTCTCCCTCTCCCTTCCTTTCTGAAATTAAAAAAATAAAAAAATAAAAATAGTATAGGTAGAACATTACAGTTTTTTTGGGGGGTGCTTGAGGACTAGGAGTTAGAAAAGAAGCCAGGCAGTGAACTTAATGATTACTTAACAGTCCATTCTTGTACTCTCTTGTTTGTAATGCAACCTAATGTTTATTTTTTAAGAATAAAAGGAAAACTTATGGCTAATAAAACATCAACTAAACCCCTAAGTCATCGTATTCTTCAAGTGCTTGGCCCTTTCTGGATCTCTGCCTGATGCTCTGAGCAGGTCCAGGGCCAGCACTGTTGTCGCATGTCCTGTACTGCCCACTGATCCAGCAGCAAGGAGATCCGGGGTCTTTGTCTAGTCTGTGACTGTTCTCAAGATTCCTTGTGTTGTGGGCCATGGGGTGTCCACTGCTAATAGTCATTCTGATATACATTGTTTGCTAATCTCAGAGAATTGGAGAATTTTTAAAGAGTGGTTGGAATGTCTTTTCTATAACTCCTGGTGTGTTGAGTACTTATGTGGTCTGCCTTGGCAGCATGAGTGTTCATTACCATTCTGTGAAAAGAGATTGAAAAATGGTCAGAGTAGACTTGTTTTCTGTTGTGATATGTGAGTTTGAATATAAAAATTATAAAATAAATTTGTCAAGTTTTCAAAATAAAAGGGTAAGTATTTAGCACTTTGAATTGTTTTTATATTTGTATTTAAAATTTTTTTTTTCCTCTTGTTTAGTTGTCCTATTTTTAGGTATAATATTCTTAGCTATTTTATGGGCTCCTGGACTAAGTAATTTCTTTTGTTCAACTTTCAGAGTCCCATTGAGAAAAGGAGCATCTGTGTGATTTCATTGCAAAGAGTGCTCTTCTATTTTTGTTCACTTCTACACACTGTGGCTCTTTGAGAATCCAAATCTGAAACATACCATAGTGATAGAAGTTTCTTTTCATTATGTCTAATTAAACTGTTTTTAAATTTAGAGTGTAATGTTAGCAATACTGAGCAGTTAAGTATTAAACGACTTTTAATTAAGCTATCAGGTGTTCCTTTGGACTGAGACTGGTAAACAGTCCTCCAGTTGTTAAACATATAGTGCATTTCTTTATTTTATTTTTTTATCCTCACCCAAGGAGGAAACATCGATATATTGATTGGCTGCCTCTTGTTCCTGCACCAACCAGGAATGGATTTGCAGTCTTTTGGGATATGGGACAACTTTTCACCAACTGAGCCACTTGGCCAGGGCTGGAGTGTATTTCTTTCTGATGAACAGACAGGCCGTGGACTTAGGAGTCAGATCCATCCCTAAACCTACTGCTTACTGTCTTGGAGATTATGTCCACTGCATCAGTGTAGAAATGACACCGTCTGCACTGGCAGATGTGGCTTATTAGAGTGCCATCCCTAACACCAAACGGTTGTGGGTTCAATTGCCAGTCAGGACACATACGCAGGGTTTGGGTTCAGTGCCCAGTTAGGCATATATGGGAGGCAGCCAGTGTCTTTCTCTCTCTTCCCCCTCCCTCCCTCTTTCTAAGACATATCCCTGGGTAAAAATAAAAGGATGAAGTAGGTATCATTATTTCCTAAGTACTTTGTGCTGTGAAATGTTACTAGTTCTTTGAAGAAATGGTTTCATTAGCAGATATGTCTGGAATTGGTAGCATGCTCTCCTCTCAGAGGCTCCCATTGTGTGTTAAGTGGCTCTGAGAACCACTTTGCTCAAGAAATCTGCTTTGCTTAAATTCTTTCTCAATCCCAAACGGAACTGCTCCTCTCTCTTCCTTTCCCCTCCTCTGCTTCCCCTGTGGAATACCTGCAACATATTTTAGTTCATTTTATTTTATTTTTTCAATCTTCATCTTAGGATATGTTTTATTGATTTTTAGAGAGAGAAATGGAAAAAGAGAGGGAGAAAAAACATTGATGTGAGAGGAAAACTACTGGTTGCCTTCCCCACACGCCCTGCCTGGAAATTGAACCTGTAATCTTTGGTGTATGAGATGATGCTCCAAGCAACCGAGCCCCGCCAGGGCTATTTTAGTTTCATTGAACTTGGTTTTGAGAATAAAGTACCTAGGAGAGTGCCCCTAATTCATACTTGAAAATGAATTTTCTTTTATTCATTCTTAGTGTTAGTTTTAATGATTTTAAAACTGTAGTGTAAATTCAGAGTCTATTTTAATTTTAGTTTAACCTTCTAAGGAAGTAAGCCATTTTTTCTTTCAGTTTTATTGAGATACTATTGATCCAGTACACAAATTCATGCACTGGGCCAATAGCATCTCAATAAAACTGTCTCAACCAGTCCCAATTGGGGCTGGCCAGGAAGGCACCGAGGGAGGGCTCCAGGGTCTGTCCAGCTCTCTCTCCTAGTCCCCAATCGGCCAGACCCCGGCAGCAAGCTAACCTACTTGGTCGGAGCATCCGCCCCCCTGGTGGTCAGTGCACATCATAGCATCCTTAGCATATCATTAGCATATCATATTATGCTTTTATTATATAGGACTCCTTGTTAGTATATGCAGACTTATGCAGAATACACAGCGTTTTTTTTCGTGAGTTATATTGTACTGACCTAACAAGATTGCTGTTTAACTTATAAGGCAATGTCAGGATCTAGTATGCATATTATTTACACCTCGCCTTAAATGTAAATCCTGAAGTGTTAGGAAGTGCTTGGTGGTTTGTTGCCTTTCTAATTAACTTAGTAGAAAGGCAAAGGACACTTTCCTTTTGATGAAACATTCTTGAAAAATGTTATACTATTAAACATATTTTAATCTGATTTTATTATTCACAGCTTTCTTTAATGGTATCAAGAACTGACAAAGGAAGAGATGATATTCTGTTACTATTTTTCTGAAATTATTATTATTTTTTTAAATAAAAGGTGGCTATCATCCAGTGAAAATTGGAGACCTTTTCAATGGCCGGTATCATGTTATTAGGAAGCTGGGATGGGGACACTTCTCTACTGTCTGGCTGTGCTGGGATATGCAGTAAGTATTCTTTGTCATTTGTGTTCTTGATTCCTGGCGTATTTGTCATCTTTATTTTATCACAAGCTGGCTAAGGGGCACAGCTGCTTCTGCCGTACAGTGTAAAGTGTTCAGCACAGGTCTGCCCTGCCCTAGCTAGACATTTCCCCCTTCGTGTGAAGTTCATTTTCCTGTTATCTTAAAATATTAACTTTCCTCTGCTTTTATATCTGAGGCTTATTCATTGAAATTATAGTAGGATCATTCCCTCCCAAAAAATTTATCCATACCAAGATACCCCACAACCCATTTACATATGAATTAACATATAGGCCTTCCGAATCAGTTGTTTCTGATTCCTTTTTAAAGCTTTGAGCTATAGCATGAAACACTATTGCAACCCAATATAAATATGCACATGGATTGTTGTTTTTTTGTGCGTATGTGTATGTGAAGTGAAACTAGTGTTACAAGATAATACTCTTTTTATATAACATATGATGACATTTTCTAGTTTACTTCATTTTATGAGGAAAAAACATACAATTATAAGGGATTATTCTGCTGCTGAAATTGTTGATCTACAATTTGAAAAGCACTGTTTTAAATGAAAGCTTATTAAAACTTTCTATTTAGCCCTAACCCATTTGACTCAGTGGATAGAGCATTGGTCTATGGACTGAAAGGTCCCAGGTTTGATTTCGGTCAAGGGCAAGTACCTTGGTTGCGGGCACTTCTGCAGTAGGAGGTGTGCAGGAGGCAGCTGATCGATGTTTCTCTCTCATTGATGTTTCTAACTCTCTATCCCTCTTCCTACTTCTCTGTAAAAAATTAATAAAATATACATGTTTTAATTTCTATTTATTGGGTAAATTTCATTATAATGATCACTTCTAATTATAATATTTTTTTAAATTTGCATTTTCCAAAGGGGGAAAAGATTTGTTGCAATGAAAGTTGTAAAAAGTGCCCAGCATTATACGGAGACAGCCTTGGATGAAATAAAATTGCTCAGATGTGTAAGTACTGCAAAAACTTGAATAACAGAAGAGAAATTAATAACTTAAAATCTTACAAAGGGATTTTTCTGGGTTTTACTAAATTAAAATTGATTTTATATTTGATAAGTTCATCACATCACTTATATTAAAACCGCTTTGTCTGGTATAATGGAAATTATTTTTGGTCTTAAACACTTCTGTGCTTGACTTACTTTTCTTTCCATAGGTTCGAGAAAGTGATCCCAGTGACCCAAATAAAGACATGGTAGTACAGCTAATCGATGACTTCAAGATTTCAGGCATGAATGGCATCCGTATCCTTTCTGACACTTCTGTGCTCCCTAATGGCTGAATTATACTGTCGTCTTTCTTTTTGCTTTTGAAAAATTGGAATGTGTAAGCCCACCTAAACTCGTGCTTGCTCCGCTTTGTGATTCTCCACATAAAGCCTCTCATACAATCCCTGGGTGTTGGGAGGTGATATGTTGAGTGCTCTGCAGGAGCTTTCGGTGTAGTAACATCTTATAAATTATTTTACATAACCTGACTTGAATTTTGCATGGAATTATTAATCTTTTTAAATAATTCTAGTGAAGTTTATTTTTATAGTGTTTGGTGGAAGCGTATATCAGCATTTCTTTTTGCTTAAAACTTTAAAAAATTCCATATACAAGGGCTAGGTATCCTTCAGTAGTGGCAAAGAATTCATTGAGGCAATAGAAGGAAAAATGCACTGCTAATGTCAACATAGCAAAATCACACCTGATCCTGCATAGTATCATCTTTCTACCAGGTAAATATGGAAATATGTTGGTTTAGTTTAGTTTATCGTCTTTGGAAAAGTCTGGAGAAAGTCACCTTGTTACCAGATTGGGGACCGGCCTCCGGCCGACCTGTAGTGTGTGGGTTCTTGATTTCCTTCAGGAAAGATTCCACAACACAAGTGTGAGTGATTTTGAGAAGACATTTATTAAAGCCGGGGACAGTGAACCGAGGAAGGGCTTAGCATAGGAGAAGCAACAGGAGAACCTGGGTGGGGCTGCATTGGCTCCCTGGAAACAATAGGAAGGGAAGGAGCCCTGGTGGGGCGGCTTTGGCTCGCTGGGAAGTCAGAGCAAACAGGGCCTAGGAAACAGGTGCAGGAGGTTAGCCCAGGACAGCCGCTGCTCCCTGGTTGCAAGTGTCATGACCTTTAGGGTTGAGAAGATGCACACTGTGGGAAGAAAGGCATAGCCTGCTCCTGGGAGGGAGAGCGGGGCCTGGGTCCTTTGTCTTGAGTGTGTTAAAGGCTGGGTGTTCAGGGGAAGTCTGAGGAGGCTCTCAATACATTAACCAGTTTTTTTGCTGATGCGCCAGAATGAGATGTATCCCTTTCTCTGTCCGTGAGTGTGGTTGGCCAATGGCACCATTTGGATTTCTACCTCCAGTCTCTCTACGTGCCCTCTGTGGGGAGAACTGTAAGCTGTTTACTTTTAAGTACCCTTTGTTAGGGAAGTTAGGACTTGCTATTCACTAAATGGCCATGTAACTACCTGCCTCGGTTTCCCTATTCCACTTGTCGTGGCTTACTATCCTGTCTTAGAGTGATACATTTTCTATACTTGTTGGTGAATCTGACGTAGGCCAGTCCTTGATGGAAAGAGAACCTCCATTGTTTTTCTTCAAGAACATTTATAATATAAAGTTTCCAACATGGGTAAAATTAGAGAGTGTACTACAGTGAATTTCTATAAATTGCTCACCCAAATTCAAGAATTAACTGGCTATAGTTGCTTTATTTATTTGCCCTTTATCTCTTGCTAAATTATTTTAAAACAAATCCTAGAAGTCATGTTTTTTTACTTCTACAAATGTCAGTTTACATATTTGAAACATACAGACTTAAAAAGACCACAAAGCTCATCCAATAAAATAAAAATAATTTCTTGGTATCATGTCATACTTGATACAAATTTTCTTTATAATGGAAAAATGACTTGTTTGAATCACTTTTCAACAAATAAGGAGTATTTTCTCCTAAGTATTTTCTCTTCCTCTTAAGTCTGTATCAACTTGCTTTAATTGCTTAAAGATCAAATCATTCAACTACTTTTTAAAATTATTGAAATAGTACACAGAGTATTTGCTTTCTCAAGAAGAAATTATCTTGCTGGAAATGAGTGATTTTTGAAAGATAAAAGTTTCTTAATCAGCTGTAAGGTTAGTTGGTTTGGAAGTTTTTGTTTTAATTCTAGCTCCTATTGAAAAAGAAATGTGTCTAGCAAGAAGACAGAGAAAAGGCATCTTATTACTTCCCTTTCTTTTGAATGTATCAGTTTTGCCTGGGCTAGTGGTAATTTTGCATTCTTGTTAGTTTTGAGGGGTCTCAGGAGGAGGTGATTGGGGGTTGTGAAAAGGTAGGTGATCCTTTCCAGATTGGTAGAGGGCATTGGTACAGGGCGACCTCAGGATCGTTGACAGCAGAGTAATCTAAGACTTCTAGGTCAGAGCTGATAGCACAAATGCAGAGAAGAAATAATACCTTTAGTATCCAGAATGCTCTTTCCATGTTTTCATATTGGATCCTCTTAGATAACCCTTCGTTAGCCTGAGGCAGGTGATAGAGCCATTACTCCCCCTCCTCCAGTATCTGAGGTTTTCTTTTGCAGTTTTAGTTATCTGCAGTGTGAAAATGTTAAATGGAAAATTGCAGAAGTAATTCATAGTTCTAAACCGTGCACCAGTCTGAATAGCATCACCTAGGACTTGAATCATCCCTTTGTCTAGCATATTCATTCTGTTTATAGGGGCTATGCAAGAGACAGCCAGTCCATGGTTCTCTCACTTCTTGCCCCTTAGTCACTTAGTAGTTATCTCACCTATCAGATGAACTGTTAGTATCTCAGCACTTGTGTTCAAGTAACTCATAAAGTAGCCATTCGCCCCGATTCATCTCATCATGTTGGCATCGTATTGTCTCATCATAGAAGGTGGTTGAGTGTGTCACATTAAGATATTTTGGGAGAGACCAGATTCGCATAACATTTACGACAGTATATTGTTATAATTATTCTGTTTTATCATTAGTTATTGTTAATCTCTTACTTCGCCTAATATGTAAGTTAAGCATCATGGGTATACTGTGTATGTACATAATAGTGACCTGGTGCATGGATTCATGCACATTGAAAGGAAATTAATTAGAAGGTGGCGGGCGGGGTGGGACTGGGTGATATGGGCTGTACGTGCCCTGAAGCCAACCTCTCGAAGTCCCTCCCCAGCTGGTTGTGGCGCCTGTAGAGTGAGCGGGGTCCCCTCAGCAGGCGGAGTCCTTTGGCCTGTTCTCTGGGGATCGGGCCGAAACTGGCTCTCCTACATCCCCTGAGGGGTCTCGGAGCGCAACAGGGCACTCTGCGAAGTTGCTGTCATACAGAGTGTGGAATGCAGTCGCAAGTGTGCAGTAAACCAGATTTGGGGCCAACAATGCCCCAGCAACAACATAACCTATGGTCGAAGGTCGAATCGTGTGGCCCCGCAAAGAATCGAAATCCCTCCTCTCTGGTTTTGGGGTGCATCACCTGCCAAGTCACTGCAGCTCTGCAGCTCCTGCATTGAGCGTCTGCCCCCTGGTGGTCAGTGTATGTCATAGCTACCAGTCAGTGCACACTTAGCTTATTATCGATAGCTTTTTATATATAGATAGAGGAAATCATAGGATATATAGGGTTTGGTACTGTATGCAGTTTCAAGCATCCGCTAGATGTCTCGGAACATATCTCCTTCGATAAAAGGGACTATTGTGTCTTTATTTGGGCACTTGCTCAGTACCCTGTGACTAATGAGTGCCAGGGTGTGTTAAGAGCCAGGGTTCTCCTATCCCATCTTTGGCTGTCTCCTCTATTTATATCATATTTGGAACAGATCCAACATTTTGATATTTGTTCTGCTCAAGCTCCAGAAGCCTGAGGACAAAATTAAATCTCAGCTCAAATTCTAGAATGACATCCTGTGCATGCACTCACTAAGTTTTCATTTCTTAGGGAAGCACTCCCCTCATACTGTATATTTTTGAGGTTTTTATACAGGCATACCTCAGAGATATTGCTGATTCACTTCCAGATCACCATACAGTCTTTTTGTTGGTGGAAGAAGAGTCTTGCCTTCAATTTGTAAAAAAGTGCAACATCTGTGAAGTGCAATAATGCAAGTATGCCTGCATTTCCTCTAGAGCGAAATTGGAGGTACTAGCAAATACCCTTGACTGTTAATGCCACCTCTCTGTTTCCTCCAGTATCATTTCTGTTCATTGCTGAGCACGTTTTCCCTTGTGATAGATAGGAAGGTAGAACTGGACCTGACTTGCTCCTGTTCTCCACGTGACTGATGGTTTATGGGCGGGCAGGGCAGCCCTTCCTGCAGCAGGTATGCATGGCAGTTCCTGGCACAGCTGGCAGGAGTATGGTTTCTTTAGAGAAACCAGTTGATTTGTAGGTAAATGAAGTTTTAAAAAAATACTACATATACATTCTAGTGACTATTTTTACTGTTAAATGGTAAGAAATCATAGTTTCGATTTGTCAGGGATGTCGAAATCATTATGTAGAGATCTGGGCTTTGGCTCTGTGTGTTCATAAGTTCAGTTTTTGATTTTTTTTGTAATATGCCTGGGAAACTGGTTTTACATTATCTACGCATAAATCTGTAGCTCACATGTTCTCCAACACTGTAGAAATTTTTTTCTTAATATTTAAAGCAGTAGTTATTGTAATGATGTGGCAGATGCAGATATTGTAAAATATATTAAATTAATAACCTATCTATAGGCCTCCAGAGATAAAGTATTTGCAGATGGTTTCAGAGTCATTTTAAATCTTCCAGTAGGAATGACATAAATATATTTATATGATGGGTCATAGTTCTGGAGTGTTGGCGTTTGACTATTAGGTCTAGTAATAATTAATGTCGTTTTCTAATACTTTTTAAAATCGAATTTATTTAAACAATACAACAAAATTTAATCAACAATATAGTTGCCGTTGTTTTCTACTACTTGTGCCCAACGCTCAGGAAGCATTTTAATCCCTCTGTTGTAAAATTCTTGTGATTTTGATGCAAAAAATTCGGTCAATGCATTTTTGAGGCATTCTTCATTATTAAATTTTTTTCCAAGAAGAAAGTTTTGCAAAGAACGAAACAAATGGTAATCGGGAGGGGCAATATCAGGAGAATATGCAGGTTGAGGGAGAACTTCCCATTCCAACTGGCGCAGTTTTTCAGCAGTGATTCTTGCAGTATGTGGTCGTGCGTTATTGTGGTGAAGAATTACGCCCTTCCGATTAATCAGCGCGGGTTCTTTTTCTCTTAAAGCTTGGGCTAACCTTTCCAATTGGGCACTATACACTGCACTTGTAATGGTTTGGGTAGATGGTAAAAGTTCATAATGAAGAATTCCTTTAAAATTCCACCAAACACACATCACTTTTTTCGCATGCAAGTCAGGTTTTGGCGTGGGCTGCGGAGCCTCATTTTTGTCCAACCATTGAGGCCGCCTTTTCAAATTAACATACAGCACCCATTGTTCATCTCCGGTAACAATTTGCTCTAAAACCGGCAAACGGTTTTGACGAGTGAGGAGCGAACTGCAAATTGTGACTCTTTGATTACGGTTGTTGTCTGTCAACTCATGAGGAACCCATTTTCCAAACTTTTGGACTTTGCCAAGTGCACGCAATTGATTGGAAATTGTTTTTTGTGAACAATTTAAAGTTGTCGCAAGCTCTTGTTGGGTAATTTGAGGATTTTGCACCAAAAGAGCTTGAAGAGCTTCTTGATCAAAATTGGACACACGGCCTCGACCACTCTTGTCATCTAACAAAAAATTTCCCTCGCGAAATTTCTCAAACCAACACTGGCATTTTCTGGCGCTAACTGCATCTTGACCAAGAGCACTACAGATGTTTTTTGCAGCCTCACTTGCTTTTCTTCCTAATTGGAACTCGTAAAGCATGCATGCCGAATATGCTCTTCATCCGCCATCTTCTTAGCCCTAGTTTTGCAACAAAAACCAAACCAAACACAAACTTTTTCAAGCAAAATTTGTTAATTGCACTTCACACGTTCTGTATATACCACGTGTTTGAAGGTTATGTCAATACAAGTCAATGCCAAGCAAGATTTTAAACGAGTTTAAAAACGACATTAATTATTACTCGACGATAGAATTTCTGTTTTCATTATGATAGGTTGGTCTTAATGCCGTGTTTTATATTGTGATCATATATTCTTTAAAACTGCCTACAATATTAAAATTAATCTAGTTACACAGTGGAAAATATTGAAGGAAAAGATAAAATATCTTCACTGAGTTTATTTAATTTCTATTTTATAAAGTGTTTTATAAATTTAGGGAAGCAGACAGGACAGTTAAGACAGGTGAGTTCTTTTTTCCCTCGTTAATTTCTCATGAGGTTCTAGTCTTGCTCATTTTCATTAAGGCTGATCATCAAAGAGAAGTGTGCTGAAATGAGGGAAAGCACAGGTAAGTGTGGGATTGAGTCCTGACACCACCACCTTTAGACTATAACATGGGATAGTTCTTTAACTGAGGTTTGCTCTCCTCATTTTCTGTGGGGAGATGTATATTATTTCCTAAGGTTGTTGTAAGTGTTTATTAATAATCTTTGGCACTTAATAAGTAGTAAATGTTCCATCATTTTATTTCAGTGAGAAATAGGAAAGGACCACTTTGGGTATTATTGATAGTACTAAAGGCCTGGTGTACGAAATTCATGCACTTGAGGTGGCGTGGTCCCTCAGCCCAGCCTGTGTCCTCTCGCAGTCCAGGAGCCCTCAGGGAGGTCTGACTGATGGCTTAGCGTTGCCAAAAGGCAGGAGAGGCTCCACCACCGCCACTGTGCTCGCCAGCCGTGAGCCTGGCTCAGGCCTTCTGGCTGAGTGGTGCTCCCCCTGTGGGAGTGCAGTGACCATCAGGGGCAGCTCTTGCATTGAGTGTCTGCCCCCTGGTGGTCAGTGCGCATCATAGCGAATAGTCCTGCTGCTCCGTCCATGTGCATATTAGCCTTTAATTATATAAGATTATATAAGATTAGTGCATGTTATGAAGAAAGAAACGTTTCATCATGTGCCACAATGCTGCTGCATTTAGTAATTGCATCACTTCAGGAAATGTGTCCACAAGTGATCCTTAACCATGTCCCAGATGTCTGCATGGTCTTTGAAGTGCTTGGCCACCATCTCCTCAAATGGATCATCAAGTCCAACTATCAAGGCCTTCCTTTACGTTGTGTGAAGAGTATCATTCGACAGGTGAGGCTTATGAGGGCAGCCCCACCTGCTAATACCTAATTGGTTAGGCTTTCAATGTAAATTACTATTTTGTTTTGTTTTTTAAAAATGCATTAGCATATACATACAAGTTTCTTGATTTATAATTTTTGTTTTTAAGGTGTATGCATATGTTACAGTGTATAATAACGAACATATTAAATTAGTTTTATATTTAATGTTATGCCATTCTGTTTGTTACGGGAGCAATATATAAATATCAGGTATACATTTCTTTGGGCATATTGGTCTTTTTAAGGTAATGATAATGGTATAGTGAAATTTGTTTTATCTAATATTATTATTATAAAATGTCCCACTTTGTTCCTTAGAAAATAATTCAGATTATTTCTGCTTATTTGCTGTTTTTAGGTATTAGATGAAGGATAAATGAACAATATAAGGAATGTTTGTTATATAGAGAGTATTGTATTAGATTTATGTTTTGTTCAGTTGTCTTGACAAAAGAAAATGGGTCTGAGTCTGTTTTGATGATCATATGCTAGCAATTATTTATAAAATGAAAGTATACATACATGGAAGATCTCTTTCTGATTAGAAATGTTTACCAGATTTTATTTTCTGCACAGATTATATTTCTCTATATTCTGCTTATTCCCTTACAGACTAAATTAGGAATGTTGTAGATATGACATATTCTGGGTTACCTATTTTGATAGAATAGATAATAACTGTGGGTATTTCTTCACTTCAAAGTAATTTATATATCAAGGAGATTATTTGGTTTTCCTGTGACGAAGACTAAGTGCTTGGGAGCCTGTCCCTTTCCCCCAGGTCCAGATCTTAAACTAGATTTGCCTATAGGCTATGGTCCAGAATTCTTAAATAGGAAATAATCAGGGAATTGAAGAATTGCACATCCTAGATATTGGGGCCGGAAAAAGAACCTTCCTACCAGTTTGCATACATGCAAATCAGTACCTAGGTTCTAAGCCCATTTTATAAAAACTAGAGGCCTGGTGCACGAAATTTGTGCATGGGGGTGGGTGGGAGGGTTGTCCTTCACTTCAGCCTGCACCCTCTCCAATCTGGGACTGTTGGCTCCCAGTTGATCACCTGCCTGGCTTCCTGATTGCCCCGAACCGCTTCTGCCTGCCAGCCTGATCACCCCCACTCCCATGCCAGCCTGATTGATGTCTAACTGCTCCCCTGCTAGCCCATTTGCCCCCAACTTACCTCCTCTGCCGACCTGGTCATCCCTAACGGCCCTCCCTTGCAGGTCTGTTCCCTCCCAACTGCCCTCCTATGCTATCCATCTTCCGGTGGCCATGTTGTGTTCATATGGGGGCAGGATCTTTGGCCACATGGGGGCAGCCATCTTGTGTGTTGGAGTGATGGTCAATCTGCATATTACTCTTTTATTAGATAGGATAGAGGCCTGGTGCATGGGGGGTTGGTTGGTTTGCCCTGAAGGGTGTCCAGGATCAAGGTGGGGGTTTCCTTGGGGCATGGGGCAGCCTGGGCAAGGGCCTGTGGTGGTCTACCCAAGTGGAGGCCCTGGTATCTGGGATATATTTACCTTCTACAATTTACCTTCTACAACATTGTATCCTGGAGCGGAGTCAAGCTTCCTGCTCGCTCCACGGCAGTAGCCGTTTGTTGTTTACCTTCTATAATTGGAACTTTGTAGCCTGGAATGGAGGCTTAGGCCAGCTAGAGCAGATGGAAAGCTTGGCTTCTTCTATTGCCAGAGAAACCCAAGCCTATGTGGCTGCAGCCATTTTAGTTGGGGTTAATTTGCATACGTACTCTGATTGGCTTGTGGGTGTGGCTTGTGGAGCAGAGTGATAGTTAATTTGCATATTGTTCTTATTAGGTAGGATTTGATGTTTATAATTGTTAGATTTTTTCTGTGAAATTGTGTGTAGTTGTCTTAGTTTATTTAGCCTGTGTATTTATCTCTTCATTTATCTTTGTCCTTTTATGGTGCAAATTGACAGCTCATCTTCTGATATTATAGACTTGCCCAGGCGCCATGGCTCAGGGGTTGAGCATTGACCTATTAACCAGGAGGTCATGGTTTGGTTCCCAGTCAGGGTACATGCTCAAGTTGCAGACTTGATCCCCAGTGTGGGGTGTGCAGGATCCTCTCTCATCATTGCTGTATCTGTCTCTCTCTCCTTCTCCCATCCTTTTTGAAATCAATAAAAAATATTTAAGAAATATATTATAGATGTTATTTGAGGAAAGGGGTTGGTAAGAGAAGGGCTTTCTGTAGTGGCTTACACAACAGGAACTATAGTTTTTCATAATATTATGTTAGGTATGCATATGTACTTAGTAGAGGATTCTGGCTAGCTTTTATTTAATAATATATTTGTTGTCTCCTAGGCTTTAGATAGTAGCATTTTAACTCATTATTTTAACATGGTTAATTTCTCATGTGAAAAGATAATGCTTTTCTTTAGAAGATAGGTGATGAGGGGGAAAATTAATATGTTCATTGGTGTTATTTGATTCCCAAATGCTGCTTCAGTATTTATATCTTAATTATTCCTGCTAAGTCCTGAAAATATAAAATGACTTACATATTATAACAAACAGTAAATAATTTCAGAAATACCATTTTGCCTATATTTCTTACAGGTTCTGTCATTCCCTTGAACCTCACACTTGCAAAGATGTAGGCTGTCGTCATTGTTAACTCATGTCAATACTCAGGCTTGGCCATGTAAGAAAGGGCATAAGCAGATAAACAGTTGACATTTATTTTGTATTCCAGAATGGAAAACCAATCTAGCCTTTCTTAGCAAGTCAAAGAGTCTGTAAATCTAAAGATGAAATCTGGCAATTTAATTGAACTTTAATGCTTACTTGATGATTGAAGAAATTATTTACTGAGTGTATTATCCTTCTGTTATTCACATACACTGTACTTTGGAAATTAGATAGCTCTTGTGTTTTATTGTTCTAGGAAAATTTCAATATGAAATTCTGATTTTACATGGTCCACACTTTGTTCTTTTAGGCTTTGTGAGCAGAAGTTTTGTTTTAGTGTGAAACCTATCTTTAAGTTTATTTAAGAAAAACTAGAGGCCTGGTGCACGAAAATCGTGGGGGGGGGGAGTGGGGGAGGCGGCGGCGGTGGAGGTGGTGTCCCTCAACCTGGCTTGCACCGTCTCCAATCTGGGACATCCCTCTCACAATCCAGGACCGCTGGCTCCTAACTGCTCACCTGCCTGCCAACCTGATTGCCCCCTAACTGCTCCCCTGCCAGCCTGATTGCCCATAACTACCCTTCCTTGCCGTGACCTGCCTCCTACTCGGGATTCACCTCCTCCACGTGAGGTGGCGAAGATGCCAGAGCCAGCCTCCTCTGCATCATGCAGAGTTGCAGGGCCCTAAGGCCTCATTGTGCAGAGCCGTCACCAGGCCCCACTTCCACTGTGCGTGCAGCCATCTTGTGGCAATGTTGTGTGAGGGCATGACACCACCTAGGCTTTTATTATATAGGATATTATCATGGAATCTGGATTTTTTTCTCCTCCCCTAAACTTTTAACTTTTAAAAGTAATAGATTATCATATATCCTAGTTAATAGCCTATTTACCTGAGTTTCCCTTCATCTCTCCTATTCAGTATATGAGTAGTATTTTTGACTCCTAAATAGTACTGAGAAGATCCTTTATTAACAGGCCTGCATGGTTACATCCCTCCCCAAACAAGACAAGGCAGGACCAGCTTTCTAATATTCTTGCCATGTGTCCTCTTTTGCCTTCGTGTTCAAGCATAGCTGACCTCGTTTCAGTCATCCCTGTGGCTCTGCCGCTTGCCATTCTTCACCAGTCATCTGGCCTTAGGTCTCTCCTATGCTGTATCTTTTGCTCTTGGTGTCCCTTCCATTCCTGCACCACCATCCTCAGTTCACAGGCTTCTCTCTGCTCTCTTGAGTCCAACCCATCTTCTTCCCTATTCTAGTTTGTTCTCCTTTCCATTAGCAGTTACCTCTCTAAGTAAAACTTTACAAATTTATATCCTATCTAATAAAGAAGGAATATGCTAATTGACTGCTATACCCTCAACGATGGCACCCATAGCCACAAGGTGGCGGTGCCCAGTCCCCTCAGCCTCGCTCGGGTGGCAGCTGTATGGCATGGCTGGGCTCACCCTGCCCCCAGGTGGGTCCGGCTGCTCTGCTTGCCTGCCTCTAGAGTCCTCCAGTCCCCTTAGCCCCACAGCCACACAGGGCCGGCCTGAGGCACAAGCAAGCCTCAGATGTTGGCTGCCCAGCCACCCAGGGCCGCCCAAGGCTCAGGTAACCAGGGCCGGCTGAGGCTTGTGCTGCTGGCAGTGGCAGCAGCAGAGGTGTGATGGGGGTCGCCTCCGCCCCTGAGGGCTCCTTGACTGTGAAATGGGGCAGGCTGGGCTGAGGGGACCCCCCTCCCCTCCAGTGTATGAGTTTTCATGCACTGAGCCTCTAGTGTCCATATAAACCTCTAGTGTTTTTCCATTGCTTATTGTTCAAAGCTTAACATTGTTGACTTTCATGAAGCAATAGATGGAGTGATAAAGAAGCTGGGTTTTGGCGACAGTTATACCTTAGTTTAGCTAAAGGACTTTGGCCAACTTAATTAACTCAGGCCACAATTCCATCATAAGTAAATGGGAATAATAAGGGTACCTTTCTTATTACATTAGAAGGATACTGCTATCAATAAATACAAATATTTACTCAGTGCTTACTGTGTGCCAGGCAAAATTCTAAGTACTCTGCAAATTTTAATTCATTGGATCCTCATAGTAACTCAATTAAATAGGTATTTTTACTCTCCTGATTTTATGTAAGTGCAGCTGAGGCATAGAAAGGTGAAAGAACTTGCCGTGGTCAGGAAGTAACTGAAGAAGGATTAATTGGTCTAGCAGGAATTCAAACCCAGATAGTCTGGGTTGGAGCTCAGGCTTTTACTGGTTTGCTGAGCAGGTAATAACTTTGGAATTGTCCTAGGCTTATGTCCAATGAGAGTTAAATCACTGTTCTTCTTTCTTCTGCCATCTGATGTCAGCCCATATTTCCCCCTTACAAACCCTGATTCACCTCTTATGTCTTGGAAGGTAAATTTTTGTCAATTAACTAATCTTTTATATAGGTAGTATACATAACTGTTCTAAAATATGTCTTTCAGGTACTCGCTTTCCCCCATGGAGTCAACCAAGTTACAATTTCTTAAGAATATCTAAAGATGTTCCAAAGCATTTGTAAATAACGTGCTCATTTACCAGGTTTTTTATTCATAAATTTTTACTAGTTTTCTTTGATAGATATTTTAGTGTCCTTGCCTTGCTATTTTTTAACTTCACATCTTTGATCTTCCCTTTGTGTTGGGCTGCTGAAAAGACCCTGCTTTCTTTTGTACCCATGTTTTAGCTAAAGACTCAACCAAAATACCTCTTCTGTGATGAAGGCTTCTCATACCCCCCCAGTTAATAGTGGTGTGTTCTCCCCCCTCAGGATGCCTGTGGCCTGCATTTGGTTCTTTCCAATGCTTGCAGGGTCTTATAAGCCAGTTTCTCAACCCTGGCACAGGGTTGATATTTTGGACTGGATAAGTCTGTTGTAGGGACCTGTCCTATGACTTGTAGGGTGTTTAGCAGCATTTCTGGACTCTACCCACCTCCAGCCACTACCACCTCCAGTTTTGACAATTAAAAATTAACTCTGGCCCTAGCTGTTTTGGCTCTTTGAGTAGAGTGTCTGCCTATGGACTGAAAGGTCCCAGGTTTGATTCACATGCCCTGGTTGCTGTTTTGGTCCCCAGTAGGGGGTGTGCATGAGGCAGCTGATCAACGTTTCTCTCATCATTGATGTTTCTCTCCCTCCCTCTCCCTTCCTCTCTGAAATCAATAAAAATATATTTTAAAAAATATTACTCCAAACGTTATCACATATCCTCCAGGAGGCGAGATTCCCCATCACTGAGAACCTCTAGAAGAGAGGAAGGTACAATGGGTACATGCCTTGACTTAATTTCAGATTCTAACTTTGGCACTTAAGTGTTTAGTGACCTGGATCCAATTCCTTAGCCTCTGTATGTTTCCTCATTTGTGAAATCGGGATGATGATACATAATTTGTGGCTTTGTTGTGGAGATGAATTCTGAGGGGCAAGGAAGTGAGAAAGCATCCAGCATTGGGAGCAGACCTCGAGTCTGCCATCTGCACTGTGAGCATCACGCAGGTACAGGTCATGCATCCATGTCACATTTTCTCGCCGCTTCCTTCATGTAATAGGTGATCAAGAAATGTCTTAAGTGAAAGAAGAAGTGTATATTCCTCTTAATCTGATTTTGTGATTTGACTGACCTATGATTTGACAGGCTTCAAGGTAAATGTTAACACTTTCTAAAAGCAAAGGCAATCACATTTCCAGCGTTCCTATACTGACACTATTATCAGTCCTTTGTTCAGATCTCAGCTGTCCTCACTCAGCCATGGTAAGCTTGTGCCCAGCCAGAGAAGGGCATCTGGTTGCCTGTGGTGAGGATGCTGAGTGCGGCAGCGGGCACCTCCGCCGTCCCCGCAGGCTGCTTCTCTGGCCTCAAGAATGGAGTCTTGTGGTTGTCTGTTTGACCCACAGCTTTCATTTCTCTTTTTTTCTTTTTAAATCAGTTTTATTGAGGTTTGTTTTATGTTTTTTATTTCTGAAACTGAAAGAAGAATGGTGCTTGTTGGCAGTATTTGTTATTTGTGGAACAGTTTTCTTTAAACGTCTTACTGTTCTTTAAACATAGCTTTGACTTTCTTATGTAATTGAAAGGGTGGCTGACATCTCACATTTTTAAACTTTATGGTTTAATTTACTGCCCATTACAGAAACCTGGTAAAGAAGGACTACTTGCCATTAAATGAAGGTTGTTAAGAGCAGGACCTGAATTTTAGTGACTTTTCTAACTGCTAGTTTTTCCAGTATTTTAGCAAAGTCGCCAGATTTTTAAAATTCTCTTATGCTGCCATCATGATTGTCACTAATATTATGTTCTTTTAGGCTCTCACTGTTGTAAGTTCTCTTTATTTGTATGATGCTGTCTAGTCCTCATCACAGCCTTAGGCGGTCAGGACAGTTGTTATATCCACTCTACAGAAGGCCTTTCACAGGATAAAAACTCCCCAGGCTCCACAGTTAACGTGCGGGCACCAAGGTCCGAATCCAGGTGGTGTAACCTCTGCTTCCATGCTCAACTGCGGGTATGAAATGTCTGCATAGAAAGATTTGGGAGCATTTCAAATTGTAGCATGTCTTTATGGAAGGTGTGCATACAGGTTTCTGTTTGTAGTGAGCGGTCTTTTTATTTTTTTGCCTTAATAGAGCTGACCATTAGATTGTTTAAAAGTACAGCCATTGGGTTTTACTTAACAGGTAATTTATAATTTGTAATATGTGCTGCAGGTTATTAAGGGGACTTTAAATGCAGTACTTCTCAAACCTGCCTCTGGGGTGGCGATCCCATGGGCATGTCAGGGGTGGGGCTTTGCCAGCAGGCTGACTCAACAGTCCCTGAGCCACACTATCTACACTTAGTATTTATTTGCCATTTTAATTATTTCACATCTCCTAGTCATCAATGCATTCATTATGGTCAGGCCAGTATTGTTGAATTTTAGCTCAGAAGATTAATTTTAAATTGGTAAACATTGATATCTTGGAATTGTTTGGTGTGATGGTACACATGATTCTGTACTAACTTAAAATTCTCAAAATGTCGGGTCTTCAACTCAGAAATACGGTGACATATTTCCAGGTAGTGAATGAAGCCTCTTTCCCAGCTCATTACTCTGTGCGTCTAAATGCAGGGCACAGAGGATTTACCTCTCGTCCTGACTGAATTCACAAGTACAATTCTGGTTTTTCTCATCAGTTCTCACTAGTCCCTGTTTAAAAAGAGCAAGGAGCAGGGGCCTATTTCAGTCCAGGGTGCATAAGGACAGTGTCTAATGAGACTGGTTTCAGTATCCAGTTCTTTTCCATACTTCTCCATTCTGCTTATTGTCGTGCTTGTCAGAAGCAGTTTGTAGGCTTTGCCTCATATCTGTCTTCGGAGGAGAAAGCCAGTGGGAGTGTTAGTTACCTAGTAAGAGAGATTCTGGGCTGGAGAGAATCCCTTTGGTGTCACCTCCACTCTTACAAGAAGTCTGTCCCAGGGAGGTGCTCCGCTCCGCTCTGCCAGCTCGTCTGCCTCTGGTGGTTTCCCTGGGGGCTGCCTCAGCAGGGCATTAGCCTCCGAGGGGAGGCAGGCGAAGTCTCCGTACCCTGTGTCCTTTGTTCAGGTGGGAAGGAAGAAAGTCCCAGAGCTGTGACCGGAGTCATAAAATAATTTGGAAAATTGTCCTCATTCTGTTTCTTTTAAAATCATTTCTTATTTTTCAGGTGTACACCCTGGTGATTAGACATAGAACTTTCTAAGGGATTCTCCTGATACCGTACCCATCTGATACCACACAGTTATTAGATTATTGACTATATTCCGTCTGCTGTGCTTTACATCCCCATGACTATTATGTAACAACCAATTTATAATTCTTAATTCCTTCACCTTTTTCATGCATCCTCCAAGCCCTCTTTCCCCCCAATCTGTTTGGCAACCACCAAAATATTCTGTATATTTATGAGTCTTTTTCTGTTCTGTTTATTTTGTTTTTTATATGTAACTAGAGGCCCGGTGCATGAAATTTGTGCATTTGAGGGGGTGGTTCCTTAGCCTAGCCCACACCTTCTCCAATCTGGGACCCCTCTCACAAACCAGGACTGCTGACTCTCAACCACTCGCCGGCCTGCCTTATTGCCCCTAACTGCTTCTGCCAGACTGATCACCCCCTGATCACTCCTCTGCCAGCCTGATCGACTCCTAACTACTCCCCTGCCAGCCCGATTGTCCCCACTGTCCTCCCTTGCAAGCCCAGTCAGCCCTAACTGCTCTCCCTTGCAGGCCTGATCGCCCCCAAGATTGCTCACAACTGCCCTCCCCTGCCAGCCATCTTGTGGTGGCCATCTTGTGTCCATGTGGGGGCAGCCATCTTGTGTCCACATGGGGGCGGCCATCTTGTGTGTTGGAGTGATGGTCAGTTTGCATATTACTCTTATTAGATAGGATTGTCAAGAGATACGTATATATTAACATTTTGCTGTTCATATTTTTATGTGTTTTTCTTTTTTTAATCTTCATCTGAGGACATGCTGGCTCTGGAGCCACCTGGCACAAGCTACAGAGCAATCTACAGATTGCTGGGCTTGGAAGTACCCAGGAAAGGTCAGATTGCAAACTAAGACAGGCTCCTGGTAGCAAGAGGTGTGGGGTTCAGCAGGCCAGATGTTGTTTGAGAGATTTTTAGGAAAGTCTAAAGCATGAGGCAAGAGAGGCCATTTGGGTGGAAAAGCCACTGGAATGTGCTTGGGGTGGGCCCGCAAGTTGTGTCTCAGAAAAGGAACAGTGGGCCTTTGCCAGCACTTCTGTCTTAGAGAAAGCTGCCCTGACCCACCTCCAGCTCTTGCCCTGATGCTGCAGAATTCATTTCCTCTATGTATGTCTCTAGTGCCTTTCAAGCTACTGCCCCAGCTCTGCAGCTCGGAGTGAGTGAGTCTGAGTAAATCTGTGAGCAGGCCCTTTAAGAGGAACTACCTGGGACTCCAGCAGCCATGTCTTCCCTCAGCCTTAATGCCCACTGGTTTTTACAGCCTGAAATTATAGGGCCTTCTCTTTCTGGCCCTGGAACCCTGGGCTGGGCGGCCTGGTGTGAGGCTGGGAACCCTCGCTCCTCAGGGGGATCCTCCACAGCCGAGATTTCCCATCCATTGTTTATCTAATGTGAGTGTGGGACCTGCCTGTTCTACATCTCTGCCCCTCCTACCAGTCTCATTGTAGCTTCTTTAATTTCATAGTTGTAGGATTTCCATTGAGCTAGATTTCATGTGGTTCTGAAGGATGGCTCTGTAGTTTAGTTATAATTTTGATGTGGTTGTGGCAGGAGGTGAGTACCGTGTTCACCTACGCTGTCATCTTGACTTGCAGTCTTCATTCTGTTTCTCTTTGCAGTTTAGGATTTTGGGGACAGCATCAGTCTGGGTGGTGCATGTGCAGGGCCAGGGAGATAGATGCCTTTGAGAGAAGTCTTTACATTACTCTCAACTTCTATTTCCAACAGGCCATAGTGGATGGGAGCAGATTTATGTTGCTAATGCCAGATGAGCTCTGACATGGTTCATAGGTGGATAGAAAAAAAGTTAGAGGCAGTCTTGACCAAACCCCTCATTTTATAGCTGAACTTGAGAGAAGGGAATTGCTCTGAGCCATTGGGTAGGTAGTTCCTGACTGAGACCTGGGGCATCTCTTGCTCTCCGCCCTGGGCTCTGCCTTCATTTCTGTGTTGCTGCGGACCTGTGTGCCTGACTCCTGTGGAGAAAACAGGCCCCTGCTCCGGCAGGGTGTGTGGGCTCCCTTAGTGGATGCAGCCCTGACCTGGCCCATCTGTGGTTAGATGGAGCTCAGCTGTCAAAGCAGCCCAAGGGTCTGTGCAGCCTCTGCTGCCTCCTGCTGCCGAGGCCAAGTATATATGTGTGGTTTTTTTTTAAGGCAAGAGTGAAACACTTAAGATTTGACAAATGAAGGCAACAGAGGGGAAATTAGTAAAAGCTCCTTTTAACAATTTTTCAGAATTTTCAGGGGGAGATCTATCCTTGAGCATGAAGCTTGCTTCATAGATTTTTGGGTTGTTTTTTTTTGTTTTGTTTTTTTCCATCATCATGGTAATTCTGCATAAATGGTTGTAAGATTTGCCATTGTTGTTGGATTCTGGATTCTCGGGTGTTTTATTGCTTTAAACCTCAGTTGCTTAGGACAGAAATGGCATTTAAAAACAAACAAACAAACCTATTCTTCTTAGCTTACAGCTAAAGGTTTTTAAAAAATAGTAATCTAGAATGAAAAGAAACTGCAGAATCAGATTTTGTAACTTTATTATGGTACTACAGAGAATACCAAGTAGAGCCCATTCATATTAGCTATGGGAGACTTGAGACTGGAGAAGTTTAAGAAATGACTTAGTCAAGTTATAGTTATATAGTCAATAATTCAAGTCTTCTGGCTTTGTTCAGTTATGTCACTTAATTTTGAGCTTCCTGTAAATTAGACCTTGTTTTTATGATTTCCACAGATTATTTCTAATTCTCACTAAATTTCTAATAGATATATTCCTCCCTTTCACAGATATGAAAATGGAAGCTCAGATAGCTTCATCTCTTAACCTTTTTCTTTCCTTTAATGACTTACATAATCTTAATTAACTTAATTTGTTCCAGTGGTGAAGTCTTACTTATTTTCATAGTCAGATGTTACAAACTATGTTTCTTAATGAAAGTTAACCCAGTTGTGTGCAATAGCAACATTTAAAAAATCTGGACTCTTAAATTCTTGCTGAGAACACTTTGTTCATCTGGATAGCCTCATTGTTATGGGGAACTCATATGAACATATTTGGATAGTGAATCTCATGAACTTGTACCTACCGTGTTTCCCTGAAAATAAGACATCCTCTGAAAATAAGACCTAGTGCAACTTTGGGAGAAAAAATTAATATAAGACACTGTCTTATTTTCGGGGAAACAGGGTAGGGTGTAGCTTCCCACAGGGTGAAACAACCTGAGAATGTGAGTGACCTAAGGTAGAAAGATAAAAGCTATTTGAGGATAAGAAGGAGGTGAAAAGATTTTTTAGGATAAGTGTTGACATTTACTGGTACTATTACTAGGAACGCGTCCACATACTAAATTGTGTTTACTGTGCCCATGATTCAACTTGGTTTCTTCTTGGCCTACCCCTTTCTCCCCAGGCGTGAAGCAGTAAGCTCTCTGATAACATGAGGCCTGTGTAAGCGCATGAAGCCAGGGGACTTTGTTTATTGCTATGTATCAAACACGTAGTATAGTGTGTGGCTACAAAAGGGGGGATAAGATTAGATGAGAGATTTTCATCCTGTTTGAGAGACAGGTCTTTCTCTTTTCTCTTTTTGAAATCTCTGTACCCTCACTTTCTGATGCTGTGTTGTCTGCTAAGGTTGTTTAACCAGATACTCAAGGTAGACAGAGTGTTGGTTTTTGCTGTGAACTTTCCAGAGTTGGGTGATATTATATATCTTCTGCTTATCTTTTCCCCCACTTGTGTATTGTGGACAAGACCCCTGAGTGGTTTAAAATGGTTTAATGATCTTTTTTAAATGTTAATATTTATTGAGCATATTGAATTTCTAATTTATAGGAACACGATCTGTATTTTAAAAATAATTGCTTATGTTAATAATTGAAAAAATTCCTCTCCAGTAGAAGTAAGTCCAGAAAAACTTTGACCTCCTTTCATGCAGTATTAAAAATATATGCATATCATTAGTCATCAGTGCGATATACCCTTCCTATCCACTACAGTAACTGAAATGAAAAAGACAGAGAAAGTGCTAGCCATGAGGACATCAGAACCCTCACACATTGCCACTGGGAATGGAAAGTGGTGTAGCCACTATATGAAACAGTTTGGCAATTTATCAAAAGGCTGAACATAGAGTTACCTTAAGATCCAACAGTTGCACTCCTAGATATATACCCAAGAAAAATAAAAGAATATACCCACACAGAAACTTGTATGTGAATGTTCATGACAGTTCTATTTATAGCAGTCCAAAGTGGAAAAGCCCCAAATGTCCATCAAGTGAATGGCTCGATAAAATGTGGTATATCCAGTGGAACCTTGTTTAACAATGAAAAGGAAAGACGAAGCATTGATACATGCTGTATATGGATGAACCACTTACAAAAGACCACTATGTATGATTTCACTTATATATAAAACTAGAGGCCTGGTGTACAAAATTTGTGTTGGGGGTGGGGGTAGAGAGGGGAGGCCCAGCCTGCACCCTCTCCAGTCTGAGAACCCTTGGGGGATGTCCGGATGCAAGATGGCAGTTGGACATCACTCTCATAATCCAGGACTGCTGCCTCCTGACCGCTTGCCTGGCTGCCAGCCTGATCTCCCCCAACTGCTCTCCCCTGCTGGCCTGTTCACCCACAACTACCTTCTCCTGCTGCCCATCTTGTGGCGGCCATCTTTGACCACATGGGAGTGGCCATCTTGTGCGAGGGCATGAGGGTCAATTTGCATTTTACCTCTTATTATATAGGATGTCCAGAATAAGATAGAAAGTAAGTTAGTGGTTGATTAAGGCTGGAGGATTTTGGAGGGGATGGAGAATGACTTCCAGTGAGTATAGTGTTTCTTTTTGGGTAATGAAAGTGCTCTAAATTAGATAGTGGCTATGGCTGCACATCTAAATACCAATGAATTATACACTTTTAAGGGTGAATTGTTTGGTATCTAGATTATATTTCAATAAAGTTATTATAAAAGTATTTATAGCCCTGGCTGGTGTGGCTCCCAGGCACCGAAAGGCCAGTTTGATTGCTAATCTGGGCACATGCCTGGCTTTTGGGCTTGATCCCTGGTAGGGAGCATGCAGGAGGCGGCCAATTGATGTCTCGCTCTCACATTAATGTTTCTCTCTTTCTCCCTCTTCCTTTCTCTCTAAAAATCAGTAAGTCTTTTTAAAAAACATAAATATAGATGTATATATAGATGTATTTATTTTCATGAGCATAAATTATCCCCAGAATGATACACTTGGGTTGCTGGTGGGAAGAGCTGGGTGGGAGGAGATTTTTACTAAATATCCTTTTTTGTCTTGTGATAATATTACCTATTTTACAAGTAAATGTTGACTAATAAATGTATAAGTAACTTATCTCCTCTCTTGATTTTGTTGTGATCAGGTACTTCAGGGGTTAGATTATCTACACAGTAAATGCAAGATCATTCATACTGACATAAAGCCAGAAAACATCTTGATGTGTGTGGATGATGCGTACGTGCGAAGAATGGCAGCCGAGGCCACAGAGTGGCAGAAAGCGGGTGCTCCTCCTCCTTCAGGGTCTGCAGGTGAGGGTCCCAGCCAGCTTCGTCCCAGTCAGTCCGGGAACACTGAGAGCCTGCATAGCTGCACACTGAAGGCAGTGGAGGCAGCTGTGTACATGTTAGGAACTTTTGTAAGAATCTGATGGAGAGAAATAACTAGACATTTTTTCTTCAGAAGGAAGATGCTTCAAATTACACTTTCACATTTGAATTCTTAACTTTGTTCTCCCTTAAAAGGTCAGTTCTTACCTTTGCACATTTCCTTTTGTTGCCCAGTTCTCAGCAGAAGAATATGTAGGAGCAGGTCTTACGTAGCCATTATGCAGTCATCAGAGTTTTTTCTAGCTTCAGGCTTGTCAGCATGCCTCCTAGTCTCCAGTTAGCATAGTTACATCAGTCAGAGTCTACCTAGTGGGTTTGGAATCAGTTACAGACCCCAGGGACGGAGGGAAAGACCCAAGTGACTTGAGAATTGGCACATCAAGTTTAATTTCTATTTTTCCCTGACTATAAAGGTGGCAGTGAGGGGTTGACTGTTCTCTCACCTTCTCCTCACAGTGTGTGTGCTCCATGCAGTCAGGCAGGCGAGCAGACTCAGGGCTGCATCCCTGTGACTCAGGGGCTCTTGGGCGATGTAGCGCCTCTGAATCTTATTTTCTACCATCAGTGTTTTTCTATATCATGAAGCCATTTTATTTTTGCCTCTGTTTTTATTTATTTTTTATTATTATTATTGTTTAAAGTATTACATAAGTAGTACATATATCTCCTTTTTTGCCCCATTGACCTTCCCCCAGCCTCCCCTACCGTCTGTCGCATTCCCTCATCCCACCCACCCCCAGTGTCTTGTGCCCATTGGTTGTGCTTATATGCATGCATACAAGTCCTTTGGTTGATCTCTTTCCCCCTCCCTAACACTCCCCTGCTTTCCCGCTGTAATTTGACAGTCTGATGCTTTACTGCCTCTGTGTCTATCTTTTTGTTCATCAGGTTATAATGTTCTTTATTTTCCATAAATGAGTGGGATCATGTAGTATTTTTCTTTCATTGCCTGACTTATTTCACTTAGCATAATGCTTTCCAGTTCCATCCATGCTGCTGCAAATGGTAAAAGTTCCTTCTTTTTTATAGCAGCGTAGTATTCCATTGTGTAGATGTACCACAGTTTTCTAATCCTCTCATCTGCAGATGGGCATTTAGGCTGTTTCCAAATCTTAGCTTAGCTATGGTGAATTGTGCTGCTATGAACATAGGAGTGTGTATATCCTTCTGATTGGTACTATCATGGAGCCTTTTAGTCTGTCAAGCTTTTGAGGCTGGCAAGGTCTGATCATTTGATTTTTAAAATATTTGCTGCAATATTTACTTACTTTAGTGGTACAACTTGCTAATTTTCAAACATAAATGTACATCTCATCTAAATTGTCTCATTGTTTACAAAACAAGTTGGTTCAATGACTTCCTTTGTGAACCTTTCTCCATTCTTAAGTTATTAATGCTTTTGGATGGACTATTTCTGAAATGAATGGTTATTTCATTTCATTTTATTTATTACTTTTTAAGTGGCTATTTGATTTTAGATAAGAGAAATGGTTCCATATTGAACAGCTATTGCTATGATTTTAAAGAACCAATCATTCATTTGAGTTTGGTAAACATTCTTTAGATCTCTTTGATACAGAAGCTCTAGTATTTAAGTTGTTGAAGTTGGATAGCCACTAAAAGGCAGTAATTATCTCATTTTACAATTCAAATAAGGATATGTATCAATTTCCCTCTAAACAGTCATTTTTGTTTTGTTTTGTTTTAGTGAGTACGGCTCCACAGCAAAAACCTGTAAGTACTATTTTTAAAAGCAACTGCTCATTACTAACTTTCCACAGTGTAACAGTAGTTTGTTTCTTTCTGCAACAATTTTTCATGTAGAGGTTGGTGGAGGGAATTTGGTGATATATTGCTTTGGCTCCTTTCTCAATCATAGATGTCCTAACATATAGTCATGTAATACACAGGTGTGTTTATAAATGCTGTGTATCCTTGCATATAAGACTTAAACTGCTTTTGGTAAGCTGAACTGAATTTTACACTTAGAGCGGTTCCAAGTTTGATTTTCATTTTCCTCTCGTGCTTTCTGGAGTGCTGTTGCCAAGCTTAGTGAAATGTGAGGTGATAGAGTTTGGAGTGGGATTCTGAAAACACTTTTCCTTATTTCTCATTGGCTTCCAAGTTACCTGTTTTTCTAATGCAGCTCTAAATTTTTTTCCCTAGCTAGTGGTTAAACATGAGAGGGGTTGTCTTTTTTGTGGTCCTGTGAAAACACTATGTTCAGTCAAATGAAGCAGGCTGCCTGGAAATGAACCCTGCCCAGCAGCCCTGACCCTCGCTGGGTCCAGGGGACGATTGAATATCTGTCTCATCACCTACAGAGTTAGAGGAATCCCAACTGCCACAGCCCTCAGCTGGGAATGGCAGTCCCAGTGGAAGAGGAGTGGTGTTAACTGCGCCCCCTGGCTGCTGAGGCAGAGAGCCATGCTGCTCCCACAGCTCCCCACAGCTCCCCACGGCTGGAGCAGCTTGCTTTGGTCTGTGAAAACTGGAGGTTCTCATGGCTGGTAGTTTCCAAGTTAGGTGCCTATCATTGGAGACATTTTCTCTTTCTTCCTCTACTTCATGGGCTCACCTCCTGTATTCATGCAGCCTTGGTATTGATAACAGCTCAGTATGTGAGACCCAAACACAAACAGAGCTGTTGACTACCTGTGAATGAAACACCTGTTTGGCAGGCCTGTCTTTTTTGGCAGGCAAGGTGGTGAGGCAGCAGGGAGAGGGGACTTTCGTTACTTTGTATACTGGCAGCAGCACATAAAACTAGCAAGAGATGCTGCTTGTTATCTCAGCATATTCAGTACTTCTCAGAGTTTGAATGGAAAAGACTTAATTGGACTTAAACTATATCCTCTTAGGATATAATAGTAGGACCCATTATTTGATATTACATTGGTTCCTTTTTTTCTGGTCTGACTGTAACCCTAGCCACCAGGTGGATCTCATGTCTGGGCATGTGATTTTAATTGAATACGATCTGAAGAAAAACAACAGACTTTGTTGGTATTTGCTATACTGCCAGCATTTATACTATTGCACAGTGCTTTCAAAAGAAGCAAACTGACCTGTGGTATTTTCTTACCATGCTGTAGATAGGAAAAATTTCCAAAAACAAAAAGAAAAAACTGAAAAAGAAGCAGAAAAGGCAGGCTGAGTTACTGGAAAAGCGCCTGCAGGAAATAGAAGAATTGGAGCGCGAAGCCGAAAGGAAAATAATAGAAGAAAATGTCACATCAGCTGTACCTTCTAATGAGCAAGATGATGAATACCGCCCAGAGGTGAAGCTAAAAGCAGCAGCGCTGGAGGAGGCCGCCGAGGGAGAGCCTGCACTGGACAACGGTCAGTCGCCCGAAAGAAGGGGCTTCGCTAAGAGGGACCCTCCCCGGGCCACCACAGAGGGGGCTGAGCTGCTGCAGATGTGCGGAGGGTTCTCTCTTAACTCCTCACCAGGAAGATGGGGAACTGTCTGCTAATTCATTTGTAAAATGGATGCCAGAAAACGTTAATATTTTCACAAGTTTTTTTTAAAACATGGGAAATATTTGAGAAACTCCATGTCTCTGTCATGCTGATGATTGTCTCTTATTTTGTAATTAACCTTTCACCTAATAGGACTATATCCACAAACCTTCCCTGAGGGTTACACAGGAGACCGTAGAAATGGAAATGAAACTATTAGATCATTTTCCCCCAGGAGCTAACTCTTTCTAATAAGAGAAGACCAGTTACTTAATAAATGCAAGTTAAGATTTGGGAAACCTGGGGACACTACCCTGAGAGCTGCGCGCTGTTTGCTGTGTAGCGCACACGTTAAGCACATTGAGCGTTCTCTCTTGTTGGAGGAGATTAGTACTTGGTGTGGTAAGGAGGTTAACGAGTTCTAATTCTCCACTCTCATCCTTTTAAGGAGAAGCTGAGGAGCAGGAAGAGAAAGAAGATGCTGAGAAGGAAAACATTGAGAAGGATGAAGATGACGGAGAACAGGAGCTCGAGAACATAGACCCCACGTGGATAGAATTACCCAAAACCAACGGCCACGTTGAGAACGGCCCATTCCCGCTGGAGCAGCAGCTGGATGACGAAGACGACGATGACGAAGATTGCCCAAACCCTGAGGAGTATAACCTGGACGAGCCCAACGCAGAGAGTGACTACACATACAGCAGCTCCTACGAACAATTCAATGGTGAATTGCCAAACGGACGACATAAAATGCCCGAGTCACAGTTTCCAGAGTTTCCCACGTCATTGTCCCCCGGGCCCTTAGAACCCGTGGCTTGTGGCTCTGCACTTTCCGACGGATCCCCGCTCACCGAGCCGGAGGAGAGCAGCCCGACCCACGACAGGAGCAGGACGGTTTCGGCCTCCAGCACTGGGGATTTGCCAAAAAGTAAGTGTCCCTCCCCGTCAGGTCCCTGCCTCCGTGGATGGAGTCACACCGACAAAGGAGGGAACTGGCTGGAGGGGGAAGCCCAGGTCTGTGTGCCACAACCACTTCCACTTTGTCTGTGTACTCGTGAGTAACTAGTGTCACATAAAGTATACTCTGTGCCACTTTCTCTTGCTCTCTACGTCTCGGATCCATTTCTGAGCTTGTCTCATTCTCTCTATATTTAATGACATCATCTAAGAACCTTCCACATTTAAGAACTTACAGCTGTAGCTTTCTAGAATGTGTAGTTTAATTTATAATTTGTGCTTCCATCTGTAATATTTAGTTTTTGGTTTGGTTTGTTTCTATTCAAAGAGGAAGGCGCCTGTTCTTTGTCTGATTGAGAAGGGCTTTCTTTCCTTTGACACTTGTTCCTGATTAGAGGACTTGGTTGTTGCCATTTTAAAGGCAGTGGCAAGGATTTAAATGTGATGACGACTTATATCAAACCTTACTCGGGAGTGAATGCCACATGACACATCCCTGCCGTGACCTGCCAAGGGATTTCAGTAAGCAAACCCTGGGCACCATGGCTAGTTTCCATTCTGGCCTCACAAACCTCTGCTCCCTCTGCTGACAAGTGTTTACACGCACACAGTCTGCAGGGGAGCCAGCCTGCAGGTAGCCCCGCCAGCTCTCAGCCCTTCCACTGCAGCCGGGGGGAGGGCCCAAAGAGCCGCCTTGCCAAACACGTTCTGACCGGGTTAGCTTTACTCTGAGCAGAATTTTTAAAGATGCTTACAAGACCCTTCACCTGGGCTGTAGGTTCATCTAAGGAAGAGCTGATCTCTGCGTGTCTTCCTCACTCTCAGGCTCCTTCCACTCTGCCAGGACTGCTGGGCACCAGTGTAGCATAGCCTCGCCCCTTTTTTAAAGACACAATAACAAGCGCCTGTGTGCACAGGCATGTTCACTCCTGCTTCTGGCCCTTCGCTTGTGCTTCCCGCTGGCCTGGAATGTTTCCTCTGTTTATCCGTTGTCCATGCTTTTGGCAAACTTCCGTTGTTTGGTCAGGTAGCAGCTCAAACACAAGTCCTGTGTTCCCTGCCCGCCTTATCCCTTTCCCCTCTTTCCCTACCGGTCAACTTCCCCTACGTGCAAGGGCACTGTTCTCTCCATTATCTTTCTCTTCCCTAGGACGTAAGATCTCTCTGGAAGTGCCATGTATCTTTCTCTTTATATCCTCAGCATCTAACCTGACGCTAAGATAAACATTTGTCGAGTAATGAACAAACACATCAGGGATATTTGGTTACATTCTTCTACTCTTTCCTTTCTCCCACTGTTTTCCATTCACAATCAGAATTTCACTTTGTCCAACACGCATTCCGTTCCCAGCACCTGTCTGTTGCCTGAGACGGGCAGAAGTAGGAGGTCTGTGTGTGTGTGTGTCCCGTTGATCTTTTAGAGAGAGTGGAAGAGAGGGAAACACATCGAGTGGTTGCTTCCTGCAACCAGGGCCCAAGCTGGGGAAGAGCGAGCAACCAAGGTGCATGCTCTTGACCAGAGTCGAACCGGGGACCCTTGGGTCTGCAGGCCGACGCTGTGTCCACCGAGCCAAACCGGTGAGGGCGAAGTTCTTCTTTTCTGAGCCCATTCTCCTTTTATCAAACAGCCCTTTTGTCAGATTCTAGGGACATAGCAGGGACAGGATCTCCTCATCCAGTCATGTGCTGGGAGGTACTCTGTTTTGGTTTTTAGCTTGGTTGTTCATAACCATGGGCCTGCACCCATGGGAGGTGTTTCCTGCGAGAAAGGGGTGTGATCCAGAGGCTGAGGGGTGCCACTTAGTACTTCATGAATAGGAGGCAAGAGAAACAAGCTTTATTTAGAATTCGGTTAGATCCTTCTTATTACAGCAGAGCGTAGGTGAAGAAGAACCAGGCCAGAGTGGGAAGTCTGAGGGAAGACGTACATTCCAGCTGAGGAATTGGACTTCCTCCTGGAAGGTTGAGGAGAGGATGCAGGATTCCTCTTGGGTTGTTCGCTGCTAGATCCATAGACTAGACCCTGGCTCATCATGGCCGAGGGGCGGAGACCTGGGGCAGATGGTTGTGTCGGCTTTCCCTGGAAATTCATTGGTATATTTTGGATCCCTCCTCTCACCTAATAGTGACTGTGTCACTGTCAGTCCTGCCCAGGCTGCTGTAACTAACACAGGCTCCCTCCCTGCCATCTCACTTTGCTCTCGCTCCGTAGCCATTCTCTGGAGAGCAGTCCAAGGAGAGAGCTTGTTAAAGCTCAACCCTCCAATGAGCATGCCCCAGAGGTACAGCTCGAATGCTTACAGCTCCGTACAGCTCCTTGCCGGCTGCTCCTTGGCTCCTCCCTCCCTGTCATTTCCCAGCATCTCCTGGGCCTATTTCCTGTGCTCATTCTGCACCTCCCACACCAGCTTTGTTCTCAAGTTCCTCTGGGGAGTACCAGCGGGTTTGTTGGTGCCCCTTTGCACTCCACCACCCTTGCCTAGAGCTTCTCCCTTCCCTCCTTTCCTCAGGCCTCTCCCATCTCAGGAAAGACCGCCTCTGAACACCCTCCATTATCTAGCTCCTGTCTTTGCTTTGCTTTTCTTCACATTATATAGAGCCACCTGACATGTTGTGTGACTCATTCTGTTTACTTTATTGCCCGTACTCCCAGCCAGTACATGAGTTACCTAATGTGGGGTGTGGTGGGTGAACCTCATTTTTCTTGTTCATGCTGTTTCTTGTGCCAAGACAGCACCTGGGACAGATAATGGATCAGGTTTGGGCACTAAATCTCCTTTTTTTGCTTCGTGCATTTGGAACTGAATCTGCATATCAAGAGGACATTCATACTTCCCATGTATAGATGTTTTAAACTAAAGTATCATTGTGGCTTTTCCTAGTGGTTAGAGCATCGGCCATGGACTGAAGGGTGTCAGGTTCAATTCCCGGATTTCCAGTCAAGGACCTGTACCCTGGTTATAGGTTCTCCAGCCCCAGGTCAGGGCATGTGCAGGAGGCAACCAATTGATATGTCTCTCTCACGTCGATATTTTTTTCTCTCTCTCTCTTCCCCCCTTTCAATCTCTAGAAATCAATGGAGAAGATGGCCTTGCATGAGGATTTAAAATGAATGAATGAAATAAGTGTCAATCTGGGCCTAGAATAGAGCCTTGCAGCTCAGTGATGGCGGCTGTTTTGTCACTCAGAGGCCCCCCCTGGCTGTCATCTTATTAGTTTTTAGGATGGTTCAGGTGAGGGAACACAGTGTCACCCTGAGACCAGTTTATCAGGAATGGCTTCAGGGCCGCTGCCCTTCCCACCTCTCTGTGCCCACTCTCCACTCCTTGGTGGCGGTAACATGGGTGTGACTGTGCAGCGGGCATGATCGGACTTGTGTTTGAATGACTTTTTGTTCAGCATAATTCTCTCCAGGTCCATCTGTGCTGTTGCAGGTGGCAAGAGTTCTTTCTTTTTTACAGCTGTGTAGTATTCCATTGTGTAAATGTTTAAATTGCTTTTTTACTATTAGAGTCAGGTACTCAGAAGAAAGTTCTCTTTTACCTTCTCTGTGTTTTTATACAGCCACATGTTAAGGTAAATTCCATAGTGCCGTTTGTGAGGTGGTCCTGGTCTGCACACCTGAGCCAGGGGGTGAACGCCTGTCCCTGGAGCAGGCGGGGGAGCCCTGGGTCTAAGGCCAGACACTGCCTGCCCCCGTGCGCATCTGTGCACGCGTGTTTGCGGGTGCAGGGAGGTGGTCCCTTCCTCTCCCTCCTTGTCCCTGCGTCTCAAACAGCTTCAGCCGTTTGCCAGAGTCTTAGAACTTACAAGTGTTGGGACGTAGATTTTACTTCAGTTCTGCAGCCCCCAGACTTGGGGCTCCTGCCTGCCGCCTCTCCGACCGAGGCCACAGGATTTGTCCCGCCTTCACATGCTGCCCATGCATCCACCCGGGCAGCGTTTTATGTTTCTCCCGGAACTGCCTTTTCAGCCCATTCTCTGTTCGGTGTGTACCTTGTCCCTTTTGTGGGCTGCTTTCCTTCTTATTTCTGAGTTTCCTGTGTTTCTTCTGAATGCAGATCTGGCCTTTGATGGGGCCCCTGGTGATCAGCCTTTTTATAAAGAGGGAAGTGGGCACTGGGCAGGCAGCAGGAAGGGAGCGTGAGTCTGCCCGCCCTGTTGGTCCACAGCCTGAGGATTCAACCGTTACCCAGAGCCTCTCCATGTGCTCGGGCCCTCCTGCGGGGCTGTGTCTGCTCTGGGGGCCAGGCACCCCGCTGCCCTCCCTGTGGACAGTGAGCACGGCCGGCCCCGCTGCCCTCCCTGTGGACAGTGAGCACGGCCGGGCACCCCGCTGTCCTCCCTGTGGACAGTGAGCACGGCCGGGCACCCCGCTGCCCTCCCTGTGGACAGTGAGCACGGCCGGGCACTCCCCTCCCTGTGGACAGTGAGCACGGCCGGGCACTCCCCTCCCTGTGGACAGTGAGCACGGCCGGGCACTCCCCTCCCTGTGGACAGTGAGCACGGCCGGGCACTCCCCGCTGCCCTCCCTGTGGACAGTGAGCACGGCCGGGCACTCCCCTCCCTGTGGACAGTGAGCACGGCCGGGCACTCCCCGCTGCCCTCCCTGTGGACAGTGAGCACGGCCGGGCACTCCCCGCTGCCCTCCCTGTGGACAGTGAGCACGGCCGGGCACCCCGCTGTCCTCCCTGTGGACAGTGAGCACGGCCGGGCACCCCGCTGTCCTCCCTGTGGACAGTGAGCACGGCCGGGCACCCCGCTGTCCTCCCTGTGGACAGTGAGCACGGCCGGGCACTCCCCT
This sequence comes from Pipistrellus kuhlii, assembly GCF_014108245.1. Classification (NCBI taxonomy): domain Eukaryota; kingdom Metazoa; phylum Chordata; class Mammalia; order Chiroptera; family Vespertilionidae; genus Pipistrellus; species Pipistrellus kuhlii. The sequence goes on along the minus strand of NW_023425405.1, from coordinate 50,185,979 downwards.
CCCTGTGGACAGTGAGCACGGCCGGGCACCCCGCTGTCCTCCCTGTGGACAGTGAGCACGGCCGGCCCCGCTGCCCTCCCTGTGGACGGTGAGCACGGCCGGGCACCCCGCTGTCCTCCCTGTGGACGGTGAGCACGGCCGGGCACTCCCCTCCCTGTGGACGGTGAGCACGGCCGGCCCCGCTCCCCTCCCTGTGGATGGTGAGCACGGCCGGCCCCGCTGCCCCCCCTGTGGACAGTGAGCAGGGCCGGCCCCGCTGCCCGGGGTGCCGTGGCGTCAGCGCCTCCTTCGGGGCCATGGCTTCCTGGCACAGATGCACCCCAGGAGGTTTGGTCCATTTGGCAGTGCCCAGCTTTGCCTGAGCAAAGGGTGCTTAATGTTCTGTTTAGTCTGTAAAAACCACTTCAGAATTCCAAAGCGAAAGCCATGGCTGTGCCTCATCCTTTCCAGAAGCCTGAGCTTGTAGGAGTTGAGGTTTGCTGAAGATGCTGACTGAACGCCAGGGTTTGCTGTCGGGGCCTCGGGTACCAGGTTACTTCCGTGGTTAGTGGCCCCATGTTAACTGCGTGGCGCAGGCATGTGCGGACGTGTCTGAGATACTCTCCTGTCCCCAGAGTCCTGAGGAGCTGGCCTTGTGCCGACCGTTGAGGTTCTCTCAGGGTCCCTCTGGGATTGAGGGGGGCTGATTATTGGGCCAGACTATCGTGAAGGACCTCAGAGGTTTGCCTTACAAACCAGGTCTTCTCAAGAAATCTCTCTTCTGGAATATTCCTTGTCCAATGCTAACCAGGCTGACGATTCCTGGCCTTTAATCTGTTTGTTAGCATCAGCTACCACCCCGAGCAGAGGGAGCGAGGAGGTGCAGGTACGAGGACACAGTGCCTCCCGGGGGCGCTCTGTGCTGTGTCTGCAGCGATGGGCCCCGGGCCTGTGCCCTCACAGCTGAGCGGCCGGGCTGGTCCGAGGGGCGAGGGAATCCAGGCAAAGGATAAAGGGCGGGCAGTGCCTAGTGTGTTCCTTTTTGTGAAATATTTTCCAGAGATAGAGACCACAGATGTTAAAATCTGTTGAGTTCAGCTTACAGAGTTCCAGGCCTAAATGACCATCCCGTCACTTTTCTGGAAAAAGAGGCTCTGTTCCCAGCAGACGTGTGTGCACGCCTGCCAACCCTCCTCTCCCGCCCCCCGCACTAACTGTCCTGCTGTTTGCTCATGCCAGCCAAAACCCGGGCAGCCGACTTACTGGTGAACCCCCTGGACCCACGGAACGCCGATAAAATTAGAGTTAAAATTGCTGACCTGGGAAATGCTTGTTGGGTGGTAAGTGGAATTTTCTTTGTAAAACATTCTGGTCATGGTCGTGTAGAAGATGCTGTTTTCCTTTTTAACGTGCCCTGGTAATGCGGTGTGTTCCCTTTCAGCACAAACACTTCACGGAGGACATCCAGACGCGGCAGTACCGGTCCATAGAGGTGCTGATCGGCGCGGGGTACAGCACTCCCGCGGACATCTGGAGCACGGCGTGCATGGTAAGGGCGGCGGGCCACTGCCTCCCGAGGAGGCTCATCACCGGGGCCCGTCCCGGCCAAGGTCTCACGGTGCTGCCGTCCGCGGAAGGCTGTCCACTGGGGGCGGGGGAAGGCGAGTTGCTGCCTTAAGTGTCCTCAGAATTGGAAGAACTCTTCTCGGGCATGTGCTGGGCTTGGTCTGGGCTTGGGAGAGAGGTGTGTCCTCTCAAGACCCTGGGCAGCCACCCTGAGAATCAGACCCTCCGCTGTGGTGCCAGTGACTTAGCTAATTCCTCCGGCGGCTGAGAGCCTGCAGGTTGCCTGCGGCTTCATGCTTCACTCACACTGTGGTCCAGCAGATGATTGTCTGCGTGTGGAGGCCCCTGGCAGGCCTTACTGGAGAGGAAGGTCACCCCCTCTACCATGTTTTGTCTCGTATTTTTCTATAAAGTCAGATCTAGAGAGTGCCCTGGCTTCTTGTTTGGGGCTGTCCAGTTGCTTGGAGACAGGCCCCTGGGACCGGACCTCCGTGGAGGACACGGTGATGCTCTCCTTGGGCCTCAGAGTCTCTCTTCTACCTGGTCCGTCCTTTTCCACGGCCGTTTTGGTGCGCCAGGAGTTGAGTGGTGCCTAGCTCTCCCCAGGCTCCTCCAGGCCTCCTTTCTCGTTCCTCACACGTGAATTGATGAACGTGCGCCATCCATAAGCCGGTTTCGGTTCTCTCTTTTGGCCCTCTCCCCTGTTTGCTCAGCACCTTCCTCCTCATGGCTGTGCTGGAGTCATGTGTTGGAAACAGAGTGTGTGTTGATTAGAGTGGCAGTTCATGCTTTCCCTATTTCATCCCCCACCCCCCTTCTCCTCTGATGTTGAAATGCAAAGACATGTGTGCAAAGCTAGGCACGTGTCTCATTCAGAAAATGCTGAATAATTAAATCTACTGTTATTCAAAGGTGAATATAACAGTTGAGTTTGTTGGATTATTTGTCCTTGATGCTCTGGCAAAAGCATTATTAATAGCACTAAAACGATATGAAAAAAAGTAGATGTTAGCAGGTTAGCATGATCTGAGGCAACAGATAAGGCAAACAGAACTGAAACTTTGCCTTTCTGTTCCCATGTGGCTCTGATGGATAATTCCAGATAATTCTGAAAATTGAGTTTCTCAGTAAGTATCAAAAACAAAGCATTGCTGTGACTGGGAATGGAAAAGAGTCTGTGGAAATGCGGTGTTTCCTCTGAAGCTCTAGCCTGCTGGAGAGAGGGATGAGACGCTCTGTGTGGCTCGGGAGGGCTGTGGGGGCGGGGAGGGCTGTGGGGGCGGGACGGGAGAGGGAGGCTCTGAACTGTGGGAGCTGCGTGGGAAGATGTTTCAGGCGGGTGAGGTCAGGCCTCGCTTGTTCCAGCAGCACAGAAAGGGCCACGTCAGGGTCGCCCTGAATAGACTGAGAACTTTTTCAACTCTGATATCCTGAGTTTCTAATTTTGGATGTTAAATGTTGGTGATATAACCAGAAAAATAGGACAAGATCACAGATATGGTTGAATAATGGTGGAGCAGGCAGTACAGGCCAGGCCAGGGTACCTGTCTTCCCTCCGCTGGAGAAGAATGGTGGCCTCGGCCTCAGCCACCGTCTCCTCCAGCAGCTCCCCTGCCCCCTCCTTTCCTTCCCAATAAATTAAAGCACACTCCCTCGGTACCACTTAGGAGGGTTTGAAAATGTTTGCCAACAGGGTGATTTTTCTGGGAGGTGCAGTCTTCGCTCCCCACCCCCACCCCTTGTCCCCGAAGGTCGTGACTGAGACAGGCTCCTGGGACCGGGCTCCCTTTGTTCTAAGTAGAGAACCTGGTAAAGATGAGGCAACGTTTCCACATCCCTACCCTGTTATCACAAGTTTAAAAACATAGCGGTATATTACATCCGTAATTCCAAGCCGAGTGAAGCTCTGGAGAGGAGAAGCCCAGCATCCGCTGGGAGTGAAGCGGCACCAGCCCTGCGGAGGCTGCAGTGGGGATGGCGCTCCTGCGGGCGGAGCCCTCAGAGAGGCAGCACGAGGCCCCGTGGCCGGGGCGTCAGGTGTGAGTGCCTGGGGCCTGTCGCGCTGTGCAGGTCGAGGTACGGCTCCTCCGTCTGGTCAGAGCCCTGCACAGCCTCGGATCCCATGGCGAGTCTGAGTCTGTGCAGCGGGCACTTGCCTTGGAGCTCCCATCTGCCTTGGGTCTTTCCTGTGAGGGCTCTACGGTTCCCTCTGGGCTTGTACGGTATTGAACTGCTTGTGTCCCAGTCTTCCCCAGGTAAGGCCATTCAGTGTGAAATCCAGTTGTTTCTCTTGGGACTTGAAGCCAAAGGAGAGGTTTTGTGCCCTGACCTGGGGTTGGGTTGTTTACTGGCTGGAGAGGAGAGGCCCTGTCCTCGGGCTGCAGCCCTGGGGCAGCTCGGACTTCATTCAGCAGAGCAATAGTAGTTGCTGTCTTTATATATATTATTACCACATTATTAAACTCCTAGTCCTGAGGTTGTGTGTGTGTGGTGGAAATGGGAACAGGTGGCCTCCTCCACACAGGTGTGCGAAGGACAGACGGTGGCCACCAGGCAGCCAGCTCTTCTTGTCCTCCGCGGAGGGCTGCATGGGGATTAGGTTCCTCCCGGCGCCCAGACACAGGGCAGAGGGCTTCTTAGTGCTAGGCGTTCCTTTGGTTGAGCCAGACATGAATGACATGACGAGGAGATGCTGAAAACAGCCCCCTTAGTCACTAGGACAGGAAGGTCTTTGCTTCAGGAGATGACGGCATCCAGGGCCCAGGTTAGCCTGCTGGTTGAGGGCAGGCTCTGGAGGCAGAGACCTCGGCCTGGTCCAAGTCCTCCTCCAGCCACTGGAGGCCAAGCACGGGTCCTGGCCGGCCCTCCGCACCGCGTGTGGGTGCGAGGCCATGTCTGTCCGCGTCCGCTGAGTAAGGCCAGTGCGTTGCCCTCCGTCTTCCAGCAAAGGAGACGTAAGGTTACTTATGGAGCTCCACCGTTTTTGGGAGGGAGAAAAACAGGGTGTTGAGGCCTTTTAGAGGCTTTTGGTCCGATTGAGATCCTTATGAAATGTAGGTCTCTTTTACACGGAGGAAAGCTTGGGGCCAGTCTCTGAAGTGCTTAGTCTGTCATCTGTTGTGTTCTAGGCGTTTGAGCTGGCGACGGGAGATTATTTGTTTGAACCGCATTCTGGAGAGGACTATTCCAGAGACGAAGGTGAGTATTGCTGCCTGCCCATGCCTTCGTGTGGGGCTCCTGCCCGAGGGTCCTGAAGTTTTGGAGAGTACTGTATCTTGTTCTGAAATAGAGCTATGTACTGGTTTTTGAACACCAAGTTCAGATGATTTATTTATTTATTTTTTTAGCTTAAGCAGCCCCTTCAGTGTTAGGGAATGGGCAGAGCTCCCGGAGAGCCCTCCCTCCTGCTGCCCACAGGCCCCGGCCCAGCGGCCAGACGAGGACAGCTGTACACAGCCCGGGCCTCTGTGTTCCTTTTGCCCACTGATCCGCTGCTCGTTTTCCTCTCCTGTGTGGGGCCGAGCTGAAACCCAGGGGATTTGTCTTGAATCCCATCTGTGACCTGGCCATCTCTATGCTGAGTTGCTTGCGATGCGGGGTGGCCTGGGATGTGCTGATACCCATCACTGTTAATGCTCCCGATGGGGCCTGAGGCCCCTGCATGGGTGTGCTGCAAACATTGTTGATTTGAATCTATTTCTGAGTTTTTACTAATTTCAGTTTTCTCCCTCTTTTACCCCCTCCTTCCTTGTGCCTGCCCATTCCCGTACCCTTTTTTCTCTCCTTTGCAGACCACATAGCCCACATCATAGAGCTGCTGGGCGGTATCCCAAGGCACTTTGCTCTGTCTGGAAAATACTCGCGGGAATTCTTCAATCGCAGAGGTAGTACCTCTTCTTTCCAAAGCGCCACGATGCAGACAGAAACGGAATGGCAGCTCCTGGTTTCAGCCTTCATGGTGACACGGGCATTTCTCCTAAATTTAGAACGCAGCCGGCAGGATTCGGTGCCGGTTTAAAAGCTGAGGGTGAAACTACACGTGGCCCAGTACTCGCCACCTGTGCGCCAGCTCCTCTGAGGGCCCTGGGCGGGGCCGCCCGGCCGCACAGCGGAGCCAGAGCTTTGGCCGCCCAGGTGCTCGGTTTCTGTCTGCGGCAGTGGCTGTGTCTGCATGCTGTGTGCTGATTAAACTGTCCTGTGTTTCTGTTTTGCTGGTAATGTTTCCCAATGCAGATCACATAGCATTGATCATTGAACTGCTGGGGGAAAATCCCTCGAAAATTCGCTATGTTGGGGATATACTCCAAGGAATTTTTCACCAGAAAAGGTAACGGTACTTATGCAACCCTAATTTCAGCAAAACCCTCTTCCAAGAGGAGAAATTATGCTTTTGCATTTGGGCATTGGAGAAAAACCTGGACTTTCACAGCTGGGGTATTCTGCTGAAGAAAGCTCCCAAGAAATAAACTTGAGTGAGCCATCTGAGCCTGTGGAGTAAGAATTTTGTAAGGGACAGCCTTCCTAAAATCTTTTGTCTCCTGCACACCTCTTCTCCTGCTCTGAGTACCGATCTGTGTACTAAAGTATTTATAAGAGGAGTTAGAAACCAGCTAAGCTTACCTTTATGTTTTTGTGCTGTGCATAGAGCAGCAGCAGCCCAGATCCTTGCCTTAGTGACCCCCACTGCCGTCCTCTGACCTGTGTGAGGTGTCTGTGCAGTGACATCCATTGAGCTCAATTTCTGCAAATCTGCTCCTGTTCTCTCCCATTGCAGGACCTCACATTATATTATAAGTGACTTTACTTTAATATTATTGTTCTTATTGATCCTTCCTTGGCATGGCCTTGAACAGCTGTTTCTTTGCCCGATATAGTCAGTCCCCTTATTAGTGATCTATTTTAAAAAAAAACACCAAGGTATTATTTTTAAAGAGCCCCTCCCCAGTGCTATAGTCTTTTGTGTGAGTATAGTTAGTCCTCTTAATTTATGATTTTTCAGCTTAATTTTTTTATTGTTGTTAGAACCTTTAAAATTGGTATGACCAGAACATGGAGTTACAGAAATCCCTGAAAATCCCAGATACTCTCTGTCCCCTGCCCTAACCTGACTTTTGTACCAATTTAACATTTTATTTTCCCATGAGATAAAGGAATTCTTGTAGAGTAGTTACCCCTATTTTTTGTTGTTAATTCTCACCCAAGGATATTTTCCCATTGTGTTTTAGAGAGAGAGTGGAAGGGAAGGGAGAGACAGAGAGAGAAACATTGATGTGAGAGAGGCACACTGATTGGTTGCCTCCCACAAGAGCCCTGATCAGGGCCGGGGATCAGGGATTGAGCCTGCAACCAAGGTACATGTCCTTGACTGGAATCGAACCTGGGATCCTTCAGTTCGCAGGCTGACGCTCTATCCGCCGAGCCAAAGTGGCCAGGCTAGGGTAGTTATCCTTTATTATGCACTTGGGTGATGTTCAGCTCACCATCCTGTTTTGTCCTGTAGGTTTTATTTCCCTGTTAAATACACAGGAAAGCCGAGAACTGACCGTGGGAAGATGTTCACCTGCTCCACTTCCTGGAGCACATTAACCACAGCCAAGCTTTTCTGGGACCACCCAGTGGGCAACCTGTGATATGTGAAACTGGATGCTGTTATTTTTTTACTTCCTTTTTAAGGCTTACCACAGGAGCAAGAATTGTCAGGGAATACGGTTTATCAGACATCCGGTATTCATTTTGGTTCTGAGACTCTGGTCTTCGAGTCTGGGCCACAGGAGCGAGAGAGAAAGTTCCCCTTCCCACCCGCAGGCTCCCACCCAGGCCTCTGAGCAGCCGGAGGCCGCCTGTGCTCCGGGCGGTGCTGCCCTGAGGTGCCCGCCTGTCAGCTCTGCCGCAGGCTGTGTCCTGGCGGAGCAGCCCAGCAGTGCTGCGGGCCTGACCCTCTCACCATGTGGGCTGCCTTCTGAGGGTAGGCTGAGGAGTCTGCCCTTTCCTGCCTGTGCACAGACAGCTGGAGAGTTCTCCCTTGTCAGCGTATGCGGGCTTGCATATACGGTTCTTTTTGAGGTGCCTGTTTAAAGGTGACCTGCAGAGTTGAAATGCATTTAGCGTTCTTGGTGTAAAAACTCATGCTTGCCCCAGGTTTTGTCTTCATAGTCCCCATATGTGGTGTAAAACTCATAATTCTGGAATATTATAATTTTATGGACAGAATAATTTATTCCCCTTCACAAATCACTTAATATTTAGGAGACATAATGGAAGTACTTCACTTTTTCCCCCTGAAAAGTAACCTGGTAATCTGGGACTGGCAGATAGAGTCCCAGTCCCAAAGCCTGCGCTCCGGAGGAGCCCTCCCTGTCAGCGTGACTGGCCTGGCTGGTGAGGCAGCCGGGGGCAGGGTGCTCCTCTAGTAAGTAGCCTCGCTGGTCTCCTGTTTGCACACACATGTGTGAGAGCTGCTGCTGATAGGAAGGGAGAAAGGCTTAAAAATGAAGAGTATCACCATGAAGTGTCATGAAGTGCCTACTGGCAAAATTTGTTTCAGCAAAATGTATCTTGGTATATTTTCCTAAGAGAAAAAACTGTCAAGGCAAAACAAAAAAAATGCTGTAACTTGTGTAGGAGCCACTTACATCTTATTTTATTTTTACAGTAAGTGGTGGCGGTGCAGGTGCTGTTTCTTGTGTGGTGTTTGCAGGGCTGGAGGGAAAGGGGGGCCTGACTACTCCGATGAGCCTGTACTCATCATTTCTGCCACGGGTAGATCTCCACGTTTGGGAGCTGAGGGTTTGTTTTAACCTTTGTCAGCTAGTGAAATGACAGCATTTCTTATCATTGAGTTAAATGTAAGAATGTGTCATGTAATCATAGGGCATGGGCGAGTTTATTTCATACTTTTGTTATTGTAGTTTTTTGCATCATGTATTTTTTCCCACCTATCCACATAATCCACATATTCTTTTTAGAGGCAATTCGGTATTCTGTTATATTGCAATATTATTCTGTCTTCACTGCCTACTGGTGTTTAGGACTATTCTGAATATTTTCCCGTTATAGGCAGCATATTTGCACATACAGTTTTTTATGTGCGATTTACCTGGTCATGTTAGATATTTTAGGCTGTTTGGGAATATTATTTTATTAGTTTGTGATAACTATTAATAGTTAGGACTGAATAGCTTTCACAGCCTTTAAGCACTGAATTGTTTTCATCACTGTTACGCAGACTTTAAGTCATCTTTGGGATAATCCATATTTTCACTAAAGAGTGTATTTACTTTCATGTCTCTTGATGGGTTTTTGTTCCTATAAAAACTGGGATCCTGGGACTACATGTCTCGGTTGTTCCAGGCAGACACTGCCTCTGGGTAGTTTTATTCATTCCCAAACCTGGAAAGTGTTTCTTCTAAGTCAGAATAGATGAGTGTAAATGGAGTCTGTGTGTGTGTGTGTGTGTGTGTGTGTGTGTGTGTGTGTGTCCCCGTTACCAGAGAGCTTGTCTTAGCCTGTTATGTGTGAACTTTCTCCCCTTGCTTGGATATGATCAGCATTCACTATAAAATCAATAGAGCTGCATTATGGAAAATACAAGAAAAAAATCTTATTACAGTGCTGTGTGTGTGTGGAGGGGCACCTGTTTTATATCTTTTTTTTTTTAATATATTAAAAAATAATAATACTGGGGATGTGCCTGCAACCAGGTTACATGCCCTTGACCGGAATCGAACCTGCAACCTTTCAGTTCGCAGGCCCACACTCTATCCACTGAGCCAAACCGGTTTCGGCGTGTTTTATATCTTTATGGGCATTTTGAAGATCACTCTTGTGATCAACATGTAAAACATAGTTTTCACATTCATTCTTTTACTACCAACATTTTACCATATAATTCCATGTTATTAAGTAGTATTAAATAATATTCATCAAGTAGGTATACCACAGTTATTGTCTTTAAACACTATTCTCCTATTACTGACCATTTGAAATATTGCAAGTATATATACTTTTGCAGTTTGCATATTTGGGAGGTGTGTGTGCCAGGGTTTATTTTCTTATGCTGGTCCCTAAAACTGGAATTTTGGTTTGAGGGAGATGAACATTCATGATTGCTCAGACTTTGTCTGAGGGTGGCAGGTCCACTTCCCCATATCAATAGACCTGTCCTGCAGACTGGAAGCTTTTCTCCGTCCACAGTCCTCACGAAAGAGCCAGAAGCTGTAATAACAGGTTTTTAAAATATATGTTTTTTTATTGAATTGAAGGAGGAAGGGAGAGGGAAAGGGAAACATCAGTGATGAGAGCAAATCATTGATTGGCTACCTCCTGCATGTGCCCCGACAGGGAATCAAACTGTGACCTCCTGGTTCATAGGTTGACACTCAGCCACTGAGCCATGCCGGCTGTGCTAAATGTTTTTATTCAGAATTCTGTGCACATCGTGATTACAACTCTGTAGATATAGCAGCTCATAACAATGTACATAGAAAGAGTATAGACTCGAAGAAAAGATCCCAGTGGTGGGATTACAGTCACTTCTGTGTTTATAATTTTTAAAAATATATTGATTTTTAAAAATTTTTTAAATTTTTTATTTTTACAGAGCAGAAAGGAGAGTTATAGAGAATTAGAAACATTGATGAGACAGAAACAACAATCAGCTGCCTCCTGCACAACCCCTACTGGGGATGTGCCCACAACCAAGGTGTACATGCCCTTAACTGGAATCGAACAGTCCGCAGGCTGATGCTCCATCCTCTGAGCCAAACCAGTTAGGGCTGTGTTTATAATTTTTTGAGATGTTCTTTTATTTTCTTTATGGTTAAAGAAAGAGGAAGAGCATATCTAAATTGAGTTGAATAAGTGGGTGAAACAGAAAGCCTTCTAAGCACAAAACTGGATGTCTGTTAATGCATATCATGATAAAATTCCCCGCGTTGGTTAAACTGTGAAAGGGGAGAAATTGGCCCTGGCATGAGGCGTGCCCATAGGGTGCCCGCAGGACTCTGGCTTGCCGTGGGCCCGAGAGGGTGTGGGGTGGAGGGCAGCTGGTCTGTATGCCCCGTGGAGGCCTCTCTGGGCAGGGGTGGCTGTGTATGAAGATTTCTAACAGGTAGAGAAAACGAGTTAATCATAATGAAAGTTTTCCTAGGGCTTAAAGATCACTTTTTCTCCTATCAGGAAAAGTGTTTACAGTTACTGCCCATTTACTAGCTTATTAGTCATTCTGTTATGTCCATCGGGCTGCCTGGGTTTATACCGCAGCCAGCACAGTTTGAAAAGAATAACTTCAAGGTTTGTAAATGGATGCCCTGATGTCTTAGATTTTACAACGAGTGTGTAGAAAGGAATGGTATTTGATACAGGTTGGCATCTGGAGCTGTGCTGCCTCATAGACTAGCCACAAGCTACTTACATTTAAACACATTAAAGCTGGAATGCCTTAGCAACACTGACCACATTTCAAGTGCTCGGTAGCCACAGCCAGCCTGCATTGTCCACTGGAGTGCAGATGGAGTGCACCGCTCCCATTGGATAGCACTGTTCCAAAGGGAAGGATGCGAAATAGCGGCCCATGGAGTTTAAATAGCATGATCTTAAAGCTTTTTCTAAGCAAAGTTGCAAAAAAATACCAAATGGGAGTGGGAGTGTCTCCGTCGGTTTTGCAAATGGAAACCTCTTGGGCGTGCTCATCAGGCCCTCCTCATTTAAAAAAACCTAGAGTCCACGTGAGCGAACTGGTCACTGTTAAGTTAATGCCTGTTTACATTGGCCAGGCTTACTTGTAGATGACACGCTCAGGTACACGTAATGATCATTCTTGAGGAGAAAAGCTGGCCTCTTCGTTGTTGCATAGCGTTAAGCAGGTAGGTGTCTGCTTCATAGGAAGAACCCGCCTAGACCAACGGTAGGAAGTGCACGCTGGGAGCTCTCCTGACATGTCCGTTTCCCCTGCAGGAGAACTGCGGCACATCACCAAGCTGAAGCCCTGGAGCCTCTTCGATGTCCTGGTGGAAAAGTATGGGTGGCCCCATGAAGATGCTGCACAGTTTACAGATTTCCTGATTCCGATGTTAGAAATGGTTCCAGAAAAACGAGCCTCAGCTGGCGAATGCCTTCGGCATCCTTGGCTGAATTCTTAGCAGATTCTACAAATATAGCATTCTGAGCTAGCAAGTGTTTTCCAGTACATTGGACCTAAACGGTGACTTTCATTCTTTTAACAGGATTACAAGTGAGCTGGCTTCATCTTCAGACCTTTATTTTGCTTTGAGGTACTGTTGTTTGACCTTTTGCTTTTGTGCACTGTGATCCTGAGGAAGGGTAGTCTTTTATCTTCAGCTTAGTAGCTTACTGACCCACTTTCTTCTGGAAACAATACCATGTCTCTAAGCATTCTTTTTTGTGTGACATTCAAATGTCAGTTTGTTTTTTTGAAAGAAAAATACTTTCCCCCCTTGTGTTTTGGCAGGTTTTGTAACTATTTATGAAGAAATATTTTAGCTGAATACTATATAATTTACAATCTTAAGAAATTATCAAGTTGGAACCAAGAAATAGCAAGGAAATGTACAATTTTATCTTCTGGCAAAGGGACTCATTCCTGTATTATAGTGTATGTAAATGCACCCTGTAAATGTTAATTTCCATTAAACATAGGATGGGAACTCCAGTTTCAGAAAAGTTACCAGGTCTTGAGTGCTTTGTAGTCTAAGTTGCATGCAGTGGACTTAGCTCCAGGGAGTTGTACAAACTTCATTCCATAACAGTCCTTTTTCTGTGGATTTTAAACAGAGTAGCTCTGGGTTATGTCATTCCCTATATGGCACCTAAAGAGAGAAAAAACATACTTCCCATTCTAAAGTACGTTTTATAGTTTAGCATTCCTTTTTCTATTTTTGCATATTTTAAAAGCACTTTTAAGAAAAAAGCAGCAATTTCCCTTTTAAAATGTGATGGCCTGGTACCATGTGGTGTTGCCTCCTCCAAACACTGTAAGTGAAAGTCTACGTAGATAAACTGGACAGAGAAACATGTTCAGTGTGTGAAATGAAAAATATATATTTTTGGAAAATCTCGCTCGTGTGTGTCTAGAACCAAGGTATGGCATATGCAATCTGCAGTGTAATGGGCGGAATACGAACAACTCAGAGGTAACAGTGATCACATTCATTCTGTAGGCATTTTTTATGTGTGACTACAAGTTTTACTAGTTTCACTGTCTTTTTGTGCATTGAAGTTGAGAAAATGATTTTCCCTTTGCAGGTTGCACACAGTTTTGTTTATAATTTCCTTAAAATTATAGAATTCAGGACACAAACCATAGTAGGCAATACAATTTTAGGATGTAATATATGAGGTCTATTTAGCCTCTTTTAGAAGTCAGTGGATTGAATGCCAGTTTTTTTTTTTTAAATTTTACATTTAAGGTGCCTCCTTTTTCTTGACTTTGTCTATTAACATTTATCCATATGCCTTTGCAATAACTAGATTGTGAAAAGAGAACAAGTGTTGTAACAATAATCCATTGTTTGAGGTGCTTGCAGTTGTTTTAAAAATTAAAGTGTTTTTGGGTTTTTCCCCCCCCAGACAACGCCTTGGTCATTGGCCTATATTTGAATCCGTAGAATGAACAAACATTTGCTATCCTTTTAGTGTAGTGTACCCAAAACTAAAGTAAATATCAGCATTCCTATTGTAGGAAATGTAGTTCTATAACATGAATTAAGGTTTTATACAAGGAAGTAATTCATTGTTTTGTAAGGGTACAGGATATGGATTTAGAGAAGATGCTGCAGTAAGGATTTAATACCTAGGGTCTCAATGATCCCTTTTCATTTATGTTTAATGAAAAACATTACTTATACTTTGAGTATTAAAAATTCTTTTTTTCAACAGTGTTCACTGTGAGGGAACAATACATATAATCCTCTTTGGAGTGAGCATTAGATCACCTATTACTGTGAGGTGGAACATCCTGTTCATTTATGAAATGTGCTTGTATGTTTTTCTAATGAGGCTATATGTTATCAGACAGGTTCTATGACAGATGGTGGCTATAGACCAGTGATGCTATCCAACATTTCCATAGGAACCATATTTTTTTCAGGGCTGTAGCACTCTTGAATGAAATTTATCTAATGCAATTTTGGCTGTTAGAAAATTTAACTAGTTTATGAATTTTGGAAGGATCTGTTCCTCATGATAAAATAGTCCACCTAGTTTACAATGTAAAAAACAATTATTCTTGCCCTGGCCTGGTGGCTCAGTTGATTGGAGCATTGTCCTGTACACCAAAAGGTTGCAGGTTTGATTCCTAGTCAGGGCACATACCTAGGTGGGGGGTGTGACCCTCAGTCAGGAAGTAATAAATGGATATTTCTCTCTCTCCCTTCCTTCCCCTCTCTCTGAAATCAGTGGAAACACATCTTCAAGTCAAGATTTTTTAAAAATGAACAATTGCTCTATAAAGAATATATGTTTGAATTAGGTATAGCGTGATTTTAGCAGATTCTTAGTGACTTAATGATAATGCATATAAAGCTAACGAACTGCCGGTAACACAAAACACTATAGCCAGTGATTTTAGTCGAATGTTCTATCTTTTCCTCTAGTCCATGTAAAGTCTTCACGGAAAAATGACAAGCAGTGGATTATAGCAGATTCAGAAGCTGGCTGTCTGGAAATTAGAACTTCCCCAAGGCAGAGAAAAGGTCAATATAAGAGCTTCAAAGAAAGCATACATTTTTAAAGGTGAAAACTGATTCACTAATTTGCTTCTTCCTGTTCCTGGATCATCTGTATCTATTGATAGTTAACATAACTATTGTTTTCTGCTGGGGTAGAGAGCTTTAGTTTTTATCTATAATTGAAATTAATTCCTAAATTCCACCTTTTTCTTCCATTAATATTTTTAACTTTAATGAAATTCTGGTAAATTATTTTGAGAGTGTATGCATCCTTCATTATCAAATCAAATAACTATATAAGATTCTGCAATTAACAGAAAAGGTTCTATATACATTATTAGGCAATCCATGAGGAATTAAAAATCCTTTAAAGAGATGAAAATGTTTCACTATGCTTAGTTAACTTTGTCCTAGTGTTTGAAAACTGTCGGGTTGGATAATGTGAAAGCCATTTCTTCTTGGACAAGTGTTTCTTTTGGCAAAGTAGAATTTTGTTCAATAAAGGCAAGGGTGATAAAGTTGACCCAGTTCTCCTAAAGCTTGAAGCTGATTAGGATTGATCTATCATTAGCTATTTTCAAAAGGAAATGGAAATTAAAAGTGTATAACATGACTTCTACAGTATTGCCAAATCTTAGTCATTTTAGTCTGTTTATGTTTTTCTTCAATGCACAGAATTTGTAAACTGTGCCAAATTATGTCAAGTAATTGGATGATGAAAGAAGTCTTGACAAATAGTCATTACTTTTGGTTGTACTTAATTAATTCCCTGAAAGGTAGAGAACAAAAGAATAAGCATTTTTTATTTTTTCAAAATAACTAGCATTTTATATTTTTGCAGTAAAACGATCACTTTGAGAGAACTAAGAATAATGTCTTTTTCCTTTAAATTTTGTATATACAAAAAAATTTTAATCCTATTTTCTAAAATTCCAAAACAAGACAGTAAATGTTAAATTAAGGGTTTCAAACAATTCTGATTAATCAACAGGACATTTTAGACTTGTTTTAAAATGTACAAATTAGATGTTCCTGTGTGTTTAGGCAAATACACAATATTGTGAAACAGTTGTAAATTATAGTGAAGTAGAAGCCTGGTGCACGACATTCGCGCACTGGGGAAGCAGCGCTCCCTTAGTGGGAACACACTTACCACCAGGGGACAGCTCTTGCATTGAGTGTCTGCCACCTGGTGGTCAGTGAGTGTCATAGCGACTGGTCATTCCAACATTTGGTTGATTCGCATATTAGCCTTATAGGATAACAGTATCTGTGCAATGGTATTCGCGCACTGGGGAAGTGTTAACTGCAGAATCTTATATAGTTATTTGATTTGATAACGAGGGCGCGTGTCCCCTCATGTCCCAGACTTTGAGGGCACGTGTCCCTTAGTCCCGGGCCTGCGTCCTCATAGTCTGGGACCCCTCGGGGAGCCTGCCTAAGCCGTCAGTTGGATATCCTTAGCGCTGCCATGGAGGCAGGTAGAGGTGCTTGCCAGCCGTGAGCCCGGCTTCTGGTTGAGCAGTGCTCCCTCAGTGGGAGCACACTGACCACCAGGGGACAGCTCTTGCATTGAGTGTCTGCCCCTTGGTGGTCAGTGAGTGTCATAGCTACTGGTCATTCCGACGTTTGGTTGATTCGCATATTAGCCTTTTATTATATAGGATAACAGTATCTGTGCAATGGTATGGGTTCAGTCTGTGTGAGGTCAGATATAGTGTACAGAGCATTTATATAACCTAGTTTCCTGTCGCTCCTGCTCCTTAACACTGACCAGCAGAAGCATTACAGGAACCCTCACTGCTTCTTGACGCTTGCTGCAGTCCATTTGAGGTAGTAGTTGCTAAGGAAAATTGAAGGCTCCTTATTAACTATATAAAAATAAGTAAAACTTTTGTAAAACACTTGCTTAAACAGACCCAATCTCAGAAGTTGTACAGGACAATTTGATAAAACTGACATAATTGTGATTTATTAACATGAATTAAAATGTCCAACCAGTGCTTCAATGTGACAGTATATTTAAAATAAAAAAGAAATTAAAGGCCATATACTGTACTACTTTCACAAAGATCACACAGTTTTGCAAAGACTTGTAATATGTACAATGCTATATATCAAATGAGAAAAGCTGTAAGCAATATATATGCAAAAGAATTATAGTATTTACAGTTTGTCAGGAGACATTAAAAATCATCTATACATTAAATTACATTTTGCTTGCAAATAACCAATAAAACAATCTGTATTGCATTTTTATATCTAAGATGCATTCGCAGAACTGCTGACGGAAAAAAAGAAAAAAAAGAAAATCCTCATAGTGCCATTGCTTAGCTCTGTACTTAATGCCTATGTATAAAATAATATAGAAAACATTCACTAAATGAATTTAACTGCAACAATAAAATTTAAAGATTATGTAGCATTAACTCTGCCAGAAAAAAACAGCTGGAATGTTCCACTTACAAAACAAAGGTAACTAATACTGGCTTAATAGCACATTTTTAAAGGAATTTTTGAAAAGCAAAAATGGGAACGATACAATGAAAGAGCACTGGTGTTTTTTTGTTTGTTTTTTAATACAAAGTTTCATGTACAAGCTTTAAAAAGTACCTTAATAGGTACATATGAAATATACAGTTTATCTTACAGAACATTTTAAAAAAATGTTTTGGGAGTCCATTTTAATGCCACCCTGAACCATGGTAACTGTTCTGAAATGTTGGTGGCACCTGTGCTCTGTGAATTGGAATCTGTCCAGGCACTGGAGATGCCTGCTGAGGTCCTTGAACCCCGTGTGGCAGAGCCACAGAGCCAGGATGGGGACAGAACCCTGAAGCAGGTGTTGGAATACTGTTTGGTCCTTGGGGCTGGAGATGAGGACCTGCGACTGGTAATGGACAATGTGGCCCTGTTCCAGAAGGCTGGTGTTGGGCTCCCGGTCCCAGAGCGGTGTGATGTGTAGCTTGTGAGGGATATGGTGGTACAGCTGGATGAGCACTTGAAGGAAAAAGTGGAGGTCCTTGATGAGGTGGATGGTGTAAGGCTTGAGCTGACGTGGTGTGATGCCCAGAAGCCAAAACACTGGAAGGTGGAGGAGGTGGTGGTGGGGGTGGGGGTGCTGAATTTACAACATGCTGGTGTTGTGCTTGTAGACCTTGGAGTCCTGTGGAAGGATGGGGCGGTGGATGGTGATGAGGGGCAGGACCAGGAGGTGGAGGGGGTGGTGGCAAATGGTGTCCAACAGTTTGAGCATGAATATGTGACCCAGGGGTGACAGCGTGAACAGGTCCTACTACATGTGCCACAGAGTGTTGCTGATGGGAACTTGGCTGCTGTACAAGATGTGGTCCTGGAGCAGGTGGTGGTGGAGGAGGGGGTGGGACGACAGTAGCAGAAGTTGGATGATGAATAGTAGGGTTCTGAGAAGGCAAAAAATGCCCTGGAGTAACATGGTGTCCTGGAACTGTTTGCTGGCTTGTGGTGCCAGGAAGTGCTTGATTTGGTCCTGATGTAAACACAGTTTGTTGGGAAAGACTACCTTTAAGCTGATTATAATTCTGAAAGTTTGCAGAGGGCTGCTGGTTTTGATAATAAGACGAAGAAGAAGGAGGCGGAGGAGGTGGAGGGGGTGGTGCCGCACTGTTCAGACTTTGTTGGTTAAACTGACTGTATGTTGCCGAAGATTGTCCTGAGGGTGTCTGTGTAAATAACGCTCCAGGAGGTGCCTGCTGAGTACTGGCCTGAAGGTTCTGTGCTGCTGGGTAAAAGTTTCGCTGAGGTTCTCGCTGAGGTGTTCCAACTTGAGGTGACTGTGAGTGGTGAGGCCTGTAGGGAGACCCTAACTGCTGTGAAGGAGGCTTTGGTGAAAGATAGCCATGCTGGACAGGCGTGTGAGGCGTCGACGACTTGGGAGGATTTTCTGTGTGAGGTGATGGAGGACAGGGTAACTTCACTGGTGCAGGAGGCAGCTTTTGTGAAAGTTGCTCAGATGAGTTACGACCAAGTGGCTGAGGAGGAGGATTCTTTGAAAGTGCTTGGGGGTTATTTAGTAGTTGTTTTTGTTGGAGTTCTGTTTTCAGGTGAACACCATTCTCAACTTCTGACACACTACCTGTTGCCTCCCACTGGGAATCTGGTTTTGTGAGTATTTTCCCATGTTGTTGAACAGGAATTATAGGTCCTGGTGAGTTCGGCTATGAAAAGAAAAACAAATCATATAAACTATAAATATAAGAAAGGCTTGCTATATTGGTATTTAATGCTATTTAAATATCTAATGCTATTTAAAAAAGAGGTAGACTCAATTTTAAACTGAATCCCTTCAATTAATTTTTATTGAAGACAAGTTAAAGAAATAATGATCTTTAAATTTAATCTGCTTTTCCCCTAAGCCTAAGGATTAGGGCCTAAGCAATGAAATCTGTTTTTTAGCCCCATTCTGAAAGAACTCCAATCACACTTAGCAAGTTTTAATTCCATGATTGAAATTTCTACACCCAATCTAATGATAAATAAGTTTGTGTAAATAAACCATTCTGGTTATAACATCTTTTACATTGCTCAAATATAAATAATCCAAGTTAAATAATAATGACAAAGAAAAAGGAAATCAATTTCAGATTCCTCATTTTTAGTTTCCAAAGTTACTGCCACGTTAGATTATCACATCTATGAATTTCCTAGATAGCAATAGAATAGGGGTGGAACTCTTAGAGAAAATGTAAGCTACTGTAGTGCATTTAACACATTAGACAGTTTGGTGAAATTTTGACAGGAAGTGTCCAGAAATCAAAACTGGTATTTGATATAGCAGAAAAATCTCTGTGTACATCATCATGCACTTTTCTGAATGGCCATGTTTGGTCGTCAACATTATTACCTTGCTCATTTTTGAAGGGCTTTTACAAGCATTTTGGGAAGTATCTGGGGATGGACATTCATTTGTAGTCATGGATTCTAGATTTTCAGGATCAGGATCTATAATGCAGAAGAAATATATAGTAAGTACAAAATTCCACTATAGATGTTGCCTTTTACTAACCTTTCAAAGTAATGTGCATTCTAGTCAAACCAACTTTTTATAAAAGCTCTTTTCTCTTGGGTTTAAAAAGGCATGATAGGTCATCTGCTTACTGACCTTCCATAAATTCACTGAAAGAAGGGACTGGGCCCTTGGGTTGCAACTGGGGAATGTGATTTGAATGAGATGGAGGTGAAGACGGAACATGACTCGGTGAACATGGGACACATGGTGATTCTCCCCCTAGAGATGAAGCAGAAGCAGACCCAAAGAGAACATTAGAACTGCAAAGAACAAGGGGTTAGCTGACTCCACTTTTTGGCAAAGGAACAAGCTCACTTACCAATATCTTTATCTTTTCGGTGATCACTGAGAAGTAAAGCTCTCTGGTAACTCCTTTCTCTCACCTGTTCCACTGAAGTTGAGGCAGTCCTTTCAAATAAAATCATATCATCAATTCAAAGAAGCTACTGCTAGCCAGATTTTTCTTTGTCCCTTAAAGGTCAAATATGTCCTCTCAGAGAAGTCTTTGATCTTTTGGGAAACCGCTTTGGTATTAAGCTTTGGAAACAGCTTTTTTCCCCCCCTTTCTTTTCCTCACAGCTTTCAAAACAGATTTTTATCCTCATCTCTTTGAAATACTCAATTGGACTCCATTCCTTTGTCTTAAGCAGTTTCTTGGTGAAAATGAGGGGGGAGTTGGAGGGTTGTGTATTAACATTTAGAATGTCACTTCAGATTACCAAAGGTACCAAACACACCCTTTACAATTTACCTTATGTCCAGATTGTAAGGTTAGCAGGAAGCTCTCTGGGGCAAGGGGACCAAGGAGCAATGTCAATGTGGCCTCCTGCCCTTTGCCAAGACCCATCCTATTTCCAGCTGCTTATCCTACTGAATAGTTGATGATTCTTTCCAGGTAACTGGTAAAGAAATTGGAGGATGTTGGCTATGATAGAGGTTCTTTGGAGAGGAATATTTATGTGAAAACTATCAAGGAGTAACCACAATGGGCCTTTAACAACACAGGCAAATACATAGCTGGTTTAAACTCATTAGCACAGAGGCTCTTTAAAAAGTTATGTCCACAAACCTCTATTGCTTAGCCTTGGTAGAACAACAACAAAAAGGAAGACATTTCATTAACGAACCTTGTTCTTATCAGGACAGCAGTGTTCAACTCGTTATAAATAACAAAGACTATTTTCATTGTAAGGTATAGTTCTTGTAATTATAAAGTTACTAATTAGGTTTTTAAACAGGCTTACCATTGAACTGGCTCATTCTTCTCTGTGGCAGAAACTTCCTTAACAGGACAGTTATTGCTGGTTTCTTCCGAAGAAGCATTATAACCTGTAGCTGGTGTTGGTAAAGGTAGGCCGGCAGTGCTTTCTACCGACTCCCCGTTTTCACTCCTGTTGCCACACCCATCACCATTATTGCTCAAGTTTCCACTTGCATGAGGAGATACACTAACCAGTGGGAAGTGTTCTGTTTTAGAGCCACTTTTCCTCGCTTCACGTTGTCTTTTACGGTATTCTAATAAAGAAACCTTAAGAAAGGTAAGGAAAAGCAAATCTTTTATTCTTGTTTTATATGTCAGAGTCCATCTATTCTTTTTTTCTAAAGAGAATTACTATATTTATATTAGGAAAATTATGTAAAATAATTCTGAACAAATAATAATATAATAATTACCAAATGCCTACTATATACTAGGCATTGTATTTAATGATTTACATACATTATCTCATTTAATCCTCACAACAACCCTATGAAATAGGTATATTATCATCCCCATTTTACAGATGAGGAAATTGAGTAACTCACTCACTCAAGGTCACACAGCTGGTGAGTGTTGGAGCCGGGATTCGAACCTAGGTCTTACTTGAAAGCCCGTGCTCTTTCCACTATACTACATTGCTTCCCACAAAGTTGCCAACTGGATTCTGTTATAAAAATTAAAAGCACACATCACTAAAATTCTTTGACTTATAAAGCAATAAGCCTATTAACAAATATAATAAGTGTTGTAGCTTCTTCCATTCCTCTGAAATAAGGCATTCTGTCTTGCTATGTATGCAAAATGAATAATGGCGTCAAACCAGATAATTTATTATTTATATAATACTTTTCAAAATACAAATACTGAGGAAAGAGGCATTTCTATGTAAGGCTACTTCTATGTAAAATAAGGGTAGTACCAAATATACAACTTTGTTTTTTTCTTTGGGAAGTGGTTATTTTTAAAAGTTACTCTTTTGGTGAAAATAATCATCTCAAGGTTTTAATCTCTGAAACCATGCTTCTTATAAGAATTTTCTATATGACTATAGTGTTTTACTTCTCTGTCAATATTTTCTAATTAACTTGGCATTTACAAAAGGTTTGAAAATGTACATATCAAATATTCAACTTGAATACCTATATGAATGCCTTACATATAATACATACTATACCTACTAATTACCCTCAGGAGTATGAAAAAAACACTATTAAAAGTTCTATAAATCTTAAAAATTATAACCTTTTTCTTTTGTGGTGGATTCTGGGGTGTGCAACTTCCGTCGATCAAATTGTCATTAATAGTCCGTCCGAAACCAGATACAAGCCCATCTTCTGAAGTGCAAAACACAGGTGTTTTCATAAACATGCCTCTAGTATCATCTTGCATCAGGCATTTTGACTCACTTATTCGGAAGCCTCCTCCAACCTCCAACTGATGAGAGGGTGTCAGGTCCCTCAAGTTAGAGTTTACTGAGAAGTTAACACCTGTTCTGTCAGGACTCTTTACCCAGGAAGAATATATTGTGCCCCGTCCAGAGTGAGTACATTCCAGTTGGCTGTTAGAATCAGTTCTGTCGTGTGTAGGTGTTTCCATGCTTTTATGCAAGGCAGTTTGCTCGACGGCATCGAGTCCCAGGTGAAGGTCTGCAGCAGAGTCCTTTTCTCCAGGGCACTGCCTGTTGATTTCATTCCTACTCCTAGGGCTGGTATAACCAATAGTCTTTATTTCTTGCAGACCCAGTTCATTTAAATTAGAATTTCTAAAAGGCCCCAATGTTAACATGGTTGAAGATCTTTCATATCCCTGTTTAAAGAATAAAAACAAAATCACACAACCACATCTTGAGACTAATTTTTAAGTCTACTAATAATTGTTAAAGCAAAATAATGATACTAGGAAAAAGTCACCAATTTAAGTAACCTTTTTGAATATTTGAATAATCCCTTACCTCTTGACTGTAAGTGCGTCTCTTAATTTCTGGAGAACTTTCTGGGGAAGAAATATTCTATATAAAAAAATAATTAGAATTGAAAATTAAAATATATAACTAAATCCATGGTATAGAAATGAAAACAAATAGTTTGGTTTTAAACTGTCTTTTTTGTTTTATTTCCATTTCTCATAAGATCATTTGCTTTAAGGTCAATCTAATATATAGTCATTTAGTATGACTCATAAAAATGAAGGTTATGCTCATTTAAATAAATGCACGTTCCAAATTTTCTTTTAGTTTCTTAAAAACTTCTAACAATAAACCTGTTACTAAAGGAATGCCATCCCCATCAGGGTTTGGGTTTTTTTTTTGCATTTAAATTTCTCACCTCAAAGTGCATGGTATTTCCTGGTGTGCCAGGAGTTACTGGAGTAACTGGTGAATATATGGGCTTATAACCATTTCTACAAGCTTCATCATCTGATTTTATTCGTGGAGGAGTGGCAAATGATGGGTCCGTAGAAGTATTATCTATGTGAGTTGGTGTAGCATATGGTGAAGGAGTAGGTGTGGAGGTTTCTGAGTAAGCAGAATCCAGCAACTGATAAAGTCTTCGTTTTTTTAATGGTGTCGTTAAATCTGTTGGGTGAAATAATTTATAAATGTTACTGCTGGTATTTGATACAAAGCTTGAAACATTGACTACTACTAATGATGAATTTAATCCCCAAACAATTTCAGAGTTTTTATACATATTACTAATATAGAGCAATCTCTCTCACCCACCAAACTTAATTTCACTATTAACATGCATTATCTTGCCAAAAGGCTTTCAGACCTAGGGCTCTGAAGGAAACCTTAGAAGTAGATGCTAATTTAACTGAATTGTAAGAGTCCTTTTAAATCTGTTTGAAGAGCAACCAACCCAAAATCAAAAAATTCAACCATTCGCACCGTGGCACTGCAAATTAAGGTTTTCATGTCTATCTTCATCCAAAAGGTTGGAGGAAAGAAATGAGAATACATATAACAAAGTACTTCTTTTGTAAAGCATGTCATAATAAGTAGACTATTTACTTTGTTATATAAAGTTATGCACATCTTCCATATTTTTCACATTAAAGCAGTACTGAAAGAAATACCTGGGAAGGAACAGCTTTCATTTAATAGTAGAGGACTTTTATTTTCACCATTGATTAGTGGACTTCTGGATCTTTCTTGACAGGGTAAAATAAATCTATGTAAAATTGTTGAGTTTTCTTCTTCTAGAGCTTGTTTCAACCATCGCTGAAATATATCAAACAATAAATGAACAGAAATCAGTTTGTCGCTGTTTATGTAGCCTATAAATGTAGAGCTAATTCTAAAAGCATTTCACTACCAGGAATGGTAGTAAGCAATAGATTAACATTTGGCTCATCCTAGATTTTTAAATCCAGAAAAAGGTTACCTTCTTGCATGAGCCAGAAATGTTTTCAGTAGGTTCTTTTCTCCTCCTTTTGTCTGAAAGGAATGGTGAAGTGAATCTAATATAGTGCTTCGGAGTAGAGTACACGTGGGGGCTACAAGTGAGACCTGGCAAAGAATTTAGTTGTGTAGCTAACACTTCAGGATCTGTTGTTATGCGCAGAGGCCTTTCTGAAAGGCTATCTGAAGGTTTTCCTGTCTTCTCATTCTTCTCACTTAACCATTCATTGACCAAGTGCTAGAAAAAGAAAAATTCTGATCAATATATATGCAATTACTGATTCTCCTGTAGAACATTCTAAGACCCAATTTGTAATTGATGTATTACCTAAAATGATAACTTGAATAATTCAAACATTCATATATTATATGCTGTCCCCCGCAAAATCAAGTCATTCTACATTTCCTTGGTTATCACTAGTCTTATGCCTAATTTTTTTTTACACAATACTACTTTGTAAAAAACACACAATAACTTTTGTAAAGTAATAAAATCTAGGAGACTTCAGGACCATCTTATAAATACAAACACTAAATAAATAAATTTAGGTTACTGCTTCTATTCTAGGTATAAAATGTTTACTTTGTTAGAAAAATCTCATTTGGGGCAGTGCTTTTCTTTTTACTATATTCAGATGAGACCAGTGCATGTACATTAAAAAAAAAAAAAAAATGTCAGCATTGACAATCACTATTGATTTAAGATATTTGGCATTTGACCAGGATTTAAAATAAATTTATAGCATTGCAATCATTTAGTCAAGTAATAACAATAAAAGCATAATATGTTAATTAATTTGACCAGACAGCTAAACAGACCTTCCTAATGAAGCCATTGTCCTCAGGGCTGCTAGGGCTCAGGCAGGCCACCGAGGCTACGAGGGCCAAGCCCCTTGCACGAATTTGGTACATCGGGCCTCTAGTAACTAATAAGCAGGGATGATGTCATATTTGTAATCAAGAAAATAGCATCTTTTTTTAAACATGAGTTTTCCCTTTATTCAAAATAACAAAGAAAGAGTTGTGACTGTCTTTTGTCCTTCCAAAGTGGGCAAAAATAACTGCTCCTTCTTGAGGCAATGGCTTGTTTGCTCAAGATCTCACGAATTTCAAATGAAACAAAACTTGTGATTAGATCTTATCTCTAACTCTCTGATTCTCCATTAAAGTATTCTCCAGGGTCAGTTCTACATGTTTACTAAATATACTTCTCATGGTTTCACAGTATTGGCAAACTACTGAATGTGTTTAAGAACAAAGACAAGATAAATTAAATTTCAAAGCATTTTTAAAATATATTTTTATTGAGTTCATAGAGGAAGGAAGAGGGAGAGAGAGAAACATCACTGAGAGTCATTGATTGGCTGCCTCCTGCACATCTCCCAATGAGGACCTAGCACCCAATCTGGGCATGTGCCCTGACCTGGAATCGAACCTCAACCTCCTCAAGTTTCAAAGTATTTTGACGTTGAAGTTATGGAAGTATACATTTATGATCTACCCCTTCCCAAATTGCCTAAAGATTACTACTTCGGGATCTCTGCTCCATCCAGTCTGCTGTACTATATTCAAAAGTGGGAGGGAAGTCCTAACCGATTTCACTCAGTGGTTAGAGTATCCATGTGCTGACTCAAGGGTCATGGGTTCGATTCTGGTCAAGGGCATGTACCTCAGTTGCAGGTTCCATTCCTGGCCCTGGTCAGGGCACGCCCAGGATGTTTCTTTCCTCACCTCCCCCCTTCCACTCTAAAAATCAATGGGAAAAATATCCTCGGGGAAAGATTAACAACAAAAAGAGTGAGAGAGAAACAGAAGCTTCATTAAGGATGTTCTGTTATTTGTGAATTCAGGTAGGTTTATCTCAGTGAATAGTTTCTCATACTGCTTCATTAAATTTAATGGTAAGTTTTTCATCGCTTCTTGGCCTTTTGGCTAAGATCAAGTGTAAATTTAATGGTAAGTTTTCAAAGATTTTTATAAACTGATCTAAAACTATCCTTATGAATTTTCACACATTCTATGAAAATTCACAATTTCATCATTTAATTCTTATAATCGGCCTATAATATGGAATTCATAAAAAATATATATACGAAGACCAAAGAAAGAATAACATCTAAAACCAGTTATTTTTCTTAAGTGTAAACTTTGGTTGGGCAAATCATTCAAAGAAATCCTGAATCACAATTCTAAAAGTAGGTCTTGATAGACTCAATTGTTGTTATATTCATAACAATAAAGTAACCATTTATATTGACTAATTTTATAATCTTGCTATTCTTTTTTAGCTAAAAAGTATAAAAACTAGCAAATATTAAAACTGTGCCTCTTATTCTGTTTCTTATGAGATGTTAAAGGCTGAATTTTAAAAACAAGTATATTTCACATAAGATAGGAAGCTGTTTCTTACATTCATTAACAGCCATACCTTCTTTGTTTTGGGGTACTTTGTAGGACATTTATTAAGTGCTGGAACTTCAGATTCAGTAATTATTTCTGTTAGTGCAGTTTCAGTTTCTGGCTCTACTGCAGGTACAGTATTTTCAATATCATTTTGTTGTGAAGTAACTTCTATATCAGGAGAAGATGGCTGGATATCTGAACACATGCTGACAGTTCTGTGTCTCCGACGCTGCTGTCCAATGTGAGTTCTACTGCGAGAAAAACTTTTTCTCTGTTTAGTTCTGTTCACTTTGGCAGGGGTTGGCTTGCTAGCATTTTCTTCTTTTGCTTGTTCCTAATTCAAAATACAACAGAATAGAACTTTTAATACTATGTTTACATAAGTAAGAAGTTGAAATCTAATAGCGCTCATCTACTTCAGAAGCTAACTTTCCCAAATTTCTTTATGAATTCTAATATGTACAAACTGACATAATTTAAAAAAATTTTACTAAAAAACAAAACAAGAAGAATCTTTATCTCAAGTCTAAATTCTTATAGGATTTGAGAAATGCTATTGAAAGGCTAATATCAGACATTAAAAATTCTTTATAAATGTAATTAAATTGGATTTAATTATTGTAAAGAGTTTAACGGTGAAATATAACTTGATCTGAATACGAATACCTGAATAACTTCAGCATCACTAACAATCTGTGTATCTTTACATTCCGTTTTAACTTCAGTTTTAGCTGTGCTGATCCTTTCCAAAGCTTGTTCTCTTCTTTTCTCTCTTTTTTCCAGTCGGGCAAAAGCTTGCAGAATTGCTTCCATTTTCCTTTCTTCTCTTGTCTATTATATGAAATTTAAATTTTAAGTGACATAAATATCACTGCTCTAAAGTACAATTCAAAAGTCCAAATGTTTATGGCATGCATATATATATATAATTATAATTTTTTTTTATTGATTTCAGAGAGGAACGAGGAGGAGGGGGAGGAAGATCAATGGTGATAGAGATTCATTGACTGGCTGCCTCCTGCATGCCCCCTAACAGGGATGGAGCCTGTAACCGGGCATGTGCCCTTGACTGGAATTGAACCTGAGACCCTTTAATCCCTAGGCCAACACTCTATCCACTGAGCCAAACCAGTTAAGGCATCATGATAAATTTAGAAGATAATTTTTATGATGCTGTTAGCAAAAACACTTCTATGATGGTAGTTAATGGGGGAACACATTTATATTCATTCGAGATCTTTCAGAATCTCAAACATCTCGGTAAGCTCTGA
The DNA here is from genome assembly GCF_014108245.1 of Pipistrellus kuhlii. Taxonomy (NCBI): domain Eukaryota; kingdom Metazoa; phylum Chordata; class Mammalia; order Chiroptera; family Vespertilionidae; genus Pipistrellus; species Pipistrellus kuhlii. The sequence goes on along the minus strand of NW_023425405.1, from coordinate 50,158,363 downwards.
CATAGATTTCATGAAAGGGACACTTGGATGATTATGGGTAAAGCAAAACAAAACCAAAGGCTCAAAAAATAAATTATGTTTTGCTTTAACAAAATAAAATATTTCCCCCTCAATAATAGAAAAGTCAGCCTTTTAAAATACGAATCAAAGTTCTATGATGAAAAGGTTAAATTCATATAACCGTAAGGAGTGAATATGTTACTGACGTGGTAGCAGGATATCGTGTGGTGTGGTTGTGGGTTCAAATTGTGACTCTACCTGTCATTTACTATCTCCATGACCCTAGACAACTTAACTTTTAGAGTCTCTTATAAAATGTAATAATATTTACACTTCACCAAATGGTTACTTATTTCAAATAGAAAATAGCTGTTAAGTCTTTTTTAGCAGTACTTGGAAAATGGTAGGCATTCAGTGAGTGTTAATTACTTCTACTTTTGCTCCTTTGCCCTCCATTATAGTTCTTATATGGCATTCCTCTACCTTCTGCTCTTCCTGTCTTACCCTGACAGTTCAAAGGCAGGGACTGTGCAATAGCAATATTTCCTGGGGGAATGAATTCTTTTTGAAGAGAGAATATTAATACCAAGACCCAGAGCCTTGCCCAGTGGGTCTGGCAAATGCTTCAGCTTTCAGGAAGTACATCCATCAACTGTTCATTTTCCCAAATCAAAGAACCAGGCCATGAGGCTCAGATCCGTTTGTGTTTCCTCCTATATTGCCATCGATGTGGTGGGGAGATAGAAAGATCAGAAACTCAGGGTCTGGCTGAATGGTCTTTTTCAGTTGGAACTTTAGTTCCACTAATAAGCAAAGATTCAAGCATCAAACACCTACAATCTGGAACCTATTGCTTACTCTTTTCTGTATTCCCTTACTGAATATAACAAAGGCAGAAAAAAAAAGTAATATGTCAACAGAATTCCTCAGAGGATACCTATACGTTTCTAAGTAGTTAAATTGCCATACTGCAAACGTATCACTTTCACAAAATGTGTTCTCACCCTCTTTACTTTACAGGTAAGGAACAGGTCTAAAAAGGTAAGATTACTTGTTCATAGATACATATCTGCACCCTTTTACTAGAAGTGGAAGTTTTAAAGGTGAATTATTTACTTAGATAATTCATCCCTGGTCTTTTAAATCACTTTAAAAAAAATATATATATATATATTTTATTGATTTTGTACAGAGAGGAAGGGAGAGAGATAGAGAGTTAGAAACCTCGATGAGAGAGAGAGTCATCGATCAGCTGCCTCTTGCACACCCCCTACTGGGGATATGCCCGCAACCAAGGTACATGCCCTTGACCAGAATCGAACCCGGGACCCTTCAGTCCCCAAGCCGACGCTCTATCCATTGAGCCAAACCGGTCCCGGCTTAAATCACTTTTATCTTACGTCTCTCTATAAAACCCTTGGTCTCCATATTTCAAGGCTTTTCTAAAACCCCAAATTTAGAAATCTGGAGCAACAGAAAAATATAATTTTTGTAATTGCTTCACCTGTTCAATGGGGATGGGTGGAGAAAGAAAGAGTAATTGTTAATTATTGTGTTTATTTAAATTTTAAAAAATGTGGGTAAAGTACGTTCTTTGAGAAGAAAAATTTAAACTTGCCTTAACAAGGATTGTTTTATGTTCAAAATAATTACCTATAAGACAGGCACCAATGAAGATACATTCTATATCATGATTATAGAGGATTTTCTAAAATGAATATGAATTTATGCCTAAAGAAGTTTTCTTTGACACAATCCAATATTCATTATTTAGGATATGGTAAGTGTGAGAGAGAGAAAATTATTTCATGTAAAGACTAAATTCATGTAATTAAAAACAACTCCCTTATAAATAATACAACTACTTGATAGTCAAAGCAAAATCCTTTATTTAGAGATGATTAGTAATCTTTTTGAGCTGTGCAGTATCTTAAGAAATAATCTAGTCCTTTACTGCTTAAGAAATCTAAGCCCAGCCCAGCTGGTGTGGCCAGTGATTGAACATCGACCCATGAATCAAGAGATCCCTAGTTTGATTGCAGGTCAGGGCACATGCCCAGGTTTCAGGCTTGATCCCCAAAAAGGGGCTGTAGGAGGGCAGCCGATTGATATTTCTCGCTCATCATAGTTTCTGTCTATCCCTCTTCCTTCCTCTTTCTCTAAAAAAATCAATGAAAACATTAAAAAGAAAAAGACAGAAATCCAAGCACAGGTATATTAAGTGACTTGCTGAAAAGCAGTACTATCGATAAATTATTATTCAAGTTTTCTAGTTCCTGATTCACTCTTTACAATTAACAACCACTGGTATATTCTACATAAAACATAACTGCTCCCACATTTACTACAACTATTGAATATCTTAATAGCTTTAACTCAGCTTCATCTTAAAACACAAATGTTGGAAATGTACAGTATCTGACATTCTACATGAGAAAAAATGAATGCAGATATACTTTCATTTTAAATTAAGTTCATGTTATTCAGCTTTTATATTCACCACTACATCTAATGCATCCTTGGATACATTAACCAGCTATGCAGTATCTATTTAAAGAATGAAAATTTACTAGCCATGTGAAAAATAACAATTTTGTGTATAGCTTGAAGCAATAACAGCTGTTTAGGGGATTAGAGAAATTCTGAGTCCTAATGAAACCCAACAGACTGTCCATAGACTTTAACATCTGTGCTTGAAGTAGTTTAGATCATACTTGTCACATAAGGCATGTATATTCTATAACCATGACTCATTCCAGGCCTATGTCTCTCCAAACCTCAAAGTCATAACAATCTGTGGACTAGACAATTGATACTGATATATAATTAGAATCAGATAGGGTTGCCTTTTAGGAATATTACATTATTTCTTGGCACACTTTAATGCTGAAGTGTTGGGTGCTAGGCTAAACTATGAGGGATCTCTGATGAGATCTACCTAGATAGCTTTTATGACATACTAGAGCAGCCGTCGCCAACTAGTGTCCGTGGACCACTGTTGGTCTGTGAGGCCCACAAGGTTGGCGACACCTGTATAAGCCTGGTGCATGAATTTGTGCATGGGTGGGGTTCCTCGCCAGCTGACTATCAGAGCAGATTGGGGTCCACTGGAGGTTGGCTGTGGGAACTCACTGACCACCAGGGGTCACTCCTGCATTGAGCATCTGCCCTGGTGGTCGGTGCGTGTCATCACTACAGGCCAGTGGTCAGGTCATTGGGTTGTAATGGTCACAGGCTTTTATATAGGTTCTAGGTATATGAAAGCAAAGAGTATGTAATTTCCCATAAGCAAAATAAATTCTGCTTAATGTCTCCATAGAATTTTATCACTCGAAAATTTTGAGAATTTTATTTTATGCTTCAATGTAAAAATACACTGATACCATGTAATTTTATATTTGGAAGAGACTATGGAGATCTTATCTAACCTCCTATTAAAAAATGTGGGAAACCTAATGTCCATATAGTTCAAAGCTACATAATAAACATGAATTAAAATTTTATGTAATATTGCAACTAAAAAAATATACTTCACTGAATAAACTGTTATTTATCCTAATTAGAGATATTGGGTCATTTAAATTGAATAAATATAAGCTTATAAACTATAGGTGCCCCATCATAGTAGCTTTTGAGGGAAATTTGCTAATCTGGGGACTTGTGATTTAATTTTTTATCTTGCTATCAGGTAGGAAGAGGCTTTTCTTAAAAACAAAACAAAGAAAATCTTGCCTTTGGGCCAATCTGCCACTCTACAGCTTTGACTTAGAGAAATTAAAATATTCCTTACTGCTCTAGCTGGTTTGGCTCAGTGAATAGAGCATTGGCCTGTGGATTAAAGTGTCCTGGATTCGATTCTGGTCAAGGCACATGACAGGTCGTGGGCTTGATTCCCAGTAAGGGATGTGTAGGAGGTGGCCGATCAATGATTATCTGCCATCATTTATGTTTCTATGTCTCTCCCTCTCCCTTCCTCTCTGAAATCAATAAAAATATATTTTTGGGGGAGGGGAGGTGGGGGGGGGGCGGAAATTCCCTACTCAAGTAACTTATTCTTTTGAATAGGAATTAGAAATTAAAATTTATTACTTTTAAAAAATAGATAAGATTGGTTACCAACAAAATCATTCCAAAATAGCAAGTATGGCTTGCGGTGGAATCAACATTTCTTCTCTACCACACAATTTAATTTATCCTAATGCACTGTTTTCTACTTGATTTTCACATTTCCTACAACCTATCCTCCAAAAGGACCTTTGCCTTTTTTTTTTTTTTTTTAATATATTTTATTGATTTTTCACAGAGAGGAAGGGAGAGAGATAGAGAGCCAGAAACGTCAATGAGAGAGAAACATCGACCAGCCGCCTCCTGCACATCCCCCACCTGCACATCCCCCACCGGGGATGTGCCCGCAGCCAACATACATGCCCCTGACAGGAATTGAACCTGGGACCCTTCAGTCCACAGACCGACGCTCTACCACTGAGCCAAACCGGTTTCGGCAGGACCTTTGCCTTTTTTAAAGTGACTTAGAATTGTGTATACAAAGCATGTGTCACTGTTATTTGAAGGCATATAGTATTTAAACAAGCTTTTAGAAATCTTTATTACAGAACAGCTAAAGCTAAATGTCTTCATTTTGTTTGAACCTGTAAAAATGAACAGGTTTTCTTTTACTCTTCAATACTACAATATCATTACTCACTCTTCTTTAGAAACATAATACCTAAACTATGAGAGAGAAAAAGGACTTTAGAAAATTAAAATTAGCAATCAATATCAATTTAATCATGCTATAGGAGAGAAAAGTGATAATTTTGCTGGATACTCTCTAATTTTACTATTTAATTTTCTTTTGCATCTTCTGATCTTCTTAAGTCACTTTCTGGAGGTATTAGTAACAGCATGGAATCTGTATAGTGTTTTCTTTGTATTACATGGAATAAAAATTTGGGATGTTAAAGATGTCACCACAAAAAAGTTGCAAGGGTGTACAAGTTTAGGAAATGATAACAGTTTTGTTTTCAAATCCTCACCTGAGGATATGTTTTTATTGATTTTCAAGACAGGAAAGCAGAGAAAGAAACATAAGTATGAGAAACATTGATTGGTTGCCTCCTGTACATGCCTCAACAGGAGATGGAACCCACATCTTGGTATGTACCCAAACCAGGGTTTGAACCCAAAACCTTTTTGGGTGTATGGGACAATGCTCCAATTGGGCCTTGTGGCCACAGCTAACAATTTTTTGAGTTTTTAAAAGACACCATGTACACTGGGAATCTCAAAGTTTGGGACATGGTATATGGTTTACTAAACTCAAGTGGCCACAGAGCTCTTTTTTTCACAAAACATCTTTTTAAAATTGTATTTTTATTGATTACAGAGAGGATGAGAGATAGATAGATATGAACATCAATGATGAGAGAAAATCACTGATTGGCTGCCTCCTGCATGCCCCCCACTGGGGGATCAAGCCTGCAACACAGGTATGTGCCCTGACCAGGAATCAAACCCTGACTCCGTGGTTTATAGGTTGACATTCAACCACTGAACCACGCTGGCCATGCCTTCACAAAACATCTTAAAATGAGTTCTGTGGGAAGGATCCTGTATCCTGGCAAAGTCTTCAGGGCACAACATGAGCTATAAGGAAGCCTTATTTATTTCATATTCATGAACCTATTCATCTTTCCTCAAATGCTTGCCATAAAACAGTTACTAGGCTCAAAGTCAGGCCTTCCCCTTCCCACCTCAGGAGTTGGGGTCTATGACAATGAAAAAACTAGATATTCTTGCTCTTCTATACTTTATATCCTAATGATATATAATTCTAGGTTATCCTAGCTGCTTGACAATTCAAGACTCATACGTAGGTGACTATCCTTTCATATCCCTTTTGTTTCCCCCTGAACCTTCTTCCAGGGACTCCAGTTAAATCTGACTATAATAGGCCATCAAATATTAACAAGACTATATACTTCCAAGATATATACTTCCAAGATAGTTTTTCCATAAGATTATGAGAAGTTACTTTGAATTTTTAATATACTAAAGATTTTAATTAAAGATCATATTAGAGAAATTTAATATATTAAAAATACTATAAAGGTTATTTTCATGAATTTTAAATAGGGAGGGGGACATGTCTCCTTTTTAATTTAAATCTTTCAATGGTCTTATTTTAATTGATCACTTGTTAATTCCAACAAAATAAGGTGACATTCCCAATATCTAATTCCCTTCTGGCACTCTGTTATAGCCACTAACCTCATCTCACAGCAACTGTCGTGTACCTGGAGGAGTCTACTCAATATTGCCCTGGTTTGGACTCAGGTGAGTATAAACAGTCTACTGTGTTTCAATTGCCATAACTTCACTGGGCTGACTGTAGGAATCTCCCAAATCGATCTCAACCCACTGCCTAAGAAGTACTTCTCATGAGCTAAAAAGGAAATGTCTAATACATCTATTCAGTTCCATACCATTTAGACACAAATTTGATTTTGTAAGCAGGTAACTTTTTTTTTTTTTTTTTTGAGGGGGGGGGGTGGGAAGAGACAAAAATATAATAAAGGAAAAGAGAAAATGTTAGGAAGAACAGCTTTGTACTAAGGTCACGTAAGATTCCAATAAACTTTCTTGACATCATCACATCAACCAACCTTATCTCCCTTCTCTCCCAAATAATCAGCCTATAATCATCCTATATAATAAAAGGCTAATATGCAAATAGACCAAACAGCAGACAGACTGGTCACTATGATGCACACTAACCACCAGGGAGCAGATGCTCAAGGCAGGAGCTTCCCCCAGATGATCAGCCTGTCCCACAGTGTGCACCGCTCAGCTAGAAGCTGGGCTCACAGCTGGTGATCACAGTGGTGGTGGAGGGAACCTCTTGAGCTTCTGTGGCAGTGCTAAGGATCCCTTGGGGGATGTCCTAAGCTGGCAGTTGGACATCCCCCAAGGGGTCCCGGACTGCAAGAGCAAGGCCCACTTCCCCCCACAAATGTCATGCACCGGGCCTCCAGTACCTTAATAGGATTTACCATTTATCACTATATCCAGGCTCTTTTCCCCTGGAGAAATAACCATCCATTCAATTCCGTACAATTTAGTTATAGGCTAATCTGCATTTTTTACCCTACTCATAAGGTCCATCGTGAATACTAACCTAGTTCATGAAATGGTGTCTGATCCCCTCCTTCCCCCTGGAAGCTCCATTTCTAGCTCCTTTACCACACTTCTTACTGCCTTACAATTGTTTTATAAATGCCTATTAAAGCAGAGACATTGTTTTACACTCTCTTTCATTCTCACCAAAAAGATCAAGCCAGCAATGAAAATACATAAATCCCCTGGTGCAATTTTTGGAGACTGGGCAAAATGCTAAATATTAGGTTACACATAAAACTGCCATCTGTGTAGGTAAAAAATGGTCACATCAACAATTTCACATGGCTCAAGCTATACTTCAAAAAGATGGGCTTTAGCATATTTGAATTTGGGAACTACCTGCATTTATTTGGGAGGAGAATATGATTGACTCCTTTTTATATACCAAACTCATGAACACACATGAAAACTAGTATTTCCTATTGTATTCATATGAATAAAGTCTGACCTGTCACAGAAGAAAATCTATATCAGTTTGACATAAGTTCCTCAGGAGTTTACTTTATCTTTCCAGCTATTGATATCTTTCCAACTATTGATGTTAACATAACCAATATAAAGGTAAGCAGTAGAAAAATAAATGCTAGTAATTAGTATTTAAACTTTTCAAAACCAACTGTTTTGTCCTCACAAATACTAATATTCTGGCAGTGGGAAATAACCATACCAATTAGAAATAGTAACACTGCAGTTAACTTTGGGGATTTTAAAATATTTCATATCCCTTTAAAATACCAAATTCTAAACATTTAAACTTTTTCAAGTTTTCCACATGTTATTCCTATAAAAAAAATAACCCAGTTGCACAACTGGAATGTTAAAATGAATATGCTAAAATTGATATAAAAATGAAGTATTCTTATATATTAATATAGCATGCTAATAGGCAAAATAAATACTAAAAAATGGATTCCCAAGTAAACCTTTTTGTTTGTTTATCCAAAGTTCTACCATGTTCAACATCAGCAAAAAAGATATCTCTATTTTCTTCTAGGTCAGAAAATGAGGATGTTCTAAGTATCATTACCTCTCTCAGCTTTGGTAGAAGGAGAAATTTTTAAAGTAGCCCATAGTCATATAAACTTAGAATGCAATCTGAATAAAATTATTATTTGGGCACAGAACAAACGTCCAGGTTTTCTTTTTAATTTCTTTTTTTTTTTAAAGCAGTTGTAATAAAGGTCCTCTTGCTAGTCACATGCCTCATACAGATACCAGTAATACCTAAATTGGCATTCTGAAAGTTTCCACAGAATTACTGCAAATACAAAGCTGTGGCAATTGTGGAATGAACAGTCCAATATGAAAATCTAGTCAAGAAAGGGTAATCTAGGTAGATACAGGTAAAACCTTGCAAAAGGTTCAATATTGATTCTTTTAGGTAAAGGAAGAACTTAAATAAATAAACCTCCAATATTTTCTCCTATATTTTTCTTTTCTCCTGTCTCTCTCTGAAATTCTGAGGCTATGAAAGAGCTCTGCATTGCTTTCACAATTTTGAAGAACAATAATACATCAATGCTAGAGAAATGATCAAGGCAATGAAACATAAACAGACTTACACTGAGTAGGCCTACAATGACCTAATTCCAAAGATCTGAGTTTCCATGGAATATACCGTGTAAATCAGTAAAACAGAAAATAAGGGAGCATATGAAATAAAAGGGACTACAGAAAACCCACAAAGATCTTTTGTTGTGTAAAGTCATTTTTAAATCCTAGGGCAAACTATAATAATACTTTGTGGCCTAAATATTGTATCAATTGCTAAATTAGCATGGATAGTAAAAATAAATCTTGTCCTAGATTTTATATAGATACTAGAGGCCCAGTGCTCGACATTCATGCACTGGGGAGAGGGGGTAGACCCCTCAGCTGTTGCTTGCCAGCCCCGAGCTAGCTTCTGGCTGAGTGGTGCTCCCCCTGTGGGAGTGCACTGACCACCAGGGGGCAGCTCTTGTGTTGAGCATCTGCCCCCTAGTGATTAGTGCGTGTCATAGCGACCAGTTGTTCTGCCTTTTAGTCTATTTGCATATTAGCCTTTTATTATATAGAATTTTCAAGTATAAGGAATATAAATATTAAACATATTGCCGAAACCGGTTTGGCTCAGTGGACAGGGTGTCTGCCTGCAAACTGAAAGGTCCCGGGTTCAATTCCTGTCAGGGGCATGTACCTTGGTTGCAGGCACATCCCCAGTAGGGATTGTGCAAGAGGCAGCTGATGGATGATTCTCATAGATGTTTCTAACTCTCTATCCCTCTCTCTTCCTCTCTGTAAAAAATCAATAAAATATATTTTAAAAAATAATGCAAAATAAAATAAAATACTTAAAAAATATTAAACATTATTGAAAGTTGTACGAGATACAGAAATAGTAGCTATCAAACAGTAGTGGTTTTTGTTTTCATAAGCCATTTATTTGATGCTATTATAAGCTTTAAAATTCCATTTTTGTTTTACATTAAATTATGAAGAGAAAGGATACATTTAGTAACTAATGAAAAGACATTTTGCAACAGTAATTCTGGCATTAAAATTTTAATAGTCCTCAGCTTCAAAAATGCTTAAAAAATAATTTCTTAAATGTCATACATTCTAAAATGTCTAATGAACATACAGTAAAAATACAAAAGATTAGTGGAAGTAACCTGAATGGTAATGACAGTTAAACAAATGCTCAGTGGCACATGGTGTTTGCTAACTTCAAACAAACAACAAGGTAAAACCCTCCTAAAGGCAGCAACAATCACTATGAGAAGATCAGCTATCACTAAGCCCAAGTGACAGCAAGAAGCAGCTCCTAGCTTTCCAACTTACCATCTTCCTTTTCCTTTCTGCAATCTGTTCCTCTGATTCCATTTCTACTTCATTGCTAATGGGAGTTTTTTCTTCTATATCATCAATAAAATCTGGTTCCTGAAAGATGGAAAGAACTGCTTTATGAAAATTACTACTCCACATGTAATAAGGGCACTGAACTATTTTAAATGTTTTCAACAATTAATTCAACATAAACATTACAAGCCTACCTTAGTCCATTTCAAAAGTTTAAAACTGGTTTCCTAATTCAAGAAACTTTCCAAAATCAATTTTGCTAAAGATCTAGTGAATAGTGTTCTTATCCATAGAGCTATAAGGTTAATATGGTAGGATAGCCTTATGTTCCCAAAACATACACATAATTTCATAAAACCCAGTGCCTACAAATACCAAGTGCTCAAAATATTTTTAATTTGAAACTTATGAAAAATTATTTCTAGGAGATAGAGTATTGGAAATGACTGAAATGTTAATTTTTATGATTAAATGGTCCTTCGTAATTCCCATTTGTTTAGAGGACATACAATAAAGTCATGGAAGGTCAGAAATATAGGCCAGACCCTTTCCCCAAAGTTATCTTGTATTTTTAAGAATTTCCCCTCAAAAATATTTTCTGCCACCCACATATAATTGATTTATGTCCTAAATATTAAAGGAAATTTTACAGTTTAAGACTTTGAATAAGAATACTTACTATGAATACAAGGACAGTGCAAAATGGAATAATTGTTAAAATTACCCAGCCTTAAAAAAATCTTACATTCAATTCTGCAAAGATTTGCTGGGTGAGTAGTTTCTTTGTAGTTTAACAAATATGGTACAAATTCTAGCAGAACCTATATTTTGTGTGTATAAGAACTTCATTAAATAACAAAATGGACTTAGAAATTTTACACCATTTTACATAAAACAAAAGAGGCTAAAATATTTCATTAAGAAGCAACACACCAAAGTTCAGTACCTGATTATTTGATACTGACAGTCTCAGTGGAGAAAGCTTTCTCTGTTTAGTTTCTGGGCTCTTCATTTTATTTGTTGTTCCTTCACAATCCAAAGTAATATTCTGATTTTGTGTATCTTTTTCTTTTGAAATATCCTTTTCTTTTTTTCCTTTTTTCCTTCTTGTCTCATAACCACTGTTGATGTTTTCCGTGGACTCAAAACTACGTTTTAGAACAGGGCACTCTGGATTTTCTTTGAGGCATGCGCAATCCACCTTGTACTTACTGGAAAAATAACCAGTTAAATAGTTATTCAAGACATTTTAAAAAATCTGTGAAATTTTATAATTCATTTTAAGCTGCAACTCCATAAAATTGTATGTTATTACTAATTATAAGTAATCCTTACTTTTCACTAATTTGCATTCCTAGTAACGATCACAAAGAAATTTTTTCTTATAAAAACAATGTAATAAAAATTGATTTCTAGGCTTCAATCACAAGGATAAATAGAAATGGTTTGCTGGGGGAAAAAATTTCAATAAAATTTTTTTTAAGTATAAGGATACTATGGCTCACATTAAGATAAACCTATTGATTTCAGAGGTTGCAAAGTGTTATAACACCCTAAATTTGACCTAAGTAAAAAAAATAAAATAAAAAAATGCTAGGTATAATAAATATCAAACCTTAACTAGTTTCTCTTATATTTTACAAAATTGTTTCAATAACCAGGTTTCTTTAAAAAACTACATTGGAAAAACTTCAAGTAGTGCTTCCTTTTGCCCTTATGTGTTCCCTCTTTCAAATGGAAGCTTGAAAAATAACTACTGTATTTCATCTTCACAGTAGTGATAATTACTTTCATTTTATAGAGGAGTTAAACTTGAGAGAGAAATAATATCTTGTCCAAAGTCACACAATTAATAAGTGGTAGGGATCCAGATTCAGGTCTATAAGAGTCCAAAGTCCACATTTTTCATCTCAATATTTCTTAATGCTCTGATCTTTTTATCTCTATTACCAATTCATTTCTAGGATAAATTTCTAGGATAAATACCCAAACGTAGGTTAAATTGTAATAGAAGCTTACCATGTTGAGTATTTTAAGTAGATTCAAATTTTGTTCAAAATAAAAATATGCTAAGTTTCTAACATTCCTACTCATTCACTTTTAACACCAGGATAAAGGCACAGGTCAAACTGCCTAGTTCTCTGAATTGGGTAGAATTCAAATATTAATGGTCTACTTCCTACCTCCACAAATCAGGTTTAATTGAAACTCTTTCTAAATGTCTTCTTTGATTTTAGGGTAACAGAATTCCCATCATTATTATAGGGAATTTAATTATTTTGTGCAATGAACTGCTTTAAACACATACTAACTCATTGAATCTTCAAAAAATTTGTTAGGAGAGTATTACTATTCTCATGGTATACATGAAATACTGAGGCACTAAAAGATTAAGAAACTGGTCCAAGGATATACAGCTAATAAAACCAGTGAGATTATAAAAAACTTAACATTCTTAACCAGTGTGAGATAGTGTTTCTTAAAGTAATGAGTAAAGAGCCATAAAGGAAACATGTAAAGTATCATGATAAATCTGACTCAACAATCAAATAGAAATGCATACTAAAGAGGGTTTTCATTGCCAAAAACCAAAATGACTTAAACACTATTAAAAACTTCTGCATCTCAATAGGGTACCACATAAATTTATAAAAAGTAAAATACAGAATAGGAGGAAATGAACTGAAATACTTATAACAACCTTCTCCCTTCAAAAAAAGTCATAAGACTACCCAGCAGGAAAAAAGAACAAATGACTAGGCGATTCATAAGAAAGCCAAAATCACAAACATATTAAAAGACCCTTGGGTCCATAAAATAATTAAGAAGAATGTAATCTATAACAGTAAAAGCATAATATGCTAATCCGGACGAAGCCAGGGCTGCAAGGGAACCCTGAATCCCAGGTGCCTGGATCCTGGGTGCCAGAGGGAAGCCAGTGCTGGCAGCCAGGGGAAGGAAGGCCTTACTCTTTCATGAATTTCATCCATCAGGCCTCTAGTTAAAATATAGAAGGAGGCCATTTCACATGGACTAGCATCCCTTTTTAAAAAGATGTGGTACAGCCAAAACCGGTTTGGCTCAGTGGATAGAGCGTTGGTCTGCAGACTGAAAGGTCCCAGGTTCGATTCTGGTCAAGGACATGTACATTGGTTACGGGCACATCCCCAGTAGGGGGTGTGCAGGAGGCAGCTGGTCGATGTTCCTCTCTCATCGATGTTTCTATCTCTGTATCCCTCTCCCTTCCTCTCTGTAAAAAAATCAATAAAATATATTTTAATAAATAAATAAATAATAAAAAGATGTGGTACACACACACTGGATTACCACAGAGTAATAAAAGAATGAAAATTTTCCATTGGCAACAGCATGGATGGACCTAAAGGATATTACACTAAGTAAAATAAGTCAGAGAGAAAGACAAGTAAAGTGGAGCAAGGAAGTAAAATGGAATACAAACTGGTTATTCATCTATGTTTAATATAAACTGAGGCTGTACACATTCTACAACACAGCAATTCTACCCTTAGGTCCCTACCATGGAGAGAACATGTACACATGAAGACATACTCAAAGTTATAAGAGCATTTTTTTAAACTCTACCAATAGTAGAACGAATACCATCAACAGTGAAAATAAATGAACTAGAACTACACATAACAGAATTGAATCTCAAAAAGTAATGACAGAAAAGATGGAATGCAAAAATACAGATTCTAATTTACATATTATTTAAAAATATACAAAATACTAGAGCCTATTTAGAGACAAAGGATGAAAGAATATAAAATGGAGAAGTGAAAGTCTCTTCAATAAGTGGTGTTGGGAAAACTGGACAGATATATGCAAAAGATGAAACGACCACTCTCTTATCTCTTACAAACTCAAGAGAAACCAAGATGGCAACATAAGTAAACACCTAAACTGCCTCGCACAACAATTTCAAAACTACAACTAAAAGGAAAAACTATCATCATCCAGAATCACAGGAAGGCTGGCTGAGTGGAAACTCTATAACTAGAAGGAAAGAGAAAAGCACACTGAGACTCACAGGAGCTGCAGAAGATGTGGAGAGGCGCACAAGAGGTGCACACATAGAAAGCTGGCAACTGAGTACACGGCTTGCTTTCTCAATTAGGAGGGAGACAAAAGCTCCCGATAACTCTGAACTCCAGTTCTGGGTGACACTGGGGACCCAGACTCATATGGGGAGAAACTGGACTGTCTGGCAATGGGCAAAACTCAAGGGCAGTTTTCTCTTAAAGGTGCTTGCAGCTATTATGGGTCACAGACCCAGGGGACTCTTAGGACAGGGCTGACGGGAAGCCATTGCTGTCTGCTCTGCCCTGAGACTCCACCCCTGCCAAGTTGAGCACAGAGGCTTTTGCAAGTTTTATCTCATAAGGGTGTCTCCAGCATAGAAATTCTCCCAGCATAGACAGCTGATCCTCACAGCCAATTGGCCTGGAGGCCAAATCCTCCCAGTGATAACAACAATCAAGGCTTAACTACAACAAGACCACAAAGGGGTGCACCAAGAGTATCCACCTCATGTAACGGGAGGCTGAGCTACTGGGCTATACAGGACACCTGGCACACAAAGCCCTCTATCAACACGGAAGCAGCCAAAATGCAGAGACAAAGAAACAGGTCACAAACGAAAGAAATGGAGGAAAGCAAATGACTAGATATAGAGTTCAAAACCACGGTTATAAGGTTTTTCAAGACTTTTCTAGAAAAGGCCAGATAAATTTAGTGAGACCCTGGAGGATATGAAAAAGGACCAACTAGAAATTAAGCATGCACTGACTAAAATAAAAAGTATTATAAAGAAACCCAAAGCTGACTAGAGGATCACAAGAATCAAGACAAAGATTTGAAATACAAAGAAGCAAAAAGCACCCAACTGGAAAAGCAAAAAGAAGAATCCAAAAATATGAAGGTATTGTAATGAGTCTCTGGGACAACTTTAAGCATACAAACATCAGAATTATGGGGGTGCCAGAAGAAGAGAGAGAGCAAGATATTGAAAACCTATTTGAAGAAATAATGACCAAAAACTTACCCCACCTGGGAAAGAAATAGACTTACAAGTCCAGGAAGCACACCGAACCCCAAACAAAAGGTATCCAAAGAGGACGATACCAAGACACATCATAATTAAAATGTCAAGAACAGCCGAAACCGGTTTGGCTTAGTGGATAGAGGGTTCGTCTGGGGACTGAAGGGATCCGGGTTCGATTCCGGTCAAGGGCATGTACATTGGTTGCGGGCACATCCCCGGTTGGGGGGGGGGTGCAGGAGGCAGCTGGTCGATGTATCTCTCTCATAGATGTTTCTAGCTCTCCCTCTCTGTGAAAAATCAATAAAATATATTAAAATAAAATAAAAAAGTATGCTAATCCTGAGCTCTGTGAACCAGAACCTGTACACACAGGAGCCTGCTTTAAAAAAAAAAAAAAAATGCCAAGAACAAAAAACAAAGAGAAAAACAGTTACCTACAAGGGAGCACCCATACCATCAGTGGATTTCTCAACAGAAACTATGCAGGTCAGATGGGAATGGCAAGAAATATTCAAAGTGATGAATACCAAGAACCTACAACCAATATTACTCTACCCAGCAAAGCTATCATTCAGGATTGAAGGGCATATAAAGAGCTTCATAGGTAAGAAAAAACTAAAGGAGTTCACCACCACAAACCAGTATTATATGAAATGCTGAAAGGTATTCTTTAAGAAGAGGAAGAAGAAGAAAAAGGTAAAGATAAAAATTATGAACTAATACATATCAACAAGTGAATCTAAAAATCAAGAGAATAAAAAAATCTGATAAACAGAATAAACTGGTGAATATAGTAGAATCAGGGGCATAGAAAAGGAGTGGACTTACAATTCTCAGGGGGAAAGGGAAATAGGAGGTAGAGGAAGCAACTGGACAAAAATCGTACAGCTATGGATGAAGACAGTGGGTGGGGGGAGTAAGGGCAGAAGGAGGGTGGGAACAAGGTGGAGGGGAGCTATTTGGGGAGAGGGGGGAGAGAAACAACTATAATAATCTGAACAAAAATAAATTCAAAATAGATTAAGATTTAAATGTACTCCCCAAAATCACAAAACTTCTGAAAACAGAGGTTGTAAACTATCTGACAGACTGAGTATTATCTTTTTGGATAAGTCCCTTGCACAAGTAAAACAAAAGCAAAATAAACAAAGGGGACATCATCAAATTAAAAATTCCTACTCAGTGAAGGAAACCATCAACAAAACATAAAGACAACCTACAAGATATTTGCAAATGACATACCTGATAAGGGGCTTATATCCAAAATACATAAAGAACTCATAAAACTCAGTAACAAGAAAATAATCCAATCAAAAATGAACAGTGGACACAAGAAGACATTTTTCCAAAGAAGATAAAGAGGTGGCCAACAGACATAAATAATGTGTTGGGGGAGATGTGTAGGAAAGAAGAACCCTTTTGCATTGTTGGTGGGGCTGCAAACTGGTGCAGCAACTTTGGAAACCAGTATGGAAATCCTTCAAAAAAACTAAAAACAGATCTACCATAACAATCATAAACACATTTCTGAGTATTTATCAGAGGAAAATGAAAACCCTAATTTGAAAAGTTACATGCATCCCTATGTTCACTGCAGCAATTACAATAGCCAAGTTATGAAAACAACGTAGGTGTCCACTGAGAGATGAATGTATAAAAAAGATGTGGTATACACACACATACTGGATTCACACACCGTAATAAAAAAGAATGAAATTTTGCCATTGGCTACAGCATGGATGGATCTAAAGGATATTACACTAAGTAAAATAAGTCAGAGAGAAAGACAAATACTCTATGGTTTCACTATGAAGTATCTTAAAAAAAAACAGGAACGAAGCAAAAACAAACTCACATAGACCAAAAGAAATGGTTCGCAGAGGAGAAAGGGTAGAAAGATAGATGAAAAAGGTGAAGGAATATAGAAACATTTGATATTTACATGATGAGATATTAAAGGAATTGGGTAATTAGGTTGTAAGGTATAAAAATGTAGAATCACTATATCAACTGAAACTAATATAACTAATATTTTATTTCAATTAAACAAAAAATAAGGGAAAAATTCTTATGTAAACAAGGTCAGTGTTGTAGTTAAAAAAGGGGAAAGTATATTTTACTAACTTTCACAGAATAAAACAATTGCATATTTAAAAAAAAACAAAACAAGGTCATTGTTATATAGCTGAATCAGGATTAAGAGTAATAATTACTATTAGCATTTTCATTACAACAGTAATTAAGGAATGTCTGGAAAAGAACTAAGCAGCTTTGCTGTAATGGAAGCTGATACCAAAATGCTTGTAAATAAAAATAAAGTTGTGGACATTAAGGAAATATGTTGAGACAACAGATCTTACTTACAGATTTGAACTTACCAATTCCCATAGTCAAAATCAAAGGCAATAGTAATTTCAGTTCCCTTTGGAATATTTTGTATAGAATAAATGTAAAGATGTATGGTTCCATCCTCAATTTCATGCCTCACCTATTAAAATAATTTTATATTTCTATAATTATTTTTTACCTTTAGAAGCATCTCACCCTACCGTTTTGAAAACTATTCAAAGTAATCCACAAATACAACATGGAAAATAATGGCACTAATTATAAAGACTTGTAACTATAATCAGTGGTTATCAACTGGGAAAGTGATACATCAATGCAAGTTTGATGCAAGCTCTACAGCCCACCATGTAGTACTAAAAAGAAAATACTGTATTTTATCAATTCTACAATGCATATTTTTTCACCTTTGAGCATCTCTGAATTGGGGAGTTTTTAAAATGATGGCATCTTTAACTTGATGAAATGCAGTAATAGTACAGTTAACACTGTACTTTTTCTATGATAGACTGTTCTAGGTACTTTACATAACTACTTTGGTTCTCATAACACCTTTTTACAGATAAAACTGAAGCACAAAATTATAAATCTAGATAGTCAAAGAGAAGGCATGAACCTAGTAAGTCTGGCTTCAAAACTTACATTCTTAACTGTAACATTATATAACAATAAAATTAAAAACTTTTATTTTTCCCTGTAAAACAACAAAACTAGAAATACACTCAACATTGAAACACCGTTTTATTGTAGCACATATAAAATCTATTTTAGCTTTCAGCATTGTCATCTACCTTGATCAAATTAGAACATATATTTGACCCATATATACAGAGTTTCTTCTAGGATAAACAGAATCTAATACTTCCTCTTACAAGAAGCATCACAATTTCTTCAATGTGCAAAATAATTTTTAAGACCTCAAAGCCAGTATCACCTAAATTTTCACAATGGAAAGATTCTAGTGTATAAAATACATCAACAGTTAAAAAGTGCTTTTAGGCTACCAGACTTCTGTGGTTAATACTCAAATTCCACATACCCCTCCAACTCCTGTCTCCCAAAAGGATCTCCATAAGCTTACCTCTGCATTGGGTGTACATGAACGCCTGATGAACCGAGCCTCATTCCCAAATGTCCTCGCATCAACACACATTTCTAGCCCATGAAATTTAGAATAGAATAAAACAAAAGGGTATGGTCTACAAAGAGAGAAATGCATTATAAACCATTAACATTTTGAGTTTAAGAAACTTCTAAAAGACTTACAGTAAGTAGTAAAATCAAGAAATAATATAAAAAAGCTTGATACCAAAACCTCTTAACCACTAGGCTAGTTCATGCTAATAAGGTTTTTACCTGTTCCTATAATCTATAAGTCAAAGTTAATTAATCGGATGTGGAAATTCAAATTTACAAAGATAAAAAGGGAGTAATTATTATCTTTACAGAAGGAATTATAATTGGATGCCTTTAAAGTCCCTATCTCCTTATGCATTTAAATGTTTGAATTACAGCTCTGTTTCAGTCAAATTTGCTATATAAAAGGAAAGGATTCACATAATCCTTTTCTATCTTAAAAAAAACCCCACCTCATTATAAACTAGAAGTATTTTTAATAATTATAGCATACAGACTGAGAATATTCTCTAGAGATACACACATACTTCTAGACTTCAGGGAAGCAATAGCTGTGATAGGAACACATGAACTTCCTCCCCAAACCACAAACCACAGAAGAGGCCTTCTAAAGCCATTCCATACCTACAAAGTGGGAGCTGAAAATGGTGGCAATAATGTAAGATCGAATAAAGAGGAAGAGGTTTTGCCTGTGATAGGCACAATGATCTTTTCAGGTTCTAACAATTATTAGAAATTTGGGAAGGTGTTGGATGGAGATTACCTTATAATCTCAGGTAATTGATTTTTAATTAATATCCAACTATATTGCTATAGTTTATCTATAAAGTAGATTGTTTTAGTGTGAGCAAGATAAAAATGGGTAAGAGACAGGAATATATCTGCATTTTAATATTTTATACTTCAAAATTATTAGTCACTGTTCAACTACATTACTGTTTTAAATACTAAAATGATCACTTAAGAAAACAAAATGACCCAGATTTTGATGAATAGGATCTGGGCACACCCAAAACTCCTTTTGACCTTAAACTCCCCTTTGGAAGCCAATAAAAAAATAAAAAAACAACAACATGTAAACACAGCATCCTGGTTAAAAAATAGCAAAAACTTCAATACAGAACAATAGAAAACTAATATGGGAAATAAATGCATATACCTCTTAAAGAAATATCCATTTGCTTCAAATTGTTCTCTTAGCATAAATTTTCCTCTATATTCAATTATAAGTGCATCAGGAGGCAAATCTTTTGCAGATTTCAGAATTTTCTTATTTTTTTGTATATGGCTCTGAAATCAGAGAAATGTTGAGAGTAATTAAACCTTAATGCTTTTAGTCTAACAACTTTAAGATATAGAGTAGAAAAAATTAGATTTCTGTTTTATATTAATAATATTTTAGTAAATGATATATTTACCTCTACAGGAGGCTTGAAGAGCGAATTATTGGTATTCAAATTTGATTTATTTATCTCTTTCTTATCATTTCCATTGCCTAATCTCAGAGCTAATCTTTGTGCCTCCCTTTGAACACCCTCGCTATACTGGTTATTATTTGCCTCTTCATATCGATCCATCCATGCTTTGATTTTTGTCTCCCATCCAAAATTTGAACCATCAGATGAAGGATCAATCTCTGGAGCTGAACCCTAAAATCACAGCAAACTGAGCATTAATATCTGGACTTCAAATATTTATACATACACACACAAAATCAATGACTATATAAGATATAAACTAGACATTAATTTTAGAGTTTCTAAGTTGGTCCTAATAAAAGAGCACCATAAATGATCAGTTTACTACATTTTTATACTGCATGCCACACAAATATGAGTTGGAAAATTGAACGAAGCTAAGTCAGAATAGAAATTCAAGTAGAAATTCAGGTTTCACCATCACTACTGTAGTCAAATGAAGGCTATCAATAAAATTGCAACTTCCCAAAGGTTTGGAGTCATTGTCAACTAATGTTTAAAAAAAAGCAGATGAAATTTTTTATTTTAGAAACTGCAAATATCTACTCTGTATTCACACCTCTATTTAACCAGATAAATGGGATTGTTATGTAAACTACACATACTGCACATTAAGTATAAACATTTTATATACATTAAGATTTTAACACTTTGTAACAAAAATATTCTTGATATCTTAGTGTAATTTCAATTGTCCACATAATAAATTTGATGTGAGAATAGAATGTGAAATACCCAAATGGTTCATAGCCTAAATTCAAGGGTCATAATGAGGGCAAGAACTTTCAAGCTTAAGTTCTTGCTCCTTGATAGCCCCTATTAAAACCTGTAAGATAAGAATTCTAAATACCAAGTAATAAAAAGTTACCACTTCTTAATGTTACAAAAGAAAAAACAAAGGAGGCATTTTTTCACTGGAATGCAATTTATATAAAGACACGATTACCATTCATTAAAATTTTTTTATTAAAACCTGAACTCCTGCCTGACAGGTGTTGCTCAGTGGTCGAGTATCAACCTGTAAACTATCGATAGGTCAGGGTTCCATTCCCAGTTAAGGGCACATGCAAGGTTGTGGGCTCAATCCCCAGCAGGGGGCGTACAGGAGGCAGCCTATCAATTATTCTCTCTCATCATTGATGTTTCTAGCCCTCCCCACCTTCCTTCCTCTCTCTGAAATCAATAAAAACATTTTTTTTTAATTTCCTGAACTCCTAAGATTGCAAATAAAAATTGTAGTAGTTCAGGAAATTTTAAAAAATGTTTTTATTAATGCAGATAATAAGAACAAATATTTTACCTTATCATTAGAATAATTCAAATTTATTAACAAATTTAATGTGAAATTTCCATTTAGTTTTAAATGCTGTTCACTGTTTTCTTTCTTCAACATTAAACTTTGATAAAAGATTTTTGTCTATATGTAAAATCTAACAGAACTAAATTTTAATATCATATGTAGATTTAATAAAAATCCTTATATATCCTATTAAGACGTAAATGTGTACAGAAACACTAAAATTTACCATCAGTGAACCTTCGCATTCTTGTCTATAATAAAACGAACTACAGTTGAACTGTGAACACAGGTTTGAACTGCATGGGTCCATTTATATGTGGATTTTTTTTTTTTTTTCAATAAATGCCTGCATTATTTTCCATCTGTGGTTTGGAGTCCACGGATATAGAGGCCTGGTTGTATGCATTTATCTAAACCATTTTATATGGGGTCTTGATATCTGGGTGGGGGGTTACTGGAAACAAGCCTCCTTAGATATCAAATGATAACAAGTTTTGGGGAGTCAAAAGTTATACTTGAAATTTTAACTGTGCAGGGGGTTAATATCCCTAACTCTTAGCACTGTTCAAGGGTCAAATGTATAGTAAGTTGCTCAACTATTTGGTTGAGATAGGTTTATTTCACTAATTGATATTTTATATACTTACATAGTCTACATTATAATGACTACTTGATAAAGAACAGATTTTTATACAAATGAGACACTACATATTAAGGCTTTCCTCAGTTTCCAAATTTTTCTTTGTTTTGCATCTTCCCCTCCTCATTCTCCTCAGAAAACACTGTATACCGAGTTGGTATATCTTTAATACAGCTCTTCTGTAGCTCTTGAGTCTTATAAACACTACAGAATTACTTATTAGAGTTGTCATGATCTTAAAGAGATATCTTCAAGTTAAGAAAAAGATATCTTTAAAAACGCAGACTCACTACTTCACATAATAAATGAAAATATTTTAGTTAAGTAAAACATGCTCCTTCCTCCTTCAACCTCTTATTAAACTGATTAGATAAATTGGAAAGAAAGGAAAATAGCCGGAGTATCAATTGTACCAACAGCTTAATCCAAAATCTTTTTCAGATCTCCTTTTTCTGTGTCAGAGAAAATAATCATAAATCCAGATTTAACATACTACAGGTGAACTGTGAATAATAGTATAAAATTCTAACTTCATCCCTAGCTAGTTTGGCTCAGTGGATAGAGCATTGGCCTGCGGACTGAAGGATCCCAGGTTCGATTCCAGTCAGGGGCATGTACCTTGGTTGCGGACACATCCCCAGTGGGGAGTGTGCAGAAGGCAGCTGACCAATGTTTCTCTCTCATGGATGTTTCTAACTCTCTAAATCACATGTGTCAAACACAAGGCCCGCGGGCCAAATCCGTCCCGCCAGGCCTTGCAATGTGGCCCGCACCGGGCTGTCATCACTGCACTCCGCTGCGTTTTCATCACAATGACAGTTTATGACTGTTCAGTAAACCATTCGGCCCGCGATTTAGGCTGGATTTTAGATTTTGGCCCCTTCTCTGATTGAGTTCGACACCCCTACTCTAAATGAATAAAATATATATTTTCTAAAAAAAGTTCCAACTTTAATATATAAAGAACATTTTGTGAAACTTTGGGACTTATTAACATTTTTGAGAAGGAATTGCAAAAGTTCATAAGAATAATAATTGAACAACTGCTTATCCTCCAGTAATGCGGAATTAATAAATAATTATTATTGAATAATGAATTATTATACTACATGGACAACAGATATACTATAACATGCTCCTCACATCCTGTTTCAGCATTTGACTTGGAAAACACATTATCCTTTACTGCCTAATTTAAAAAGCTATAGTAACACTGTATAGTTGATCTCTGTGATCTAACACAAACCTATCTCTTAGGGGGAGGCAGAGCTGGGGAGCCTTGCTTCTCTCAGCAATCTTGGCATCTACAAAATTGAGGATTTATTCTAATTAATTTAAGGTACAAGTGACTAGTTTGTACTATTATTAATATGGTGGATCTATGGTGATTTTGTAGTATTTTATAATAACTGATGACTAAATCACTAGAATCCCAACTATGCAAAGGAGTTAAATTCCAAATTCCAAATGTGATTTTGCATACAACTATCTAGTATATTAACACCAAGTGTACTAGAGACATAGAATGCAATAGTAACTGAAATTCTGTTTTCTTGACATTGTAGTATTAGAAATTATTTATATATTTCCTCCTTTTGGCTATTTTAACAATGTTAATAAACTCTAAGAATGGCATATTTATTCAATTAGAATTCTCTATGGCCCAACTTCTGATAAAGATAATAAGCAATAAAATGACACACAGTGAAGAAAGTGAAGATTATGAACAAACAACAACTTAGTAAACTCCCGAATAATTGACAATTGCTAACAAGGACTTAAATTTAACATATTTACCTTAACTCTTGATGATTTCCTAGATCCTTCACGAAAGGCCTGAAATAAAATGGAATTCTGAGTTTTGAATATAATTAATATTTAAGAATCAATCGGTTCACTGAAGTCTCATAATAACAAAAAGTTTGGTATAACCACCAGAATTAGGGGAATGTTTAAGTAAAAAAAGTCATCTAATAGAAAAGAACATAAAAAAATATATAATACAATGCTAAGAAAAAGTAAATTTTCTGAGTGATCAATATTATAATAATGGAAAAGTATTTCATAAAAATTGGAAGGCCGAAACTGGTTTGGCTCAGTGGTAGAGTGTTGGTCTGCAGACTGAAAGGTCCCAGGTTCGATTCCGGTCAGGGGCATGTACATTGGTTGCGGGCACATCCCCGGTAGGGGGTGTGCAAGAGGCAGCTGGTTGATGTTTCTCTCTCATCGACCTTTCTAGCTCTCTATCCCCCTCTCCTCCTTTCTGTAAAAAATCAATAAAATTTAAAAAATTTAAAAAAAACAAAAAAATTCTGAGCATTTAAAAAAAAATTGGAAGGATATAAAAAATATTATAGTAATTCCTATAAAATTCAGCTCTCACCACTCTTATCTTTCTCATCTAAAAAAATGAAAGACTTACTTTTTTACATTTTGAAATGTTTTGTTCTTTCTCCCCACTTTTTTTCCTTCTTTTATCATTAACCTTAGAAACTCTTGAAGTAGTTAAAGTAATAGATGTTGGGGTATGCTGAAATGCAGTATACAATTCCACAGGAACCTCATCACCACTCTCAGTTGCACTGGTATCACCATCTTCAAGGCAAAATAAAAATTACTGCATGTGAATACTTCTATTTCAAACAATAAAATAGGATTCCACACAAGAAACTATTATATATCTACTTTTCTGAAGAATAAACATTTTCTTCACTTCTTCACTTATATTAAGACTAAGGGCCGAGACCGGTTTGGCTCAGTGGATAGAGCATCGGCCTGCAGACTGTAAAGGTCCCGGGTTCGATTCCGGTCAAGGGCATGTACCTTGGTTGCGGGCACATCCCCAGTAGGGGGTGTGCAAGAGGCAGCTGATCGATGTCTCTCGCTCATTGATGTTTCTAACTCTCTGTCTCTCTCTTCCTCTCTGTAAATAAACAATAAAATATATATTTAAAAAAAAAGAAAAAAAAAGACTAAGGGCCCGGTGCACAAAGATTTGCGCATGGATGATGGGTCCCTCAGCCCAATCTGCACCCTCTCCAATCTGTGAGCCCTCAGGGAGCCCTCTCCAATCCAGGAGTTTCTGACTGTCTTTGCAATCATATAAGCAAATTGTCTGAGACTCCAATCCAGTTTGGTTTGTTACTCACAAAATAATAGAGGCTTTTTGTTTGTTTGTTTCATTGGTGGAGATTTCCTAGAAGTTTTAGGATATCTTCTCTTTAATTTTTCCTAGACGCTCTGATTTTACTTATGTCTCTCACCTTTGCTGCCCCACTGCAACAGTAACTTGCACCAGGCTCACTTTGCTCTAGTGTCTGGAGATCCATCTGCCACCAGAACTATAATTCCCAGCATTCCTGGTGCTCCCCATGCTCTGGGCTTCCACTTCCGGTCCTAGGGCTGCCACCAGAACTACTATTCCCAGAATTCCTGGTGTTCCCCACGCTCTTGGTTTTCCCTTCCTGCTCTGTCTCCATCCCAAAGCCTCCTGCTCTGCCGAGTTCCCCAAGCCACTCCACTTTCTGCTGGCTCTCCCATTTTGCTGTCCGCCCAGGAGCTTGGGGAGCCACGTCCCTGCAAGCCACCGGCTCTCCCATTCTGCTCTCCGCCTGGCACCTGTCTATGCAAATTAACCTGCCATCTTTGGATACTCACTCCTAATTGGCTGGTGGGTGTCACGGAGGTCAATTTACATGCCTCTCTTTTCTTATATAGGATACATTTAAATGCAAGCTTTGGCCTGGCTGAAGTGGTTCAGTGGTTCAGCATCGACCTATGAACCAGGTGGTCACAGTTCGATTCCCAGACAGGGCACATGCCAGCGTTGCAGGCTAGTGTGAGGTATGCAGAAGGCAGCCGATCAATGATTCTCTCTCATCATTAATGTTTCTATCTCTTTCTCCCTACCTTCCTCTCTGAAATCAATAAAAATATATTTTAACAACAAAAAAATGCAAACTATGAATGTCAGTTCTCATACTTAGGCTAGAAAGGATTAAAAAAGTTTGACAACACACTCAGATGGTGTAACTGTGGGAAACACGCAGTTGCATACATTGCCAAAGGAAATTCAAAATTCCCTGCAAAGGGTAGCCAAATCTAGCAAAATTCTACATGCACTTAGCCTTTCGCCCAACGCTCCCTTTTCTAGGGATCCATCCAAAGATAAAATGGCAAAAGCACACAAAAACATAGAGCCCTAGATGGTTTGGCTCAGTGAATAGAGCAGCTGCCGGTGTACTGAAAGGTCCCAGGTTTGATTCTGGTCAAGGGCACATGCCTGGGTTGCAGGCTCGATACCCAGTAGAGGGTGTACAGGAGGCAGCTGGTCAATGATTTTCTCATCATTAATGTTTCTATCTCTCTCTCCCTCACCCTTCCTCTTTGAAATTAATAAAAATAAAAAAACAAACAAAACAAAAACATATGCAACAGAGTTTCAATGAAAATACTATTCTATCTAATAAGAGCATTTTGCAAATTGACCATACCTCTGCTATGCTCATCAGCCACGCCCATCAGCCAATCAGGAGCAAGTATGCAAATTAACCCAACCAAGATGGCTGCGGCCATGGAGAGAGCAGGAGGCTTGGGTTTCCCCAGCAATGGAGAAAGCCAAACTTCCCGTCCACTCTGGCCAGCCCTGAACTCCAC
The DNA here is from genome assembly GCF_014108245.1 of Pipistrellus kuhlii. Classification (NCBI taxonomy): domain Eukaryota; kingdom Metazoa; phylum Chordata; class Mammalia; order Chiroptera; family Vespertilionidae; genus Pipistrellus; species Pipistrellus kuhlii. The sequence goes on along the minus strand of NW_023425405.1, from coordinate 50,131,724 downwards.
TTAAGGCTACAAAGTTTCAATTGTAGAAGATAAATAAATCCCAACAAAAATGGCGGCAGCCATGGAGCTGGAGAGAGCAAGAGGCTTGGGTTGCCCCTGGTGATGGAGGAAAACAAGCTTCCTGGCCTACCTTGGCCTCCATTCAAGGCTACAGAGTTTCTTTTATAGAAGATTAATAAATTTCAACAAAAATGGTGGTAGCCAGAGTTGGAGAGAGCAGGAGGCTTGGGTTTCCCCTGGCAATCGAGGAAGCAAAGTTTTCTGCCCGCCCTGGCCTGCCTTAGGCTCCGCTCAAGGCTGCAAAGTTTCAATTATAGAAGATAAATAAATCCCAGATACCAGGGCCTCCACTTGGGTTGCCAGGGGGCACTGCTGGCCTCTAAACCATTACAGGTCCCTCGCCCAGGCCACCCCACTCCCCAAGGGAACTCCCACCTTGATCAGGGACACCCGTCAGGGAAAACCAGCCGGCCCCCACCCATGCACCAGGCCTCTATCTTAGCTAATAAAAGAGTAATATGCAAACTGTCACTCCAGCACACAAGATGGCTGCCCCCATGTGGACACAAGATGGCTGCTACAAGATGGCCAGCAGGGAAGGGCAGCTGGGGACAATCAAGCCTGCAGGGGAGGGCAGTTAGGGGTGATCAGACCACAGAGGAGGAAAGTTGGAGGCAACCGAGCTGCAGGGAAGGGCAATTGGGGGGGACACAGGCCTGCAAGAGAGGGGAGTTGGGGGGACCAGGCCTGCAGGGGAGGGCAGTTTGGGGCAATCAGGCTGGCAGGGGAGTGATCAGGCTGGCAGGCAGAAGTGGTTAGGAGCAATCAGGAAGGCAGGCAGGTGAGCAGTTGGAAGCCAACAATCCTGGATTGGAGAGGGTGCAGGCTGGGCTGAGAGAGACACACACACACAATGCACGAAATTCGTGCTCCGGGGCTCTAGTTTGTAATGAAAACAAAGTAAAACAAAAAATGAAAATAACCCAATTGTCCATGAAACAGGAATAGTTCAATACAGTATCATTATTCAAAACCAGCTGTATTGGTATCAGCATGTTTTAAGCCAAAATGAAAGTTGTAGCAACGTTATACTTCTAAATTCTGTTCCTAAAAATGAAACACTATTCCAAATAATAAACTAATGAATCCACATCTTTTCAAAGAACAAACATATTTAACTTCTTTAAAACAATAGGTTACCTATGTATTTTCCTATATAATTTAAATTTATTTATTTTCCTCTAGTTTCCATATTTCCTACATTCTTATTCTATAATCTATAAAAAAGAATATTTAAAAATCTGTACCTGAGATTGTAAATTATACAATCAACATTCAGCAGTAAGATATTTCCATTTGATTAAAAATATGCAGGCCACTTATTCTCTCAACCACACTGATCCTACTTAGTATAGATCTTTTTCACCCACCTGACAAATTTTCCCTTTTTCGGCGTTGTAGTAGCACTGCTCTCTCTTTATCCAAACTCCTACATTTAAAATATTAGCATGATTATTATTTATCAAACTTTCATAAATTTAAATATAAAGCAGGTTTGTTTTAAATGTGACAAACTTACAATTTCTCTAATGTTCTCACTGAAAACCCAACAGTATAAAATACATGTACTGCCCCTTCCCTCACATTAGATTTCATCTAGCATCATTAGCACTATATGCCAGTTTAGTGATTATAATTGCACTGGTAAGAAAATCTTTTTTTTTTTAATGTAGGAAACTAGTACATCTTTTTAAAATAAATTTTAATTGAATAGTTAAAGCAAAGAATCTGGAAAAGAATGTTAACATGTGTAACAAAAGTTATAAATTAAATTTCTTAAAAGAAACGAATGACACTAAATTAGTCTATTTGCATTACATCATTTGCCTAAAATTACTTCCACTTATGAAATAATAAACACTAAACATTTAGTCAAATATTTCATTAACTTCCTTCAGCCTCCACTCAAGAAGTACATTAAATTATCAGTAGTAATTGTTTTAATTTCCCCCTATATTTTGCTAACTCGGTGGTCAGCAAACTGCACCTCATGAGCCACATGTGGCTCTTTGGCCTCTTGAATGCTTGAATGTGGCTCGGCATTAGAACCACTTCTTCAAAATAGACTTGTCCAGGCAGAAAACCGACTTTTGCTCATGGGCCACGAAGTTTCAATCACACTGTATGTGGGCGCCTACACGTGGTATTTTGTGGAAGAGCCACACTCAAGGGGCCAAAAAGTCGCATGTTGCTCACGAGCTGCGGTTTGCCGACCACTGGCCTAACTTATTAGTCTAGAGGTCAAATAATACTAGATAGTATTTTGAGATGGGAGAATAAGGGTTCTAGACCAAAATGCCTACAACTTAGTAATAGACTTGCCTTAATGTCTACTAGAATATGCAAGGATCCTATAACACCAATGATAACTATCTTAATCATCATAGAATAATGGCAGTTATTGTTCAATTGACTATCTTCCCTAAAGGTCAGTTTTTAATCAACTCTTAGTGGTTAAAATAACAGTTACTTATAGTCCTAGCCAGTTTGGGTCATATATGATAATTATTTTGTGGTTATGGTTATTTTTAAAAATTATTTTAAGTATATATACGTAAATACATATGTCTTAAATATATAAGGAAACATATGAATAAAATATCTTGGATTTACATTAAAGTAATATGTGAAGGGGAGAAGAAATAGATGGCAAAATAAATGAAAAAAGGTTGTTAATAATTGTTGAAGGATGGTGGTGGAAATATGTCAATTCAGTATACTATTTATTTTTATATAGGTTTGACATGCCCTAATAAAAAGATTTTTTTTAAACATACAAAAGGACCAGTAGGTGTGGCTCAGCAGTTAAGGGTCAACCTATGAACCGGAGGTCACAGTTCAATTCCTGGTCAGGCACATGCCTAGGTTACAACTAGATCCCCAGAAGGGACTTGCAGGAGGCAACCAATCAATGATTCTCTCTCATCATTGATATTTCTACCTGAAATCAATAAAAATTATTATATTAAAAAATACAAAAGAACTAAAAAGAAAAAAGAGAGAATCATAGACATGGACAACAGCGTGGTAATTTCAGAAGGAGGATGGTAGATGGAGGTGAAAGAAGATATAAGGGGGATAAGTGGTGATAGGAAAAAAAAAACAACCTACAAAAAGGTATCATTTCACACCTGTTAAAATGGCTATTATCAATAAATCAACAAACAACTGCTGGGGTGGATGTGGAAAAAAGGGAACCCTAGTGCACATACAATGACACACAAAACCACCACAAAAAAGAAATGGGAGAAAAACACATTACTGCAAACCTACAAATTTCTGTAACTGAGGCAATGTCCTCCTAGTAACTCTTTAACAGAGTGCATCCCAGTGAAAAAACATGGCATTACATAGAAGATGCACTATTATTTCATGCATCATTAAAAAAGTAAAAATGCTACTAACTATAACATTATCAATAGATTCTTACTGATTTTAGGATTGTCAGAATACACAAACAAAAAAAAACTCATTATTATTCATACATAAATTTCTTTTAACTAAAGATTATCTCAGTAAAATTATGGGCAATCTTATTGGTATGCATAACTTACCGAGGCTGACAACGTTCACATAGATATGTGTCAGGAATATGCTGCCTATCAATCCCCATGCAGTCAATATGTTGCCACACACTTTAAAAAAAAAAAAAAAAAAAAAAAAAAAAAAAGCAAAAAGCAGAACATATAAAGTATTTTTAAAATCATCCTTAAATTAAGACTTGATATTCCATTTAACTATCACTTAAGTGCCTATTTTCCATTTAATATACTAAAAAGTGCTGTGAGGAATTCATAGAAATATGTCCTCAGGGAGATAAAACTTTGAGATGTAAAAACAAGAGGACAAATACATTATATATAATATAAATTTATAAAGCAAATAAAATTTTAAACTGCAAAAGATATACATTATAAATATTATTGGCAATCACAAAGTAGAGAGGTCCACACTACTTGGAGTTAATGGAAAAAGCACCTTGGAAAACAATGAACTTGAATAGAACCTTGTTTGGGTCTTTAGGAAGAAAAGATTAGTTACTATAGCAATGTTTTCTTCAAGTATGCAGATATGAGGAGCAATAGTCAGATGTGGTTAATATCTATGAAGAGGAAAATTCATTTTGAAAGAAAAGACTAAACATGTATTAGTAATGTATAGTCAGATTATATAGGACTTGGAATGTCAGGATACGTGTAAATTTTTTCTAATGGCAATAGATAACAAGAGGTGCTATGGTGGTATAAACTGTTAATTCAAAGAAGTAAAGAAACTGAAAGCAAAACAAAACACACAAATAAGAGGCTTTTCCAAAATTCCAGACCTGAGTTAAAGGACAGAACTAGAATGATGGCAGAGAAGATGAAGTTAAAGAATCCAGAAAATATTCCATGAGGACAGAGATTAAACCAACTGTGTTCTCTATTTTTAATGGAATACAATGACCAGCTTGAGGCAAACTTTTCAATTTGTGACTTTAATTGGTCTAAAGTTGACATATTTGCCTATTCTAAAAACAGTTATATCTTTTTATAATAACTAGAGGCCCAGTGCACGAAAATCCGTGCTTTGGGGGTGGGGAGATCCCTCAGCCCCGCCTGCAACCTCTCACAATCCAGGACCCCTCAGGTAGGGTCCCTAGGCCTGGCCTGAGATCAGGGCCTATAGGGACTTTCCTTCCCCAGGCTGTAGGTAGCTGGCCCCACCCCTGCCACTGCTTGCCATCTGTGCAGCACTGCCCCCTCCTCCCCTGCTACGGGTGGCCTCCCTCTGCAGGCGACAGGCTGGGGTGCAATGGCGTGGCTGGCCTGGGTCTCCCTTTTTCTTTGCTGGGTGGGGGGGGCGGGGGCAGCCTTGTGAAGAGCTGTCTGCCTATCTGATTGCCCCTAACCACTTGCCTACCTACCTGGTCACCACTAACCACTGATCTGCCTACCTGATCACCCCTAATTACTCAGCCTGCCTGCCTGATTGCTCCTAACAGCTTGCTTGGTGGTGGGGCCAGTCTGGTGAAGGGCCATCTGCCTATCTGATTACCCCTAACTGCTGGCCTGCCTACCTGATCACCCCTAACTGCTGGTCTGCCTATGTGATCACCCCTAACCACTCTGCCTGCCTGATTGCCCCTATCCACTTGTTTGGGGGCGGGGCCAGCACTGACTTCCTGTTGGTCAGCCTCCAGTCGTTAAGACCCAGGGTTTTTATATATTAGGATTAGCTACTTCTAATATATAAAGCTATGAAATTAACAACTATTGTACTGTTGTTCTTCATTTAACCGAAAATCTTGGGATAAGAACTAGTAGAAGGTGGAAGGCAATGGAATATATGTCTAAGTATATAAAAAATGTGGGGGCAGGGGAGTAAAAAAAACAACAAAAACGCACCACAAAGGCATGCCCAGCCTGTGTGTCTCAGTGGTTGAGGGTTGAGTATTGAGTTATGAAACAGGAGATCATAGTTTGATTCCTGGTCAGGGTACATGCCCAGGTTGTGGACTCAATCCCCAGTGGGGGGGCATGCAGAAGGCAGCCTATCAGTTGATTCTCTCTCATCAGTGATGTTATATCCCTCTTTCCTTCTCCTTTCCTCTCTGAAATAAAAAACATGTATATACTTTTTAAAAGGCAGAGCACCCTAAAAGGAGGGTTAGAATAAGAAATTAAGTTAAATTTGGGGGATAAGCAATAATGTCATGCAGAAAACAGAACTAGAAAATAAATAAATGATCAGAGCTCTAAATGTCAAATTTGAAAGAGATGAGAATAAGTAGTGAGTATATGAAAATACACAGAGGCAATAAAAACAAGAATAAAAAAGAAATGCAGTACACTATAAGTTAAGCAGTAAAAAAATAGAATGATAAAAAGAAGATTCATAACAAAGACAACAGTTGCTGAGAAGCAAATACCTTGAGTAATACAAAAACTGAACTGTTCCTTTAAGATTTTATAGATAGGTATAAATTCTAAGGACTACTTCATTATTTTCTAATAGGGATTATTCTATATTCTATATAGATCAAAGTAATTAAATCAAAAGAAAAACACTGTTTAGATTATGCATTAAAATAAAAACATTGCAAAAAATTGTATGTAATTTATCACAGACAAAATCAGCTAAAAGAAAGCTATTTTATATTACTGGTTAAAATATGAATTGAAATATATTCTAGTAAGTAGCTAATAAAAATAATGAGGATAACAAGTTATTAATGTTATTTTTTAATTCTTTAAATTTGCCTCATGAATAAATTTACTGGAGTGATTGCTCATGGTACTGATATGTGTCACAGGTAATAAGAATTCATTTTTAAATTTGAAAATGTTTTTATTAATGTTTTTATGAGTATTAACTCAAGTATTAAAATTACAATTTTTCATAAAAATATCAAATTTCACATTCCACTTAAGACTACCTTTTTTCCCCTTTTGGCAAAGATAAATCAACTTTTTGAAATATAACCCTAACTGCATGTTTATATAACAATAACATCCAAACCTTAATCACTTAATCTAATAAATGGTAACAATATTACAAAATAATGCAAAGTAATTTACATTTGGCTCTAGGATGCATAGTTATACTCACACTGGACTATTTCAAATCAAATAACAAAGCTAGGACATAAGAACCAGACCCAGGGAATTCTGTAAAACTATCAAGCTTTCTAACTCACAACAGTGCACTGCTTGAATACTTTAATTCCCACACTATGCAGGGGATGGACTCAATAACTTTCAGGCTGAAATCCTACTGTTCCCTCTCCATCCTCCCCAACTCCCTCCCACCAGGAAAAAAAAAGAAAGAAAGGAAGAAGAAAACAAAGCCCCACTTTCTGTCCCAATCACACCTTCTCTAGGGGAAGAGGCCTTTCTTGGTGGTTGAACCAGGGTTGGGGGAGGGGAGACTGTGGTTCTGGTTCAAGGAGACTCCAGAGTGCTGCAAGGTTCAAGTCAAAAGGAGGTGAGAGAGTCAGGTCAAACAAACATCAATCAAAATGTATAATTTCCCCCAAATTGGAAAAATCACAGTTGACTATACAGCACAAATAATTCCAAAAGAAATATATAGGACTCAATTCTCTCCTCATTTCTATCTTGTCTACTACTTTATATTTTTATATTGCTATTAGAAGAGTGACAAGAAAGATGTGATCCTATATGAATAATGATCAAAACTGATTGCCTAATACTCAAATAATGAGGAGTTCTAATCAACTTTAAGATAGACTTTTCCCATAGGGGCTTTTTTCTAGGAGCAAAACAGACTGCATTGATAATAGCAGAGGTCTCACTTTAAAATGCATTCATAATTCCCTCAAAAGTGACTTTATTTTTTTCCAACATTAACAATCAAAGGTAGCAACAGTCAACAAAAATAAACTAATGGTGTGAAATATTTTACCTGCATTTGTCACAACAGATCATGTATCCATCATCATGTGTAAAACCGCATATGCACCTGGTTACATCAGTACCATAACTTCCATCCTCAGATGTGCTGATTGTAGTAGCACTGGAAGTTTCATCAAAATTTGGAGTGGTAAATATGCCTACTTCATTTTTGCTAATAAGAACTGCTGGAGGAGGTGAGGCCGGAGGTGTTGGAGGAGGACGAGCACCATAATTATGGTCCTGGATTATTGAACACAAATACAACACAACATAATTTCAATAATAAGATGAACTAATAAGTTAAAATTCAATCCTTAATTTGAATGGCCCATTTATTTCTTAATATCTCTAAAACAATGACTTGAAAAGCTAAATATTAAACCATAGTAGTGAGAGAAAATGTCAATCTACAACCTTGATCACCTTCACAATGATTTCCCTCAAACTCTACCTCCTAATCCCCCATATCAGAAGATATCTTCACAGTCCTATTGGTTACATAGCTTCTTTGCCTTCAAGATAAAATCAGGTGCAAGCAGTGAGAACAGAAATAAAAAGAACTCAGGAATGTAAAGGCTAAAGAATAACAAAACAACTAAAACAGACATATTATCCCTATAAAGTATTAATAGAAGATTTTTCTAAAATTGGGTATTTTTTATTCTGTTCAGTGAAAATCTTTCATAATTGTACTCAATAATATCACAAATGTGTCCAGTTTTGCAACTGTTCTGATCTAAGCTCTGCCCCTTACTACCTTGTTTCCCCGAAAATAAGACATCCTCCGAAAATAAGACTTAGCACATGGAAAGATAAGACATCCCCTGAAAATAAGACCTAGCGCAACTTTGGGAGAAAAAATTAATATAAGACACGGTCTTATTTTCAGGGAAACAGGGTAGCTATGTAACACTAAGTTAAGTCAGATAAGCTTTCATTTTCTTAGCTATGTATTTATTCCTTATCTCATGAAGTTGTTTTTGAAGATTAAATTAGATATATGTAAAAATACCACGGAGTCTGGCACATAGTGCTCAATAAATAGTAAATATATAATTTACTATATAAATTACTATATAATTTAGAATTAACAGTAGATAGTACAATTTTACCTAGTCTTTTTTTTTCTATTTATTTTTTCCATCACCATTTATCCCTTCTATGCTCTCTTCCACCTCCACCCCCACAATCACCACACTGTTGTCCATGTCCATAAGTTCTTTTTTTTCTTCTCAATCTTTTCACCACTCCCAACAGCTTGCGCCTCTATCCCCCCACTACTCCCCCAACCAAGGCTATCTGTCTGCTCTCTCTGAGTCGGTCTAGTTTGCTTGGTGGTTTAGTTTATTCATTAAATTACACATATGAGTGAAATCCTATGGTACTTGTCTTTCTCTGACTGGCTTATTTCACTTATATAAGGTTCTCCATTATGCTAATAGTAGATAGTACAATTTTACCTATATTCTTTTTATAAAGAAGGAATGTGTCCTAGCTGGTTTGGCTCAGTGGATAGAGCATCGGCCCTTGGACTGATGGGTCCCAAGTTCAATTCCGGGCAAGGGCACAGTACTTCAGTTGTAGGCTCGATCCCCAGCCCTGGTCTGGGTGAGTCTGGGAGGCAATCAATTGATGTGTCTCTTTCACACTGATGTTTTTATCTGTCTCTCCCTCTCCCTTCTACCCTCTCTAAAAATCAATGAAAAAATATCATCAGATTAACAAAACAAAAAGAATGTATTTTAATATCACGCTATTAATAGCATAAAATACAAAATAATAGTAATAATACTTATAAAGAAAAGAATTCCTCTTATAGAATTTTAACTCCTTGAATAAATAGTTAGATCAATGAAATATTACGCTATTAATTATGTACCTGTTTAGATAGTATAAAACAAGTATGCTTTTCAAGTATTCAGTTTTAAGTACAATGCCACACACATCTACTTTCAAGCTCTAGATATAATAGCCTTCAAAACACACACACACACACACACACACACACACACACACTCTCTTTCTTTCTCTCTCTCTCTCTCTCTCTCTCTCTCTCATACACACAACACACCCCCTTCTAAAGAAATGCTTGACACTTACCGCATAAGGCAAACCAATGTAACTGTGTGAATGATGCGAGCTGCTGGTATATAACTGGTGGGGATAACTGTTGGATTTCTCAACTACCACAGGGCTAGCTTCTACGGATTCTGGTCTGGAGGGGAAAAAGTTGTATAAAAGAGAATTCCATTCATTTTTTTTTTTCCTTTTAAGCAATTTAAAATTATAAGCACTTAGTTTATTGGCTATACAAATAAAATGTCTTGTTGTAACTGAGTCATTATTTATTTTGCCATTGCCAATAAAATGTTTTTTTGTAGTAGACACCCTGTGGATAAGATATATCCTATCTAGATTCCATATTATAATAAAACTTTTGTTTAATTAAAATGAATGTCCTATCTGCTGCTGTGGCTCAGTGGTTGGGCATCGACCTATGAACCAGGAGGTCACAGTTTGATTCCCTGAGTTGCAGATGTCCTGTGAGGGGGGGAAGGAGGGGAGAAGGGAGAGGAGCAGATGGGGAAGGAAAGTAGGTGGGGGGGAGAGGAAGCTGGTCAATGATTCTCTCTCATCATTGATATTTCTGTCTCTCTCCCCCTCCTTCCTCTCTGAAATCAATTAAAAAAATATTTTTTAAGAATTACATAGAAGGAAGAAGTAGAGTTTTAGCAATTCCTGATCTACATTACTGTTATTAATGCAACATGAAGGAATTATGGTCAGAGTAGAAAGATTAACTTTTTTTTTTTTTAAGCAGAACATAAGAAGGTTTAATTTACAAAGAAAGGAAATCCACTCTGATGTAATGTGATGGGCAGCTTGGCAAGCTGAAGTGGAGCCATGTGACTCTTATTTGGGAGTTCAGAAGGTGACACCCCTGCCTACCGTCCTGGGCAGGAGCACAGCCCCCACCTCAGGTCCCACACACACCTCCTCACACTGCCAGGCTGCCCAGGGTGCTGAGGGGCTGGTCAGACCACACCCTGGGGGTCCTGTCCGCCCTCCGTCATGTGGGCCAGTTTGCTGGTTTGGGTTTGTCATGTCTCCCATGTACCCTCCAGTTCCAGTGGCCTCTCCTAGCCTCTGTCTGTCTAGCTGACACCCTAACAATCCTAATGTTAATCCTGAAAAGAAATCTTACAAATCTAGAGAGTGGTGATGTTGGCAAGGTCAACGCAGTGGACAAATTTCCTGATTAACTCTTAAAGATTTAGATTAAACTCTGAATATATTTCTAATGAGTACTGCCAAAACTTTTATATTTTGGAGTTAGAAATAAAAAATAAAGCTTTTAATACAAGCATGTGAACAAGTCACCAAATACTTTGCATAACCTCATGATTCAAATTAAAGCTGCAGCACTGATAAGCTGGCAATGTAAAAAGGCAGAAATATTTTATCAAGATCCTCATTTCTTGATCATAGTATCTTCCCTGCCAGGTAAGTATAAGTTCCTCATTTCTAATGACACTTCTTACTAAATGTTATTTTTAAAAGGTTAACAAATTAAGCACTGAGCTATGAACCAGGTCACGGTTGATTCTAGCCAGGGCACAGGCTTGGGTTGCAGGCTCCATCCCCAGTGGGGGACGTGCAGGAAGCAGATGATCAATGATTCTCTCTCACCATTGATGTTTCTATTTCTCTCTCTCCCCCTCCCCCTCTGAAATCAATAAAAATATATTTTAAAAAACACATTAAGAATTGTTGGACAACAGATATACATAGAAGAGTTCTTAAAAAGTCCCATAATGACTGTGAGGGAAGCCTGGGTTCTGCACTGCCAGAACACAATAAATCTGAAAACAATGTTGTGACCAATATCAAAAGTCAAACATCCTTTGATCCAGTAACACCATCTTCGGAACTTTATCCCAAGAAAGTAATCCCACTATTAAAGACTCGCAGAATTGAGATGTTCATTGAAATACTATTCATAAAACTAAATATAAGAGCAGAAATCATTCAAATGTCCAATCAATAGAAAACAATTAAATCTGAGCAAACCTACCATGTTTACATATGTATTGTATAACCAGAAAATCATACTAATAAAAATCACTCTATTAGAGCCAAAGAAGTTTCCCTCCTGAAATATCACAAACCTTAATAAATTTTTAATGACAGGTCTAGAGATAATATGCAATAATAATAATTTTTGTCAATAGCTGCTATAGTGCTCTATTTAGCCAATTTTTGTATATTCACATATATACTGACTTAGCATACCAGTATAACATTTATCATCAAGTAAGAATCTCCAACCCCTAAGAGATAATGGATTTAGGCAAGAGATAACTATGGAAGCTAAAATCTTAAAAGGTTTGAAAACTGATGAATAGATAAGGTTGACAACAGCATGTTGATTACTTATCACTACCAAGTTAGACAACCACGTTTATTATGTGCCTCTGCTAATGCTATTCAATAGAAATTACAAAGTCCCACATAGAAAAATACCATGCTAAAGAGAAAAATGAGAGAAAAGGGGAGAGGGTGAAATTTGAGGCTAATTACATCTCTAGTTCTAAATGCCAGGTAGAATATTATATGATATCAAATTCAGAACGTTGAAAATTCTATAGGCCAAATGACCAGTTTCGTCAGCTGGCTATATATATTGTAAGGGAAAACAAATTTAAAAGGTTGTCACAGATGAAAAGAGATTCAAGAGACATTTCAATCAATACAATGTGTGGATCTTGTTTGGGTCCCAATTTGAACACAACAATTACAAAAAGACATTTTTGAGACAAGTGAGGGAAAACTGAAGATGAACTAGTATTTAAGGGTATTTTATGTTAAGGAAATATTCTTAATTGTTATAATATTGAGATAATAGTATTGTGGTGTTTTTTTTTTAAAGCCCCTCTTAGTGATATACATTGAAGAATATATAGGTAAAAAGATATGAGGATTTGCTTTAAAATATTTTAAATAAAACTGTAGGATAGCCCTAACCAGTTTAGCTCACTGGATAGAGCATTGGCCTGTGTTTGATTCCAATCAAGGGCATGTACCTTGGTTGCGGGCACATCCCCAATAGGGAATATGCAGGAGGCAGCTGATTGATGTTTCTCTTTCATCGATGTTTCTATCTCTATTCCTCTCCCTTCCTCTCTGTAAAAAAATCAGTAAAATATATTTTTAAAAAACCACACGATAACACAGACACATTTATCTTAACAAACAAACCAAGAAACAAATAAACACCTGCAGGATAGAGGAAACAAGGTTGGCAAAACTGTGAATAATGCTAAAGCTAAGTGATGGCTACTTGGGATAGATAATTATACTGTTCTCCCTAATGCTGTATGTAGTTTTGTATTTTTGTACTAAAAAATGTTTTTAAGTTCCCCAAGTTACTTTTCTTTCTTTTTTTTCAATTTTTTTACTTTACTGATTTTTTACAGAGAGGAAAGGAGAAGGATAGAGAGCTAGAAACATTGATGGGAGAGAAATATCGACCAGCTGCCTCCTGCACACCCCCCACCGGGGATGTGCCCGCAACAAATGTACATGCCCTTGACAGGAATCGAACCTGGGACCTTTCAGTGCGCAGACAGACGCTCTATCCACTGAGCCAAACCGGTTTCGGCCCTAAGTTACTTTTAAATCTTACATTTAATATATTTTACACAATACGTACCTGGAGGAATGGTATACTACCTCTTTTGCTCCCAACTCAGGAAGATGTCTTCAGTATTTTTATTTCTAATAAACATCTATTTGTGGAATCTCTCTTAACCCTTTAATTTCAACATGCTTCTCTAGGTTTACTTCAAAGTGCTCTTTAAGGAGCACTTTCCTGATTGCTTCAACTCATCATCTATAATAATCTATAATAATAAAGGCATAATATTCTAATTAAACAGGACATTCTTCCAGATGACCTTCTGGATGAAGCTGGGGCTGTAAGGGAAGCCTGGGTCCTGGGTGCCGGAGGGAAGCCCGTGCTCTTGCAAGAATTTTGTGTATTGGGCCTCTAGTAATTTTATAAAGCCTACTAGAGGCCCGGTGCACAAAATTTGTGCACGAGAGGGGGGGGGGGGGAGGGTGGTCCCTCAGCCCAGCCTGCATCTTCTCCAATCTGTGATGCCTCAAGGGATGTTTGAATGTCCGTTTACAGGGATTGGGCCATAAGGATGTGGCCAGCCTGGGTGAGGTCTGATGGCTGTTTGTAGGCTGGCCAAACCCCTCTTTACATAGACTCTAGAGTTGAGAAAACCATATTTTAATTTTAAACTCTTCTTTTTAACTATATGATCTGGGAAATTTCATTTAAGATAAAAAGAGTGTGATTTAAAATATCCTAGTCAAAATATAATCACTTAAAAAAATACCACCACTTGTTAAAGTTTTGTATGAGAAAGTTGATTTTTTTTAAAATATATATATTTTAAATTGATATAGAGTAGGGGTGTCGAACTCAATTTGAGAAGGGGCCAAAATCTAAAATCCAACCTAAATCGCGGGCCGAATGGTTTACTGAACAGTCATAAACTGTCATTGTGATGGAAACGCAGCGGAGTGCAGTGATGACAGCCCGGTGCGGGCCACATTGCAAGGCCTGGCGGGACGGATTTGGCCCGTGGGCCTTGTGTTTGACACAGGTGATATAGAGAAAGGGAGGGAAAGGGATAAAGAGATAGAAACCATCAATGAGATGGATCTGCTGCTTCCTGCATGCCCCCTACTGGGGATTGAATCTGAAACCTGGGCATGTGTCCTGACTAGGAATATTGGTTCATGGTTCTATGCTCAGTCCACTGAGTCATACCAGCTAGGCATTAAACTTCTTATGTTTAAGAAGTTTATATCCCTCCTATGTCTACATTGTCCTACTGTAGTCTATCATGGTCAGTACATAGTCAGTTACTCAGATAACGTATATAATAACTTCAATTCCTCTCTAGTTGCTCTTTTTCTTTTTCTTGTTAATCCTCACCCCGAAGTATTTTTTCCATTGATTTTTAGACAGAGTGAGAGGAAAGAAAGGAGAGGGAGTGAAGGGGGGGAGGAGAAAGAGGTCGAGAAACAGGGGGGGGGAGGAGCATCAATATGAAAGACACACAGTGATTGGTTGTCTTCCTCATGCGCCCCCTACAGGAGGCCAAGGATCAAACCTGCAATTCAGGAATGTGCCTTTGACTGGGAATCAAACCTACAACCCTTCAATGCATGAGCCTACCACTGTACAAACTGGCCAGGGCTCTAGTTCCTCTTTTAATTCTGCTACTTTCCTACTGCCTTTTAGTATTTCCCAGCTTCCTGAAATAGGTATTAACTAGAACTGCTACTTTACTAGTGAAGAACTACAGCATTCAACTCACTAAAATCCCACCAACTGTGTAAGATTTTTTTTTTACATACAAGGGACATTTTGTTCAATAGCCCTTTGCACCTTTCTGCAATGAAGCTGTAAAATATAGGGTGGGGCAAAAAAGAGCTTTACAGATGCTCATATGGGAAATAATATAGTAATCCTATCTAATAAAAGAGTAATATGCCAACTGATTGTCACTCCAACACACAAATGGCTGCCCCTATGTGGTCAAAGAAGGCTGATCCTATGGACACAAGATGGCCGCCACAAGATGGCCAGCAGGGGAGGGTAGTTGGGAGGGGCCAGGCTGTCAGAGGAAGGAAGTTGGGGGTGACAGGGCTTGCAGGGAAGGGTAATTAGGGGGACCTAGGCTTGCAGGGGAGAGAAGTTGGAGGGGGGGCTGCAGGGGAGGGCAGTTAGGGGCGATCCGGCTAGCAGGGGAGCAATTAGGCATCAATCAGGCTGGCAGGGGAGTGGTTAGGGAGTGATCAGGCTTGCAGACAGACGTGGTTAGGGGCAATCAGGAAGGCAGACAGGTGAGCAGTTGGGAGCCAACAGTCCTGGATTGTGAGAGGGGTCCCAGATTGGAGAGAGTGCAGTCTGGGCTGAGGGACATACACCCCATGCATGAATTTCATGCACCGGGCCTCTAGTTAATAAATAATAATATGCCGAAACCGGTTTGGCTCAATGGATAGAGCATCGGCTTGGGGAGTGAAGGGACCCGGGTTCGATTCCGGTCAAGGGCATGTACCTTGGTTGCGGGCATATCCCCAGTAGGGAATGTGCAAGAGGCAGCTGATCGATGACTCTCTCGCATCGATGTTTCTAACTCTCTCTCTCCCTCTCTGTACAAAATCAATAAAATATACTTAAATAAATAAATAAATAAATAAATAAATAAATAAATAAAAGTGGTGCCAAAAAACCTGACTTCTAAACTGGTTCCACATTCTATAAATAAATAAATAAATAAATAAATAAATAAATAATAATACAATCCAAGAATAAACTGCCTCACATATTCAGAACTGTAAACCTCCTTTTGCCACACCCTGTATATCTAGCTTTAGTTTTTGTCTCTCCTAAACAGATATAAATTAGCTAAGATATGAGCATTCAACAATCACTCCTGTATAATAAACCAAGAGACACTAAAGCAATATAATTTATGACTCAATAGTTGCTATATGCCAGGCTGAAGATATAGTGACCTATTATAAAACAGATAAGGTGTCTGTATTCATGAAACTTGTATTTGAGTACAATGATTAAAAAAAAAACTAAAAAAAAAAAAAACTAAAAAAATAAAAAAAAAACACACAAAAAAACAAGATAATTGCAGAGAGGTTATTCAGATACTATTTTAGACAGTGTAAAGATAAAAGGCTTCAGCCGAAACCGGTTTGGCTCAGTGGTAGAGCATCGGTCTGCGGACTGAGAGATCCCAGGTTCGATTCCAGTCAAGGGCATGTACATTGATTGCAGGCACATCCCCGGTGGAGGGTGTGCAGGAGGCAGCTGGTCGATGTTTCTCTCTCATCAACGTTTCTGCCTCTCTGTGCCTCTCTCCTCCTCTCTGTAAAAAATCAATAAAATATATTTAAAAAAAAAAAAAAGATAAAAGGCTTCACTGGAAAGTTAATATCTGAGCTCAGCTAAGATTGTGCTAAGAAAAGAATACTCCAGGTAGAAGAATGCAAATACAAATGCCTTGATGCATGAACAAATTGAGAATGTTCAAAGAACAAGGAAAATATTATCAATATGGGGAAATAGGTTAAGAGAAGAATAATTGAGTAGACATTAGAGAAGTGGGGCCTTTGGGACCAAAAGAAGTTAGGATTTTAAGTGTTATTTTAAGTGAAACAAAAAAACCCCTGGAAGGTTTTCAAGTGAGAGAACTATATGATTTGGTTTATGCTTCAGAAGAATCACATTAACTTCTACATAGAGAATGAATTGTAGGGGGCACAAAAGAAACTACTGCAGTGTCCAGACAAGAAACAGCAAAGACTTGGACTAGAAATAGAAAGAACTGTACTAATTATAAGTGTGTTTTGGAGGGAAATATAGGATTGACCAATGAATTAGATGTTGAGGGTAAGGGAAAAGGACCAATGAAGGGAGGCAGGTGTAGGTGGGTGGGAAGAGATAAACCAAAGAACTTGTTTGCCTATGACACAACCCATGAAGGTTGCACCCTCCCTCCTCCATTGCTGCTGCCTCCTCCTTCTGCAGCTCCTTGTGCTTCTTCAGTGTGGACCTTGTACCTCTTCTGTAAAGCAGTAGCTGAGGAGACTCCTGAGCTGGCCATGGGAAGGAATCAAGACTGAGAACAAAGATCATATTAATTTTAAGGTAATGGGGCAGGATGGTTCTGTGTTAGTTTAAGATTGAGAGGCATATACCATTTAGTAAACTAATAAAAGTGTATTGTGAACCACAGAGTTTGTCAATGAGGCATATCAGATTCTGATTTTGATGGGCAGCCAACCAATGAAATAGACACACTGCATAGCTGGAAATGGAGGATGAAGATATAACTGACGTGTTCCAGCAGCAGGTAGGAGGTGTCTACTAAAAAGAAAACCTGCTACTTTACTCCAGAACTCTGTTCCTCCAGACCAAGATATTCTCAATTAGAAATTGCAATTTGATCCCACCACATTCTACTGTATAGTGTTCTCAATTCTTTCATTTTCCCCTTTTTCTTGCCTTTATTGTACATAAAGTAACTGATGTAGGTGCACAAATATTTGCATTTTTGAAAACTAAATGGCCAATGGTATATTATGATCTACATCTAATGGAGATGAATGGGGGAAAATACTTGTTAAGTAAATGAGTATTTAGTGGCATGTTCATTCAGAACTTTATCTTTATATTCCAGAAGATATTTAGCTCTTACTGGTTAACAACATAAAAATCCTTGCATACCTGTGTGATTGGAGAATTCTAATGTTTTTTTTTAATCTTTATTGTTGAAAGTATTACATATGGCCCCCTTGTTCCCCCATTGATCCTAGTCCACCCCCACCCTGCTCCACAGACATTCACCACACACACTATTGTTGTGTCCATAGATTATGCATATTTGCAAACAAATTCTTTGATTAATCTCTTACCACCCACCCACACCTGCCTTCCCTCTGAGATTTGAGTCTGTAAAACTAAGGTCAATCTTATAACTTCTTTGTATACTGCTGTTATACGTAGGCCAATCTATCTTTCAGTAGGAATTAAATTACTCCAAAAGAAATGAATCCTAGATAGTTTTCCCTTCAATCAAGCTTCTTATTGTTTAAATAAACTTCTTATTTAATAAACAAAAAAGAATGACACCTTAGGGTTTTGGCTTATGCAACTGGATAGAGATGGAGTTATTAAAAAAAAAAAAAAAAAAAAAAAAAAAAAGATGAGCCTGGAGGAAAACAACAACAAAACAAAACCAGATATGGGGGGAAAATCAAGCCAAAAAAAATAAATAAATAAGAGTGTGTCCAGTTAAGTGTAATACTCAGAAAGTCAATAGTTAAATCTTTCTATTAGGAGAAAGTGGTTATTTACATCAAATTCTGAGAAATCTATATAAATTATAAAAGACAACATAGGTAGTTATAGTGGTGTTGTGCAGCTTGATGTTGAATGCAAACAACTCTTTCAGGGAGCTTGCTGATAAGAGAAACAGAGAAATAAAAGAATAAATAAAATGGACAGGAGTTTTGTTTTAACATAGTTATGTGGTGGGAATGATCTAATATAGAGAGAAACTGAAGATACTTCATCAGGCAAGAGTGAAGTATCAAGATCTTGAAAAGGTGCGAGGGGATAAGATCCAGAGGGCAAGTTTAAGAACAGGATTCCAATAAGAAAAGTGTTGTTTTCCATTTTACAAGAGGAAAAACAATTTGAATATAAATACAAGATTGTAGATATGGAGTTGGGTCACCAGCACCTAAAAGAAGTAGTTGGTATATAATACGCCTTCAATAAATATTTCTAATAAGAATTCTTATCAAGTTGTTAAAATTTTAGCTATTTTTAAAATTTGTTTTGTTGCTGTTAATCCTCACCTGAGGATATTTTTTCCATTGATTTTAGAGAAAGTGGAAGGGAGGAGAAACATCCATGTAATCCATTAGTTGCCTCCTGCATTGGGATCATCTTGCAACCAAGTTATGTGCTCTTGACCAGAATTGAACCCAGGACCCATCACCCCAAGGACTAATGCTTTATCCACTGAGCCAAACTGGCTAAGGCTGTTGTTTTAATTTTAAAGCAAGTCATACCACTGAACTAGTATAGTAGTACTTGCTTTATTATGCCAATGAAATCAGAGAAAAATGGTATTCTTTATTAGAAACTGTACTCCTCAAGATTCACTCTCTCTAAACAAGAGGTCAGCAAACTAGGATCCCTGAGTCAAACCCAGCTTGTTGCCCAACTTTGTAAATAAAGTTTTTGTTTGTTTTTTTTAAAAATATATTTTATTGATCTCTTACAGAGAAGAAGGGAGAGGGACAGAGAGCTAGAAACATCGATAAGAGAGAAACATGGACCAGCTGCCTCCTGCCCATCCCCCACTGGAGATGTGCCTACAACCAATGTACATGCCCTTGACTGGAATCGAACCCGGGATCCTTTAGTCCGCAGGCTAATGGCTCTATCCACTAAGCCAAACCAGTTTCGGCTGTAAATAAAGTTATAATGCAGTGGTTCTCAACCTTCCTAATGCTGTGACCCTTTAATACAGTTCCTCATGTTATGGAGACCCCAACCATAAAATTATTTTCGTTGCTACTTCATAACTATGATTTTTCTATTGTTATGAATCATAATGTAAATATCTGTGTTTTCCGATGGTCTTAGGTGACCCTGCTAGCGGTTCTCAACCTGAGGACTGCTGCTGTAGAGCCTAAGGCCATCGGTATAGTGTGAGAGCAGTTTCTGGACCCCCGACAATGATGTCATGCTAAGTCCTGCTTGGTGTAGGATAGAATAGGACATGAACTACTCAGGAAACAGAATCTTTGCTGCTCCAAAGTGATGTTCAGGCACTGCCCTTGAAGGTATTTTTAAGATCATGTTGTCCAACTTCCAGTTTTATAGACAATAAGATAACTGATATAAGTGTCACAAACTCTAGTTTGAAGCCCTAACTCTACTACTAACTCACCGTGTATCCTTGGGACCTGTCATATAAGCCCTCTAAGTCACATGGTGTTCTATATAGTATATTATAAGAATATTAGAGAGCATCTGTCTTTTCCAATGTCAGAAGGAGTCGTCAAAATACTTCCAGGCCACTTGAAATGCCAGCAAAAGAACAGTAAATTCTTTTCATCCTTTCCATTCACCAGTTCTAGTAGCCCTTCAATAAATTTCTTTAAAACTTAAATTCCATTAACTTCCACTTTCTGGTTTAAAAAAGTTCCATTCAGCAACTATTGTATGTATTGAATCAGAGAACGAGCATATGAATCTTTCCATGTTTCAGCTTCCAACATTGTCACTTGAACCCCTTGCAATTCCAAAAAACAAATAACCACTCAATATTCCCAGCAATAATTTAGTATCAAAGTGGCTGGTTATTAAAAAATAAATAAATTAATTAATTAAATAAAACAAAATCTGTCCAAACAACCACCTAAACCAAATAATCTAGAGGCAAGGTAAGAAGCTTTCACTGAATCCATCAGAAATTGCTCCCATAAAAGCAAAAAATGTCAAAATAAACATACAGCAGGAACCACTCCCTTTTTCTTATTTAAAAAGAACTTAAATTTTGGTTTTTTTACTCAGTCTTTTTTTTTTAAACATGTTTAAAAGGATATTAAAGATTCAAATTTAAAACTAAATTATATTCCAATATAAACATGACAAATCTTACATTCTAAACAAACAATAACCAATTATATATTGATTCTTGATGTCAACAATTAGCAAATGGAAAAGACAAGAAGAATTAGAAAAAGATACATCATTTTGATTCTAAAGTTATTTATACAAGTAATTTTAGTTAAAGGGATTTTTGCCTTTACCTTCTAAAATTTTATTTTAGGCAAGAGTCTAAAGTGAGAAAAACATAAATGCAAATCAAGCACTGCTTGGTTGTGCTAAAATAATTGTATGAAATATTTTGCCTTATCCTATCCAAAAATCTTTAAATACTTACTCTGAGCCTGCAGCCATTTCCACGTATGACGTTTCTGCTGTATCAACCCCCAATGGGATCACTATGCTCATGACGTTCGCCTCTGATAAATTCGATTACTATGGAGTCCTATGCATTGGTATCCAAAACACTGGGGCATGCCAGCCACAGTGCTCATTGCAAACATCTAAGTGCATCCACAAACCCTGTTTAAAAGAGAAGAGAACAAAAAATTAAGAATCCTCTTCCTGGTTCTAAGAACAGCTACATTTTAACAATTAACAGTAAATAAAACACATGAGGAAAGCATTCTTTATTAAAATATTGATACAAATTAGAATTTGCTCAGAGAGTAAATTCATTTATTTTTCTGGAATTAAGCTATGTGATTGTGATCAAAAGAAAGTTTCTATGTCATAATCTTCCTTAGTAAATGAATTTAGAAGGCCAAAAGAAGGATTACTACTTATATTCCTTAGTGAAGAACCAACAAATATTATTCATTTTAAAAGACAAATAGAATTTCTTACAACACTAGTATCCAAAAACAAGTCTTCTTGTTCAGTGTGATCTAACAATAAACTAACAAATATTGAATATTCACTATGGACTAAGCAGCACCTAAACTTTTACATGGGTGATCTATTTAATTACCACAATGCTTAAATACTAGCAGGAATCTCCATTTTACCACTAAGGGGCACAGCAGCAAAAAAGGTTAATTAACTTAACCAAGTTTGCTCAGTTTAAGAGATAAAACTAGTATTCTAATCAATTCCACTCTCTCTATATATGTATATAAAGGAAAGCTATTTTTTTTGTAATAAAATCAACTGTTTTTACAGTGGTTGATATTTTCCATACTACAGAAATACATGTACATTGAGGGGGTTGGATTTTCCATGTTTTTACAGATCAATAGTAGAGAAAACTAATATTCTTGAAGTGTGACTTTTTAAACAAATTTACCATAGTAACTAAAATATATTCAGTTTCAACATCAATCTTTTAAATCTAAAGTCACTGTATAACACCTGCTATATATATTGTTTGTGAAATATCTACTCAAAAATTTTTCAGCAGTGACAACTTAGGAACAAAACAGATAGAGATAATCCTATAAACAGAAAAAGATCAACAGTCAAAACTGTCCCTGTCATGTTATACCTGAAATAAAGAAAAGCAGTTCTTCAAGTAGTAATTCTTATGTTTATCTTTAATTTTTTACAAGTAAGCTTGAAAATAACTACTCAGGGTTAATTCCTTTTTAAAAGATGATGGAGTTTTATGGGGGAAAATACCAAAATAGGGAAATAAGGTGATAATGGTGGTTTCAATTCTCCAAGAAGGCTAGTCTTTATTGTTAAACTAGGAAGAGCTAATAAATTAGAAGTTATTATAATAAAAATCCTATATAATAAAAGGCTAATATGCAAATTTCCCCCTTAGGAGTTCCACAGCTCACTATGATGTGCAGAGCAGCGTGGAACAAAGAAACCCCAGCTGACAGCCGGGGGAAGGAAGGCCCTGATAGCTGGCCAGGCCTAGGGATCCTACCCGTGCCCGAATTTTGTGCACTGGGCCTTTAGTATACAATAACCAGCAGTTGTACCTAAAAGTTTAAAATGTAAGCACTGAACCTAAGCATCAGGTTCCTTGTTTGTAAAATGGGGACTTATTAGTGTTTCTGTGAAGAAAATAATGAATATAAAGCACTTCATACACTGCATTAAACACATTTAGCAATCAATTAGTGATAGCCACATAAGAAAAGGTGCTCTTATATTATCACACACTTAGAAAAGTTGGACAGAAAACTCTCTAGTTCTCATTTAAAGATAATCTTCTAATAATTTTTTAAAATAAAGTAATTATGGTTCTCTTATTTGCCATGTTTGTTATGGCTTGATCCATCAAGTTAAAATTGTCCTTTAGCCCTAGCTAGTTTGGTCAGTGGATATAGTGTTAGCCTGCAGACTGAAGGGTTCCAGGTTCAATTCTGATTAAGGGCACATGCCTGGATTGCGGGCTCGATCTCCAGTGTGGGGCATGTAGGAGGCAGCCAATCAATGATTCTCTCTCATCATTGATGTTTCTCTATCTCTCTCCCTCCCCCCTCACTCTCTGATATCAACTAAAAAAATATTTTTAAATAAATAGTCCTTTAAAAACAATTAAAGCAGAAGGAGAAAAAGGGAATATGTCCTACCTTCTTTTCTGCACCTGTCACCATATTAGAGTTACTTCACAAAAGCCATATTTATTAACCTGCACAAAGCTATAAAATTATAAAATTTCCGAATGACAAAATATAAGCAATATACAAAACTGTAAGTTTATTCTATTCAACTGTCATTCTATGTATCTTTAAAATGCTGGAAACTTAGACCTAATAACAGAAAACAATTATAATTTTAAAGTGTAATTTCTTCCTCTTGGTAGCAACTAGTTGCTATTTTCTTTTACTTATCTTTTTGTTAAATTAATAGGAAATCTTATATTTTAGATAGGTGCTGTTAAATATCTAGTTGCTTTTTTTTTTTTTTTAAACCAGAAGTACACCTGGCTGTTGTGTCTCAGTGGTTGAGCATCAACCTATGAACCAAGAGGTCACCAATTTGATTCCCGTTCAGGACACATACTCAGGTTGGGGGCTCAATTCCCAATTGATGTTTCTCTCTCATCAGTGTTTCTATGCCTCTCCCTTCCTCTCTCTCTAAATAAAATAAATAAAAACATTAAAGGCAGACAAAAAATGGGAAGCAGAAATCTAATCATTGTGTATTCTTTTAGGTAACTGATTATTTCCAACCTAAAAAAATATTTTTTGAGTATGTACTTAATAGCACACCCTATTTTATATAAATATATAATTCTCAATAAACACTACATTTAAGCTGTTTTAAAACATCAGTAAAGAGTTTGTCATAAGCCGGGACCGGTTTGGCTCAGTGGATAGAGAGTCGGACTGCAGACTGAACGGTCCCGAGTTCGATTCCGGTCAAGGGTATGTACCTTGGTTGTGGGCACATCCCCAGGGGATGTGCAGGAGGCAGCTGATAGATGTCTCTCTCTCAATGATATTTCTAACTCTCTATCCCTCTCTTCCTCTCTGTGAAAAATCAATAAAATATATTTTTAACAACAACAACAAAAAAGAGTTTGTCATAAACCTATTTCAGACAATAGCTTATATTTGTGTGAGTGCTGCCTGTCTCTCAAGCCCTCGTGCAGTTTTTGGAACATAAAAGCTATTCTACAAAATAATGGTGAATGAATTAGAGCACCTGGGGTAAAATTGCAGCTCTGGCCTCATTAATCAAATGGGTTACCAACCTATACAATTAAGTGCTACAAAAACAATTATATGACACCTTCTCCAGAAAAGCGTCTCTCTAAAAATACAGAAGCTCATCCCCAGGACAAAGACACATCACCACATCTGAAACAGAATCACAGACTCCGAGTTTATTCAATAGAGAAGAACTCAGTAATTTGCTCACAAGAGGTCAGAAGACAAGAGGTCATATCTATTGAAACCCTAAGTTGGCAAATAACTTCACTATATCAAAAACTCCATACCCAGGAAACTCGTAGTTTAAAAATCCAGTTGATACTTAATAAAATCATAAATTCATTAGAATCAAATAATTGTGCCTTAAAAAAGAAAGAAAGAGGAAACCAATGTAGTAAGCAGAAAATATGTGAGCTTATAACACAGTATGCATAACTAGAGGAACAACAATTCAATACAATCCAAACAGCACAAAGCTTTCACGTCTTATATGTGAATTAAAAAAAAAACACACACTAGTTATCCAACTGGCAAGTAAAATATATACAAAATATGCTGAGAATACACTGAAATGACAACCTTTACAAAAATAATATAAAAGGAAATACCATTAGATGTCTGGTAAATCTGAGGTCCAAGAAAGAATAAATGTCTTCACAAAACCTGCTATCCAGAATAGACCTAGAAACCAAGTGAACATAGGAATATTGAGCTGTTTTTAAATAGCATAAAATTATAGGTACTTTTGTCAAACATGGCACCTAAAACCAAAGGGACTCACACAAATATAGCAGCTAATTCTTAAGGAAATAAATTTATTCTTTACTTTTTTATACTTATAAAAACAGATTTAGCCAAAACAATGCAACAATACCAAAATAAACAAAACCCTAAGGTAGGAAAAATAAAAGGCAAGGAAAGGCCATTAAATTAGAAAACACTCATCAAAAAAAACCTGAATGACTAAAGCTGCTTTTAAGATGTTAAAAAGTTCAGAAAACAAAATGTACTACCGAAAAGATGAATATGATACTCAAAGGCAGACAGGATGAAAATACGAGGAAATTTTTCCTCCAGCATTACAAATACAAGTGCCCAATCTAAAATAATCTCTTTGAAGAAAGGGTTATTATTACCTTTTTGTCCTTTATAAGCACCTTACACAATGTTTATATTTTCGACATGTATCACTAAGAGAATAAAGAGATGAATTTTGGGCTGAAATTACTAATAGAAATGAATTAAAGAAACTTGAAATTGTAAGGGACCACAAACCAGAGATTTCATTATAAACTAGTGGCCCAGCACACAAAATTCATGCATAAGTAGGGTCCATAGCAATCAGGGCCAATGTGTGGGGTAACTCATGGAGCGATTGCGGGCCACCCACTGGTGCCACACCCTCCTCCCCCACCACCAATGCCAGTTGCCTCTCTCTGCAGGGCAACCAGCAGGGGGCAATAGGGGAGGCCCCCACTGGCAACTACCTTGACTGGCCTGGGGCCTGAGGGTTGGGGGCAGATTGTGCATTGAGCATCTGCCTCCTGGTGGTCAGTGAGTATCATAGCAATGGGTCATTCCACTGGTCATTCCACCATTTGGTTGATTTGCATATTAGGCTTTTATTATATAGGAGGATTATAAATTACTCTGCCCCCATATTCATTTAAGATTTTTATTTCTAGCAGATGACTAAAAGTATAATAAAAATAATACTGATTGATCAAGACCTGTTACTAAGTTACTACCTATGAAACTATGGGCAGGCCATTTCACTATTCTAGGCTTCAACTCAAATGGAAGTAGGTTAGGTTGATAATCTTACAGTTTAAATCTTAGTCCAAATACATTAACAGATTATTCCTGATCATTGAAACAACAAAACAAATATCAGATTCTAAAACACTTTTAAAAAATTGACAACAGAATGAATTAGGTATTTCTCCAACTGGGTTAGTATTAGTATCAGACAGTGCTCCATGAGCACTTACCTGATACTAAAACCTACCTACTGAGGTTATAACTGTTTTAATAAATAGATTGCTTACAATGCTTAATCCTATATTGTATGTATATTTATTATCCCCATTTTATAGATTAAGCAGAGGAGTTAAACTTGTCCCAAGTTCCATAGCTAATAAATAGTAGAATCAGGATTTGCTCCCTAACAGTCTGATTTCAGAGCTTACACATTAGTTTGTCAAAAATTAAAAATTTTCAGATTAGTCAAATATAATTAAATAAATAATCTAGAATTTACACTTAAGGGGGAAAATTGACAACTATCTCTCTCAAAAAGAGGAGAAATTTAATAAATATGTAAGAGTCTCACTCCAGAACATCTGGCACACTAAATGAGAGAGTATTTTCAAAACCCTCTTTGTTTCTTTCCCAAACCTGGTCTACTTATACATGAATCCATTTCACAACAATGTATTTAAACACTACCAAAGTAGAGATAGATGGGTTTAAAGTCTAAAATTTGTGTTTAAAATATTTCAGGGATGGTGCAAAGCACATAATAAAAGAATAGAGATATTCAAATTCCCCAATCTTTTCACAAACAGATACCTCGCTAGTGAACTGAAAGCAACCCTTATATCAAGGGAACCACGCTCCAAATTTGAGAATACCATGCATGCATAAGTTTATTCAATTCCTTATAAACAGAATTATTTGTTTAGCAAAGACTACCTATCTACCCAGTTAAGTTTTAAGTTGGAAAAAAAAAATTTAACTTGGGTCTCTCCTAAACAACCATTTGGTTCCTGGAAACAAAGAAACTCACCAATTCAACTCACACTATTATTTATATAGCAAATAAAATCTCTAGAAAAATCTGTCTTCTTGTAGTCAAGGTTAAAGTTGGTGGAACTACTTGAAAAATGGAAACCTATATATAAAATTAAATGTTCAAAAGCACATTTTCATGCACTAAAAGAGAATTTCACAGTGTCACTATATGGTTTAGTACAATTCCACCCAACTATACCACTATACCATAATGATGACTAATGTTGATG
This sequence comes from Pipistrellus kuhlii, assembly GCF_014108245.1. Lineage (NCBI taxonomy): Eukaryota > Metazoa > Chordata > Mammalia > Chiroptera > Vespertilionidae > Pipistrellus > Pipistrellus kuhlii. The sequence continues at coordinate 50,104,402 of NW_023425405.1, read as the reverse complement.
GTGGGCAGGGCTGTGCCTATATGGGGAGGAGGCATGTGGGAACTCTGTACTTTCCATTTCAATTCTAAAGTAAATCTAAAATTGCTCTAAAAAATAAAGTCCATTAATTTTAAAAATGCATGTATGAATATAATATAGGGACCTATTTGGCATTATTTAAGGGGAATACCATTTTTTTTTTTAATATATATAATCCTACCTGAGGACATTTTTCCATTGATTTTTTGGAGAGGCAAAGACAGAGAAATATTGATGTGAGAGAAACACATTGATTGGTTGCCTCCTACACACACCCTGACCAGGGCCCAAGTGGGGAGGAGCCTGCCAATCGAGGTATTGGCAAGAATCAAACCTGGGACCCTGCTGTCTGCAGGCCGACACTATCTACAGAGCTAGTGCAGTACCATTCTTTCAACCAGATTTTTTTGGGAAGGTATTCTAAATGCCAATTCTACAACTAACTTGTATACACCATCTAGCTGCCATGACAGCCTCAAATTAAAATATTTAATTTTAATACTATCCAGTTTTTTAATGCACCACTACTATTTTTAAACATATTTTTATTGAGTTCAGAGAGGAAGGGAGAGAGAGAAACATCAATGATCAGAATCACTGATCGACTGTCTCCTGCATGCCACACATTGGTGATCAAGCCTGCAACCCAGGTATATGTCCTGACCGGGAATTGAATGGTGTCCTCCTGGCTCATAAGTCCACGCTCAACCACTAAGCCACGCTGGACCAGGTCCATTGCTAGTATTTTTTATTAGTATCTGTCATGCCCCAAAATGTTGGAGATCATTAACCTCTGGTGTAAAACCTAGTAAAATGTGGCCTTTTATACAAGGGACAATTCAGTGGTTAAAATCTGGTTAGATCAGAATCTACAGGTATAAATGTACAATATATTTTTCCTACACACATAAAACTGTTCTTAGAATGAGTTTCCTCTTTGTTCATACCTGAGAATAAAACTAACAAAAGTGATTTCATTTTAAAACAGTTACCTATTCCCTTTTTTCACTTGCTATATGGCCCACAACTATAGATCTTAGAATGTATTGTTAAATATACAAATGCAGAAGAAAAAGAATTTTCAAACATACCACACATTTCAATAGGTTCTAAAATTTCAGGTAAAAAATACTGTTATTGCCCTGTCTGATTTGGCACAGTAGATAAAGGGTCAGCCTATGGACTGGAGGGTCCTGAGTTCAAGTCCGGTCAATAGCACATGCCTGTTTGAGGGTCTGATCCCCAGAAGGGGGCATGCAAGAGGAAGCCAATCAATGATTCTTTTATCACTGATGTTTCTCTTCTTTCCTCTCTGAAATCAATAAAAATGTATTTTTTAAAAAAAATACTGTTATCTACATGAGTTACTTTTAAATTGTGCTCTCAACAGTCCTGGGAGAGTTGGGGATTGAGATAGTAGGAGAAAACAGAGTCAGAGAAGTTAACAAAAGAAAATGAGAGACAACATGTTCTTTATTTTTTTTTTTAATATATTTTTATTGATTTCAGAGAGAGAGGGAGAGGGAGAGATAGAAACATCAATGATGAGAGAGAATCACTGATTGGATGCCTCCTGCATGCCCCCTTCGGGGATCGAGCCAGCAACCTGGGCATGTGCCCTTGACCGGAATCAAAATCAGGACCTGTCAGTCCACAGACGCTCTATCCACTGAGCCAAACCTGGCCAGGGCAACAACATGTTCTAAAAGGAATATTTTGAAGCTGCATATTCTATGTGGTAACTACCAAATAAGAAAATAACATTAAAAGGAACATTACTTAGCAACATAAAAGGAACAAATTACTGATAGATGTAACACCTTTGATAAATTTCAAAGAAATTATGCTGAGTAGGAAACAAAAAAAACAACAACTACAAAAACACTCCCCAAAGGTCACATACGGTATAATTCCATTTATATAACATTCTTGAATGACAAATTATAAAAAGAACAGATTAGTATAAGAGGGCAACACTATGGATCCTTGTGGTGATGAAACTATTCTGTATGTTAATTATGGTGGTGGATACAGGAACTTACAGGTGACACACACACACACACACACACACACACGTAAAAGTTAAAATGGGGACACTTGCGGCGATATGGGAGGGGAGTGGACTGACTGTTCTCGGGGAAAAGGGGAGTGGTGGATGCGGGAAGAGACTGAACATAAACTGTGCACCTATGGATGAGGACAATGGGGGATAGGGAGGGGGCAGAGGGTGGAGTGGGAACCTGGTGGAGGGGGGAAGAAATGAGAAACCTTTGTAATAATATGAATAAAGATTGAGTTAAAAAAAATAAATAATAAATAAATAAATAAATAAATAAATAAAATGGGGACACTTGAACAAAAATGTGTGGATTGTATCAATTTCAATATTTTGATCATGAGAGCAAAATAGAAACAGAGGCATGGATACATAGTACAGTCTGACAGTTGTCAGAGAGTAGGGGAGTTGAGAGGCTAGAAGAGATTAAAAAAAAAAGCGTGCTTGCGCGCGCGCGTGCGTGAGTGTGTGTGTGTGTGTGTGTGTGTGTGTGTGTGTGCGCGTGCGCGCACACACACACACACACACACACGCACACCCACACAACACATAGACACATATTCCCTCTAGTAATAGCCAGAGGAAAAGGGGTTGCAGATAGGTGGAGGTGAGCAAAGGGAGGATAAATGGGGACAGAAAGAAACTCTGTTTTGGGAGATAGGCGCATGATGCAGTGTGTAGATGATGTTTTATTGAGTTGTATCCTTGAAAACTATAACGTTTTGTGAAGCAATATCACCCCAATAAATTCAATAAAAAAAACAAAAAAATCTGGGCAAAGAAAAACAAATATTCTAGTCATGAAACTGTATTACAGTTTTACAAGATGCTATCATCATTGAGGAAAACTGGGTAAAGGATACATAGAATTTCTCTGTATTATTTCTTACAACTGCAGATGAATCTATATTACCTCAAAAATACACAGTTAATTTTATAAATTGCATTAAAATGGTGACCTTCAAATTTTGAGTATTTACAGAAACTTTCCTAAGATCTAATTGTACACAGAAATCTAAGCATCTATTTTGTTCTAGAATGGAAAAAAAAGCTGTTTTAATATCCTAGTTTTCTCAGTGATTGCTAGTGTCAACTTGATGTGTTGTGTTAAGGAGGCCACAGCCAGGTATAATGAGAGAAGGCCACAAGTAATGTCTACTAATGTGCACAGTAGGCGTTTGTTCCTCATATTTGCTATGACATATTTTTCTGTCTGTGGTTAAACAGGGTTGTAAGGGTATGTTCCTGCTTGCGTATCAGTATATCATCCACATACCAGGTAAGTTGCCCTTGACCGGAATCAAAACTAGCACCCGTCAGCACACAAGCTGACGCTCTATCCACTGAGAATAGTTTGAAACTTCACAGGCTAAAAGAAAATAATTACTGACTCAACATGTGATGTAAAAAATTAATTTCATTGGTAAATTCCATTTGTCCAAAGGAAGAAAATAATACTCTTCCAAAAAGTAGTGTTAAAGTCTGTGTAACAAAGCTCCTGCATTTCTTTTTATTCACACATATAAATTATATTTTTATTGATATTTTTAGAGAGGAGAGGGAAAGGGAGAGAAAGAGATAGAAACATCAATAAGAAACATCAATGGGCTGCCTCCTGCATGCTCTCTAACTGGGTATGGAGCCCATAGAACACAATTGGATCACATAGACGGGGGAAAATGAACAGTGGGACCAACACTCAAACCAATAAGTCACACCAGGCAGGCACCGCATATATATTTTATAAACTAGTAGACTATTAAATTGGTTCATTCTTGCTTTTATTTTTTGTTTTGTTAATCCTCACCTGAGGATATGTTTTTCCTACTGATTTTTAGAGAGAGTAGGAGGAGGAGAGATAGAGAAAGAGAACCGTTGATTGGTTGCTTACCACCAGTGCTCACTGGGCCTTAGTCCTCAGGCCAATGCTCTATCCACTGAACCAAACCAGTTAGGGCTTGCTTTATTTTATTTTATTTTTAGCATTCAAGTAAGTATTTTATCAGATAAGGCAGCCTTTTTGACTAAAACAAAGTTGGAAATATTTTATTCAATAACTAGAGGCTCAGTGCATTAAATTCATGCACTTGGGGGGAGGGGGCTCACCCCAGCCTGTGCCCTCTAGCAGTCCGGGAAATCCTTAGTGCTGCCACTGATGAGCTCATCAGCCATGAGCCATGCTCAGGGCTTCTGGCTGAATGGTGCTCCCACTGTGGGAGTGTACTGACCACCACGGGGCAACTCCTACATTGAACATCGCCCCCTGGTGGTCAGTGCATGTCATAGCAACCTATCGTACTGTCATTTAGTTGATTTGCATATAAGCCTTTTATTATATAGGATTCTTTATTCTAATCTCAAATAAAATAATGTATTCATTCTCCAGAATTAAAGATTTCTTCAATCACTTTTTTTTTTTTTTTTTTTTTTTTTTAGAGAGGGAAGGAGAGTGATAGATAAACATTGATGAGAGACAAACATCCACTGGCTGGTCCTGCACACCCCTTACTAGGGATCAGCCTGCAACCCATACAACCTCTTGGTTCATGAGTCAATGCTCAACCACTGAGCACCACTGGCCAACCATATCACTAGTATGAATCATTTCTTTTAGAATAGAGCCTGGCTTGTATGGCTCAGTTGGTTGAGCATCATCCCAAGCATCCACAGATCTCAGGTTCCATTCTGGGTCAGGGCACATGACTGGGTTACAGGGTACATCCTCCAGTAGGGGTGGTGTAGGAGGCAGCCGATGTTTCTCACACTAATGCTTCTCTCTCTAAAATCAATAAAAACACGTTTTAAATAATAAAAATAATGGACATCAAGTCCAATTAACAGGAATTGAACAAAACTTTCTGATCCATCTACATTTTATCTCAGACATGGTCTACCAAAATAATTCCCTAAGTGGTCTTTCTCCCTATTTGCACTTGAACTTTAAACCAGTGGTTCTCAAACATAGATCTATGAACTGCTACTTTTCATATATCTGGGGTTGACAGTTGAAAATGACATTTCCCTGCCTTAGGTGGTTTGGTTCAGTGGATAGAGCACCAGTCTGCAGTCTGAAGGATCCCAGGTTCGATTCCAGACAAGGTCACATGCCTGTGTTGCAGGCTGGATCCCTCTTAAAAAAAGCAGAGTAGCTCACAGTACTAACAGTCAAGTTCCTAATCTTAGAACTTATCAGGTTACCTTATTCCATACTAATATTCCAATATATGAATTATGCCAGTCTCTTTCCTATTGTTGGCATATCCTTGCTCATCCCCTTCAAATTTTCTAAAGTTATTTTTCTTTATTTATATCCATCCCAGAAACAAGTATCTTATTAAATCTTCAAGGATCACTTAAACACCAATGCTTCCTTGAAGCCTTCTTAACTTCCTAACTCACAAACATCTGACCAGGTTAACTAAAAAAAACCTGTTCTAGCTATAAAACTTATCCACCCCACTAATCTCTTCCCTTTGTAACCTCCTAAAAAATGTATTATATTTTTTAACCACTTGTTTATATTTTTGAAACATTTTGAATCAGCTGTTAAACACATAACTTGCACAATTAAAATATCTATTTCACCCTACAACAAGCACTAAGATAGTTTACATATTAGCTCTCAAAGACCACAGTGGCTAAGATACTGCTTAAAAACAAAACACAGCCGAAACCGGTTTGGCTCAGTGGTAGAGCGTCAGTCTGCGGACTGAAGGGTCCCGGGTTCAATTCCGGTCAAGGGCATGTACCTTGGTTGCGGGCACATCCCCGGTAGGGGGTGTGCAAGAGGCAACTGGTCGATGTTTCTCTCTCATCAACGTTTCTAGCTCTCTATCTCTTTCCCTTCCTCTCTGTAAAAAAATCAATAAAATATATTTAAAAAAAAAAACACCCAATACAAAACACCTGCCACTTTACAATGTTAGTGATTGATTTCCTTCTGGAAACATTTTTGTGTTGTTTTTTTTTTTCTTATTGCTTCTCTTTCCCTTATTATGCTAAAATGTAGTTGGCCCTCAAGGCACAATCCTCCCCAATATTACTCTCCATCCATCTGGTGTGTTTTTTTTTTTTTAAATCCTCATCCAAAGATATGTTTTTTATTAACTTGAGAGAGAGGAAGGGAGAGGGAGAAGGTAAAGAGGAGAGGAGAAGAAGGGAAGGGAGGGAGAAATATCAATGTGAGAGAAAAACATCACATTGATTGCCTTCCTTACACTCCCCCATCCAATCCTCCCTCCCCTGCCCCAGAGCCCCAGACTGAAGATGGAATCTGCAACCTAGGTATGTGCCCTAAAATTGGGGCAGGCTGGCCGGATCCCACCTGTGCACGAATTTGTGCACCAGGCCTCTAGTTTAGAGATATTAGCCAATACAGTCATCAGTTACTTCACTTAGGAAGTATGTGCAAAATCAGCAAGCCAAAATTAGTAGCTATCATGATACTTTCACATAGAGGGCATTTAACTATTTGCCAGTAAATTAATCTAGTTTATATTAGAATGGTCTGACAGAAGAGAACAATTTAAATCTCACAAGATAACAAAAGTTATTAAACCTTGACATTTGAATGTATCTGTTAGATTCCAGATAAAACCATCATTACATCTAAATATGGTCTCCACTGGACAAACCGCAGTTAGATTCTACAAAAGAATTTTTAGATTCCAAAAATACTAAATGATAAAGGAAGTTACAGAATATCATATGATCCATCCCCTTTTAGTTAAAAAAAAGAAAAAGAAAAAAAAAGAAAAAGAAATTTATATATTAAAAAACAGGGATTAGGAATCTGTGAGTTCATCAAAGTCAAACCATTAACCAAAAATCATAAAAAATTATGATTTTTGGTTTTAGAGTATTTCAAGGCAGACAATCAATTGGACACTTGTGGAGCAATGTGAATGGAGACTTCCAGATTTTTATTATTTTTCCCCATAATCTTTTAGCTATCTTACCCATACCTAACTTAAAAAAAAAAGACACCAATTATTAAGTGTTTGTCTTACCCATACCTAGCTTTTTAAAAAACAAACAAAAAATAGTCACCATTTATTAAGTGCCAGGGTTAGATACTTTACCTAATATCATGAATCACAATATCCCTACACTGCCATCCTAATCAGAAGCTTACAGATACTTAAAAACAACAATTTTCTTCAGCAATTAATTTAGTTTTTCAAAGCATTTAACTTCATTTTCATTTAAATAATTCTCTTCACACTCATACCACTGGTTTATGTAATATCTAATTAAATAATATAAACACAATATAAGTACAATAGGATAAGTCAATTTAGGAACAATCATATGACTTTTATAAGCATTCTATTCAACAGTGGGAGCAGCAAAGATTAGTTTGCATCATCCAACATGCAATGGGCATTAGCGTTTTTGTTTTTTTTAAATCTTAGAGCCAGGCATCAAACCCAAAATCTAGGTATATACCCTGACCGGGAATCGAACACACTCCAACCAACTGAGCCACCCGAGCCAGGGCAGGCATTAGTATTTTTAAAAGAAAGAATATTTAGTCGGGCGAGCATGGCTCAGTGGTTGAGTGTCAACCTATGAAGCAGATGATGGTTTGATTCCGTCAAGGCATATAGCCCAGATTGCAGGCTCAATCCCCAGTGTCGGGCGCTCTCATAGTTGATGCTTCTCCCTTCCTCTCTGAAATCAATAAAAAATATATGTATTTTTAAAGGAATATTAATCCTGTAGTTTGGTTAAATGAAGGGTAAGGAACTTCCACAGTTTTTACATAAAGCACTATAGGAAAAATATATAAATACTATAAATAGAGATCACCTCAGTGTTAGGGTCACTGAAGGAGGTATGCACAAAGCCAAAAATGGTAAGAATTTTAAGTTTATTACATCATCTAGAAAATTAGATGGTCTGGATACTGCTCTAGGTGCCAGGAAATGAGCTAATGAAATTAAGTTGCTTGTAAAGCATTTAAATGAGCTAGGCCCTAGCAGTGGTCCGCAAACTCATTAGTCAACAGAGCCAAATATCAACAGTACAATGGTTGAAATGCCTTTTGAGAGCCAAATTTTTTAAACTAAAACTTTTTCTAACGCCACTTCTTCAAAATAGACTCGCCCAGGCTGTGGTATTTTGTGGAAGAGCCACACTCAAGAGGCCAAAGAGCCACATGTGGCTGGCAAGCCACAGTTTGCCGACCATAGAGCTAGGGCAAACTAATCAAGGGTGGAGTAGTCTTCTTAAGCAACTGCATTTGATTAATGAGTTCTGTATTGTTATTACCTTGCCTAAAATTAAGTCCTTTTTTTTCTTCTTTCTTAATAAGGATGTTTATTAAGGACATTTCTAGCCCACAGTTAAGGCTCATACTCTGCTCTATAATCCACTGTCAGACCTCATCCCCATTCAATGTAAATGACATTAGGGAGGCCGGGCCACAGGTAGATTCTATTAATCCATAGTAAGAGGTCCCTCCCATAGTCAGGTACAGCTATACTTGGGGGATGAAGAAAGTAATCCTTTGATTAAAACATTCCTTTATATCCTGCCTCTAACTCCTTCTTACCTTTTAAGACCCTGGGTCAAAGGGCCAGCACCATAATGTGGGAGTAAAAAAGTTAGTTTAGTCTTTTATAAGTATCAACAGAAAGCTATGATGGTTTTCAGATTACTTGAATTTGAATTCTTGAGCAGTCACTCCTTTGCTATGTTATCCTCAGTCTCTCTAGGCCTCTCCTGAAAAAAAATGGGTTAAATATCTACCACCGAGTTTCTGTGTAGACTAAATAAAATATGTAAGTACATAAACATACTGTAGATATTTATTTATGACAGTTGTCTTGCCTCTTAAAAAACGTATAATATGTTTTTACTGATTTTTAGAGAGGAAGGGAAAGAGAGTTAGAAACATTGATCAGCTGCTTCCTGCACTCGCCCTACTGGGGACTGAGCCTGCAAACCAGGCATATGCCCTGATTAGGAATCAAACCGGTAACCTCTTGGTTCATGAGTCGATGCTCTCAACCACTGAGCTACACTGATTGGACTGTCTTGCCTCTTAGAATGAAAGGCATGAAGTTGTTATTCAATCCAATCATAATTAAATCAATTCTAATCACAATACTCTTGATCAATAAGGCCACTCAAATGGTGAGAAAATGGCAGGTCTATTACTGTTCTGAAAAGTTATCTTAATATTCTACACATATTTAAAATATTTACTATAAAAATCTTAAGTCTAAAATAAGAGTGCTTTAATACCTAAGTATTTAACAACCCACAAAGTCAGGAAAAGATCACAGTGATTAAAAACACACACAAATACTTTCAATGTTTAAACCATTTACTTCTACAGCATTTTCCCCAGTCCTTTAATTACAAGACTTACAGTATTCAAAGATACACTTTTTCCTCTTTATATATTAATAGAAAAACAAAAAACTGGAAGTTTATTATCTTATTATGCATCTTGTTCAAAACAGGCTTTTAAAGTAGCCTATCTTGCACAAGGCATATAATCACTGAGAAAATTTATAAGGGAAAAATAAAATGTCAAAAATGAAGTTAGTAATTACAATGAGTGCTATAAGTGACCAATATATCTTTTATGAGACGAGCTACACCCTCTTTCACTTTCAAACTTCATTTAAAGAACTTTCTATGAAGAGGTTATATGTTAATAGAAAATAATCAACATGTACTGAGCTAACTGGACATTCTTATTAAATACTTTCCTCCCCCAAATCCTTAAGGAACCATTTACTTTAGGAAGTAAGAAGTGTAAACTTTCAATTGCCTGTAATTGATAGTTTAGGCTGAATATCAGAAGAAATCTCTTTTTAAATATCAACCATCACTGTAGATTAAATTTAAACAATATCACAGTATCTCAGATTTGTAGTCTGAAACTAATTACACAAAGAACTCTTGTCTTTTGGTACAATCATGCCATTTCCATAATTCCTTGGAATTTGAAGTTAAAATTACCAGTTTTAACTTGGAATTCAAAATCAGGCAATTACTGCATTACTGTATAACTAATATATTACTACTAACATATAGCAACTAGATTATAATACACCAAACAATTATAGGCTAAAATTTAAAAACTCTACAAACTGATCTATATATATAAAAGCCCAGTAACCTGAACAGCAGAACAACCAGAATGACCGGTAGCTATGACGTGCACTGCAGTAGCTGACCAGCCTGATCAGGGCCCCAATTGGCACTCCCTCCCCCTCTCCCCCCTCCAGCCAGCTGGGTCCCTGATTGGCTCCCAACACCCTAATCAGGGACAGGACCAGCCAGCCAACCTCCCTCGTCCTGTCCCTCCCACCTCTCCTGCCAGCCCAGAGGGGGTATGAATTAATTAAATTATGTGATCAGAGCTAACACCCAGCATCTTGGAAACTTTAGGGATGAGAATCAGACTTTTTTTTTTTTCATAAACAACTAGAGCTCTATGAATTTTACCCAAATTAACTAGTTGAACTTTCAAAACTACTCCATAAGGTAGACTATTATCTCCATTTTGTAAATAAAAAAAACTAAGGCACACAAAGGTAAGTAACTTGCCCAAGGTCACACAGCAGTGCAACCTGCTTTGAGTGCAGTAAAACAAAAGCACTGTGGTCCTACAGTTTCTGCTCTTAAACTCTTTGCAATACTGTCTCTAAAGAAGTACTGTTTGAGTTTTTTAGTAAGTTCTTTCATAATCTAAAAAATGGGGGAGGGAGGGCAGAATTATCATGTCGAATATGTCACTTCCTAAAGCAGATATTTCAGTAGTTTTCCCAGAGTCCATACTCTTATCCTAGCATTCATGGCTCACCACAACTTAATTCAATTTGTATTGATATAATTCCAATCCAAGACTTTTTTTTTAACCAAACAGCACACGTGTTGTGGAAACCAGTACATCAGATCATCTTAAACTGGGAGGTACAGAAGCACTAAATATATATATGGTCTATCATAGGGGTGTTGAACTCAATCAGAGAAGGGGCCAAAATCTAAAATCCAGCCTAAATCGCAGGCCGAATGGTTTACTGAACAGTCATAAATTGTCATTGTGATGGAAACGCAGAGGAGTGCAGTGATGACAGCGTGGTGCGGGCCACATTGCAAGGCCTGGCGGGACGGATTTGGCCTGCTGGCCTTGTGTTTGACACACGTGGTCTATCACATGATATTGCACAAAAAAACAGTGTTTCCTTTATTCAGAGAATCCAAAAATAGTGTCTCAAGAGGGGAGTCGCTGAAACCGGTTTGGCTCAATGGATGGAGCGTTGGCTTGGGGACTGAAGGGTCCCGGGTTCGGTTCCAGTCAAGGGCATGTACCTTGGTTGCGGGCAGATCCCTGGTGGGGGGTGTGCAAGAGGCAGCTGATCGATGACTCTCTCTCATCGATGTTTCTAGCTCTCTATCTCTCTCCCTTCCTCTCTGTACAAAATCAATAAAATATGTATATTAAAAAAAAAAAAAAGTGGGGAGTCAACATGGCTTCTTAGAAAAGTATAAAGCACCATTAAACTTCAGTACCTAAAGTTTAATCCTCAATCAACCATTTTTTAACTACACAATCTTGGGAAATTTATTTAACCTCCCTGGGGCTTAATCTACTTGTAGCATAAAAGAGCTGGAACAGTATAAAAATCAGCTGAGACTAAAATACCAATTCATGACTCCACTAGATGTGATTATTTAGCTGTGGAAAGGGGACCCAAAAATGTTCATTTTTAATAAGCATTCCATGTAAATACGTGTCCCACAATGAGAAATATTTAATTAATAGATCTCAAAAGCCCTGGCTGATAGATATGGCTCAGCTGGTTGAGCACCATCCCATGCACCAAAAGATTGCTGGTTCAGCCAAAACTGGTTTGGCTCAGTGATAGAGCATCGGTCTGCAGACTGGAAGGTCCCAGGTTCGATTCCTGTCAGGGGCATGTACATTGGTTGCGGGCACATCCCTGGTAGGGGGTGTGCAAGAGGCAACTAGTCGATGTTTCTCTCTCATTGACATTTCTGGCTATCTCTCTCTCTTCCTCTCTGTAAAAAATCAATAAAAAAAAATAAATAAATAAAATAAAAAATAAAAAAAGATTGCTGGTTCAATTCCCAGTCAGGCCACATAACTCAGGTTGCAGTTTCAATCCCCAGTTGGGGTGCATACAGGAGCAACTGGCTGATATTTATCTATCACACTAATGTGTATCTCTCTCTAAAAAACATTTTTTTGGGGGAAAAATATCATAAATCAATTGACTCTAGTTTCTCCATTTTCACTTAACAGGGTGCTACTTTCCACATCCAAAACACAAGTTCTGGCATAAAACAAAAATTCTCTGCTTCATCATGGGATTTGTTTTTGCACCTTTCACCCAATACTTAAAAAAAAAAAAAAGAAAGAAACAAACAATAGATGAGATTTGGCAGTCCTACAAACTGAACTTTCATTCTCTTAAGACAAATACAGTTAATTCAACTAAGTTTTATTTTTTAAATATATCTTTATTTCAGAGAGGGAGGGAGAAATAGAAACATCAATGATGAGAGAGAATCATTATTGATTGCAGGCCTTCTGAACTTTTCTCCAACAGGTATTTCTTTATATACAAATTCCAATAAACATACAATTCTTTGTCCTAAGAGTTATAGATATTTGATGCTCTGCTGTATTCAATGTACCACCTTATCAAACCCCCTTTTTTAAAAAAAAAATATTTTATTGTTTTTTTTACAGAGAGGGATAGAGAGTTAGAAACATCGATGAAAGAAAATCATCGATCAGCTGCCTCTTGCACACCCCCTACTGGGGATGTGCCCACAACCAAGGTACATGCCCTTGACAGGAATCGAACCTGGGACCTCTCAGTCCACAGGTCAACGCTCTATCCATTGGGCCAAACCAGTTTTGGCAAACAACCCTTTTGTAATGTCTTGCATATATATTAAAAAACCGGTTTAGTTCAGTGGACAGAGTGAAGCCATCAGACAGAAGTGTCCTGGGTTCAATTTTAGTCAAGGTCATGTACCCGGGTTGCAGGCTTGAACCCCACCTCTGGTCAGAGAGTGTGCAGGAGGCAACCAATTAATATGTCTCTCTTATATCACTGTTCTCTCTATTTCTTCCCCTCCTTTCCACTTTATAAACAAACAAACAAATAAATAAATCAAGTGAGGATTAGCAAAAGCAAACAAAAAAATACCGGTCTCAATCATTTCAGAAAAATGTATTTTACTTCAAAAAAATTATCTGAAGATTGTAATGGAGGAAGGGGAATATCACAAAAGGGGAATAAAACAAACCCAAAATGAGGGGCATTGTATATATATAACTAATCTGCCAATATCACAAAAGATAAAGACTGAGGAACTCTTCCAGATTAAAGGAGACTAGAGACCTGAGAATTAAATCAAGAAAAATGTATCAAGAAAAAAGAAGAAGAAAAAAGCTGATAAAGAGCATAATTGAGACAACTGATGAAAACAGACTATGGACAATATTAAAATGTTGTAGTTTAAATACTACATAAATGCTAAATTTCCTGAATTTAACCACTCTGGTTACCTAAAAAAAAAAAAAAAAAGATATTTGTTCTTAGGAAATTAATACATTCTTAAGGATTGTAAGAGGGCATATGTGCAATCTACTCTCAAATGGAAAATTTACATATCTATACACATACATATACATATATATGAGAGAATAATAAAGCAAATGTGACAAAATGTTAAATATCAGGAGATCTGGAAGGGTATAAAGAAGTTTTGTACTATTTATGTAACATTTCTATAAGTTTGAAATTATTTCAAAATGACAAAAAAAAACCAAACTGGGTTATTTTAAAAGCATTACTCAACACACACACACACAGAGGCAAGAGTAGGCCTTCCTTCCTCTGGTTCCCAGCACTGGCTTTCCTCAGGCACCCGGAACCCAGGCCTCCCCCCTCTGGCTGCTGGCAGGAACCTGGGACCCAGGCTGGCTTCCTTCCCACTGCCCGAAAGCATCCGGGAACCTGGGCTGGCTCTGCCCACCTGACCTCAGCTTAGGAAGGACGTTTGGAAGACGTCTGGTCTAATTAGCATATTACCCTTTTGTTATTACAGAGTCATTCATTGGTTTGATTGATTCCAATTAGTTTTGGAGGCCCTCTCAAGTACATCTGTGAAAAAAAAGGCAATTGTTTTCAGATGAATTGGAAGTGTCTCTCTCTTGCTTTCCATTTAAGGAAACTCCTCACCCTCTACACACACACAACATAAAAACTCACCCTACCCCATTCAGTCACAGCTAATTAGAAGGATCAAGGTGGAGAATAGTGGCTCTCTGACCTCTTCTCAATTCCTGTGAGACCCAATTGTACTTTCTTTAAATAAGTTATGAGAATTCCCTATAGCTTTTATAACAAATCTTTTATTTAAGCTAGTTGGGGCTGATTTCTTTTCCTTATAGCCAAACAAACTCTGAAACAACGGGCCTTTGAAAAATAGAAATAAATGGTGCAAGACAAATAATTAAATTAATCTTTGTGCTTCAAAAATATTGGTTTTTTGTGTGTTGGGGGATAAATGGTGATGGAAGGTGATGGGTGATGAGCACACAATACAATACACAGATGATGTGTTATAAAACTGTACACTTGAAACCTATATAAATTTTATTAACCAGTCACCCCAATAAATACAAAAATAGTTTTAGTGGGGGCTTAATGGTAAGATGTAACAAGGCTTTGTCAATTCAACCAATTATACCCCTTCCTTTAAAGAGAAGCAGAAAAGCAAACATGGAACAATCTTATTTTCTGGACAAGAGTATGTAGCAGACTAAATCAGACCATGTCCCCTCTCCTCCCACCTTACTTAATTTATGGCTGCTGAAGCATAGTCCCATCAGTCACATCAAGGATTTTCTTATCTTTTGCCATACTATTGATAAGGAAATGGGTTTTCAAATTCTGTGTCTTTCTTTAAATAACATATAAAGCAGGATAAAAGAAATTCAAGAGGTCTCTCTCAAAAATAGAAACTATTAAATTTCATTATAACTCTGAAGTAGGAAAAACAATATTAATAGATTTTATCTTTCTCACATATTGTCTCCTGATACGTGAACTTCTGAAAAAACAAAACTGTGTGTTATTTTTTCCTGATAATTATTCTAAGTGATAATGGTTAATTTCTTTAACCAACCATTCCTCCTTTTTTTTTTTGCTAAAAACAATTATTGATACTAGGCAGGGGGGCGGGGGCAGTTGGAGGCGAACCTTACCCTTAGCCCAACAGTGAAAAAAAATGAAAATCAAGAAAAATTGTTTGTCTTTAAATAAAAAATGTCTTAAATATCCTTTGAAAAAATCATAGATTAAAATTTTTTTTTAATATTCTGGTCTCGCCATGACCGGTTTGGCTCAATGGATAGAGCGTCGGTCTGCAGGTCCTGGGCACATCCCCAGTAAAGAGTATACAGGAGGCAGCTGATCAATGTTTCTGTCTCATCGATGTTTCTAAATCTCTATCCCTTCCCCTTCCTCTCTGTAAAAAAGCAATAAAATACACTTTTTAAAAAATTTTCTGGTCTCAGAAAATGTTGGATAACATAATTACATGAACTTACTTTAAAATTACCTTATAGATACTACAAACCAAAACTAACCCTACCAATGTATTACTTTGCTTTCTGCCACAGGCTCAGACTTTAAATGCTGCAGCCACATTGGCTGTAACACAGGTGTGATTACTCAATATAATCTTTCTCAATAACAAATTTCAGGACCAAGAATGTTTATTACTTTGGATTAACTCTAAATTGAGCAATCATCTAATAGTTGCTAGAAAATTATCTCTCTTCAGTTGTTTAGAATAAAGAAAGCTGCATAATAACTTGTTTCTCATGTTGATCTTTATGCAGGTCCTTTCTCAAAACAAGATTTCATATTTGAGACAGTTTTAAAATGCAAAAGTAAATATTTTAATTAAAAGTAATCTGTGACTGACCTGTTACATTCAAAATGACCAACATCACAGACAGTTTAGGTAAATAACCAAATCAGATTTTTAATAAAGCTGTAAAATTCACCTAAAATACAAAAATGCTTTCCTAAACCTTCTAAAAATAACATTTGATTTATGAGCTGTCCATGAGGAAAAAACCGATTTCATATTAAGTAAAACATAGGATTACTGTTCTCTTGAAAGCATATGTTACCGAGGATTAATAAAAACTATTCTTTCTTAAAGACACAAATAAATCTAATTACATTAACCTGAGTTAACATTTGAATTATAAATGTAGCACTTAGCAAAAAGGTTCGCAATAACAAAAAAATTTCTTTTGGTTAAGTCCTACCTCTTTATAAAATACGAATTGTTTGATTGCAATAGCAAAAATTTTAAATACTGTCTACTTCAAATTTAATGCACTTAAAAACAATTTTCAACCAAAAATATTACTTCTTCCATATTAAATAAATATTTAGATAATACAAATTATCTTTCACTACTAAAAAAACACATGAAACTCCTTTCAACATGTGACATTGGAAAAGAGACAGTAAAAAAAAAGACAGAGAGCCATTCCAATATCAACCCAGCCTAAAAACTAGCTAACTTTTATACAGCAACATCTCAAATAGTATCTATACTAATAAAAGGGTAATATGCTAATTAGACCAGGAAACCTTCCGGGAGACCTACGGATGTCCTTCTGGACAAAGCTATGGTGGCGGGCTAAGGCAGAGGAGATTAGGGGCAATCAGGCCAGGAGGGGAGGGCAGTTAGGGGAGAGCAGGCTGGGGGGGAGGGGAATGTTGGGGGTGAGCAGGCCAGCAGTGGCGGGCAATTGGGGGTGAGCAGGCGGCAGGGGGGCAGTTGGAGGGGAACAGGCCTAAACCCATAGTCGGACATCCCCCAAGGGGTCCCAGATTGGAGAGGCTGAGGGACACTCTTCCACCCCATGCACGAATTTCATGCACCGAACCACTAGTACTTTATATTTTGCCAGTCAAAACACAAAAATAATTTTATGATAAAGTAAAAGTAATTCTGTACTCAACATTAAAAAGTAAGTCTCACTGGATACAAGTATTTAACACTTATTCTAACATATGACATGAAATGGTCACCTGATCACTATAATTATTTGATATGTAAATGTGTTCACTTAAACAAAAGCTTTAAATTCAACAAATAATTGGTGCCTACCATCTGCTAAGAATAAATCCTTTGATGATAAAAGCTATTATACACTATTAATTTTTTTTTTAAATGTAGCGTCTTCTAAGAAAATTCCATTCTAATATTTCTTAAGTTTTCAATAGCTCTTCAAAGTCCAATTGGTTTTATACAACATCTTAAACACACAATGGTAGTACCCATTAAAAACCCCGTGGTGCCGAAACCGGTGTGGCTCAGTGGATAGAGCGTTGGCTTGGGGACTGAAGGGTCCCGGGTTCAATTCTGGTCAAGAGCATGTACCTTGGTTGTGGGCATATCCCCAGTGGGGGATGTGCAAGAGGCAGCTATCGATGACTCTCTCTCATCGATGTTTCTAGCTCTCTATCTCTCTCCCTTCCTCTCTGTACAAAATCAATAAAATATATTTAAAAAAACCCATTTTAAATATATTTTAAAAAGTGGTAACTTTCAGAAAAACTTGGTTGTTAGGATTTATATAGTATACTTTTTAAAATAAAACCATAAGTTTAAAGGTCTGATGCATGAAAATAGCTATTTTATTCTTAGAAATAAAATACCAATTTAAGAAGTTATTTTGCTAAGACCACTAAGGCATGGATTAAGGGAAATAATTTTTCCTAACTTATTGACTTTTTCCCCTTACTTCTTCATTTTTAGATCCAAGAAGTCTTAGAATTTACTGTGGTATATATGATAAGAATTCGCCGGCTGGAAGCTGTGAGGAAGACAGACAAGCCAAAAATGTAAGAGAGTTGTCAGAGACCTAAAGAGTTGAAGAGAAATGAAGAAGCCCCATAAAAAGGTTCTAAACTTAAGTTCAGATCAAAGGGATCCTATAATTCACACTGACTACAAAAGGGAAGTATGATCAAAATGTAGTCACTAAAAATAAAATTTGCTCTCCAATTACGTTATGATTTTCTATAAACCCAGCTAAACAGATAAACAACTAATCCCTCAAACTCAGCTATCCTAAGAACAAAGACCATTTGACTAGTTTTCCCCAAGGGACCAAGTGTTTCAAAACTCTGGAAACAAAAATTATGCCCAACATTTTAAAAATTTGCCTCGACAATCCCAACTTAAAACTTAGTCAACTGGGAGGTACAGTAATAAAAAACAAACATTAATAAAGTAACCACTTAAAATAAAGTATAATATACTAAAAAAAAAAAAAAAAAAAAAAAAAAAAAAAAAAAAAAAAAAAAAAAAAAAAAAAAAAAAAAAAAAAAAAAAAAAAAAAAAAAGCGCCAGTCTGGTTTTACAGGAATCAAAACATAGCAAAACAAAAAGAAGCAAACAAACAAAACCCAAAGCAATGAAGCAGGCCAGTAGGAAGAAAACTATTCGAGTGAAGGCAGCTTTTTTTTATAGTAATTTTTAACTTGATATTGTTTGTTTGAAGCTAAATTAAGTCCACATGCTTTATGTATTTAGACCTGACCAAGGTCACTATCAAGAAAAACCTGGGTATAGACAATGTTTCCTCCTATGGCTACATAAACCAAATCTCCCTAAGAGTATACTGATTTCCTACATTAGATAGTAAGTTAAAAGTACCAACTTAGCCACCATTATTAATTACTTAATCTTTCAAACAAATGCACAATCTTTACACAGGAGTTAAGGATCTGTACTTATATGATCACTCAGCATATTACAAACCCCTCCACAAACTCTCCCACTACCCACTAACATTTCACTTTAAAGTACAATAAAATATTTCAGAGCCTCTAAGTAATATTGTCTTCCCTGATGAAACTCTGTGTCAGTTATTTTTACTATTATTTTTAGGAATAAAAACTTATCAATCTAGTTCAAATATTAACTTTCTCTTATTCCGTTATATATATTTAGAGCAAAATTTACAATAGAATAATAAGAGAATCATAAAAGTGTATATATTCTCCAACCTTTAAAGTACTGCTGGATTAAAAGTCACTCATCTTTCAGTTGCTTCTCAATCAGAATGGTCATTAAATGCCATTAATTGCCCACTCATATCTCACTGCTTAATTCAGGCCAAAAAAAATCGACCTCCCACTATACAGATGAAATCATCATTCATCTATATCATTTAAAAAATACAACTAAATTACACCACTTCATTTTCTGCATCAATCTATAAGATTCTGAAATTAGCACAAAGTGGATTCAGGATCCTGTTATGGTGTGGCTTCCATTTAAAGCCTATTAGGAGTGACTAAATTTCACATCCTATTACAGACAAATGGGCACATTGGGGGTAGGGGGATCATGAACTAAAACCATACTTTTTTACCTACATAATTATGATAGTGTGCCATAAGACAATATTAAAAGGCAGCAAAGCATGGAGCTTCACTTTGTTAAATAAAATACACAATTAACTTAGAAAATTCTTAAATATATGGGGGAAATGGATGCAAAATTTAATAGTGAGAAAAGCATCTCCACACCCTGTGAAGTAACAGGTTTGGGCTTGTTTGTACAGCTCCCTAAAAATTAATGAGAGAGTACAAAAGCCAAAATCCACAAAATTGGTAAAGACTTGGAAATATTTCACTCTATCTAGATTAAAACATCTAGTCACACAAACCAGATTGCATTTATACACTTATTAAACATTTTAATTTAGCATACTGGCTGAAAGATGCTTGGATTAAACCGAGCAAAAACTATTATTTGTACCGAAAGATTTTTTTTTTTTAATGTGTAAGAGTACCTAGCTTCACTAGTGAAATTTCTAAGGCTACTACCTGAGTGTTATTTTTTTCCCCAAAGTGCTGTCTGTCACTTTATTTGCCTCTCAGGAAAAACCAATAAAATCAATCAACTAAAACACAGCATTGTAATCTGCAGTAAAGTCTACATATTTTTTGTTAACAGTTTAAGGAAGAAAAAAAGCCCAGTCTTTCCATGTAAACATAATAAGCCAGTAATATGCTGCAGACAAACGCACTGCATGGGGTGTGGAGGACCCGAGCTGATTAGATTACCACAACATCAGCCTGGGGCCGCCATTTTTAGAATCTGTAAAGGACAAAAGAGGGAAATTTCACTTTTTACTTCCCATCTCGGGAATTAAAGGGAAAAACGGACTGTGTTCCAATTAGGTGTTGATGTCTCCAGCCTAGAGCTGAATGCACCTCACTTAATTCTGCCCCCAAGGTTTCCAGAACTCCAAATACCTTACATTTATTCACATCTCCAAAAAGGAGGGCAAACAGGGAAAAACGGGGTTCACTAACGCCAACTCTAAGCGCTTTCCCTCTGAATTTAAATTGTATCGTTTTGAAGGCAGTGTAGCAAGAACGGCCCTCCGCGGAACTAAGGCCAGGGGAAGAGAGCACTCGGACTGTTGTTTCTCTCCCTCCTCCCCCGGTCAGCACAGTGAACCGTTTGTTTCTCTTCTGTGTCTGCTGCCAGTGTTGGTGCCAATCCCTCGGTCAAAATAAGCTTTTCTGAAATGGGCCATATTGTGGGTCCTGAGCCTCCGGTGCAGTAAAGGGCAGCGATAATGCCAGAGAAGCGGGGGAGGAGGCGGCAGAAGGTTTGGGGACCGGGGTGACCACCCCGGGGGCGGGTTTACCTTCCCCCGGGGAGGATGGGAAGCTGCCTCCTTCCCCCACAAAGGGAGGTAGAGACCCGGGCCGCCCGCTTACCCGCTCGGCTAGGGACGATAACATTACCCCGGAGGCTGCCGGGGGTGGAGAGCCGGGAGAAAACGAGGCCTAGGATCGTCGGCACCTGAACAAGATGCAGCGGAGGAGGGAAGGCAGGGCTGGCAGCTCCTGGGACCACCTCGACCAAACCCTTCCAACAGCCACAAGCCCCCCCACCCACCCACCCAGGCGGCCCTAACCTGCCCAGGAGGAGGGCACCCCTCCCCTAACTCCCGCTCTTCAGGGGGTTAACTGCCAGTTCCCCCTTCCCCAGCCCTAAAACCCGCCATAATGCTCCCCTTCCTGGGGACAGGGAGGAGAAAAGGAGAAAGTCTATTCCAAAAAAGCAACTGTCTGGCCCCAACCAGGATAACCAGAGAGCCAACGTCTGCTCCCCCCGCCCCCCACCCCCCAAGAGGATGAAGAGGAGAGGACCCCCGTCCCGTCCCCCTGGAAACACGCGTCCCTCCACCCCGCAAAGCCCCCGTGAACTCCCAGAGAGACGACAGGCACTGACCTGTGATGCTCACACACCAGACGCCCGGACCCCGTTATCCGTCCGACCCCCGGAGGAGTCTCTCCGCACCTTCACGGTCAGGCGACCCCCCGACAGCAGCCACTGCGGACGCGGGACCCGGCTCCGCACACCCCCTCCCCAGACAGCAGCGCGCAGCCTCTCCGGCAGCCGAGGAGCAGGGGAGGGGGCACCCGGTCCGTCAGCAGGGACGCGGAGGCGGCGGCGGCGGCGGCGAGGCTGCTCGGCGTGTCTGTGGTGGCCCCTCTGTGGCCGCTCCCGAACTCAGGCACGGTTTCCGACTGGGCCCCCTGCGCTCGCTCAGTGTCACTGCCTCTTGTTGGCGAAAATGGCGGACCGCGGCGGCGACGGCGGCGGCGGCGGCGGCGGCAGCGGCGGCGGCGGCGGCGTCCGCGGCGTCCAGTGCACGGGGCTTGCCCGCCCCGCTCCGCAGGGGCAGAGCGGGGGGAGGGGGGAGGGGACGAGGCTGCCCGCCGCCATCTTGCTTGTGGGCTGCCACCCTCCGCTGCCTGCCTCTTCAGAGGCTCCAAAACCGGCGCCTGGAGGCCTAGAGGGGAACAGAATCTCCGTCTTTCCCACACACAAACACACACACACACAAAAAAGATGCATTCGACAGTTCACCGGAGGTTTGGGGAAGAAGGTTCGGTATTTGGTGGGATTGGTTCCTTTACCCCTTTTCCCTCCCCCCCCACCCCCCGCGAGGAGCCCTCAAGTCTGGATCTCGGGGGGCTCGGGCTTGCCACGACCGGATGGATGGAAGCTGGACGCCCGGAGGCCTCGGGAACGGCCGCCGCCGCCTCCCCTCGCCCTCCTCAGTCAGCGCGCTCTCCCGCTCTCCGCCGCGGCCCCCACCCCGGCCGGGCCCCGGCGCCCGGGGGACGCGGGTGTAAAATGACACCCGCTGGGGGCCGAGGCGGCTCCAGTGCGCAGGCTCCGGGCGCGGGATAAAAGCGGAGCCGGCGAGCCCGGCCCGTCTCCATGGAGGAGCGAGAAACGGAGGAGATCGGGGGCAAGCAGTAAGGAAAACAGCCACCAGCGGCGCCGCCTCCCTGCCACCGTGTCCGGGGTAAAAAAAAAAAAAGCTGTCGTTGCCGTAGCTGTCGCGGCCTCCTACTTCTCTGAGCCCCGGGGAAGAACTTCCCCGCCGAGGGACAATGCGGGGAAGGGAGCGGGAGTTCCATGATGTGGCTGTGACTGAGGGGGGGGGGGAGGAGAAGAGGGGCAGACCGTTATCGCGAAGAAAAAAAGGACAAGGCCGGAGAATAAAACATGGGTCCCCCTCCCCCCCCCTTTAAAATGGCACGGTGATTCCCGCTCTTGTTTTCGGGGGGGTCTTTCCCCGAAATGGCGGTTTCCGTCCTGTCCTTGCCTCACAGCGACCCGAACGTCTGGGTACGCCGAGTGGGGGAGAGGCGGAGGCGGCCCACGCAGCCAATCGGGGCCGGGTGTGCTCCGCCCGGCGCCTTGTGATTGGCCGGCGATGACCTCATGCTGCAGCAGCGGGCGGGGCCAGCGCCCTGAGGGAGGCTGTGAAAGGCAGAGAGGGAGAAGGGACGGCGGGGTTCGTCGCTGCCGCGCCGATGTGGAACCCAAGCAGTGGCCAAGGGACTCTCAAGGCTCTTCCCTGACATTTCCTCCTGTCCCTGCGCGAGGTGAGGGCCCCCGGCTCGGCCTCTGCGGAACTTCGGGGCGCTGGCGCGGACGAGGAGACACAATTGCTCCCCATGACTTTTTTTTGTAACTGCGTCAGGGCAAGATGGCGCTGGGCCTCCTTTGGGGCGCGGGGGGAGAGGCACGTCCACCGCCGCCGTCGCAGCGCATGTGACCGGGCTGCATTCCTGTGGGGTTTGGCTGGGACCCAGGCCGGGCGGGGAGGGGAAAGGGCTCGGGCGGCGGAGACTGGCGCGGTTGGCTTGGGCGACCTGAAGAGGAAGAGATGACTGTTTGAGGGCCTCCCCTCCCCCGCGCGCCCCACAGCTGCGGCTCCGGGGGAAGGGGGGGGGGGGGGCCGGGCCGGGCGGCCGGCCCTCTCGGGGTGTGGCGGCTGCTGGTGGAGGAGGTTTGGCACCCTGTTTTGGTATCTGCCTATCTCCTTGCGAAGCAGACGTAACCTAAGGTGGCAGGGTCCCTAGGGTGAAAATGTGAGCCCTTGGAGCCACTAGACTTCTGGGCCACAATGCAAGGAGTATCAATTATTTTCTGAGAAAACGTAGTTTTATCAGACCGAATAAAAAGTAGTCCCTTTTAAATTTGGAAGCAGGTATAAATAACACCCAGGAACACTTTAATTTTATAAAAGTTACCCCCCCCAAAAGGGAATATATCTGAATTCTGAGGGCCCTTTTCAAACTTTTTGTACCTTCCACTGTAATTTCCCTGTCTGTATCTTCTACAAGAATGTGCAATGTCATCAATGGATTTGCCTTTCTGTTTAAATTTAAGCATGATCAGTAATACAGAATAAAATCTAGTGTAATCTGAAGTTTTAAAGCTGCTTTCAATACTTGTATATTGTCTTTCTATCTCCCTCTTACGTATAGTTTAAAATAAAATTATAATCACTTGGTGAATGTTAAGATTCCTGCACCATTATGAAACATTAAATCCTTCTTTAAACCACTTTTGTGGAAGTGTGAATATAGTTTCTGAAACCTTGTTAGTTGAAGATCTCCAGCAATTTAAAAATTCTTAAGGTTTAAATTGGCATATCAATAAGAAAGACTCCCTTTGTTCATTATTGTTCCCACTTGGTCAAACTAGTATAGTAGCCATTATCTAAACCAGTGAAAATTTAAAAGACTTCTTCCCATGGAGTCAACTGAGAATAGGGAGTTATTCGTGGAATACGTGTGCACGGAAACCTGGCTTGCTTTTTGAGGGAACCACCTCTATTTGATGCCAGGGGGAATGTTTGCTGAACCTGAAAAGATAAGTTTAACCTGGATCTGAGGTTGTGCTGTTTCCTTTAGTCTTACTAGTAGACTTGGTAGTTTGGAAACAAGATTGATGTTTTTAATTAATTTGTGTATACCTAAATCCTTACTAGTTGTGGCTTTTTTTTTTTTTTAAGTGACTGTGAATGAACTGAATGTGAAAGACAGAAAAGCCAATGACTAATTGTAAATATTAAGTAGTACAGAGATTTTAAAGTTCAAAGCTTTTTTGTTTTCACTCCGAATATAAAATGGGTATTTTGCCTATGAGGACTCACAGATAGCTTCCAGGGTCTATTTGTTATGTATTTGTTATTTTCCCTTAGAAAATAGGAGTAAACATGAAGTCAGTCAATTTTAAGGTAATTTTTAAAATGTTCCTAGTTTTTTGTGCCTTAAGGAAAAGAGGTGGTTTATCAAGCTAATGGAAACAGATCCTTGATTTGTACTTCTGATAAGCATGTATCCTTATTGTTCCTACTCACCCAATTCATGAGCCCTAGTCTTTATGTTTCTGAAATTCTAAATACTATTTCCAATTACTTACTTTACCTGGCTACCTTTTGCACTTTATGTTCTCTGGGCAATTTGTGCCTATTCCCTGATAATTCCCACACTTCTGTCTCAAAGCTGCAGGTGGAATGTTAAGATTTACAAGGGGCCACAGGTTACTTGACCTCATATAAAAACACTAAGCTTAGTACTTGATTCCTAAGAACTTTCTTCACCCATTCTCTTAAGAAAATTATTTCACTTCTCATCCTACATTTCATTATCTAAGTCATACCCCAACCTTTTTGTCCCTATTTCTGTTCAAATATAACTGGGTTCATATAGCAGACATCCCCTGATGGGCTAAATATTGTGTCGGCAACTAAGTAATTGCGGGTTTCACGGCTTCAGTTGAATTTTTAGGTTTGCAGACGTAGTACAAATGTAAAACACATTTGTAGTTTTCGTTTGGCGTTCGTTGAAAAATGGAAAATCAAAAGGAACATTTTCGTCATATTTTGCTTTTTTATTTCCGCAAAGGGAAAAACGCATCGCAAGCTCATAAAAAGTTATGTGCTGTTTATGGTGACGAAGCCTTAAAAGAACGGCAGTGTCAAAATTGGTTTGCCAAATTTCGTTCTGGTGATTTTTCACTCAAAGATGAAAAACGCTCTGGTCGTCCAGTTGAAGTTGATGACGCCCTAATCAAAGCAATAATCAATTCGGACTGTCACAGTACAACATGTGAGATTGCAGAGAAGCTTCATGTATCACATACATGCATTGGAAATCACTTAAAACAACTTGGCTATGTTCAAAAACTCGATACATGGGTTCCTCACGAACTGAAAGAATCACAGTTAACACAACGCATTAGCAGCTGCGATTTGCTAAAGAAACGTAATGAAAATGATCCATTTTTAAAACGACTGATAACTGGCGATGAAAAATGGGTTGTTTACAACAATATCAAGCGGAAAAGATCGTGGAGCAGGCCAGGTGAACCAACTCAAACAACATCAAAAGCTGATATTCATCAAAAGAAGGTTTTGTTATCAGTTTGGTGGGATTACAAAGGAATTGTCTACTTTGAACTCTTACCACCCAACCGAACGATCAATTCTGATGTCTACATTGAACAACTAACGAAATTAAACAATGCAGTTGAAGAAAAGCGGCCCGAATTGACAAATCGAAAAGGTGTTGTATTCCATCATGACAATGCAAGGCCACACACATCTTTGGTCACTCGGCAAAAATTAATGGAGCTTGGTTGGGATGTTTTGCCACATCCACCATATAGTCCTGACCTTGCACCATCTGATTACTTTTTGTTTCGATCTTTACAAAACTCCTTGAATGGTAAAAATTTCAATAATGATGATGATGTCAAATCGTACCTGATTCAGTTTTTTGCTAATAAAAACCAGAAGTTTTTTGAACGTGGGATTATGATGCTGCCTGAAAGATGGCAGAAGGTCATTGATCAAAATGGGCAATACATTACAGAATAAAGTTATTTAGTTCCATGAAAAAATTGTCTTTGATTTTCTTTTAAAAATCCGCAATTACTTAGTTGTGCTATTTCATGTGTTCATGTCTTTGTTCACAACTCCCTGAAGTGTACCTCTTCCCGCTCCTGGTTAATACAACTTGAGCCTTTGCCTTTGAAACTTCCAAATATCTATTCCCAAGTAAAACGAACCATTCTTTACATTGGTGACTCAGCCCAATTTGTACATGCTTTTTTAAAGGTTGATAACACTTTTTTATTAGACAATACAGTATAAAATACTTTCATTTAAAAAAAACACACACATTTTGACCGCTAAAATTTGGAGAAGAGATGAAAGGTTAGGATTGCTTTGAAGCAAGATTTTATCCTCTTATAAAATGGGTGGGGAAACGGGTCCAGCTGATGGGACAGACGGTTCTGTGCCACCCCTCCTCCCCCCAAAAAAATGGAAAGAAAAAAACTGGCCTTCCCCTGACCAGTTTGGCTCAGTGGATAGAGCATCAGCCTGCGGCTTCGATTCCAGTCAAGGGCAGGTACATTGGTTGCGGGCACATCCCCGGTGGCGGGTGTGCAGGAGGCAGCTGATGGATGTTTCTCTCTCATCAATGTTTCTAACTCTCTATCCCTGTTCCTTCCTCTCTGTATAAAAATCAATAAAATATATTTTTAAAAAACAACAAAAACTGGCCTTGAGCTTCTTGGCCTTTTGATTGAGATCGCGTAGTATCTGTTCTTATCTGTTTAATATCTGATATGTCCTCTGAGGACAATATATTAAATGTATTTTTGGAGCAGGGATATGGAATGAGTTTGCTTCATCCACTCGATGCATTGACCTGGTATTGCAGTACTTCTGGGTGCACTCAAAAACCCCCACAAAACTGGCATTAGTTTTAGTCAGTATCCTTATTTCTCAAATCAAGAGGATATTTTAACCTATAAACTTCCAACAGTATATAAAACCAGTGATCATTTGAGTTTATAATTATTTGATGTGTTCAGGGTTTATCAAGCTTGCTCTGATACTGGAGGACCCAATTTGTTGTGCCCTTGAGTTTAATTATTTTTGTCCCTTGCTGTCAATTTTAAGTGCCATGTGCCAGCCTTTAGTAGCTATATGTATTTTATATGTCATGAGATTGGCATTCCAATAACAAGGCTTATAAAAATTGTTATGTGAAATGAAATTTTGCAAATATGAGCTTTATAGCATAAACATTGATGATCCTTTTGTCTGTTCTTAACGCTTTGGGGGTTATTTTTCAGTAGTCATCGTCTATTTTCACATTTGTTGAAACTCAAGTTTAAAGTAAGAAAATATTCTGAATTACCTGTGACTTTAACTGGATTTTGTTTTTATACGAAACTAGAGTCCTTGTGCACAAAATTCGTGCAAGGCCCTCACAGCCCCAGCTTTGACCAGAAGGTCTTCTGAAAGGTCTTCCGGCTGTCTGGTCCAATTAGCATATTTCACTTTTATTATTACATATTTTCTTCTGTCCCACCCTACCCCTGACTTTAGTGTCCTCTAAGTGCTAAATGAAAATATTTATATCTGAAAATTGTTTGAACTTTATACCTTAAAATACTAGGGTAAAACAACATACAAGCCTGATAAATTTAACTTTCTGAAAAATGAGTGCAATGCTATCGCTACAGCAGAAAGGGGTTACTCATGTTAACACTAAATCTGCAATTCATATTTACAAATAGTAGTAAAAAAAAAACTGTTAAAGGCTGTGGATACCTTGAATCAACTTGAATTATTATTAAGAAAAAGCCCTCGCCCAAGCATGTCAAGCTCATGGACTGCATGCCTCAATAGGCCTGGGTTAACCTTTGAGTTTGACATGCTTGCCCTAGCCGATTTGGCTCTGTATTGAGTGTTGGCCCACAGATTGAAGGGTTCCAAGTTCAATTTTGGTCAAGGCCATGTATTTCTAGGTTCAATCCCCAGCCCTGATCGGTTGGGGTGGAAAGAAAAAGGAAGAAATTCCCTTGGGTGAGGATTAACAACAACAACAAAAAACACACACAAAGAAAATGGACGTGCACATTTTAGACCTAGGAAAAGGACTGGTTTGTTCCCTTTATTGTTGTTTGTTTTGTTTTGTTTTTTCAGATAGCTAAATTATATGCTGGTACATACTTAACTGAGTCTGATTAGCCATAGTAAGATGAGTAATATTGTTTTGTTTTTTTAGTAATATTTTATTCATAACTATTCTAAGGAATACTTTGTACTAGATTATTCTCTAGTGCACAAAAATGAAAGGTAGCATCAGTCCTTTTTTAAAATTATTAAATGATTCTCTTCTTAGAAAGTAAATCAGTGTAATCAATTCCAAAAATTATGGAAACCATGCACTTGTTTAACTCTCTCAAACCAGATTGCTTCTATCACCAATAACTTGATTTCCTAAAGGGGCAAAGTAACACAAATGCTTTGTGAGTACTTGAGGTGGTTTAACTCTGAATTCGGGAAAATTTCTACTAATATGTTAAATACTTGAATAATTATAGCATGGTTAGATCTTAGCAACTAAACACCTAGTAGGAATTTATAAACCTCTCCATTACATATTTTGCACACATTATGCCCAATGCCTGGCTCCTAATGTCTTTCTGATAAACTTTAATGTTGTTAGGTAAAGAGAGAGAGAACCTGTTCCTTCAGTTTAGTCTAATCTTCTTAAGTTTTTAATGAAAAAAGGCTATGCTAAGGTAACAGCTCATTCTAGAAGAAAACTTATTTTGGATAAGCAAGAAATGCCAAATTATTTTTTCTCATTCTGTTAATATACAATAGTAGAAACCTGAAAAGTTAGCAAAAAATATTCACTCTTAGGTTTGTGTGATAACAATGGTATAGTATTATCTAGGCATCTCTCCTTGTGTCCTAAACACAACTTATCTAACCACATCTCTGCAAGACTTTCTGTAGCTACTTTCTATTTTTATTCCCATGCTCTCTTTATGGCCAGTTAAAGGGCAAATGGGAGTAAAAGGATAAGAGGATATATCAAATGATTGATTGAAAAAATACTTTAGATAATGAAATGGCTGTGAGAAAAGATATTCTACCAATAACATCTGAGGTCAAGGGAAGTTAACTAGCTCCCCTTTTCCACAAACTCAGTGTTTTGTGTCAATGTTGGTATTCCTGGAAAATAAGACTATATGCAATTATTTCCCTTTATAACATTTTATCAAAGTTGTGTATTTTTATGTGTTCCAGATGGGATGGTCTTATATAACCTATAACATTTGATTATTTAGAATATTCCTTCTTAAAACTCCTTGGTTTATATGCTAAATACCTTTTGCTGATTTCCTCCTGTTTTCATTAATTGCTTTCTTATGCTTTTAGTTTGGTAGTTCTCAGTGTTATGTCCCCAGCCACTTTTTCACCAATTGTATTAATCATTCCCACCCCTTTACCTATTGATGAATTTATAACCTCTGAACTCAAATAGAACTATTAAATATGGATACTTCAAAATAAATTGAAAACAATTTTTCTCTAAACTTTTCTCCTTGTATTTCCTTTTTTGGTTAATGGTTTTAACCTTCTAGCTTATTCATGTGATCAAACATCTTTTCAAACAATCTTTTATGCTTAAAAGACTTAATTCACCAGAGATTTGAAGGTAAAGTCCAAACACTATAACATGCTAGGTTTTTCTTCTAGCTCCTCCTTATGAACCTCATGGAAACCACTGAAATTAAAATGACCTGAGTTTGAATATTTGCTCTTTCATTTCAAGTAAGACCTTAAGAAGCTTGCTTTCTGGGCCTTAGTTTCATAACTCATAGAACAGATAAAATATTGACTGTTTCATCATTGTGATTAGGGATTAAATGAGAAATAAAAGCTAAAAAAAGTTGGTATGGCTTTAGAGCTAATCAAATCCATTGGTTCCCAGACTTTGGGAGGTCTTGTATGAATTAAATTATAAGAAATAGGGAAACCAATATAGTTGGTAGTTTTAGTTCTCTAAATAGCAACATTATACTAACACTTGGTTTTTTAAATGGTTAACAGCAAATAAGGACATAGTCAAGTCTATAAATACAGTACTTAAATTATTTTCAAATAATTATTTCAAAATATATTACAAAGAAATGGTAAAAATATGAAAGTATTTTTGAAAATATTACAATTTTGTGGGACTTTTGTACAGTGTATTTCTATAGAAATTGATCAAAGAAATAAAATAGAATGCTTTCCCTGGTTCTCTCTGGGTTTGCATATAGGTTTACAAAAAGATTTTTGTATGTATTTCCAGAGATCAGTCCCCACCCAAGATGTTCTAGTTTGCAGTGATATGGGGAAAATGCTTGTAAATTAACTAAAAGTGGAATACAAACTATCTTTTAACACCAAGGACAATTATGTTCCTAAGTAATGTTTATTCTAACTTTGTTTCGTGGTCTACTTCCCCTCCTGTTCATCACTACTGCCTCTACTTTAGTTCAGGCAGTTGCCTGAAAAATTTTATATATATATATATAGTGATATCCTGGCTTATTCTAGCTTTAATTTTACTCCTAGTCCATCGGTCTTCCTTAAATGTGATGTATGTTTATTGACAATGTGAATCTTACCTTGAAATTCTTTAATGGAGTGCATGCTCCTTAAGATGGCATACAAGGCCTTCTGTAATCTGGTTCCTGTCTTTTTCCAATGAAAGATTCAGATAGTCCTCCTTGCTTCTACCCATAATACTATTACTGCTTTCAGTTCCTTCAACTCACAATGTGATCTCTGACCTTTCTTTTGTAAAATTGTCTCTACATGGAATACCTCCCCTTCTCCCCCTTGAGAAGGCATATCCTTCAGTTCAAGTGTTTTCCTCTGAAGTTTTCCCTGATGCTCTTCTAAGAAGTCCATTGTTCTTTATAGTTCCATAAACCTTTTCCTGAGCTCTATTATAGCACTTAACTGCAGTTTGTTTATAACTATATAGAATCTCACCCTGCTGGACTTTGAGCTCCTAAAGGCCAGTGTTTAACTTGCATTGTCTCCCTCAGATGAATGCATAGGTCTTACATTAACACTTAGAACAGCTTGGCCAGTGTGTGTCATCCATGTACCTAAAGCAGTGTTTTTCAACCTTTTTTGGGCAAAGGCACACTTGTTTCATGAAAAAAATCACGAGGCACACCACCACTAGAAAATGTTAAAAAATTTAACTCTGTGCCTATATTGACTATATATAAAGTAATTCTCTTGAATAGGAATCAAACACAAAGAAAGTATTTTATAATTACTTTATTATGAAATATTAAGTAAACAAAATAGTGAAAAATTATAAAATTCTTGTCTGCACCTACGGCACACCAGGCAACATCTCGTGTGCCACGGAACAGCGGTTGAAAAACGCTGACCTAAAGGATGCTAGTTCGATTCCTGGACAGAGTATGTGCCCGGGTTTTGGGCTTGATCTCCGGTAGGGTGTGTGCAGGAGGCAGTTGATCACATTGATGTTTCTCTCCCTCTTAAAGTCAATTTTAAATTAAAAAAAAACAAACACACCTACAACATAATGCTCAAGTAAATGTTTAAGTAGGTCTCTTCACTCTTTGGTGTAAGTATAAATCTGCAAAATAGCTACTAAAATTGTGAACAGGGTTAGAGATGTATTTTTGTAGTTAAAAGTTAGGAAACCTAAAGTTACTAATGAGGTGTGCAGAAGAGCAAAACCATCCTTATTCTAGAAAAAAATAATACGAAGAAAATACTTGGACATCTGTTCTCAGGTTTCATCCCTCACAATTGTCTTGAAAGACTTAAAATGCCCAGTGAAACATATCCTGGTACTTTGTCCATTGCAAATGAAAGCTTCCCTTCAAAAGGTGTTAAATTGTTTTGAACAAAGTGAAAAGTCCTATCCATCTTCTGATGTTTGTTTATCGATTCTTATTTTTCAGGTTTAACCTGCCTTTTCAATGTATAATAGTAATTTTTATTACTATTATTATGTATTTTATTTCAATGTATAATAGTAAAAGCATAACTATAAACATAATGACCAGAGAGGACTTTCCCATAGCTAATTTTTCTAAACAGTTGAACAACCCTATTAATAGAAGTTCAGGGCTAGGTACTTATATCTGTACAGAAAATTATTTAGCTTCAATTTTGAATTGTTTATTATCAACAGATTATTTTAATATCCATTTTTATAAAATTGAATCCATTAATGTGCTAACTAATTCACATGGACAAGACAAGCAATTACATATTCTTTGGGAAGGTTTGTCACACTAAGTTAAAAGTCACTTAAGATTTGCAACATTAAATGAGTTGATATATTTTATTATACAGATACTAACAAATGTCTTTTTCTAAGTATTAGTTGAAGGTACTTATATAAAAAATAGAAATATAATGTTTGTTTATCAAGCCAGAACTTGGTTGGTCATTCATTTCTAACAACTTAAATTTTAATTTTTTATTTTTTTACAACTTAAATTTTAATTGAAGGCAAATTTCTTAGGCCTAGAGTCATAGCTACCAAGTTGGGTTTTTTTGTTTTTGTTTTTATCCACTTTAAAAAAATTAGTTTCTCTGTTATAGGCATGTGGTTCAAAGTCAGTGGTTCCCAAGCCAGTTTGATCACCATAATTATCTGGGAAGCTCATTAAACTAGACATTCCTAGCCTCCACACCCAGAGTTCCCCAAAACAAGATGTAGCTATCATCATTATTTTCTAAGAATGTAGCAATTCCTGAAGACCCATATGCTGAACTACTTAGTGTGGCCCAGGAATCTGCATTTTGACAAGCCTCTCATACTCGGGTACTTTTCATGAATACTACTTTAAAAACATGGTATCAGGCATTTCACTAAAATGTAATAGAGCCACAGTGCAAAGACAGTACTTTTTCATTTCTTTTTTTGGGCAATGTTACTGTAATAATCATCTCTTCAACCTTAGAGGCTTGGAGGTACTATTGCCATGAAGCATTTCTTCTTGAAGATTTCATCAGAACAGTAAAATGGTTTTCTAGAAATTTGGGATATTCTGGAGTTGTCTAAATTTGTTGTGAAAAAAGAAGCCTTATTTCTAAACTCATTCCCACTCAATATTAAACAACAGTGACATTTCAGCCTAATTTTTAAAATATATTTTTATTTCAGAGAGGAAGGAAAAGGGAGAGAGGGATAGAAATATCAATGAAGAGAAAATCATTGATCAGCTGCCTCTTTCACAGTCCCCACCTCCCACCCTCAGGGATTGAGCCCACAACCCGGGTATGTGCCCTGACCAGGAATTGAACCATGGCCAGGCCATCCTACTGATTTTACAACTGATTATTCTAAGATGTTTAGACAATGTGGTCTTCTATAAGGTTACTATTTTCTCTTAAAGGTGAAACCAGTAACTTGAAACCCTAGAAGTGCAACTCAGGAGTAGAAAGAAGCATCACTTCATTAAGAATTAGTAATTTAAGAGTAGATCTTAAGAAATTTAGATGTCATGAGCTAGGACTTGAAAGATACACTTCAATATAAAATATTCTAATCCTAATGCCAGAAAATATAGTATTCTATGGATTCCACATACATATTTTGGTTTCATGTTCACCAGGCAATTTTATTAATGTAATTAAACTTACTATAGTCAACCTCCTTGGAGGTAATGTACTACTGGCCAAAGAGAAATGTCTTTTCATAATGGGATGATTTTTTTTTTTAACACACCTGTGTCTCAACTTGGTTACTGTGCCTTTAACTTGAGAGACATCTACTTGCTTATTTTTGCCTTTAACCTTGAGAGACATCTACTTGCTTATTTTTTTTAAATATATTTTTTTGATTTTTGTACAGAGAGGAAAGGAGAGAGAGAGTTAGAAACATCTATGAGAGAGAGTCATCGATCAGCTGCCTCTTGCACACCCCCTACTGGGGATATGCGCGCAACCAAGGTACATGCCCTTGACCGGAATCAAACCCAGGGCCCTTCAGTCCCCAAGCCAACCCTCTATCCATTGAGCCAAACTGGTCCCGGCTCTATTTGCTTATTAATAACAAAGTTAGGTGTCTTATTGGGAGATCACCTCATAAGTTGTATTAATTGTCTAGCCACAATGCTATACAACTGAAACTAATATAATATTGAATGGCAACAGTAATTTTAAAAATTTCTAAAAACAAAAATACATCATTCAGCAAAACATTTTTTTAAAAGTCAGGTGTCGATCCTTATGTTTGAAATCCCCACCTTTGATTTGTAAGTATGCATTCTTTAGATTTTTTAAAATTATTTATGAAAGCTAAACATAAAGAACAAATTAGTTCAGCAAGTCAATAATAACCAAAGTATGTGGATATACATGGGAAATTCAGTACAAAAGACTCACTTTCATCAAGCTGGTAATAAACTGATTTTGTGGGTGAGCATGATTGTTTCTGAGAATACTGACACATCTTTTAGTCTTGAATAACTCCCACAATGGTCACTATATTATCTAGAAGATATTAACTAGGAATAGAAAATATACAATTTAATTTCCCCTAGATCAAGGTTACATCCCTCCGGGTCTTTCCCTGCTGGTACTGCTTAACTAGTGGCCTTGGCTGTGTTTTACTCGTTACTAGGTACAGACAGTGGGAATCTCCTTCACTCATAGGAAACCAAAGTAGTGCATTAGCATAGCCATTAGCTATGGTGTTTTATAACCTGAAAGGCACAAATACAACACAATTGCATTTAAGATCATACAGGAGTTGGCAAAAGTAAGTTTATAGTTGTGAGCACATAAAACAGTTTATCCTTGTATTTACTTGTTTTATTATTGTTATTTTGTATCCTTACTTAAGATTTCTCTTTTTAGGTAAGTAATGATGGCTGGTAATTTAACCAATGACCAACGAAAATGGATACTTAAACAGTACTGGAAGACGGAGAATGCCGAAAAGGTTCGACAGAAATGGGCTGAAGAATTTGATACACCTTCTCCAAGTAGACAGACAATTTATAGAATACGTGATAAATTTGATGAAACTGGGTCCATCTGTAATGCTCCAAAAAGTGGTCGACCAGTCAGTATTACCACCCAAGAAAATGAAATATTAGTAAGTCAGGCATTTACAGAGAGCCCAAAAAAATCAAAACAACGTGCTTCTGTTGAATTGGGCATTTCTTGTAGATCTTTGAGTCGTATTATGCAACGTTTAGGTTTGAAAACATATCGGCCAAGATTGCTTCATGGGTTACTAGAGGATGATCCAGATCGTCGTTTACAATTCTGTGAAGTGGTTCTGAATGAAGAAAGACAAGGCAATGGCATCATTGATAAAATTACGTGGTCCGATGAAGCTCATTTCAAACTTTCAGGTGCTGTAAATCGGCACAACTGTGTCTACTATTCAAGAGAAAATCCCCATGTAATGATAGAAGGACAGTTGAATCAGCCAGGGATTACAGTTTGGGCAGGTCTTTCCTGTAAAGGGGTACTTGGACCTATTTTTTTCCATACAACTGTTACACACGACCTGTATCTCAACATGCTAAGGGGCACTGTTTTGCCACAATTACAGAGACAGCATGATAATGATGATTTCTTCTTTCAGCAAGACGAAGCTCTTCCACACTGTGCTGTAACAGTACGTGAATTTCTTGATGAACAATTACCCAACAGGTGGATAGGTCGACGAGGGCCAGTGGAATGGCCACCACGATCACCAGACCTCAGTCCAATGGACTTCTTCTTTTGGGGTGTTGTCAAAGATAAAGTCTTTTCACGAAAACCACGTACTGTGGATGATATGATACGTTGCATAAGAGAAGCATGTCAAGAAATTGATGACAATAAAGAACTCTGTGTCAAAGTGTGCTCAAATATAGCAAGTCGACTACAAGAATGTGTAAATAATGAAGGCCGGCAATTTGAGCACTTACGAGATTATACCTAAGTGCATTGTGACATTCTTTTGAGTTAATAAAGCTATTGTAATAACCCTTCATGTCCTACATATGAACAACTGTAAACCTACTTTTGCCTACCCTGTATGGATAAGAATTGTGAGATGGGAAGAAATTTTATTCATGGTGGTAGGAAAAAATGAGGTGTGGCATTTAGTCCCACATTCCATTGTGTTAATCATTCTTACTACTCAAAGAGGCACTGGGGAGTAATTTACAAGTGACTGCAGTTATAAATAAGACGGTATATAAGCATCCAACAGCAGAGAGAAGGATGGAATTACAGCCTTCATTTTTATTTGTCAATCATTTTGTTTCTGTTACCCCTGGAGACTCAATAATCACTATTCCTAGGACCAGAGTTTACCCAAAGGTAAATCTTGAAACTATAATAGATGTTATCTGTAGGCTATCACAGAGGTCAGTCTTGCTCCATTCAGCATAAGTTTAACAAACAGTGAGGACTGACAATTTAGGATCAGCCAAAAAGCCAAGGTTTTTCCCTCTAAATGCACACATTAGTTTGCCCAACAAGTAACTGGCCTCTGTTTAAATATTATAGCCAACATTATTGAGGTAGTTGGTTTGCATTTTTAGACAGCCTTTTTTTTTCCTCCTCAGTCTCTAGAACAGAATACAATATCCTAAACTTATTCTGTCCCACAAAACATGAAGGATTGGGTGGATAGGTGACAAATAGCATTTGGAATTGCTCATTCCATAAGCAAACTAAACAAAAAGCTGTTTAAGAAACAAATGGCAACTAGTAAGAGTGATCCATTAGTATATAGAAAAGCCAGTTTAACCAGGGGGTCAAAAATACAAATATTACAAACTGGCTAATGAACAGGCAGATAATTAAATACAATT
Source organism: Pipistrellus kuhlii (assembly GCF_014108245.1). NCBI lineage: Eukaryota > Metazoa > Chordata > Mammalia > Chiroptera > Vespertilionidae > Pipistrellus > Pipistrellus kuhlii. Next base: position 50,067,204 of record NW_023425405.1, on the reverse strand, counting down.
AGTATAGGTCTTTATAACCTATATCTTCATAACATATATATAGGAAGAAAATGTAATTAAAGAAGATACATGATAAGAACTAAGTTTTATTTAGTACATCTCTAGTATGTGTTTTAATATCACTCTTACCTACTGAGTACTAGGGAAGTTGGTTGTACAACATTCTCTGAAATATGTCGGCAATATTTTTATTGAATAGTAGCTTCAATTGTGAGCTAAAGCCTCTGTCATACTCAGTATTCAAAAGGAATAAAATAATAGGATAAATGACATTAATAAAATGTCATTTTATTAATAATAAAAAAAAGATTATTTGCCTCCTCACTGGGAAACAACCCTCAAAGATGGCCCTAAGTCAAAGGTTTTAATAACAATAGGATCACAAATTATGAATACTTTTTATTACTTGACTAATAAAGTTGATCACACAAATAAGATTTTCAAGATGATGGACTCTTCAATAAGGTGTTAGTTAGCATTTTACAAATGATCAAACCTTGTAAAAATGGGTCATTGACGCATGTACATCCCATGAGCAAAACTCGGGAAAATTTAAAACAAGGCTGTATACTTAGGTTCCCCCAAAATAATTTATTTTGTGGGACAGTAAGTAAATGTATTTTACTGACAGCTTCACAGGAGAGAAGGCATAGGGAGTTTACATTGCAAAAATACCTTTTGTTTACAAATCCCATGCATTTATCTTTAAAGATTTTTTTTTTAAAGAAACACATGAGATCAATCCTCTCAAGTTTTAAAGTTTACAGTATATACTGTTCCTCCTAAAGTTATGTTTTTCACTTTCAGCTGGTGAGTCTAAAACTTCCTCCTTTAAATTTTTTTTTTTCTTATACAGAATCATTTGTGGGCAATGTACAAATACAACATGCATATAGATTTTAGGGAGTGAGAAACGATCTATTTGTTGTGCCACTTATACATTCATTGGTTGCTTCCTGGTGCCCTGATCAGGGACCAAACCCGAAACCGTGGTGTATTAGGATGACTAACCAACTGAGCTATCCAGCCAGGACCTAGACAAGTATATTTTCATACTTGTTAGGGAGTGGCAAATAATCGGATTCTATGTTCTACCATATGGCACTGGTTTTTGGTGCATAGTCCCACTAAGTCTTATATAACACTAAGTCTTATATAAGAACTCTATATTTGTCACAGAGGCACATAGCCTCTGTCTAACATCTTTAGGAAACATCTATTTAGCCAACAAATTTGCCAAAGTGACTGCAGTACAGTTTGTTGTTGTTTTTTTAATAACTTGATTCAGGTTCTGACTCTGCAAAGGTTCTATTTGCTAACTACCAACACTTTTACCTCTGCCTAGGCCTTTAGGCAACATTAACCAAGACAACAGAATTTTAAGTTTTAATCATAAAAAAGCATTTGCGAAACATTTTTCTCCATCCTACACATTTCATTTGGTTGTGATGCTTTTTTATAACACAACAGGACTTAAAGAATTTCAAAGCAAATGTATGATTTTGCACAAATTATTCAATTTGGTCTCTTGTTATATCTCCATAGTTATTTTCCCATCTGATTCTACAAAATCTTTTAAGTTGCAAAGGATAACCTAGGACCAACCAAAGAAAGCTTCATGTATTTGTCTCTAAGCCAATGGTTCTTAAAATGTGGGTCTTGGGTCAAACTACAAAGTCAAAATCAACTCAATCCTATCTGTGTTTTTGAAAAAGATAACTATTATCAAATAATGTTCCTTTTTTGAAATACTGAAACAGCAATGAAGAGACTGTCTCTGCTTTTAAAATATAAGAAATTATACCATAACATTAGATTCCTCATTTATGGGATATTTTATGAAAACCAATATTTTAACAAGCCTTTAGGAATGCAAATTTTGTAGGGCATAGTATGAACAACTGTGAGGAGGAGATAATTTGAACAATCACGGATTTTTTTTTATTTATTTTTTTTAAGGAGCTATGACTTTTACAGGTCAGTCCTACAGAGAAAGGAAGGGGAGAGAACTATTTTGAGCTGCACACAATAACTGCATCACACCTGAGATTTGTTAGTCCCTTTATTCCTATTGACTAGGAAAACTAACTGCATGCTTAAAGGCAACCATATAAGATATATCCATTGCAGGATATCAGAGAATAGCACTTTCAAAGATTCGTTTTGAGGGGAGGGGACTTATCTGGTCAAATGAATTAAAGGGGATTAACAAACTTTTTTTTTAATCTAAAAAGGAAGTTACCTATCTGTATAATGGGTTTAACAAAAAAACTAATACTGTTAGCCCTGGATGGTGTGGCTCTATTTAGCATTGTCCCAAGCACCAAATAATCACCAGATTCCCATTCAGCACATAAAGAGATTTCCACTTAAATTCTTGGTTAGGGCGCACGTGTGGGAGGTAACCAATCAGTCTCTCTCCCTCTCTCTAAAAATCAAAATATATTTTTTAAAAACTAACACTGCTATTCAAATAACAATTTGTTGATAGCCTTTAACAATTTCTTTTAGCAAGTTACATTAGTATCCTGTGAACCCTGTCACAACTGGAAACTAGTTAAGGGGGTTCTTTGTACATAAGGAACACAGCTTTAAAAAACACCAAGTGTGGACTAAGATAGTGATTTACAGAATCCCTCCTATTCTGATGGTTAATGGAACAAAATTATTTGAAATAAAGAGCCAACATCTGATTCCAAAAAAGAAGATGGAAAATAATGGACAGGCAACATGACAGCTTAATTTCTGGAGTAGACCTTTGAAGTAGGACTTCGAATGAGTTGTACTTTTTCCTAGGACACACTTGACTAGCCAAAACAAATTTTGGTTGTTTCAAGCTCCCAGAAAATAAGCATAAATGACCAACCAAAGAAAGCTTTATATATTTGTCTCTAAGCAAGTGGTTTGCTTCCAGAGATGCTTTCCTCACCCCCAAATAACGCAGGGATTCTAAACTACTTTCTGTGCCACGGGCCTTTGGACAGCCCCATAAACCTATTTGTCAAGGTTTGGACGTGTATTTTATAGTTGCATACACAAGTCAATTCTACCTATGGACTCCTTGTTAGGAATCACTAGACAAGTGTTCAAGTTTCTAGTATAGAAGATTCAGTAATAAGGCCTGTGACGAATGCGTATGTTGTGTTGTTCTGGCTTCCAGCTACCACCCCTACTCTCAGCTGACCTTGAAGAAACCTGCTCACTTCCAAGGGCGGCGAGAAGCCAGCACCGAGGCATCTCCAGCAAGAAGCACTGAGAGAACAGAAGCCCTCTTCCAACCGTCTGACCAACGAAGGAGGGCGTTTTACACTTTTACATAGGCCCTTTTATTGTCTACGATAAGTCAAAACTATGGACACAACCAGGATCCCACTGAGGGCCCACCGGCCACTTGATACTTAGAGAAAGCTCCTCGTCGCGACCTCCCTCGCGCCCTCGGGGCGGTGGCATTTTGCCCCCGTGGACTCGGCCCAGCGGGCTCGGAAGAAACGCCGCAGGGGCTGCGCGGCTGGGCCGCCAAGGGCGTCACCCGGGCCGCTTCCTGCGTCACAAGGGGAGACGCCCGCCCTCCCGCGGGGTGGGGCCGGCGCGCCCGTTCCGCCGCGGCCCACGCCTGAGAGCGGCCCCCGCGCCGGCGGCCCGGAGAGCCGCGGGTTAGCGGAGGGCAAAGACGGCCCCGGGAGGGATGCGCCGCGGGAGCTGCCGACCTGGCTGCTTAGGCTCCGGAGGAACCCCGAAAGAAACGCACTTCCTCCGCGGCGGGGCGCTGGGGCGGCCAGGGGACGCTCGGCCCGCCCACTTCCGCCCCGGGCTTCTCGAGGGGCCCAGGGCCCAGGGCGTTAGCTTTTCGTTGTTTATGTTTAGGGCCTGACTCATTCACCTCACCCGCTCCTCGTTTTCTCCCCAAATAGCAGAATGCCACTCCCAACTGCCTCCGGCCGCGAGGCGCTCGGCTCGTACTCGGAGCCTGGCGTGGCCGCCATCTTCCGGAAACGCCGGCAACGCCCGGAAGTCCATTGTCCCGCACGGCGGGAGGAGGAAATGACTGCGCAGGGCTGGGGTTACTCTGCTAGGGGCCTACCTTGGCACCGGCCTGTATTTGAATTATAACTCCCCAGCCTCTCAGCAGCTGTGTCCAAATTGAAAACGTTAATCTCTCTTGAGCCTCTTTGTTAATGGATCAAATGAGGTAAGCCTTGCAAAGCCCTTAAAAAATGCCTGGCACAGCATAGTATCTAGCATAAAGGTTAATCAAGAATAAACAAAAAGCTATGTGGACTTATTGAGCACCTGTCTGCTCACTGCCATGTTGTGTTGGGTTAGAAAAGTGTTTTTGAGTCTCCAGTCCCATGGGACTGGCCTTCCCCCACCTAAATGAGCTGGTGTTTGTCTGATGTCTCTTGGGCATGTTTTCCATCTCCCAGGCTCCCAGTTTCTAGGAATGTTATGCTTTTATTGAACTTTACACCCCCCCCCCTTTTTTTTTTTTTGCAGAACTTTGTACAGGATGAGTATTCTGTTGGGGTGATGGGCAAGCCCAAGTTATGTGCTGTTTTATTTCACAGGGAATGAAGAGGTAGACTAGCCTCTTCCCAGGTTCATTTTAGGTTGCCATAATGACAGGAGGCCATAATGCTTCCCCAAAACTTGCCCCCTACAGTTTGGAATCAGGCAAAGGAGCAGAGACAGGTCTTATAATTTTGATTTTTTAGTCTGTACTTCTTGTGATAATGTATAAGGGAATGAAAAAGAAACATACCACTAAAGAGATTATCTTCCACTGAAAAATGGACAAGCTCATCACTTATAAATCTTATAAACTCATGACTGACTCATTCATGCTCCACTGAGTCTTGAGATGTTGAGGAATAATTAGAACTTTTTCTTTCCAGACTGAGTACTTAACCTATGTTTCAGTTGATCGCTACAATCCCTGCAGGACTCTTAAGTTTTTGCCCCTTCAGACACAGTTTAACTGATATTGGATGATACCAGCAAACACAATCCCCACCTTGCAGTGAAATTACTGGATTCCCAATCCAGTTGAAGATCTGGAGTCCCTTATACTTTACAACAGTTACCTTTTATGTAAGTACTAGATGTCCAATGCACAAAATTCCTGTATGGATAGGGTTCCTAGGCGTGGCTGGCCAGGGCTGTTCTTCATTCCACGCTGCCTCCTGGTGGTCAGTGAATGTCATAGTGAATGATCAAACTCCTGATAAAACTCCCGAGGGGACAATTTGCATAGTAGTCTTTTATATATATAGAAGATACTACAATAAAAAAAAGGGGGGGGGGGAATGGGAGGATATTTAAAGACATAAAAGGATGAGCATTTAATATATAATGTAAGAAATGTGTAAGGATATGAATCAAAGTGTTAATTTCCTCTTTATTTTTAAAATGTTCTACAATAATGAAATAGTAGTAGGAAAAATAAAAACTATTTTGTAAACTGTCATTGTGACTGATTTCCACAAAATATCAAAGAGATGGATATTCTGTTTGCTAAGTCCTCAGTTTTCATAAAGGAAAAAAAAAGTAATGTCAGTTTGATAAATCAAGAAATAGAATCAAACATTGTTTAGAAATCTAGAGTTACCTATAAAAGTGTTTTCTCTTGAATTTAAGGTGGAGGATAAGGTCTTGTTTCTATTCATTTTAAACTCTTGGGTATGAGTTTTTCCTTTTAAAAATTTATGCATAGCCCTAGCTGGTTTGGTTCAGTGCATAGGGCGTTGGCCTGCGGACTAAAAGGTCTTGGGTTTTGATACCTGTCGGGGCACATGCCTGGGTTGTGGGCTCAGTCCCCAGTAGGGGGCGTGCAGGAAGCAGCCAATTAATGATTCCCTGTCATCATTGATGTTTCTATCTCTTCCTTTCTAAAATCAATAAAAATATATGTATATGTTTTATTTTACTAAACAAATTTTAAAGAATAAAATAAACCTCAGAGCAATTTTTAAAAATGTATTTTATCCAGGTTACCCTACTCTGACCAGATTACCCTCCCTTTCCCTTTGCCACTCAGCAGGAAGAGCAAAGAGAAATTAAACACCTATCTGAAAGGCTCTTTGAATAACACTAAGTATAAAGTAGAGACTAATTAGGAATTACTCAGTATAAAGCATGATTTTCTTTTTTTTTTAATTGAGAGAATAGAAATGTAGCCTTTTAATTATAAACTGCGTCATACACTTTTTGGGAGGGCCTTTTGGCTTGAATCCATTACTAATTATATGTCTTGTATCACTGGGAACTGCATTATTGTTTTTTTCTTTTTAAGTCACAGGTTGTGTATTTGGCACCCTCTAGTGTATCATTTTTTAAATGACAAAAGCATAATTTCACAGAGCTGTCACTAGAAGAGGAGAAAATGTAAAATTCAATCCACCTTCCCAGTGCTTCTTTACTTGACATCCAAAGAGTCTCCTCTCTGCACTGCCCATGCCACTAGGCTGTGACCTTGCACTAGTTCCTTAATCTCTAAGCTTCTATTTCCTCATCTGTAAAATGAGGATGATGAATATGTGAACTGTAGTGTGTTCCTCTTAGGATTAAGTGAGCTAATTAATACATACAATGTAGATACCCTGCACACACTAGGAGCTCAATAATTGATAGCTGTTTTCTGTTTGTGTGTGTGTGTGTGTGTGTGTGTGTGTGTGTATATATATATATATATATATATATATATATATATATATATATATAAAATCTCCTGTCAATTACCATTTATCAAGCTTCTAGTATATGCTTGGACAGTGCTAGGTATTTTACAAGCATTATCTGTCACAATCCAGTAAGGCAGAGGGTTATTATCCCCATGTTCCAGAGGAGAAAATTGCACTAGGTAACCCAGATTAAGTGTCAGAGCCAGACCTCCAACCTGAGTTAGCCTCAGCACTGTGTCAAAAACATTTGCCAAAGAGAATTTTAAATTATGCAGCCTTCAGAAGTGCAAAGAGAATCTTGCAATTCCCTTCAGGAGCTAAGCCAGCAGTTCTGAGGTTTCCTCCTTTGCAAGAAAGCCCACCTATCTAGCCCTCTTCCCATTAGCCTGGCACCTTGCAGTTTTTAAAGGTTGGCCTGCAGAGCATCTCATTTTCTCTTCCAGAAAAACTTGCACTCATCATCTACTGAACCTCCAAGCTGGGGCATGGAGTTCTTTTCTGGCAGCCGATATTTACTCCTCAGGGGATATACTGTAAAGCCCAAGCCTTATATCTGGGAACACTGAGATCTGGCAGTGCAAGCACATAAAAGAAATCTTGATGGGGAGGGTGTTCACAGCTGGCTACCCTAGTCACAGTGCACTGGGCAGTGAGCTCTCCCACTGGAAGCTGTACCACAAAACCAAAGGCACTGTCTTGGCCTCCAAAACCACACTCAGCAGGCCTTCCATCTGGTGGGCCTTTCCAACACATGCTCCTTCACTATGCCAACCATGGGGTCTCCTAATTACTTTTCCTTTCTTTCAATCTTTCTCCCCTATCCGCAACTCAACTCTGTCCTTAAAAGCTTCCTTCAGGTTCACACCTTAACCTCATTGTAGAATCCCAGAGCATGAGCATGACAAGGCTTGGGTGGGTAGAAGATTATAAATCGAAGCTGAAGACACAGGCAATAGGGCAGGGCCACCTAGAGGATGGAAGGGCCACAACTCGAAAACAAATGAATCTCTTTCATCACAGTGGGATTTTTCTTGTTTTTCTAAAGCCTGCTGCTCCAGAAGCTCTGATTTCTGGGATTTTTTTTTTTTTTTTTTTTTTTTTTAGAAAGATTAAGCACTAACAACAGAGTTGCCCATATGTGTGTCCTCTTCAAGAATTTCAACAAAACTTGGGGACCTGGAGAAGTTCTGTTATTTCAGTGAGCCTCAGTTTCTCCCCTTAGCAAAATAGGTTTCACTTTTTTCTTAGGAGAAATTAACTTTTATTTTATACTAGAGGCTCAGTGCATGAAATTTGTACACTGGGGGAGGGAGGGGGTGGTGTTCCTTCAGCCCGGCCATTGATTTTTTTTATTTTTTATTTTTTTTTTCTTAAAGAGAGTGGAAGGGATGGAGTCAGGGGAGAAACATCGATGTGATTGGTTGCCTCCCACATGCACCATGACTGGGGCTGGGGGTCGAACCTGCAACCCAGATATGTGCCTTTGACCAGGAATAGAACATGTAACTCTTCAGTGCTCAGGCCAATGTACCATTCACTGAGCCATCCAGCCAGGGGAAATGATGGTAGGATTTTGATGTCTTTCCTGATAGACTTGTCTGATACAAATGTAGACATGAATAACACAGAATTACAGGGTGGTAATTTATATTACAGCATGGTGGTGATAATAAATGATCTATATTATTGGGTGGGGTGAGGTGGGGAGAGGACTTGAAGTCTAACCTGTCCTACAGTTGAAAGAAAATAGAAATTGGTAGATTTGGATTTTATTTATTTATTTATTTTTTTAATATATTTTATTGATTTTATACAGAGAGGAAGGGAGAGAGATAGAGAGTTAGAAACATCGATGAGAGAGAGACATCGATCAGCTGCCTCTTGCACACCCCCTACTGGGGATATGCCCGCAACCAAGGTACGTGCCCTTGACCGGAATCGAACCCGGGTCCCTTCAGTCCCCAAGCCAACGCTCTATCCATTGAGCCAAACCGGTTTCGGCTATTTTTTATTTTATTTTTTAAAAAAATTCTTTATTGATTAAGGTATTACATATTTGTCCTCAACCCCCTATTCCAATCCCCCACTCCTCCCCACTCCTGCCCCCACCCCCCTATTGTCCTTGACCACTGGTTAGGCTCATGTATGCACATAAGGGAGATTTGAATTTTAGTTCCACTTCTTAATTGACCCTTGTGTGACCCCAGTAAATAACAAATACTTTAGTGTTTCCATTTGTCCACCACAAAATGGAAATTAATTACATTTCATTTTTTCAATCCTCATCAAATAGTTTTAAAAATCAAGAATTCCTTCCAGTATCCCTTCAAATACTCTTGGGTGCCCTTTATGTCGCAAGCATGAAGAACACAGACACGTTCCCTGCTCCCATGGGGTAGAATCTAATGGGGGATTCATATCAACATGTTTTGAGGCATACTAGCTGGGATACATGTGTCAAGGATTACTATCACAATGTTCTTTGGCCCTTCATACCTCTTGCCAAGGCCAGAGTGGGAGAGGAGATAGGGGATAAAATGACCAGATGGGAGGGTGTGGTCTGCCATTTTACTCTCCCCTCTTCCCTCTAAACTGAATCAGCCCTAACTCTACTACTGTGCTAATCAGCAGTTTCTGGTTTTATCTAGTCTCTTCTACTTGCCCCACCCTGTGACAGGGAAGTGGGAAAATAGAGGTTTGCAGAAGTTGGTAAAAACTAATGTCAGAAGGCAGAGTTCCATTTCTAGATCCAAGAAAAACTTCCTGTTTTGTTAAGAACCTTCTTAGGAGCCGAAACTAGTTTATTCAAATGAAAACCACAGTGAATAATTTCACTAATTTGAACCATATGTTTAGCAAGCTTAAAACCCCAAGAGAAGGTTGGTGAATAAGAAGAGAAACCATCGGAAGGGAACTGTCACATATCAAACCCCAACTGTCCTGGGCTCTTTGTCACTCCCTCAATTGCCACACCCTGCAGGAACTGTGGCAACTGATGAAGTGAATGGAATAATTTTGGGGGCACACGAGGCAAAGGCAACCTGGCAAAGCCTCTGTGGCTTGTTCAAGGACTGCATAACTCAGATTGCTCATCCTTTTTCCAGATGGGCTTTCCTTTTGTACAAAAACATCTCGAAAAGCAGTTGTATTCGCCTAGGCTATTCTGCAGTAACAAATTAAACCCAGAATCTTGGCTTAACAGAATAAAAGTTTATTCTTGCTTTCATTTTGTGACTGATGCAGGTTGATGGTGGAGTGGGAGGTGGAGATGAGGGAATCCTTCTTAAGAACCCTGGTTGTTAGGTTGTTTGGCTCTGACATCCTGACATCTTAGGGCTCCACCATCCTGGCAGTAAAGGAAGAGAATGCATGGAGAATCCACACCTGCACATCTATGCTTCAGCTTGGAAGTGACACATGTTCACTTCTGCTCATTGGTCAGACAGAACAAACTACAGAGGACTGGGATTGATGGGGAAATAAATAGGTATTTGGTGAGCAATAAATGCCTCTGCCAAACAACACTTTAATGTTAAGTGCATGCTACAACTTGTAAGAGCAGCTCAGAATCCCAGACCATGAAAAGATAATTTGAATTCAGATCTGCTGGGCTGTCCCCTCTAAGGGTCTTTATTTATTTATTTATTTATTATTATTATTTTTAAATCAATTTCCTGAGTGTCTTAACAGGCAGCTCTCAAGTCAAAAATGACCCACCCACTTAAGGTGGTTTCTACATAAGTGTTTTACCAACCTCATTATTTATTTATGTACCTAATTAGCTAGTTCACAGAAACTAGCCTCTCCACATGCCCTCACAATATTTTGCTGGGGAACTGACATTACTGGGTGTTCCGGACAGACTTGCCTCATACAAATGTAGACATAAATAACACAGACGTTCAGGGAGGTAACTTACGTTACATCATGGTAAATCAGTCGTTAAACCAAAGCTCAGTTTTTTAAAAACCATGGAATTTTTAAGCAGTTCACGTTTAATTCTACATAAATGACAGCATAAAACTGGAGGATTGTTCTCTGAAGGATTGTTGACCAAAAGTGTTCAAAATGGGATTCCCACCTCCTCCTGCAGATGACTCATTGTCTGACTCCTGTCCGGTGTTTCATGCTAAGGGAGCACGGTGAATGGTCTGTACTCACCATCACTAATAAACACACATACAAGGAAGATGGAGTTCTCTGACGTGAACTTGTAAACCCTTGCCAGGAGGTGAGAGAGGGGTCACTCTCAAAGCGATAGTTTTTTAGGACTTGAGATTCACTGCCTTTCCTCTTGCTCCTTCCTCAGGGACATTCTGCCATCCCCAAAAAGGCAGGAGAGGAGCAAGGGAACTACAGCTCCGTTCAGGCAGACTGACTTCACAGGGCGGTTCTCGGTCATTTTGTTTTGCTTGGCCTGCTTTGGAGCCGTTGGGGGACATATGAAGTTCTCCAACTACTAGTCCCTTTCCAGACCTGATTTCCCCTTGGAATGACACATTATCCTCCCTTCTCTTGTGGTCATTGTAAATTCCTGCCTGGGGAGCAGCAATTGCTTTGAATTGCACACTATTTGAATAAACCAGTATGAGATTAACAAGGCCTTATTGTTCTGCAATCCTTTCCTGAAACTGGCTATAGTGATTCTTGTTGACATTATATTTCCCTGCCTAGCATTTGACTATGCAAAATAATACTTTTTCCATGCTTTAATTGGTCATTGTTAGTTGTATGTAATAAAACTTTTTTTTTTTTTTTTTTTTTTTTTTTTTTTTTTTACCATTTTACCAACACTGACTAGAAAGAAATACTATCAGGTTTGAAAAAACTGAAAAGCTTACTTTTTTCCCCTTTCCCTCTTTTTGATATCTCTACAATAATTCTACATCTTAAAAATGTGCCCCAAATATTAGTTCATGATTGCTGGATACACATGCAAGTATACACACAATTTAGGATTTTCTCTTTTATAATATTTATATATTCTGTTTTAAAAATATTTAGAACTCAGGAGCCCTGGCTGGCTTAGCTTGGTGATTGGAGCATTAACCTGAGGACCAAAGGGTTACAGGTTTGATTCCTAGTCAAGGGCATGTACCTTCGTTGCAGGTTCCCCAGCCTTGTTAAGGATATAAGCAAGAGGCAACCAATCAATGTGTCTCTCACATAAATGTTTCTCTCTCTCTCTCTCTCTCTCTCTCTCTCTCTCTCTCTCTCTCTCTCTTCCACTCTCTATGGAAATCAATAGAAAAAATATACTCGGGTGAGGATTAAAAAAATAAAATAGACGTCAGGAACACAGAATAAAATCAGTTATCATCTTTGGGTGTGCCACTACTCTCATCATTGGTCTGGAAATGCTATGTTCTCTGACCGAGGATTAAATCCAAAACCTTGGTTTATCCAGATGATGTTCCAACTGAATTACCCATCCAGAGCTCCCATTCACTTTTTAATCATCTGCAAGTAAAACTCCATAACCAAGAATATATCTACCAATATTTATTTCCTAACCAAAATTATATCTAGTCAAATCAAGAGGGAATTTTTTTTTATTTTATTTATTTATTTTTTTTTTAGAGGAATGGAAAGGGAGAGAAAGATAGAAACATCAATGATGAGCAAGAGTCATTGATCAGCGGTCTCCTGCACACTCCATACTGGGGACTGAGCCTGCAACCTAGGCATGTGCCCTTGACCATGTACAAGAAAACTCAATAAGCTCAACAAAGTTAAGGCCAAAAACATGTGACTTGTAGAGGAGCAGTAGATATTTTAAAACTGTACCATAGGAGATGTTAAAGTAAATTAAGACATCAAAATTACAACAAAACTACAAAATAACCATCACTCAGAACCACCTGAAATCTGGCTGAATGGAGGTCCTACAACTAGGAAGTTAAAGAAGCCACATTGAGACTGGTAGGAGAAGTGGGAGATTCAGAACAGGCTGGTTCCATACCCATGTGTGGCAGATAAAGACTGGGAGGAATATCTTGGTTGAAGAGATGCCCCTTTGAAGAGCAAGGAGTCCCAACCCCACACCAGGTTCTCCATCCCTCGGTTCCAGTGCCAGAAAGAGGGAGACAGAGGCTGCTGGAGTCCCAGGCAGTTCCTCTTAAAGGACCTGCATATGAACTAACTCTGACTCCCCTCCCCCTCTGAGCTCCAGTACTGGGAAGCAGTTAAAAAGGCATCAGAGTCATATGAGGAGGAATTGAATTATCTGGCTTCAGGGCAGGGGCTGAAGGAGCAGCTTTCTCCCTGACAGAAGTGTTGGCAGAGGCCATTGTTCCTTTGATGAACCCTCCCACCAAAGAGCCACCAGGTGGCTGTATCTAAGACTCCATCAACCTGGCTCACACCCTTCACCTGGTGATTTCTTGAGGCCCCACCCCACCCAACTTTCAGGCCCATCCAAACTGTTTCCATATCAATGGCCTGTCAGGGCTCATGCTTCAGACTTTCCTAAAATATTTTAAACAAGCCACATCTGGCCTTAGCATGTACTTCTCACTAAGTGGCCCCAGTCCCAGCAATAGCAACAGCTGGCCTTGTATCACAGCTTAGTCTGGCCTAGGCACCTCCAAGCCCAACATAATTAGCAGCCATCTGCAGTTGCTTTTAGGGCAGGACAGAGGCAGCAGCTGACCTTGGCCTGCACCTCCCAGGAGGCCCCAGAGCCAGCATTCCAGTAGATAGCTTCAGATCATTTTGCAGTATCACCACCAAACCACCTACACAAGCAGCAGACTCAGCAAGCACCAAAACCTTGCTCAAGTAAATCCTGCTCTTTAAAAAGTGAAGTAAAACGATGGTTATATTTTTAGGTTAGTGGTAATTTTGGGATAGGGCCTGTACCAATAGCAATTGACACAACTATAAACCCTGGCTGGTGCTTCTCAGTGGTTACAGCATTAGCTTCCATATCAAAGGGTCATTGGTTCGATGTACCTTGGTTGTAGGCTTGATCGTCAGCCCCTGTCAGGGATATGTGGGAGACAACCAATTGATGCGTCATTTTCACAATATTTCTCTCTCTCTCTCTCTCTCTCTCTCTCTCTCTCTCTCTCTCTCTCTCTCCCTCCCTCCCTCCCTCCCTCCCTCCCTCTCTCTCTCCCCCTTTCTCTCTCTCTCTCTCAACTCTCCCTCCTTCCCTTCCACTCTCTCTAAAAATCAATGTAAAAAATATCCTTGGGTGAGGATTAACAACTACAAAAGACTCATCTACAAGAGGTGAATATACATAGCCCACACTGGGAGGAAGGGTATACCTTGCTTGAGTTAGGGTGATTGGGGAGGCTGTGGCACTGGACCCTATAAAACACCTACTATATTAGACAACTCTACCAAGCCTGAGAGATGTAGCAGCCCTACCTAATACATAGAAACAAACATAGGGAGGTTGCCAAAATGAGACAAAGAAACAAGACCCAAATGAAAGAATAGAACAAAACTCCAGAACAAAATGGAAACAAGCAATCTACTAAATGCAGAGTTTAAAACACTCAGTGAACTTAGTAGAACCTCAATAGCATTAAAAAATGAAGTCAGAAATGAAGGATACACTAACTGAAATGAAGAATAATTTATAGGAAATCAACAGTAGAGTAGATGAAGCAAAGAATGAAATCAGCAATTTGGAATATAAGGAAGCAAAAAACAGTCAAGACAGTAAAAAGAAAAACAGAATTCAGCCAAAACTGGTTTGGCTCAGCAGATAAAGCGTCAGCCTGCAGATGGGAAAATCGAATCGCAGGTTTGATTCCAGTCAAGGGCAAGTACCTTGGTTGCCGGCACATCCCCAGTAGGGGGTGTGCAAGAGGCAGCTGATCGATGTTTCTAACTCTCTTTTCCTCTTTGTAAAAAATCAATAAAATACAAATTTTTTTAAATAAAAAAGAAAAACAGAATTCAAATAAATGAGGATAGAGAAAGGAACCTCAGGAACTACTTTAAGTGAAACAATATTCACATCATGGGGTTGCTGGAAGGAGAAGAAAGACATCAAGAAATTGAAAACCTATTTGAAAAAAAAAAATTAAGAAAACTTTCCTCCCTTCGTGAAGGAAATAGACATACTAGTCCAGGAAGCTCAGAGTCCCAAAGCAAGATGAACCCAAAGAGGCCCACACCAAGACATATCATAATTAAAATGCAAAAGCTTAAAGAGAGAATCTTCAAAGCAGCAAGAGAAAAGCAGTTATCTACAAGGGAGCTCCCAAAAGACTCTCAGCTGGTGACTCAATAAAAACATTTTAGGCCAGCAGGGATAGGCAAGAAATATTCAATAAAGAAAAGCAAGGCTCTATAACCAAGATTACTCTACCAGCAAAGCTACCAATTAGAACTGAAGGACAGAAAAGAGTTTCTTAGCCAACAAAAAGCTAAAGGAGTTCATCACCACTAAACCAGTATTACATGAAAAGCTAAAGGGTCTTCTTGAAAAAGAAGGGGGGAAAAAAGATAAAAAATATGAACAACAAAATAGCAATAAACACATATCTATCAACAATTGAATCTTAAAAAAAACAAAAAAACAAACAAAAAAAACAAGCATATAGAACAGATACAGACCCATAGATACAGATAACATTGTGATGGTTGACAGATGGGAGATGGGTAAAAAAGGTGAAGAGATTAAAATGTACAAATTGGTTGTTACAGAATAGTCATGGGGATGTAAAGTACAGCATAGGTAATATAGTCAAAAATAGTTTAATAACTAGGTATGATGTCAGATGGGTGCAAGATTCATGGGATGGTCACTTAATAAGTTATGCAATGTCTAATCACTGGGGTGTACACCTGAAACTAATATAATAATGTATGTCAACTGTAATTGGAAAATATAAATGATTTTAAAATGGGAAAATATAAATAACAAAGTAAATTAAAATATTATGAGCAGGTAAAAGCATTAAGAAATTTAGAAAAACTTCCATTTGTCCCAGATGTTTAACCGCCTCCCACCCTGTTATGTTAGTAGTGCATGACTACAAACAAATGAGCAAGAAAAAAAAAAATGACAGGAAATTTGAAGTATAAACTTCCAGACTTCTGGTAACACAGTTCATAACGGTTTAAGTGTATTCAGGGTTGCTTCTAAATTAAAAAGGGGGGGGAGGGGAAACTTCCCAACTTGAGCCTAAAATATTTCATATTTGGTAAACTATTTGGGGAAATTCCACTGAGTCTGCAGGCCAAGTAATTTTATTTATTCTTATTCTCCAACCTTTCCATTTTGTTTTGCTTCAGCAGTTGTTAAAAAACTGTTTAGAGCAGAGAACTGGGATAGACCCAAGAACTCGAGTTCCCAAGCACAAACTACATGTAAATACTAGGCAGGTAAGAAGAGTCTTTCTCCTCCAAGGTCAGACCTTTATCATGAGCAATGTTCTCCTTACTCCTGTCTCCCTCAAATTGCCATGTAGTAACCACTCGCCTTCCTGGACACCAGATAATTATATTGCTGGGAGCTCGGTTCTGAGTTCTGGAGTCACTGGTGGCTATGATTGGTGGGGTCCATAGGACTCTCTTTCACGGCCTGCGTAGAAAGAGTTCCAATTCAGGGTTCAGCTTCTGGAGAAGGGCCGCACACAAATGAAAAGAGACTTGAAGAAATTCAATTTGGCGATTTGGGGAGCCAGGCGGTAGTCCAACTCTAGTGGGAGAACTACTCCTGCTCTGGCCCTGCCATCCCCTTTTATTAAGACATCTTAAGCAACATAAACAGAAATTTACATGTAGCCCTTAGTCAGGAAATAACAGAAACTTGTAGATTCTGCTTCAGCTAACAAAATCTCAACTAAAGGTTAGGGCAATTAAGGTTTTTGACCAGCCTTCCTGGCTTCCTGTCAATATCTCTTTTTCAGTGAAACTGATTTGGTTTCCAGCAGGGTCAGTAATAATATACTGGTTTACAATAGAGCTCTGAGAGCCCTTGAGGTCTCCTACTTCACAGTTTTCCTCTCCTTCCTTTCTCTGTTTCATATCCAATCTGCAGTGACCTAGATCATTATACTGCCCTTGTGCCTCAGCTTCCCTCATTAGAACTGAAGAGCAGTCCCTTAGTTATCTGAGGTTCAGTTACCCTGTCTTGCTCTTTGCTAGCTATTTGCCTTCCTATTCACTCTTCCAAAGCCCATACTGGCTGAGACTCTACTAGGAATACGTCAATTGTTTAAGAGTAATGACTCCTTCATGACTTAATTCCACTATCTAGACACAATCATTCCCCAGCTTACTTTGCTCCCTGAAGATATGAATAATTGCCTGAATCAAATCCAAGCTTGCCTTATGTACTGAGCCCCCACCTCCACTGATTACCTTTTCTAGAGCCAGCCTAGTTGGCCAAGTTAGTCCCCTTGTCTCCATCTTCCTATCAGCTGACACTGCTAAAATGTTGATGATGGTAAGAGTAAGTTAACAGCTTAGTCTAGTTTCAACTAGTCTATCTTTTTTAAAAATATATATATATTTTATTGATTTTTTTTTTTTTTTACAGAGAGGAAGGTAGAGGGATAGAGAGCTAGAAACATCGATGAGAGAAAAGCATCGACCATCTGCCTCCTGCAAACCCCCCACCAGGGATGTGCCCGCAACCAGTGTACATGCCCTTGACTGGAATCGAACCCGGGACCCTTCAGTCCTTAGGCCGACGCTCTATCCTCTGAGCCAAACCAGTTTTGGCAACAACAAGTCTATCTTCAACATCGTTCTGAGTGTGTTTGTTGTCCTACAACTCAATTCAATTTTGATACTATCTACCTGCACGTAGCATGAGATCCCATAGGTTAAGGCTTCAGTCCTATAAGAATGCCCTCCCTCACCTTCCACAAACATACAACTTCAGGTGCCATCTTAGGTACAGGTTGTTACCTGTGATTCTGAGCACCTGGCTACAGATTGGAGGTTTCAACAACTATACTCCTTGGGTTCCATTCATTTGCTAGAGTGGCTCACAGAATTCAGAGAAACACTTTACTTACTAGATTATGTAACTCAGAAACAGCCAGATGCATAGGGCAAGGTAACAGAAAAGGTGTGAAGCTTTCACACCCTCTCTGAGGATACCACTCTCCACTAATCTCCACCTGTTTACCAATCTGGAAGCTCTATAAAACATGCCCTTTTTTTTCTTTCTTTCTTTCTTTTTTTAAAAATATATTTTATTGATTTTTTACAGAGAGGAAAGGAGAGGGATAGAGAGTTAGAAACATCGATGAGAGAGAATCATCTATCAGTTGCCTCTTGCACACCTCCTACTGGGGATGTGCCCGCAACCCAGGTACATGCCCTTGACCGGAATCGAACCTGGGACTTTTCAGTCCACAGGCCGACGCTCTATCCACTGAGCCAAACCGGTTTTGGCAAACATGTCCTTTTGATACAGGCTTCAGTACTTAAGCAAGATTGACTAAATCATTGGCCATTGGTGATGGAACTCAATCTCCAGTGGCTTTTCCATTCCCTTGAGTCAAGGGGTTGAGACTGAAATTGGATCCCTTTAACTACAGGGTTGGTTCTCCTGGCAATCAGCCCCCATCCTTCAGATAGGGTTCAAAAGTCACGTCACTAACTTAACAAAAATCACCTGTATCAATCTCATAATTCATCGCTTAGGGGGTACCAAGGTTTTGGGAACTCTGTGTAAGGATCAGGGACAAAGACAGAATATATATTTCTTATTATAAATCATAATATCACACCAGGTAAAATACTCTTAACCACAGGCCTAGGGTTCTCAAAATTCACTTTGCCTCTACATTGTTCTGAGCGTGTTTGTTGTGCGGAGTACCTTCTGGATGTACAGAATCTTAACTATGCTGTTTCCCAGTAGCCGTTGGACACCATCCTTTGAAAATGACCTCTGGTTTTTCAAATGCACTAATTCAGTTTGGAAGGCAAAAAAAATGTTCATAGGTGTAGTCTCTTATCATAATCTAATTTATACCACAAGGCAAGAGCAACTTCATGTTAAGAATAGCAACCTTAGCTCTGGCCGGTTTTGCTCAGTGGATGGAGTGTCGGCCTGCGGACTGAAGGGTCCAAGGTTTGATTCCGGTCAAGGGCATGTACCTTGGTTGCGGGCACATCTCCAGTTGGGGGATGTGCAGGAGGCAGCTGATTGATGTTTCTAACTATCTCTCTCCCTTTCTCTCTGTAAAAAAATCAATAAAATATATATTTTTAAAAAAAGAATAGCAACTTTAATTGAATATTTACTACACACCAAAGCCTACTCTAAGTAAGCACTTCAAATGTATTAACTTAATCCACACAATAACCCTCTGCAGTAGGTGCTTTATCGTCCTCATTTTATAAATTAGGAAACTGTAATTTGCCCAACATGCCACAGTTAGGAGGCAGAACCAGGATCTGGATGAGGCTATCTACTTCTAGCATCCATACTCCTAACCCCTGCACCAGACTGGCTTTCATGGGAAATGGGGAACGGACATTTATGAGGACACCTAGAAAGACACAAGAATATAAAATGTTTGTTTCATAAGGAGAGCAAGGTTCGGTTATCATAGATATCGGTACTGCCAGGTTCAAGGCTTACCTACCCACTGACCTTCATAGCCTGCAATTAGCTTTTCAGAGCTGTTCACTTTGCCCGGAGACTGTTATCCAGCAATTCTGGGCTATTCTCAGAGAGCTTTATTGTCCCTGAGTTTAAAGTTCAAAGCAGATAAAGGTGCGCAGAAACATAGAAAAAGAACCAAATAAAACTACCAATAAAATAAAAGATTGGTAACTTCCAAATCTTGTTGTGTAACTCCTTGCTTGAGAATAAATGCTTAAAAGTCAACGAAAGGAGGAAAAAAACAGGATGTTTAAAAGCACTGTTATTATGTTTTTAGACGTTTACTGCCAGAATAAGATTATTTCTGCCAAAAGCAACATACCTCATCCATATAATCTACATGATTTTGGGTTTGCTGGAAATTTTGTGGGATTTTTGGGGGTGAAACTGTAATTCCCACCAAGTTCATTTTCAGAAAGAATGTCCCAGAAATGAACACATACACATAGAGAGAGCCTCCCGGGGGGCAACAATGGCCCTGCAAACCCTACAGGGGTGAGGCATCCCGTAAAAATTTGGCCCACAGACTGGCATCTACCCTGGGTCTCTTTAGTGTACTCAGTGTTGTGGGTTGGAGAGGGCCCCCTGGGAATGCACATGGATGACCTTTATTTATTTTTATTTTTTAATATATTTTATTGATTTTTTTACAGAGAGGAAGAGAGAGGGATAGAGAGTTAGAAACATTGATGAGAGAGACTCATCGATCAGCTGCCTCTTGCACCCCGCCCCCACTGGAGATGTGCCCGCAAAACCAAGGTACATGCCCTTGACCAGAATCAAACCTGGGACCTTTCAGTCCGCAGGCCGACGCTCTATCCACTGAGCCAAACTGGTTCCGGCATGGATGACCTTTAATTAGCATCAGCTGAACTCAAAGGGGTAGGCAGAGCCATGCCCTGGGAACGTGTTTTCATAAAATGTGGAAGACTGTATAAGTTCTGATTTCTTATCTTTATCCATGTGTTCGGAATGAGGAATGAATAGGACCTTGACTTACCCAGGTCTTGATATGCTAAATCCCAGAAATGAGGAATGAATAGGACCTGGACACACCAAAAATTCCTTTGACCGTAACCCCCCCTTTTGGAAATAAATGTGCTGTGTAGTCTGTGGTGAGTGTTGACTGTCTCTCCATCAGAGTGACAGCCCCCGACCCAGATCCCAGCTTGAATCTATTTCTGCCTCTTGGTCTCTTTTTTTCTCCTTTAATTTCTTAATCCCCAGCTCCTCTACTCAGGAACCTGTCATTTTCCAATCTGGTCACGGAAAACAGAGAAACAGCCTCTTACAGTGGGTCTCCTTCTGAAGGTCTCTGTCCCATGGGCTTGGGATGCAAAATGACACAAGATCATGAAGTTGTGGAAGGACTTGTTCTCTTCTATACTCCAAGATATATTTGGTAGGAGCAGATAGAAGATTCAAGAAGAAAGGGAAACATCATTTTGCACTATCCAATAGAAAGCTTTTTCAAGTACTTAAGCACCACTCTTCCGAATTAAAAGCATTACAAAGAGGTTGCATTATTACTGAAAAACTTCCATTTATTGAGTGGTGGGCTTTTTTTTTTTTTTTTTTAATGTTTTGAAAGCATTGATTTATTTTTGTAAATAATTTGATTTCTTTTAAATTTGTAAAAATAATAAAAAAAAATTCTTTTTTCCCCCTTTGCCGAATCTCCCCATTTGAACAGATAAGTCATTCTTTGCTCATACCTAAGGATGGGACTTGAGAGCAAAAAGCACAGAATTTTGGAGTTTCAAAAGCCTGGCCAGTGGTTCTCAAAGTGCACCCCTCAGATTAGCAACATCAGCATCACCTGGGCATCACCTGGGTGCTTGTTAGAAAGACAAATTCTTGGGTCCCACCCCAAATCTACTACATCAGTAATTCTGAGGAGGAAGCCCAGCAGTCTGGGTCTTAACAAGCTCTGCAGGTGATTGAAATACAGGCAACACTTGAAAACCATTGGTGTAGGGCAGTGGTTGGCAAACTCATTAGTCAACAGAGCCAAATATTAACAGTATGATTGAAATTTCTTTTGAGAGCTGAAAACCGACTTTTGTGAAGTTTCAATTGCACCTGCACATGGTATTTTGTGAAAGAGCCACACTCCAGGGGTCAAAGAGCCACATGTGGCTTGCGAGCCCAAGTTTGTTGACCACTGGCCTGGGAAATAATCTGAGATTTACATAAATGTGCAGGAAGGGAAGGGAGACGCATGGTGTCTGTCACTGAAACTGTTGCTCAAAGCTCAAGCATCACCGGAGCACTTATGGAGGACCTGGGCGTTATCCTTTCCCTGTCTCAGGGGTAATCCCGTTCAGCCCCACCCAAGAGCAAGTCCTTTCCCTTCCCTATTCCCCATACCACCCCCAGGGCCCCACCTACCTTAAAGGCTGAGGAGCATTTCAGGATGTTGCAAGAAAGGACTGTCCATATGAATAGAGAGTACAGAGAATAAACAATTTCTCCTGCCTGTCAAGTGTAAGTCCTCACGAGAGACCTGCCAAAAGGGAACTAGCATAGTCCTTGGCAAAGGCAAAATGTAGGGCTCACTTCGATGCAAGCTGGCACTCAAACCCCATTTTCCCTTCTGGCCCCACCATCTCTCTCTCTCATCACTTCCCTTCTATTGCCCTGACCCCTCAGACTGGGAAATACTTTCTCAGTCTGGAAAGCTTTGCTGTTACCGTTAATGTTTCCTCTGAAAACTGTTGCCTATCTTCTCCAGTCCACTAAAGGCCCTACACCTGTGGTCGGCAAACTGCGGGGCTCTTTGGCCCCTTGAGTGTGGCTCTTCCACAAAATACCATGGCCTAGGCGAGTCTATTTTGAAGAAGTGGTATTAGAAGAAGTTTAAGTTTAAAAAACTTGGCTCTCAAAAGAAATTTTAATTGTTGTACTGTTGGTATTTGGCTCTGTTGACGAATGAGTTTGCCGACCACTGTCCTAGGCCCCTGAGAATACGCCAGCTTGCCTTCTCTGATAGCCCACACCTGGCCAAAGAGGAATGAAGAAAACAAATCACTCAGTTTAATCAATTAACCTGTCAGAACAAAAGTTCAAATAAAGGAAAAACTTGGGACATGGTCATTACTGTATATACAAAAACTTGGAATATGCTAAAAACTTACAATGTTTTATAATCTTGTGTTTCCCCATCTGCATTTTAATTCTGGATGTAGAGGATGTGTATTTTCCTTTTGTGCTGTCATTCACTGTGCCTGGGGACAGGCACTTAGTCATTGAGGCTGGTGGTTTGAAGTAAGAAAGGCACGCAGTGATATAAGGGGCAAGAGGCAAAATTTCAGCAAATTAAAAAATCAGCTTGCAAGAAATCAATAGTTAATTATAGCACCTTTGAAATCTACTCCAAGACTCAGAAGTGTTTTATAAATTAATCCCATGAAATGCACATTTTAGCGAATTAAAGCAAAGCCACAATTTATGAGGAATTTATATTCTAATAAACATTTCTCTTGGATGGGTGCAAAGCTGTTAAATAAAGTTAAAAGACCAGGGAAGAAAATCCAAAAGTCCTGTGTTGAAGAAGAGTTTTCTCATTCTGGGAAGAAAAAAAAAAAAAAGTTAAAACACCAAAAATTCATGCTGCTTTCTAAGATACTTCAGCCAAAGAAAATAATTCAGGTCTGGGCTGGGTTAACTCAGATGTCTACAAAATAATGAATGTGTTCAGATGTGGGAGATTATGAGAAGTGGAAGAACGAGTATCTGCTGAAGGAGAGAAGGTTTGGTGCCATGATCCAGAATGAAGAGGTTTGTCACCAATCAGTCTTTGAATTAAAAGAAAAATGCAAGATAAATTCAAAACCGAAAGAAGAAATTGGGGATTGGAAATACTGACCTTATAAATGTAATGTTTAAGTTGACCCTCCCACTAGGCGTGGCCACCTCTAATGGACTGGCCATTTCTCAGTCAGTGATTCTCATCTGGAATGCTTCAGAGAATGACCAGGAGCATTTTAAAAGTCAGAAGCTCGGGGGCTGAAGTGGGTCAATGGGGGAGAAAAGGGGACAATCCACATTAAAGATATTTTTTAAAAAGTCAGAAGCTAGGGCAAGGTTTTTGATTTGGAATTATTGTTTTAAAGTTCAACCTTTGATTCTGATGCACTTGGGTCTGTGGCCCATACCTTGAAGATTCACTGAAGTAGACCATTGCTTTGGATTGTGCCCTCCTGAAATGCATATGTTAAAGCCCTAATCCATAATGTGATGATATTTGGAGATAGGCCCCTTAAGAGATGATTGGGTTTAGGTGATATCATGAGGATGGGGCCCTCAAATGGGGATTAGAAAAAGACACCAAGGTACTCTCTCCCCATGTGAGGACACAGCCAGAAGTTTGCTATCTAGGAGCAAGGAAGAGAGCTGTCATCAGCAATTGAATCAGCTGATACCTTGATCTTGGACTTCCCAGACCAGTAGTGGGAGGCCTGCCCTAGCTTTCGTAGTTACCCAATTTAATTCTGGAGTTCACTTACCCACAAATATAAACCACTGACTCCAATAAAAAAATTATTTAATGATAAAGTTGATATTCTGATCCCATTTGTTGTCCATCCCTTAATCACTCAGAACTCTATGAGGGCAAGTGGATCCAACTTTCCTGCTGGCATGAGAGGCTTGGAGTGTCACGATGTCTGAGAAAAAGCAGCCGGTAGACTTGGGTCTCCTGGAGGAGGAGTTCGAGGAGTTCCCTGTGAAGACGGGACTGCTTTAGATGAAGATTAAGATGCATATGTCTGGGAGGATAATTGGGATGATGACAATGTAGAGGATGACTTCTCCAATCAGTTAACAGCTGAACTAGAGAAACATGGTTATGAGATGGAGACTTCAGAGTATGCAGAGGAAGTGTTGAAGCAACGTAAAGTTGAACTATTTACTAAATTGTAGGGCACAGAATCCAGGATGGATAAACATAAAATGTTTATTAGAAAAAAAATCATAAAACTTGCCCTAGATGGTTTGGCTCTGTGGATAGAGCTGAAAGGTCACAGGTTTAATTCTGGTCAAGGGCACATGCTCGGGTTGCTGGCCAGGTCCCCAGTAGGGGGCATACAGGAGGCAGCCAATTAATGGTTCTCTCTCATCGATGTTTCTATCTCTATCTCCCTCTCCCCTCCTCTCTGAAATAAAAATACATATATTAAAAATACAATAAAAACCTCTATGAGGGTTGAGGGGTACCTTTTATTATATCCACTTGAATCCCAAAACTATTAACTCATTGAAGCCTAATACGAATTACATTAGAAAAGTATTCTCCTCCTCCCAGATGAGAAAACTGGTAGTTCTCACGTGGCCATGTTGAAGGATAAATATTTGCTCCGGGTTCAGGGTCAGATGAAATTAAAGCACTAAGGGTGTTTGCAAACTTAAAGCCGTACAAACAAAAGGCCATAGGGTGGTGGTTCCGGCTTTGACATTCACTGGCAGCAGAGCCTCGATCAAGTACCTTCTGACTTCTGGTTCCTTTCTCAGTAAAGTGAGAATTGGCTGTTTATTCCTGTTCTAAGATCCTGAACTGTCAATCCATGATGACTAGCCATTGACTGTTTCCCCTGGCTTCCCTTTCCTCATTGAGGGCTTTTGATGCTGACTTTTCCTCTGATTGACCAAGGCCCAGTCCCTGGGGTACCCTGGGTGTTTGAAACTCCTTGTTGTTTGATGGGCTCTGCCTTCTGAAGTTTGCCGCTCTGTTGCCTTTGGTTGCCACAGCAACATAACATGCCCACACTTCCCTTTCTGAGAGTGATAACTGCTGATCGGCTGTCAGACTGTTATCCACTGGGTTCCACCCAGGCCCAGCTTCTCTGCAGCTTTTCCTTGCTTCCCCACAAGGGCCAGCTGACAGGGGAAGAAGCCCCCAGTTATTCCTAGGGAGCTGCGGGGGCTCAAGTAAAATCATGCAGATACTTTCCTGGGAAAAGTGCACAGGTCAGCATTAGGAAGAAAAATCTCAAGAGATCCAGGCTCAGTAGTGAGAGCCTGATACAGAACAGTGAGTACAGCCATTGCAAAGCCTGTCCTTTGACTGATACCATGGAATTGAGTTTAGTCACCAGGTTATGGGGTTGATGGAGACCTTGTGGCAGGCCTTCATTAGAAGTTTCATCTGATTCTGAAACCAGAACAAAGCAAAATAGCAAAGAACAGGAAATGGAAAAAAACAGTTTGTATAGTGGAAACTCCCTTTTGTTCACCTGCATTCTTCCAAAATAGCAGTCAAAGGAGCCCAGATACCTACCCTTCTGGGGGGTATCCCCAGATGGTGCACCTCCTAGAAGGAGATTGTCAATACACTTGATACCCCAGTTTTTTTTGTTTGTTTGTTTGTTTTAATTCTTTATTGTTGAAAGGATTACATATGTCTCCTTTTTCCCCCTATTGACCTCTACCCACCAGCTCCCGCCCCCAGCACAGGTCCTCACCCCCCTACGGTCTGGGTCCATTGGTTATGTTTATATGCATTCATACAAGTCTTTTGGTTGATCTCTTTACCCACCATCCTCCCACCCTTCTCTGGATACCCCAGTTCTTTTGAAGAATTTTCTCAAGGTATCATTTAGGGAAGGAAGTTGAGGTTGTGTTTTCCCCCCTCCAAGACAAGACAGCTCACTCTCTTTTGCATTTTCTGAAAAAGGAAACTGCAGTGGAACCAGGAAGTAAGGACAGAGCAGGACCGGGATCTGAACCCATGCCAGAGACCTCTGCGCATACTAGTGGTGGGACAGCTCCTCCGTAAGGAGGAACAGAGATGGGTGTTGGCTTTGCCCGAGGAGGACAAGGGGGCTAAAACAAGTACAGGTTTTGAAAGTGATGAAGGATGGGCATGTCGGTGTGTACCAGAGAGAAAAGGGCCCACAGCCAGGATAAGAAAGACTCCTGTCCTTCTGACCCTTGCCCTCACAAGACTGGCTATCACTCCCACCCAGCAGACATTTCCTCGCTTAGGTGGGGGAGGGTGCTTGCGGCCCTTGGTGGCATTGTTCCCAGAATGAGAAATGTGGGTGTTGGCAACCATTTCAAAGACCTTGAATTGTTCAGAAACCTTTTCCCTCTGATCAGCAGACCAGAGTCCAAAGGCCTTTCA
Source organism: Pipistrellus kuhlii (assembly GCF_014108245.1). Lineage (NCBI taxonomy): Eukaryota > Metazoa > Chordata > Mammalia > Chiroptera > Vespertilionidae > Pipistrellus > Pipistrellus kuhlii. The sequence goes on along the minus strand of NW_023425405.1, from coordinate 50,040,812 downwards.
AGGCCCCTGGAAACTTTGGAACAATAGACTTGGCCCCCGGCCTATCTGTTCGCATGGCTTTCTGAAAAATGTAAGTGGGCCCCCAGTTAGCTGTGCTCCAAACCAACCACCATCCTACCAACTTCCTTCAAGGTTAAAGTTGGTGCTAAAGTGAGCACCAGTTAGGGCATTCCAGCACAAAATGAAAGGGGTTGCCAAAAAAACTCAGTAAACACAATAAATAATGTTTTAATGCAATCTTCAACTTTTTTTTTGATATTTTGTTTACCGTGGATTATTTTGCATTAATTTTCATTTATGAAACAATGATATGAAAATATTGTTTATCTTGACTACTGAATTTCTGGTGCCTCCTTAAAGTCTGCGTCCGACATGAGTGCCTCACTTGAGAAATGGTGTTGTTCACAAACATTCCGAAATAGGAGACATGGAAAAGGCCCCTGAGGTTTAACCAGGAGGCGAGGGTCCTCCAGAAGGTGGGGAAAGGACAGCCCAGATAACTCAGGCCATGTTTCGTCTACATATTGAAATTTTGGGTGGAGATGTGAGAAAAGTCAGGTTTGCCACAGGCTCCAGATACCCAACAATCCCACCAGGCAATACAGCTGAAAAGCTACCTCCAACAGCCCCAGTCTGCCCACCTGAAATCTTGCACAGGGAGGCTGGGGAGTGCGCTAGCAGTAAGCTATTGCCCACTTGGTGTTCTCTTAAAAGGATTAGAAAGGCTCCTTTCCCCCAAGGGTCACATCAACAGAGTGGTCAATCCTTTGGCTCATCATTCTGTTTCTAAAGAATCGTTCATTAAAATACAACCATATGCCAAAACCGGTTTGGCTCAGTGGTAGAGCGTCAGTCTGCGGACTGAAAGGTCCCGGGTTTGATTCCGGTCAAGGGCATGTACCTGAGTTGCAGGCACATCCCCAGTAGGGGGTGTGCAAGAGGCAGCTGGTCTATGTTTCTCTCTCATCAACGTTTTTAGTTCTCTATATCTCTCCCTTCCTCTCTGTAAAAAATCAATAAAATATATATATATATATATATATATATATATATATATATATATAAAATAAAATAAAATAAAATAAAATAAAATACGACCATCTCTGTGGGAAACCATTATCAGCAGAGATCTTACATAGCAGAGGCCTACTCATTAATTAATTAGTTAGTTAGCTAATTAATTCAGCAAACATTTAGTGAGTACCCCACACTAGATAAGAGTAGGAGCAACCCTGCCTAGTTTAATGGGAATGAAAGATAGAATCGTCAGCTTGGTGGACCAAGATCCGGATAAAGAACGAGGCAGAATGTTGGAAGGGCCCCTCGTTCAATTTAGATTTCCTTCCAAGTAGATTTGCAACTGAGGAAGAGCAAGACTCGGGGTAGACTCCTGCTTGGGATTACTAGAAAGAGAGGAAGAAAGAGAACTCTCAAAACACTCCTCACCCGTGTCTCAGATTTGCCGGGGCCAATGCAGGACTGGAGAAGGAAGCCAGCTATCTGCTTTATTCAAGGACGTCCTGTTGCACAACCCCAGGGGTGCCGTTCTCAAGGAATACAATGCAGGCCCAGTGCCACCGGACAGGATTTGGACGGCTCTGTCCTGGCACCGTGAAGACCATCTCTAAGATGTCTGTGGCTATATGCATCTTGGGGGTCGGTGCACACGGAATCCTAACCATAGTGGAGTAGGGTGGGAAGAGGAGCCCAGGTGGGGGCCACACCTCTGGGATTTCTGCTCAGGGCTGGCCTTACACTGTGGAGTCTGTCTGGCTTGGTGGCTCTGCCCAGCTCCTCCTGTGAGAAAGGGGAAGTGACCCCAAGGGGTAGCCTCCCTGGGAGAGCAAAACCACGTGGGCTGTCTTTGATGGGCTTCCCAGGTGGTTCAAGGGCAACCTGGGAAATGAAAAAAAAGGGGGAGGAGAGAAATGTTCCCGGATCCTGAACCCTCTCACTCTCTTTATAAATGATTAACATAGAGACATTTATTCGGTGCTTTTAAACACATCATTCTATTTGTTTTTCATGACAACTCTGTTATTACCATTTTCCAGCTGAGGACATTGAATCCTGAGAGGTGACATAACTTCCGTACAACAGTGAGTAAAATGGAAAAGTTAGGGCCTTGTCCATGACATCGGTTCCTCTTTCCCTGTGCTGAAATGAGAATAGCAGCACCCAAAGGGTTGTGCTAAGGATGAGGTCTGATGCTGTGTTCAGAGCAGTTCTGAGAGCAGTGCTAGCCAAGAGAAATACAAATGGGAGACTCATGTGTAATTGAAACTAGTCACCCCATTAAGAACAATAAAAGAAAGTGAAATTGACCTTAGTAGTATAATCTATTCCACACGATGTATACAAAGAATATCCATTTATTATATAATCAATATTTTAAAATAGTTTTTAAAAATATATATTTTGTTGACTTTTTTACAGAGAGGAAGGGAGAGGGATAGAGAGTTAGAAACATCAATCAGCTGCCTCCTGCACACCTCCTGCCAGGGATGTGCCTGCAACCAAGGTACATGCCCTTGACCAGAATCGAACCTGGGACCCTTCAGTCCGCAGGCCAACGCTCCATCCACTGAGCCAAACCGGTTTTGGCTTAAAATAGTTTTCGTATTTTTAAAATATTAATGAGATATTTTATATTCTTTTTTTTATACTAAGTCTTCAAAGTCCTATTTTGTACTTACTTCATAGCTCAGTTTGGATTAGTACCTTCCAGGTGTCCAGTAACCCCAGTGGCTGGCCAGTGGCTGCTGTACGGGCTGTGTAGGTTTAGAGTGCTTAGGCACAGGCCCCGGCAGGAGGGATCACTATTACAGTGGTGGTGGTTCTGTGGTCCTGGGTCCCAGGCAGGTGGCTCCTCCTGATCTCATTGCTCCTTCACACTCTCATGCTTTCCCTTATTTCCCCCTGCCTACCGCCTTCACCACGGGAGGTTATGGGGCTGACTGCAAGGAGGCAGAGCTCTGGCTTGCTTCCACAGCCTTAATGTGATGCTCCTTAGTTTTTCTGTCTGCTAATGGTGAGCGCTTATACCTCGCCAACCTAATTATATGGACTCAATCTTAATGTAATTAGCATGTCTGTTGGGGCTCCCCAGAGGTGGGAGGATGTACTTTGGGTAAGGAAGGTTCAGAAAACACCCCTCTGAGTCAGGGGGAAAGGCATTGCCACATCCTGGCTCCCCTCCTGAAGAGGAGAGAGGCGCCTGGAGCCACAATGGAAGGTGGTAATTAGGGAGGAGTCTCCAGGACCCCAGCAAGGAGTCTCTGACAAGCTCATGAGGTTTCCCCCCCACAATTTTTTTTTTTTCTCAATTTCAAGAGTTTAGTTGGGAGCACCTGGAGCCTAGAAGGAGGGTCTGCCCTTCAATGGGAATTGCCTGTGCCTTCCCATCTCCCTACCCCCAACCCAAACTCCACTCCCACCCCTACTGTCACCCTCCCCTGCCCAAATGCAGAAGCAAAACACTCTCTTCAAAGAGCTCTGTCAGAAGGGCTAACCAGTCATTTCTGCTCAGCTGCTGGCTCAGGCTCATTGCTGCCAGGCAATGCTACTTCCCCGCCCAGAGCTTCTCTCACCCTCCACATGTTTCTCAGGAACCTGGCTGTATTGCTGGAGCTGCCCAACAAAGCACCACGACTGCATGGCCTAGAACAACAGAAATGTATTGTCTCCCAGTCTGGGGGCTGGAAGTCAGAAATCCAGGTGTGAGCAGGATTGATTTCTTCTAAGATCTGCGAGGGAAAGATCTATTCCAGGCCTTTCTCCTAGCTTCTGGTAGCATCTGGAGTTCCTTGGCTTGTAAATCACGTACTTTCTGTGCCTGTGCATCATTTTCACTTTGTATAATATTTCTGTCTCTGGGTCCACAAGTCCCTTTTTAATAAGGACTTCAGGCAAGTTGGATTATTTAACTTGATTACCTTGCTAAAGACCCTATCCTATCTAATAAAAGAGTAATAATATGCAAATTGTCTAAATAGCAGAATGACTGGTCTCTATGATGCGCACTAACCACCAGGATGCAGATGCTCAACACAGAAGCTGCCCCTGGTGGTCAGTGCACTCCCACAAGCCAGGCTGATAGCTGAGGAGTGCAGTGGCATTAAGGATGTCTGACTGGGCCTAAGCCATCAGTCGGACATCCCTCAAGGGCTACCAGACTGTGAAAGGGGGCAGGCTGGGCTGAGAGACCCCTCCCCCACAGTGCACGAATGTCATGCACCTGACCTCGAGTGTTCAAGTAAGGTCATATGCTGAGGAACAGGGTGTTAGGATTCAAGTGTGGGAACTTTGGTGAGACACAATTCAACCCATCACAGCCTAAGCTCCCTTGACAGGTTTTAGGTATTTGCTCTCCTGCCTGATAATAATCCAGGAGGTGGTTAAGACTCAGCCTTCCAGGGCCAGTGACCACGTCTTCAAGTGTACAGTGTATCCGATGGAGCTGCCAGCGTAATTACCGGTGATTACCAAGCCGGCTCACATAAACTCAGAATTTCCTGGGGCTGAAGGCAATACAATCACCAGCAAAAGTCAGCCCCCACCGTTCAGGAAATGTAGCCCAACAGGAGAGATAAAACATTAACCAGATAATAAAATACTGGGCCTGAAAGGTACAAATAATAAAGCTGTAGAAGAGGGAATGCTTTCTTGTGGTTGAGAGACTAAGTGAAAGATTCATGCAGATTTGCTTTGAATGGTCCTTCCGATCCCAGAGGTAAAGATGAGAGAGGCTAGGCATTTCCAGGGGTTAGGGTCAGGGTTAGGGTAAGGGAAAGGTGAGCATTCCAGGGAAGACTAGGTCGCTTGGCTAGTTCAGGAGATGGCAGGAGGCAGTATAATGAGAAAAAAGTGGGCAAGCAGGAAAAAGCCTAATTGTGATGGGCTTCCCCCACCATGCCATGGGACACATGGAGAATTTTCTAGCAGGAGAACAACATAAGCAAATCATTAGGAGTACTAATTTGTTGGTGAGAATGAGCTGAGCAGCGTTAAGGTGGTGAGTGGGGAAGATGATGACAAATGAGAGGCTTTGGTGGTTGCTCAAAGGTGAGGGAAAGACCTGAGGTAGGGCAGCTGCTACTAAAATGGAAAGGAAGGGGGAGTGGGAAAGTATCTGGGAAGCAAGAGCCCACAGAAGTGATAACAGCCTAAAGAGAAGACAAACATGGTGTCTGTTTTTCAAGTCTGGGCAGTTGGGAGGGTGGGTGTTATTAAAAGCAGGGAACAGGGAAGTGTAGGGTGTGGCTGTGCAGTCCTGGCACTCCCAGCCGAGAGGAGAGGCTGGGCCCTCCCCTTCCTCCCACCTCCCTTTGCCGGCCAAGAGAGGTGTGGCCTCCCTGACTCCTACCTCGTTTCTCTTCCCTCAGAAGCTGTATCTTGATCATTTAAGTCACCTACCTTTCAAGGTTATTCTTTATATATATATATGTATATATATATTATATATATATATATATATATATATATTTATTTATTTTTTTAATTGATTTTTTACAGAGAGGAAGAGAGAGGGATAGAGAGTTAGAAACATCGATGAGAGAGAAACATCAATCAGCTGCCTCCATCACACCCCCTACTGTGGATATGCCTGCAACCAAGGTACATGCCCTTGAACCTGGGACCTTGCAGTCTGCAGTCCGAAGCTCTATCCACTGAGCCAAGCCGTTTTGGCTCAAGGGTATTCTTGATATTACAATGAAGAAATAAGAAAAGCGAGAGGCCTGAAAGCAGTGTCACGGAGACCAGCAAAAATGAAGCAATTGTAATGGTATAAAATATATTTCTGAAAACGTAATCTCAGACAAAGCTGAGATTTATATCCCAGACACCTCTGACCATAGCATCCCTCCTTTTGGGGCAAAAGAGATACCTATATTTAGTCCTTCGTTCCCTCACTCTGACATGCATAAGACACAACTTCTGTCTCCTGTGAAAGCCTCTCCGCTCCTGCGTGTGAAGGCTCGGCATGTGAGCGTTGTGTTGTCTGATTGGCAACTCTTCCTCCCTATCCTGTCCCAGGCCTCTCTCACGGCAGGAGCTTTGTAACCCTCTGAGAGCCAGTTCCAGGGCCTGTTGTCTAATCAGGCAGAAACTCTGATGTGGGCGAGGTGATTTCACCAATATATTAACCCTTTGCACTCCGAACCATTCTGGACATTGGCTACCAGCTACTCGACACTACTTTGCGGCGGAAACGTGCGTTGAATTAACTCAATTCCCCGTAATCACTAATAAACTGCAATGTCCCCCGAGAGGGGACATCCGAGTGATATGTTAGAATTCCGATGTCCCCTGAGAGGGGACAGCGGAGTGCAAAGGGCTGATATTTAGGAAGTGACCATCACTAGTAAAGCACAAGATGCCAGAAACAAAATTTAGCTGAAGCTATCTTCTTTGTGATCTGTTATCTCCGAGGGCTAAGAGGAGGCAATCCGAGTAAGAGAGAATGCTTTGATCCCTCCAACACATGTTTCTAGACAAGGCTCACACAGGCAAACCTCTGGAAATGGCCTGAGGTCTAGTGTGAGGGAACACAATGCAGAAATGCAGAGAGTCAGGTTGGAGTGGGATGGTGAGTCATGGGAGGCTGTGATATCGCCTCCTCTAGTCTCGTCATCTGCCACTTTATGAAATAATTTAAATTCCACCAGAAACAACCCAAATGCACAACACTGGGTCATTGGCTTAAACCCTTATCTTTTATTCATACACTGAAACACATTGCAACTATCAAAAGGCAGTGGTAGCCGGGAACGGTTTGGCTCAGTGGATAGAGCGTCAGCTTGGGGACTGAAGGGCCCCGGGTTCGATTCCGGTCAAGGGCATGTACCTTGGTTGCAGGCATATCCCCAGTAGGGGGTGTGCAAAAGGCAGCTGATCGATGACTCTCTCTCATTGATGTTTCTAGCTCTCTATCTCTCTCCCTTCCTCTCTGTACAAAAATCAATAAAATATATTAAAAAAAAAAAAAAGGCAGTGGTAGAAGTGGCTCTTGATGTGGACAGATGTTTGTGATCTATTGTTGATATCTAGGTTTTTTGTGTGTGTTTGAAAAGCACACACATTAAAGATTGAAAATGTTATGTCCTAGTTGTATTATAGATAACTTTTCTCTCTTCTTTTTATTTTCTTCAATAAAAATATATGACTTGTGAATATTTAAATTTAATAATTTCCCCCCCTAATAATTTTTTTTTAAATTGAGGTGACATTGGTGAATAACGTTATATAAGTTCCAGCTATACAGCATTGTAATTTGATGTCTATACACACTATATAGCATGCTCAGCACTAAAAGTCTAGTTTCTACCCATGACCATATACTATTTAGGGAAATGCACATCAAAACCACAATGAGATATCACCTTAAGCCTGTTACAATGGCTATTATAAAAAAAATACACCAAACTAATAGAATATTGAATGTCAACTGTTAATTGAAAAAAAATTTTGAAGATAAAAAATAACAAGTGAGTAAAATTATTTAACAATAACATAGGCCCTCAGAAATATTTCCTTGGTGTTTGGTTGGAGAGTGGTGTGAGATGACTGCCAAAGTCTGCTGCGGTCCTCCCCCCGCATACCCCCCCTTCACTGATTTCCACCACAAAGCTGCTGTCAGCTCTCCTGAGCCCTGCTGGGGAGGATGGGGCTGTGATGAGCATCACTGCCTTCATTAGGGGCGGGCAGGGACCTTAGGCAGGTCTGAAATCCCCAGTTAATGGAATCCTGTAGGAGGTAGAAATTGGCCTTCCTTTTTCTCTCCTCCTGTTTCCAGCTGCCAGCTGCTTCCTCTCATGAATAGGTTTTCTTCTGGTTCCAGTCCCATGACTTTGCTTTCCAACTGCTATTGTACCCAGGCCAGCTGGTTGGCAGGGCTGGTTTTTAGGGGTATAGAGTCTTTCGGGCACACAGGGGTTAAGCATCAAAAACAAAGTAGAAGGTCGCCAGGAAATCAGGGGGCAGGGGCAAGGGTGATGGAGGTTGGCCTCCTTGTATTGCTGGTCAGTCTGCTGGTCAGTCGCACCACACTGGGGTCCTGTAAGTGGGCAGTGCGTTGTTCAGAACTTGAGTGCAATATTCCTGCAGCAAAGCTCTCAGGGCCAAAAGAATGTCCATCCATCCCACTGCTCAGGATTAAAATGGGTCATATGCACTTGCTCAGCCCTGCATTGCCCCCTGAGGGGTGTCACGGATGCAGGGGAGCGGCCTCCTGAGGCAGTTTCCACAGTGAGGAGAGCCCAGAACTACTGTGCAGCCTTAGAAAGCTGTCTGGCGGCAGGACTGCTTTGTGAGCGGTGCTTTCACAAGGGGAGATGGGAAAGGGGAGCCTGGAGAACACCCAGGCTCCCCAGAACCAGGGCTGCCACCTCTGACTTATTCTTGGCTCCTCTGCTTTCACCTCTGCTAGGGATAAGAGCATACTGACATGCCTAATCCAGGGGTACAGCCAGGAAATAGGGAGCAGTGGTTACAAACTCTGCCCAGGACCTTGAGCTAATTGCTTACTAGTAATTTCTCTGAGCTTCAGTTTCTTCCGACGTAGCAGGAAATACTCACTGTATATGCTTTGAAGTTGTGAAATAACAGAAAGAATGTAGAGGATGGTGCTGGGAACATACTTAGCAAGCATGCAACAACTCGTATGGGCAGGACAGCATCCTTCAGGCAGCCTGTGCTGGAGCTTGTTCTGGAGGCCCTTTGGGTGCCAGGCATTCCCTTGTTAGCTTCTGGATGAGGGAGAGTTTCCAGAGAGGGCTGGGTGGTAACGAGGGTAATGCTATGTACCAACAAGGATGAAGTTACTTGAATATTTAACAATCAAGTATGGCAGCATACCAGCTGAATATAAATTGCAATGTTAAATGTTAAATATGAATTCTCATTGGTATAAAGGAGTGTTCGCTACAGGGCTTTTGTGGCTAGATTTTATCTTCCCTGACACATACACATGTATACACGAGTGTGCACATGCACACACCCCTTCTTATTTTTTTTTTAAGAGGAAAACCAGAAAGCACTCAGGACAGGGAAAGCACCAGCAGGTGTCAGACTGGATTGCAGCTGTGTGGATGCGCATTCCCTTGGACCTGGCGGTGTGTGTGCCCACAGCCTGCTCAGGACAGTGGCTTTCTGACGAGTCACAGCTCTGTTTGCTGGGTTGACGGGGCCTCACTGTTGAGCTCTGCCCAGTATGGATCCTGCAGTTCCCAGATTGCAGTGGCAGGGGCACAGGGCTGGGGTGGGGATATGGGAAAAGACCTCTGGGCTTGGTGGCAAATCAATGAGTTCCGTATTGGTTTGTGAAGGCTGCCTTAACAATGTACTGCAGACCGGGTGGTCTAAGCCACAGACATTAATTTCCTCAGTTTACTCTGGAGACCAGAAGTTCGAGATCAAGGCATTAGCAACGTTAGTTCCTTCTGAGGGCCTCTCTTTTTAATGGCTGTCCTATCCCTGTGTCTTCATAACTTCCCTGTTATGAAGACTTCCCAAATTCCTCTTCTTATAAGGACACCAGTCAGATTGGATTAGGGCCCATCCTAGTGACCTCATTTTAGACCTCATCTCCAAATACGGTTAAATTGTGAGGAACAGGGGGGAGGGAGTGTTAAGGACTTCATCATATGAATTTTGGGGCACACATAAATTCAGTCCATATCCATAACAAGCTCGTTCCTCCCAGCCTGGTGTGCTCCGTGTTGTCTGCAGGCTTTTCTCTCTGGCATATGTAGGGTACATGCTCCTCGAGATTTCCCGGTGTCTTCCTTTTTTTCACTTCTTATTGTGAAAATATTCAAACACATGGTAGGATATATACCAACCCGTCTATCCCTCACCTAAGTCCAATACCGGTTAGCACTTTGTCAAATGTCATTTATTTACGTGTGTGTGTGTGTGTGTGTGTGTGTGTGTGGTGTGTGTGTGTGTGTGTGTGTGTGTGTTTGGCACCATTTCAAAGTTACCTCTAAATATTTCAGGAAACATCTTCAAATATAAATGAATAAACAAAAGGACCCTTTTAAAAAACCTAGCCATAATACCATTATCATACCTAACAATAATCGCTCCATGTTCAAATTTCTTAGTCTATAACCACAATGGTTTCTTTCACTAAGATCCACGCATTGAAAATGGCTATGTCACCAAAACCGGTTTGGCTCAGTGGTAGAGCGTCGGTCTGCGGACTGAAAGGTCTCAGGTTCAATTCCGGTCAGGGGGATGTACATTGGTTGCAGGCACATCCCCAGTAGGGGGTGTGCAAGAGGCAGCTGGTCGATGTTTCTCTCATCGATGTTTCTAGCTCTCTAACCTTCTCTCCTCCTCTCTGTAAAAAAATCAATAAAATAAAAAAGAAAAGAAAAAGGCTATGTCGCTTCAGCATCTTGTATTTTTAATTTTAAAAACTCCCTCGACTTTAATTTTTCATGATATTGACTAAAAACAAAACAAAACATTTTTATTGATTTCAAAGGGGTAGGGAGAGGGAGAGAGAGAGAGAGAGAAACATCAACGAGGAGAGAGAATCATTGATTGGCTGCCTCCTGCACGGCCCCTATTGGGGATTGAGCCCGCAACTGGAATTGAACCAGCAACTTTTTGGTGTGGGATGATGCCCAACCAACTGAGCCACACTGGCCAGAGCAGGAAAGGGACTTTTTGATTTTGTTTTTCTCCCCCTCCTTTTACAGGTAAGATGATTTATTCTGAGTATAAAGTGTAGACACTGTAGAAGAACAGGTTTTTAGTTCTCAATTTGCTGAGTGTCTTATGGATTTCCAATCCTTGCTGGGGGTTAGAGCCACAGCTGTTTCCGGATCTGGCTTTTCATTTGCCTCACTGGTTCATTTCACCTGTATCTCAGTGTTAATCAAGAGGCATCGAAGTTGTTCTACCCACAAATGAAAATTTTGAATCATGTGCTCTTTTCTGATATTTCCCTTCTTTGAAAACATAACCTTGGCTTACCAGGCCTAGATGGCCACAGAAGAAAAGAAGGGCCTAGGTTGGAGTTAAAGAGCCATTGTCATGCAAGCCCTGGTATCTTTCCAGGATTGTCTCTTTGTCCTTCCTCCAAGTGTCAGAAGGTAACAAAAAGATGCCTGTGTGTGTGTTTATAGGGGTGGAAGACTCAGAGGCTGTGAGGACTCTTTTATTTTAATTAATTAATTAATTAATCTATTTATTTATTTTTGTGGGGCCTCTTTTAAGTCCTTGTGCAACCTGCATAGGATTCTGTCCCTGCGATGCCCAGGGCTGCTCAGTCAGCATTTGTGAATCATGGGGAGGGGGAGCGTGTGGCCAGGGCTCAGGCCCTACCTGCCATCGTCTTCTTCTTCTTCTTCTTCTTCTTCTTCTTCTTCTTCTTCTTCTTCTTCTTTTAAATATATTTTATTGACTTTTTATAGAGATGAATGGAGAGGGATAGAGAGCTAGAAACATCGACCAGCTACACACCCTCTACTGGGGATGCGCCCACAACTAAGGTACATGCCCTTGACCGGAATCGAACCTGGGACTTTTCAGTCCGCAGGCTGACGCTCTATCCACTGAGCCAAACCGGTTTCGGCCCTACCTGTCTTCTTTTATTGTGGTAAAGTACACATAACAAACACTTTACCATTTTAAGTGTATGATTCAGAGGCATTAAGTATTTCACATTGTTGCATAATCATCAGCACTATTTCATATCCAGCACTTTTTCATCATCCCTAACTGAAGGAGACCCTAGGCTGGGCTGCTTTGGCTCACTGGGAAGTCAGAGAAAATGGAACCTTGGGGACAAGTTCAGGGGGTTAGCCCAGGTCAGTCTGCCACTGCCCAGTTCTCCCCTGGTTGCATGTCTCATGGGGTCCCTTAAAGGTTAGGGAATATGTACCTGAAGGGGGAGGAAAGGGAGAAGAGAACGGTACAGGACATGCTCCCTGGAGGGAGAGCACCATATTCTACAATTTTTAAAAAAATGTTTTTATTGATTTTAGAGAGAGAGGAAAAGAGAGGGGGAGAGAGAGAGAAAAAACATCGCTCGGCTACCTCCTGCATGCCCCCTACTGGGGACCAAACCCAAAACCTGGGCATGTGCCCTGGCTGGGAATCGAACTGGTGACCTTTTGGTGCATGGGACAACGCTCAACCAACTGAACCACACTGGCCAGGGCTACAACGTTTTTAAGGATAACCCCGTGGACCTACAGAAATTGTAGATTGCTGAAACTTGCAATAAAATGTACCACTAGATGGCAGTATAAATAACGTTTTAAAAATCTAACAGCTTTCTAAATTTGTATGGAGGCATCTCCTGCTTTAACAAAGTTCGCATTAGGGCACCTTGGTTTTACAGAAGACCTACCTTAGTACCTGTTTTCGCTAACTGAAAGAAAGAAATCCGAAGAGGATCTTTGCTTTAACGTAAAAGGTGAAAAGGGAAAATTGGGTCCAGCATTTGTTTTGCAGCGAGTCCTGCACATCCCGAGCAGCAGGAGTAGCCCAGCCATGCTCCTCCCCAGGGACTACACTCAGCATTTCAGCACCAAGCCCCATAGCTTTGAATTGTGTCTGTGAGCATCTGTACTTAAACATATATATATATATATATATATATATATATATATATATATATATATATATATATATACACACACACACACACACACACACACACCAAAAAACACACACATTTTTATTGATTTTTTACAGAGAGGAAGGGAGAAGAATAGAAAGTTAGAAACATACACCAGCTGCCTCCTGCACACCTCCTACTGGGGATGTGTCTGAAACCAGGGTACATGCCCTTGACTGGAATTGAACCTGGGATCTTTCAGTCCATATACCGACATTCTATCCACTGAGCCAAACCAGTTAGGGCTTAACTTTTCTTTTTAAAATGTATTTATTGATGAGAGAGAGAGAGAGAGAGAGAGAGAGAGAGAGAGATCAATTTGTTGTTCCACTTATTTATGCATTCATTGGTTGATTCATGTATGTGCCCTGGCCAAGGATCCAACCCAAAACCTTGGCATATCAGGAGGGCTTTCTAACCAACTGAGCCACCTGGCCAGTGCCAACATGCGCACTTTATCTTGACTTATTTTGTGCGTTGTTGGCAAGACGTGTCCTAAGGTAACTGCTTTGTTTTATGCCATTTCAAAGGTTTTATAGGAAGGATCTACTTTTGTATAGCGGGAGCAAATTTGTAGTAAATTAAGCTCTAGGAAAGCACCTTTGCCATTTTTTCATCACTTCTTCATATGATCAGGGCCACTGTTACTTAACTCAAAATGGGTTTCAATCACCTAGAAGAGACCTGAAAAGTATAAAGATTTTTTTTTTTTAAAGGAAAAGCTGCTTCAAACATTTTAGAAATTCCACCTTAGGAGGAAACCAAAGATTTAAGTAAATGTTGAAACTTGGGAAGCTGCAGCAGCAAGATAACATCACACCCTCTTACTTCCAGGATTCTTTCAATTCATGATCTTGGTTTGGCTAAGAAACAGCTTTTAGTCCACAAGTGCAAATATAGCTGCCAATTTAGTCCTTGGGGAAGTTTCTTTCAGTTAATGTCAGAGAAAAAGCCAGTAGTTAAGTGAATTGGGAAGCTGGGATTAGCCCACAGGTTGGTTTGACAGCTGAGACCTATGAACTTGTGGTTGAGATAATAAAAATAGCTTTCCCCCATTGGAAGGGAATTCCCAGCTTTTTCTTTGAGAGAGTGAGTGGCAGGCAGTCAGAGGTGAGGGTAATGCATGTCCTCATCTTAGTTCACCAAGATTTGGCTCTCACAGGATGAATTTTAATGATCAAACTGGTATCCTGCCCAGGAGAGAGAATTAATGTTTTATTTTGGAGAAGGCTGTGCATGTGTACCTGGATGCTAAATGTTCTCAAAATAGAAAACTGACTTAGAAATAGATTCTTTCTTTTACTTTAGTTATCATATGCAAATTATTAGTCTCTTCTAGAAGGATCACTGGAAACCAGCCAGCATCAATATAGATATTTATCACTAAACACTAGTTTAGTTTTGCTTGCTTTTTAGATTTACAAATGAATCAACAGTGAATCTGCTGCAACACCCCCCCCCCCCGCCCCAACATTATATCTATAACATAATCATTTTATGTTGGTGTTTGTAACTTAGGTTTATTCATTTTCATGCTTATAGTACTATTAAATTAACTAAAAATAAATTGTGTATAATCTATTATCTATTAGTGAAGTTGAGTTTCTTTTCATGTTTGTCATTTGTGTTTCCTTTTCTGTTAAATTCTGTACATAACTTTTGCCAGTTTTTCCCTTTTTGGCTCTAAAGAAATTGTTTTTTTAAGAGTTTATTATATTACTTTGTATTGTTATCTTTTATCAGTAATATATTTAGCATATACCTTTCTCCCAATTTGTGGCTTTTAGGTTTTTTTTTTAATAGAATATTTTGATGAACAGAATTTTTTTTTATTTGAGTCTAGCTGAATTGATCAATTATTTCCTTTATTGTTTTGCTCAATAAGTCCTTTCCTTTTCTGAGATTATCTATATTTTCTTCTAAAATTAAAAATTCTGCCTTTCACAGTTAAGTCTTTAATTCATTTGGAGTAGGTTTTTGTGTACAATGTGAGTTAGATATTTAATTTCCCTTTTTTCCCCCCAAGTAGATAACCAAGAAGAACTGTGAAGAGTCTGAGAATTTATGTTACTTGGATGCTGGCAGAATAAGAGACTCCCAGGTCAGCACAGCGAGCAGCCAGCTGCTGTAGGTTCCCTTGCCAAATTCTCAGAGACCTATGAGAAGAGGGCTGCCAGGAGAGGAGCACCGAGCTAAGGGATCCTAAGGCTTTTATAGTGAGCAATGAGGCAGTCTGATCTTTGCCCCAGGGGGACACATTATCTTTATTACAGAACAATGAACAAACCTACTCTTGGCTCTGGAGGGAGAGCTTGTCTCTCTTTTCCCAGACTGCTTGCTACCTAAAGAGTCTTGAAAACAGCCTGGAGTAGAGGCAGTCAGTGTTTCTGCTTGTAAGATGTTCAGAAACAGAAGAGGCTTAGACTTTGTTGACCTTATTTGGCGAGATCTATGTTAGAGATGCTTCCTCCTGACAAGATGTGTGGTTGTGCTGCCAGCAACCGGGCTCTAGCAAGCTCTTTAAATTTTTTTAAAAAAATATGTAAATTTGTTTGACCATATGGAACATATAAGATTGAATTCCAGACTTTAGGAGACCAGATCCATGGGTTAAAAATTTCAGGGGTGACTATTCCTCTTTTTTTTTATCCCCCCCCAACTAGAGCCAGCATGGAGGTAAGAGTTCTTGATACACTTCTTTTAAAAATATATATATATTTTATTGATTTTTTACAGAGAGGAAGGGAGAGAGATAGAGAGCTAGAAATGTCGATGAGAGAGAAACACCGACCAGCTGCCTCCTGCACACCCCCCACTGGGGATGTGCCCGCAACCAATGTACACGCCCTTGACCGGAATCGAACCCGGGACCTCTCAGTCTGCAGACCGACGCTCTACCGCTGAGCCAAACCGGTTTCGGCATTGATACACTTCTTTTGTTGCTAGCATGAATATTTTTCCTGGTTCACTGTCTGAGGTTATGGCTCTCTTCGAGCGTCCAGGTTGAGGGTGGGATTCTCAAATGTAGCTCATCCAGTTCCAATGGCCCAAGGCTTAGTCTCCCATTCCCTACTCTATATGGATACACCTTCAGGCACTCCCAGTTTTTGTATTTGCTTACACTTCACACTCAGTTTTCAGTTTACTCTTCTTTTTCTTTATGCCTTTGGGGTTTCTCTGATTTTGCTGCAAGCTAAGTTGTGAATTAAAAAAACAAGCTCACTGTAATTATCCAAGACCTAGTATAGTATTGTATAAAAGAAGGCTTTTTAGAATATCTAGTTCATACTGCTACAGGCAGAAGCCAAGAGTAATCTTTTAAAAATGTAAAATAATTTACATGGCTCTTCTCTTACGACTCTCAAATGGCTTCTTCTCACACTTAAAAAATGTACCAACCGTCTTGGCCTCCAAAGCACAGAGCTTGTTCACATCCCCTGCCTCTGTGCCGGGCTGCTCCTCAAGTATGGTGACCTTATTCCTGCGTTGGAGCCTTTACACTGGTGCTCTGTGTGTGGCATGCTCGTCCCCGCTTCTTCACCTGGCTGGCTCATTCTTCTCACTCTCATTTATGCCACCTTTGCATAGCAGCCTTCCTTGATTAGCTTTCTCTCTCTCTCTTTTTTTTTTTTCCTCCATTATCACCATTTTAATTCTGTCCAAGGTACTTAGTGTATTAGCTGACACCTGTTCATTGTCTCTTTTCCTACTAGAATCCAAGACCTTTTTTAGGTTCAAGGGACCTTGCTTATGTGGTTTACCACTATCTTCTCAGGGTTTGGGACAGTACCTGGCACACAGTAGGGACTCAATACTTGTTTGCTGAGTGACCAGAACTGAACATTGATTCCTTAGCCTCTTTAGACAGGGCCTAGGTTCTCCAGTGTCCACTACTTCCTATTATGTCCTCAACCCAGTTATTTACCAATCTGGCCCCATAGGCATTTAAAATTTTAATCCCTGATCATAAATGTCACTCTAATTATCTTCAGCATTTTGGTAGCAGATGTCGTGTTTTATGTCTTTTTTTTTTTTCTTTTTTTCTGACTTCAATGCTTTGCATAAGGTAGGAGGGGAAGGAATTAACAGTCATTGAATATCTCCTACCTGTCAAGCACACCACCACTATAATTTATATCCTTAAAATACCACTATGGGGCCAGGTATTATTATTTTTGTTGTTGTTAAATTTAATAAATCTTTATTGCTCCGATTATTACAATTGTTTCTCCTTTTTCCTCCCATAACTCCCTTCCACTCGGTTTCAGTCAACTCATCACTTGTGGGTGATCACTTTGTAAATTATATAAATGTCTAATCAGAGGATTGTACACCTGTAATTGTATATCAACTGTAATTGAAAAAAAAATGACAAATTCAGTAAAAAAAATCATCACCTCCCCCTGGATTACAGGACAAAGACAGACACTGAATGCACTGAATGTGTGCCATGCAGCCAAACAATCTTTAAAATAACAAAATCGTATTTTTATTTTTATTTTATTTTTTTTACAGAAATTCAGGTATTCCAACAAATTTCTTTACATTTCCTGGACCTTAAAAAATTACACACAACTTTTGGACGCAATATAACAGAACAGAATGAGAAAGGGAGTCACTTTATTATTTTTTTTAAAAGATAAAAACATACTTCTTATACGTAACATTTAGTGACTTACACAGTATTACCTATGTACAAATGGTACATCATCAATGACTGATCTTCAGAGCACTGTGGTATGTATGCTAAATTACACTTAGGTTTTATGGAAGAAAAAAACTTTAAAAAATTTCATATGGATAGAAAACACTTTTTCAATTTTGTAAACACCACTATTGGTGATGTGAAACTCCCAACGGAATCTGTAATTTACATGGGTTAGAGAGAACCAATACCTTTATTTTATTGCAGATAATGTAGAGAGGTACTTCCCTTTAAATAAAAGATGAATTCTTGAAAAGTTGTGTGTAATTAAGTTTATTAAGTAGGGTGTTTTGAATGCACCGGGGGAGCTAATAGTTAAAAGTAACTCCAAGAATGGCTACTTTACAGATTAAAAAGTATTCCCTAAATTTAGTTCTTTAGAAAATCCATATCTTTGTGAATTGGGTTTCACTGATTTGAGCATACTTGTAACATACTCTTAGCCATTTGAAACCTAATATTGTTTATGGTGAAAAGATGTCTACTGCCAGAAATATTTGTCAGAAATACGGGTGTGGCCCTAATAGAGAGTAGAGAAATCAATTGTGATTTGTATCACTTCTTGTATTATCTTCTGTCGCTACTTCAGTGACATATGGCAATTTTATCTTAATTTTGAGTCTAAAAATGAGGGCCTGTTTTCTGCTCAGGTACAGAACATGGTTTGGTTTACCCTGATTGCCCCTGGATGTACATTTTAGCTTGTGATCATTCTCAAGCAATTGACTACTTCATTATTAACTAGTTTTCTGTTGTTGCATATTGGCAGGCTACATGGTGAGGGTGCTGGTGGGGGAAAACCCGGGAGCAAGAGATGGTTGAAGACAACTGGTCAGTTGTAACTACCTTCCGATGCCAACCAATTAAGTGAAAAACTTGAGATTTTTGAAACCAACGTTAGTAAACAAAAAGGCAATTTACTCCTACCAACTTTCTTTGATCTGTATAAGTATATACTCACTTATTTCTAAGGCTATTACATTATTATTTATTTATTTAGTACCACTTACTATCATTTAGACATAGGTTTAATGGAATGATCTGTTTGTTTTTAAAACAAAAAATGAGTGTGCCAGTAAGGGAAAGAAAGGAGATGGGGTTCTCATGATATGTGTGGTAAAGAAATAGAAGAAGAAAAAAAAAGAGGAGATATTTCATATGTCTATTTAGAAAGTATGTTAAATTCCTATGGCTATACTAGGGAGAATTAGAAAAAGTCTTTATCTGATAGCAGCCTCTATAAGTATATGTGAGCATTGAAGGTGAACATGAGCTTTCTACATTTTTTTTTTCAGAGTTCCTTGATGCTGTTTCCTGAAAGGTGGGAAATTTATTTGTCTTGGGAACTTGTGATGTGGATGTACTTCCTATAATATACAGCTTGATGGAGTCAGAGTATCATCAGAAACACTTCCTCAGTAATAACTCGTACAGACGTTGAACTGAACAGACTCAGTAAAAACTCTGAAGCATTACACCTCTGAACAGAGTGACTGGACCTAATTACACAGTGGAATAAATGAACAGCGGAGAAGGGGGAGGCAAAGGTCATGGCCTCTGTGACGATATCAGAGGCATTTTCTAAGACACTTCCTCAATAAATGATTAGTCTCTAGTCTACTGAGATAGAAATACTTTAGGATTGACTGCCTTTTTAAGTATAATGTTAAAAGAGTAAAGCTTTTTTGTTTTCAGTTGGATTAAAAAAGGACAGTTTACAAACCTCAGTACATATATATTTTACATGTTAATTCTAGCACGTTTATATTCCTCTTTCTTGAAATATTTCCTGAATATGATTTTTATGAATGTAATTTCTTGTGAATGTTATCTGATCTTATACGATGATAGTTTCCTATGAGCTGGTGTTTAATCCATAATCACTCCCATCTCTGATCTGATTTGACAAAGTGGGTGTTTCACTCTTGTTCATATCCATCTCCATATCCACTCTCTCCCAAGTGTCTTCTTTCTTGATGTTGATGTACAAAAGCTGTTATTCGATTTGTTTAGCTTGTGCTCATTCTAGAGAATATTGGCTTAGCAGAACTGCAGGTGGGAGGTGGGGAAGAGAAAGAGAAAAGAGAAAAAGAGCATCATTTTTTTTTTTTTAAGCAAGATCTTTGTGCATATTTATCACAGAAAAAGCACGCTAACAAATGGTTCAAATGCATTTGTCATCAAAGAAGACTGAAGAAGTTTCTGTTCATTAAACAAACAGTATCGTCTTCTAGCAAGCACCTCCCTCTTCCTTCTATAGCTCAGACACGTGCATTCCCTACATTTGGGTGAACATTACAGGCTGCTTTGAAGGAGCAAGGAAAAACAGGAAATGATCTCAAGCATCACCAATTTTTTTTTTTGACTGACATAAAAAAATGTCTCAATTGAGTGTTTTCCTTTTTCCTCCAGGTTTCACTTATTTATCACACAATCAACATGATAACATTGAGAAAAGAAATTATTATAAAGATAAATCATTTACAATCCAATCACACTGAGATACTAATGATTTTATTTCCATTCCTTATTTATATATAGCTGGAATCGTAGTATAGATGACACTGTTAACATTATATTTAAATCAATTTTCTACATTTCCACTCTCTGCATCATCAGCATCAATTTTTAATGGCTGCATAATATTCTATTCCATTCTCATTTCTTTTCATTGCATGATCAATCTTCCATCCTCACTATTTCACCATTGTCAGATACGTAGGTAGTTTCATTTTTCAAAAAATTATTGTCAACAACGAATATCTTTGCATATAAAGTTCTATTTTTTGTTCTTTTCATTCTTTCAATTTTTAAAATGTTTAATCCTCATGTGAGGGTATATTTTTTATTTTATTTTAGAGAGGGAGGAATAGGTAGCTAGCTAGCTAGCGAGTTAGAAACATTGATCAGTTGCTTTCCATAAGTGGCCTGACTAGGGTATGCGCCCTGGGTATGCGCCCTGACCAGAATTGAACCTACCACCTTTTGGCATTGGGATAACACTCCAACCAAGTGGGACAAAGGGAAATGGGACCTTGGAAGCTCGGGGTTTGATTCCAAAGAAATAAAGCTTTCTATAATACCTCATTCTCCCATGTGATTCTCAGAAAATTCTTTTTCTTGTGACATTGCAAGAAGACCACTCCCACCAGCAACTGGTGAGGACAAAGAGGGCTCCCAACCGATAACACTACCAGTCTCAATGCGGTTTCTTCTTTAAATCCCTAGTTGTAGGGCTTCTATTCAGCTAGATTTCAGGCGGTTCTCAGTGATGGTTGTTCTGTAGTTTAGTTGTAATTTTGATATGTTTGTGGCAGGATGCAAGTACTGAGTTTACCTACACTACCATCTTGACTGGAAGTCCTTAACCTTTCCTTCTTCTTCTTTTCTTTTTAATATTTTCATTGATTTCAGAGAGGAAGGGAGAGGGAGAGCAAGAAACATCAATGACGAGAGAGAATTATTGATAGGCTGCCTCCTGCACACACCTGGGGATTAAGTCCGAAACCCCGGCATGTACCCTTGACCAGAATCAAACCCGGGACCCTTTAGTCTGCAGGCTAATGTTCTATCCACTGAACCAGACCAGCAAGGGCAACTCTTCCTTCTTAAAGCTCTCTTCATTGTTCGATTGCTAACATTGGAACTATACTGCCCACACATCATGCAGGGAGCTGAGGAGTGAATGGAAAAATAAGAGTGAAGTCAGTGAACCAGGCCTGGATTGGGGGAGGTCAGTGAGGCTCCAGGATACAAGATTTAAGAGGGAGTTCACTCCCAGGGTTGTGCAAATGTAGGGTGAGTGCCTTCTTAGGAATATCAGGGGAAACACTTTGTCTAGGTACCTCATTGGCCTTATCCTAGTCCCAGTCCTGCTGGTGCACACAGGCTGCTCATCACAAAGCCTCCTAGGATTGTCTGATTGAGCTTGAGTTACTTAGACACTGCTACCACTGGGGCGTTTTTGTTTCCTAGTGCATAACATCACTATGCAATAGGAGCGCCAAGGTATGCGAGAATCCTGCACACCAAGCCGGCCTAAAAATAACCAGCATATTTGTTCCAGCAGTGATCAGAACACAAACACTCCCCACACAATCTCAGGAAAACACTTTGCCGTGGACAGTAAAATTAGAATGCTACTGCAATTACTTAAATCACATGCACAATGAAGAATTCTCCACCCGAAGGCTTAGAAAAGACTAGCCCTTTAAGTGAAACCAAGAGGACAAAAGACAGGGTTTTCCTCTGCAGATGTTACCATTACTCCTCTGGTCTAATGACTATGAGACACAAAGGCAGTTTGAGAATCAAGTGGGAGCATTAGTGTGGTTACACTGCGATATTCACTTTGTAAAGCATTCTGCTTTTCCTCCCTCTGCCCGCCCCCCGCCCCCCGCCCCCATCCCAATTTTTAGCTTAACATTTCCCATGCACCATGGATATTGCATAGCTCAGGGGAGGCAATTTAAAAGATGTCATATTCTTCCATGTTTGTACAGAGCAGGATGGAATAAAAAGTCATTTGGTGATGCTTTAGACCTTTGTTCAATCAAGTTTGTCCTTGTAACACGTCATGGGCTCCGACTTGCTTATGTTCCAATTCCATGGGGATCTTTGCAAATCCTTTTGAAGCTGTCATTTGAACCACTGTGCATGAGAGCAGCATTTACAATGGCCACATTGTCTTGACTATGCAAATGGTTTGTTGTTGAACTTTCTATGTGTTTGTAGACTTTGAAAGGTCTCCTGGGTCAGCTTCTGCTGGTTGTTTCTATCTGGCCTATTCAGTTAGGGCCTGGAGAGCCCAGTGTCATGATAGCTGGAGGCAGGTACGGTCTCAGTGAAAAAAAATATTTAGTGGGAATATCAGGCTTTTAGCAGAATGGCTTACAAGATCTTTGTTATGGAAGTAAAATAAATAAGTCAGAGAAAGACAAATACCACATGATTTCACTTATTTGTGTGATTTAGAGAATAATATAAATGAACAAATAAAACAGAAACAGACCCATAGATACAGAGAATAGACTGATAGTTGTCATTGGGGAGAGGGCTGGAGAGACTGGGTGAAAAATGTGAAGAAATTGAGAAGTACATATTAGCATACACAAAATAGCCAATATGGTCAATGATAGAAAATATGGTCAATAATATTATATTAACTATGTATAGTGTCAGGTGGGTACTGGCAATTTTGAGGGCCACCCTTCCACTCAGTCGTGACAGCACACTCTCGGCCCGACTACGTGCTGCACGAGGACAGCTGGCTAGGAAGCTACTCCTGTCCCCAGCCCATCTATAGTCCCTCATGCCTTCTTACCCTAACCAGAGTGGCAACACCAGCACTTCCTTATGGGTATTATAAATTAGTTTGTATCCAAATTCTTATCTGGATGTAATGGGTGTGACTGTGTCTACTGGTGGCATCTATAATTTCAGTGCTGGCTGCTGAGGCAGAGGGATGAGGAGTAAAGAGAAAGAAGGACCAACTGTTATAATAAAAGGCTCTTTTCAGGTAAAACCAGTGACCGGGATTACATTTTTAGAACCGAAAGCAAGATACAAAATAGAAATAAATTACTTCCAAAGACTTCCACCACCCTGTCACAGTTCATTTTGGCTTCTTCCTATCACGTTGCGGTTTATCTGCCTCTTAACACTACTTACGATCTGTAATTACAATATCTCATGTGTTTTCTTGTTTTCTGTTCCTCTCCCCCATCAGAATGTGAGCTCCAGGCCGCTAGGATGTCCTCTGCTTCACTCACAGAGCACCCTCCAGCTCGTAGATCTATGACAGGCGATCGGAAAGAGAAGCTCTCCTTTTCCCAGTACTCCACTAGACCCGTGGTCGGCAAACTGCGGCTCGAGAGCCACATGCGGCTCTTTGGCCCCTTGAGTGTGGCTTTCCCACAAAATACCACGTGCGGACGCAAACGTACAATGTGACTGAAACTTCGTGGCCCATGCGCAGAAGCCGGTTTTCAGCTCTCAAAAGAAATGTCAATCGTTGTACTGTTGATATTTGGCTCTGTTGACTAATGAGTTTGCCGGGCACTGTCCTAAACAAAGGCATTTGCTCTCTTGGCCTGGTTGGTTGCTCTTGGTTTGCCCTTGCTCTCTTGAGGCTCTTGTTGCAGGGGGCTCAATCTCTTGGCTCCCCGTATTCTCCCACATGGCCCACAGCCATGTGGACCACACACACAATGGACTAATGGATTGCAACTAGCTTAGTACTGTGCTGGAGCCAGCTCCACCATGGAGTGGAAACTTTGGACACTAGCTGTGCTAGCTCGGCTGAATCCCCAGCTATACCTCTCCCAGGACTGGATTAAAGGAAAAGAGAATTTGGTAAATGCAGAGATGCAATTCCACACAAATAAAAATCACTCATCCTCCTGTGTGAGTCTCAGAAAATTCTTTTTTTCTAGATATCATAAGGATCCTAGTATGTGCCGCACCAGCACGGCCAAAGGGTGAACCTGAGTGGGGACGGCTGAAAGGCTTAGAAAAGACAGACGGAGAATGAAAGCGGGGTCTCGGAGGGATGGTGCTTCTCTGAGAGACAGTGACCACGCCCACAAGCCGCGTCTTTATTTTATAGCAGATGCCATGAGGCAAAGTAAGGGCATGGTCAAGATGTTTACAACATTCTCCTGTGTTTCGATCCTACTCAGTTACATGCACCTGATCAAGCTTTGTTTACTACGGTAGCAGCCTATATCACTTAGGCACGTGGGGCCACCTGTCCGGACCATAAGTTCAAGCTTATAACTACAGCTGTTGGCTATAATTGTGCTGGGAGGGCTCGGCCCTCCAAGCTGGGACTTGCGTGTGGTCATGAAAGGACTGTGCCCTCTCATCAGTACAAGGACTGAACCTGTCTAAACACTGTAGCTGCTCTCCACACCAGTACATATTATTAGGATTAATACATCAACGCTAACATTCTGTTTATCGGAGAAATGTGTGGATGGTCTGTCTTCGTTGCTAGAGCGAGTGGTCCATGTGACTACCCACTATGTGGTTTACTATGAAACCCCTATAAAAGAAGACCCTACCCTGGGAAGTGGGGTAGATCTCTTCTCAGCCAGTCACTTTTGGGAGTAAGCAGTTGCTTTGCCCGTTCATGTAAGTTTCATTAAAGCTCTTAGGAATTTGGATAGAGATGTGTCAATTCTTCAGAATCAATCCTGAATTTAGATTTTTTGGGGCTTTCCCCAAACAGCATTTAAGACTCATTCTCCCTGAGGAGAGACACAGAGGAGATGAAATAGAGTAGATTCAAGAAAAGCAGTTTCTGAAATCTCCTTGTTAAATTTTTCCTATTTTGACAAAATAAGAAATCCATATTGTGCCCTAGCTGGTTTGGCTCAATGGATAGAGCACTGGCCTGTGGACTAAAAGGTCCCAGGTTTGATTACAGTAAGGGGCAAATGCCCGGACTGTGGGCTCCATCCCCAATAGGAGGCGTGCAGGAGGCAGCCAATCAATGATTTCCTTTCATTGTTGATGTTTCTCTCTCTCTCTCTCTCTCTCTCTCTCTCTCTCTCTCTCTCTCTCTCTCTCTCTCCCTCCCTCCCTCCCTCCCTCCCTCCCTCTCCCTTCCTCTCTGAAATCAATAAAAATATATTTAAAAAAAGAGAAATCCAAATCGTTTCTTATTGCAATACACATTTCAAATAACTCTCCAGGGTTTTATAGGCACCAATGATGATATCCAAGTGCTGGAAATACAATTTCGTTTGAGAAAAGCCTTTGGCTGGAAGGAGAAGGTAAGGTGCCAACAAACTTAACCCTGGGGGAAGATTGTTGTTTTATGGATGTGGTCATACATCAGTCAAATCAGGTCCCCAGTAAGGACATTTCCGGAAAGCTTAGAAATCAGCTGTGGTCCTAGTTCCCTGTAAACCTATTGGCTGGGATTTTAAGGTTTTTCTGTGATGTTAATAGCAACCTTTCCTGAGCACTAACTGTGAGCCAGACATTGTGCTAAGTACTTTATATACATCATGCTGTGCAACCCCCACAATGGATCCTAAAATCAAAGCAGAGCAGGGAAGGGGCTAAGTCACTGTGAGCAAAGTCCCCCAAAGGTGTTTCCCGTCAGCTTGTCTACATCAAAGCTCTCTTCTTCACCATCATTGCCTTTGGTGGCTGTCACAGATAGGAGAGCTGAATGATGCTTGCCCAGAACACACACCATTGCTTTTTTTTGTCCATTGTTTGTTCTCTGTAATAGGACATTCTTCCACAGATACAGAACAGATTCCTGGTCCTTAGGTTTCCCAGCTCCAACCTGCCTTTGATGACTTTAACCATGATTTAGGGGAATTGCTCTTGTTAAGGTGACCAGACATACTTAAAAAAAAAAAAAAAAAAAAAAATATATATATATATATATATATATATATATATTATTGATTTTTTACAGAGAGGAATAAAGAGGGATAGAGAGTTAGAAACATCGATGAGAGAGAATCATTGATCAGCTGCCTCTTGCACACTCCATCATGGAGATGTGCCCGCAACCAAGGTACATGCCCTTGACTGGAATCGAACCTGGGACCTTTCAGTCTGCAGGCCAATGCTCTATCCACTGAGCCAAACTGGTTTCGGCCAGACGTACTTTTTTAAAATGCTGCGGGAAGCGGGACAAATTGTTAAAAATTGGGATTGTTCTGCCAAAGCGGGACGTCTGGTCACCTTACTCTTGGTCAATACAAGACAACCAATTCAGGGACCATTTAAAACAGACCGTTAACTTAGCAATTGGATGTCTCTGATACGAGAGGAAAGTTGGGATGCAAGTAGGCAAGGCACCCAGATTAGCAGGAAGGCTGAACAGATTTGTCCTGACAGCTGTAATATGCGCCTCAATAGCCATGTGACAAATAGAAATGATCTAGCATTGGACATTAAAAGAAAATTAAACATTCAGTGACCACCTACTCTGGTCCTCAGCAGGCAGGGTGTGAGGCAAACAGGGGCACCACAGCCTATCTGTTCTCATCCCCCTGAGAGGCAGAGAAGCACCAGCAGCACCCCCATAGGCCTTCTTGGGAGCCACATTCAACTTCGGTGTCTGGTAAACAAACAAAGAACGAAACACAAAGGCGGCTCTCAACCTAAATCTGGTTGGCTGCTGAAGGTGTTTTGGCAGAGCCTGGCTTCCCTGTTATTCCTTCTGTAACCCCTGGTCTGAATTCCTTTCCTTCCTGCTAGTCACTTACTCCAGCTCTGGCACAAAGGCTTTACCGGGCAAATGTTTAGATCCCATGGAGGGGGAGGGACTGACTGTCCATTCTAAAGGGACAAACACAGTCAATTTAGGGGCTTAATTTCAGCCCCTACATGTGAACATCAAGCCAGGAGCTTTGGAACAAGGCTTTCTTTTGGACAATACCCCCCCCCCCCCCCCAAATCCATAGGAAGCTGAAATGGGGGGAAGAGAGGGATGGAGAACAAATGGCCTGGTGACTACTTAGCCTGTTCCTTAGAGTTTTGGTCTGCTCTTAGATGTTTCCCTATCCCAAAGACTGAGAGAAGAGAGAAGGAAAGAACCCCTCTAGGATATATAATTAGAATTGCTCCTTAGTAGAAAAACTGATTAAACTCAAAACAAAATTTTGAGATGGGTACAATATACCATGTAGAGTGCAGCAACTTGAGTTTTAATTTTTTATTTTACCAAGGCAACATGTACATATTGTTAAAAAAAAATTAAACTATAGTCTTGGCCAGGTAGCTCTAAAGTTTGTTAGAGTGTCATCCTAACATGCCATACCTGGTCAGAATCAACTGATGAATGCATGACTAGGTGGAACAACAAATTGATGTCCTTCTACAGACAGCTTATACAACTAAATAAAAGGAAGATGAATGATCCAATTAAAAAATGGGCAATGGACCTAAATAGAATATTTTCAAAAGAAGACAGAAGGAAGGCCAAAAGGCACATGAAAACATGCTCTAAGTCACTAATTATCCGAGAGATGCAAATCAGAACAACAATGCGGTACCATCTCACACCTGTCAGAATGGCCAACATCAACAAATCAACAAACGACAAGTGTTAGCGAGGTTGCAGAGAAAAAGGAACCTTCGTGCACTGCTGGTGGGAATGCAGACTGGTGCAACCACTGTGGAAAACAGTGTGGAGTTTCCTCAAAAAACTGAAAATGGAACTCCCATTTGACCCAGTAATCCCACTCCTAGGAATATATCCCAAGAAACCAGAAACACCAATCAGAAAGGATATATGCACCCCTATGTTCACAGCAGCACAATCTACAATAGCTAGAATTTGGAAACAGCCTAGGTGCCCGTCAGCAGATGATTGGATCCAAAAACTATGGTACATCTACACAATGGAATACTATGCTGCCATAAAAAAGAAGGAATTCTCATCATTTGCAGCAACCTGGATGAGTGAAATAAGCCAATCAATGAAAGAGAAACACCACATGACCTCACTCATTTATGGATAATAAAGAACATTATAAACTGATGAACCAAAAGATAGATATGGAGACAGTAAAGCAACTAGCAGACTGTCAAATTACAGCAGGTAGGGTAGGGAGATCTGGGGGAGATAATATTGTAGATCAACTGAAGGACTTGTATACATGCATGTAAGTACAACCAATGGACATAAAACTCTGAGGAGGGAGGGTATGTATGGGAGGGGGGAGCAATGTTAAAATATGTACACAGATAATAATTTAATAAATAAATAAATAAATAAATAAACCCAAAAAGCCAAATTGATGTCTTTCTCTTTCTCTCTCTTCCTCTTCCCTCTCTAAAACAAATAAACAAACAAAACTCCAAACCATATAAGTGATCTTGTGATGAAAAGAGCTGCCTCACTTCATTTCTTCTCATACCCACCCAGTCTTACTCCCTGGAGACAATTTTTTAATAGTGTCCCGTTTTATTACAGTAGCTACTTCAATAGTCAAAGTAATATGTTATATTCTCTTATTTAATAATTCATAGGTTTTAGACATTATCTCTTGCATCTCCTCTAGAAAAGTAAGGATTTGCCTCTTTTACTTATCTTTCTTTTCCAGCTTTATGGATGCCATTTATGGAGAAATGGCTGTCAGCACAACAAGCTTTGTCATGGAAACAGAAAATACTATGGGTTTCTCTCATTTAAAACGCAGAAAGTGACAAACAGATTTTCCCATTCATAGGTACTTGTTGAGAGCAGCAAGCTGACTTTGTTTGTTTGATTTGTTATCCTCACCTGAGGATATTTTTTTCTGTTGTTTTTCAGAGGGTGGAAGGGAGAAAGGGGAAGAAAAAAAGAGAGAGAGAGAGACAAATCATCAACTGGTTGCCTCTCCCCAGTCAGGGGCATGGAGGGAACCTGCAACCCGGGTGCATGCCCTCGACCGGAAATGGAACCGGAACCTCTGAGCAACACCAGGCAGGGTGTAAGCTGCTTTGTGAAGCTACACACCAGGCTTTCCTTCCCTGGACCTCTGAGTCCCAGGGAGGCCGGACAGGGTTTTAATGTGATTTTTGGAATGTGTTTAACTTTCAGAGAGAAACCAGCTTAGCCCCTGGGAGAGTGCCATGAATATAATTTCACAATAGAAAGCTTCCTATTGCCTAATCTCATTTGCTCTGTTTTATGTACAGTAAGTGGGCAAAAGCAGAGTTTGTGATTTGGTAATTGTGAATATGTAATTTTTGAGGGCTTAGACTGTGGAATAAAGAAAATATTTTCTATGTGTGCAAAGAGGAGGTACAGAACTCCAGAAATGACTTCTTATTGAAATAGGGAATGAAATGGGAACATGCCTTATCTTGGAATAGCCACCATGAAATACCACACGGGAGGGGGGAAAAAAGAGGAACCAGTGATTCCATTCTATGTTATAATTCTCCAAGTAAATAAGAGTTACTTATTTAATTTTTATATATGTTTTTATTGATTTCAGAGAGGAAGGTAAAGGGAGAGAGAGAGAAATAGAAACATCAGTGATGAGAGAGAATCATTGATTGGCTGCCTCCTGCACATCCCACACTGGGGATTGAGCCTGCAACCATGGTACATGTCCTTGACCAGAATCAAACCTGGGACCTTTCAGTCTGAAGGCCAATGCTCTATCCACTGAGCCAAACCAGTTAGGGCTCATTGATGTTTCTATCTCTCCCTACCTCTCCCTTCCTCTGTGAAATAAAAAAAAAATATTAAAAACAAACAAACAACTAAAACTGTGCAACCAGAGGAATTCACTAAGGGCTGTAAAAGGGAAGGGGAAGGCCAAGAGCTGGGCCTGCGCCATACTTAGTCTCAGTAGAGGAAGAAGTGGACTGTCTGGCAGCAACAAAGAGAGTTAAGGGGCTATTCTCCCTTGCACCCGCATATTAAAAAATGAAACTGCCTAACAAATAAAATAGAAGTCGCCATTGTGACGGTCTTTGGGATAGGGTGGAAGGAGAGCAGTTGGGCCGTTTTCCCATCAGTCCATTCTGCACTTGGACAAGCTAGGAGCACGGAACGTTATGGGGGTGGGGATATTTGAGAGGCTTTTCCTTCCTTCCCATCCTCCTTTGTTAACCTTTCCTAAACTTCCCCTTCTTCCTCCTCTGCCTTCTACTTCTCTCCTCTTCCCCAGGCAGCAGGCTTGGGCTGAATTTCAGGTGGTGGGGGCAGGAGGAATGATCTGCTAAGTCACAGGCTCTTCCTCTGATGGGTATATAAAGGCTTCCCCTGAGGCACTGGTCACAGGGAAGGTCTCTTTCTTTAAACGTCTACCCCACACATTTCACTAATTGGAAATTCATCAAGCTTTGCAAAGTGTCAGAATGTAAATTCTCCTAAAAGGGGAGTTTATTTGTTCTTCACAGTTCAGTATGAATTACTTTAACCAGATAATCAGCTAATTTCCCTCCTTTCAGCTGGTTGAATCAATTTCTCTCTCCACTAAAAACAAGACAAAACAAAACAAAAAACCAACTCACTAAAACTCAAGCTTTATCATGCATAAACTCACATGGGAAACTCATCAAAATGCAGATCCCCAGGTTCCCTTTCCAGAACTTCCAACTTCGTAAGTCCGGATGGTTCTGAGGCAGGTGCTTGTGAACCACACTGGGAAAATACTGGGATAGAGAGGACTGGCCAGAACTTGGGGAGTCACAGGGTATTTCTGTGGAGAACATGAGAACATGCATGGTACACGACCAGAAGAAAGGCCTTTGGCTGACAGTGAATGAAGGAGACCTCACAGAGCTTCTGAGAAAGGAGAGAGGGAGCGGGAAGAGATTGCAGAGCAGAAGGGAACGGAAGGAAGCTAATGCCTTCTCTGTTATTCTCTGTACTGTTGTTAGCAACTGAACCCACACAACCGCTTCCAGGGTGTGCTGAGAAACCGAGCACCAGACATTGTCTCATTTAATTCTTAAAAACACATTTTTATTGATTTCAGAGAGAGGAAAGGGGAGGGAAAGAGATTAGAGAGAAGCATTGATCGGCTGCCTACTGCACCCCCACCCCCCACCCCCACTGCGGGCGGATCTAGCCGGCAACCTGGCATGTGCACTGACCAGGTGACCTCCTGGTTCATAGGTTGATGCTCACCCACTGAGCCAGGCTGGCCGGGCTCATTTAATTCTTACCACCTGCCTCTGATAGAAGCAATTTATTATAATCCCTGTTTTCAGGTTAAAGTGGGAGCTCCAGATCCGGAACCCTTGTCTGGGTGACTCCAAATCCACGTGCTCAACCACTGGGTTGCATTGTTGAATAGAAGCTCAGAGGTGGGACAGGCGGATTCAGTGCCCCCTGGTGGCTGCTAGCCTGATGCGCTTGAGAAACCACAGGCAGAACAATCTGTAAAAGGTCAGCTTCTGATGACAGATACTACCTACTCAAAGGATTCTTAAAACACCTCGCCTCTGACCTGATAAAACACACAAGTCCTTTACTCCCAGGATCTATCTCCAGGGGACGCGCGTTTGAGCTATGCCCCTCATCTTCTGCCTCAGCGACACATGACACACCAATTTCCAAAGTACAAACCACAGCTTTCAAACCTGCTAGATCGCAGCTGCACCCACCTTCCCTCCAATCCTTTAGGCTCGGAGAACCGGCTTCATTGTCAGTAATCAGCAAGGAAAAGCTCTCGGATTCTTTACTCTACAGTACTAGGTCGGTTTCTATTTTTAACAGCCTGTCTGCAAAAGCTCTAGTGGGCTAAAAATAGACTTACTTGTAATACAATTCATCATGCACTCAGCTACCAGGGGGAAGCTTAATCTAAGCTTCATCCAAGATGAAATGTCTTTGAGAAAACACACTATCTAGTGTCGCCATGTATTGATATCATTTTTTAAGAGTCCCGGAAATGAATCATTTGCTATAGACCAGGGGAATGAGAGAACTTGAGTCAGAAGGTTGCAAAAAGAGGTTTCCGGAAAACCATCCATCAGCTGCCTCTTGCACACCCCCTACTGGGGATGTGCCCACAACCCAGGTACATGCCCTTGACTGGAATCTAACCCGGGACCTTTCAATCCGCAGGCCTATGCTCTATCCACTAAGCCAAACCGGTTTCGGCTGCTTTTCAATCTTAATTCTCTGCTTCAACTTGATTTAGGTGAACTGGGTCATCTTGTACAATTGGAGTTGCCATATTCAGCAAGTAGAAATATAGGATGCCTCGTTAAAGTTGAGATAAACATTGAATGGTTTATTCGTATAAGTATGTTCCCAATATTGCATGGATTGCCTAGGATTTTCCTGGTTTTACCCCTGAGAGTTGTGTGTTTAGGAATGCCTCCAGTCCCAGGAAATGAAATCAGCTAGTTACTTTAAATACAACATAAACCATACCCCCCATCTTGAAGATTTACGACGCAATAACCTATGGGAGAGAAATGTTTAAATAAAACAATAGTATTATTGAGATGTAATGTGCACACTATAAAATAGTGTAAAATTCGTGGATTTTTAGCATATTACTAGAGTTGTGCTACCGGAATATTTTCATCACCACAAAAACCCAAACTTTTCTATTCTCCCCCCTGGAAATAATTAATTTACATTCTGTCTCTCTGGATTTGCCTATTCACAACATTTCATATACACTGAGTGGCCAGATTATTATGATCTCTGAACGCATAATATAATATTATATAATATATAGGCTAATATGCAAATTGTTCCCTTGACCAGCAGGCAAGCAGGCCAACTGCCCATGTCCCCTCCCCCTGGCCAGGCTGGCCGGACCCCACCCATGCATGAATTCATGCACCAGGCCACTACTATATATATACTGAGTGGCCAGATCATTATATGTTCAGAGATAATAATAACCTGGCCACTCAGTATAAATGAAGCCTTGCAAGATGTGGCCCTTTGTGACTAGCATCTTTTAGTTGGCACAATGTTTTCAAGGTTCTTCCATGTTGTAACATGAATCAGCGCTTCATTCCTTTTTTATTGCCTTTGTACTATGGGTATACCACATTTTAAGAATTTATTCTCTAGCTGATAGTTATTTGAGTTGTTTCCATCCTTTGGCTATTATGAATAACGCTGCTCTAAACATTGCTGTGTAAGTTTTTGCGTGAAGATATATTTTCATTTCTCTTGAGAATATACCTAGGGGTAGAATTGCGGGGTTATATGGTAACTCTATCTTTTTGAGAGAGAAATATTGATGTGAGAGAGACACATCAATTGGTTGCCTCCCACATGCGCCCCGACAGGGACTCAGGGGTCTCACCTGCAACCCAGGTAGGTGCCATTGTCCTGGACCATGACCCTTTGATGCTCCAACTCGTGCCTTAACCACTGAGCAACAGCAGCAAGGGCAAAAATGATTATTATTAACAACCCTCTTTACATTTTTTTTGGAGATGACATTTCTGACTTTCAGAAATTAATGTAAAATCAAGAAACAAATTCCTATATGAACTCTGAACAGCTGATCAGCTCTGCCTATGGTGCTTTGTCTTTAAAAAGTGTGTCAGTACAGTATTTCAGACACATATGTAAGACTGTTTCCTAAACATTAAGATGTATGAAAGAAACATAAATAATTTTTCTAATTAAAAAACAACTTTTTTTTTGCCTATTTTTAAATTGGGTCACTTGTCTTTTTATTGTTGAATTTTAAGAGTTCTTTATATATTTTGGAAATAACTCCCTTATCAGGTATATAATTTGCAAATATTTTTCCCATTCTGTGGATTGTCTAAGAAAGCTCTTTTGAATCCAGTGTTCCCCAAATGTTAAAACAAACAATTCTAGGGAGAATGGGAAGGGAAAAGTTTTGTAAATACAGAGGGTGTTCCTCTGTCTCTAGCCTTTGGTGCCTGTGGGACACACAGTGATGACTAGTAAATATTTGAAATAAAGATTGGCCGAAACATCAATCAGAAAGAATGTATTCACCCCTATGTTTATAGTAACACAGTTTACAATAGCTAAGATCTGGAAACAGCCCAAGTGCCCACCAGTAGATGAGTGGATAGAAAAGCTGTGGTACATTTATACCATGGAATACTATGCACAATAAAAAAGAAGACTATCTTACCCTTTGAGACTGCATGGAGGGACCAGGAGATTATCAAGTTAAGTGAAATAAGTCAGTCAGAGAAAGACAAGTATCACATAATTTCAATCATATGTGGAATCTAATTAACAAAATAAACTAATGAATAGAGTGGATCCAGAGACATGGAACCATGGAACAGAGTGCAACATCTCAGAGGGAAGGTGAGGGAGGGAGGGTGAGTGGGTGTGAAGTAATCAACCATAGACCTTGTATGCATATAGGCATAACCCATGGATGCAGACAGAGGGAGGTGAGGGCCTGGGGCAGGGACTGGGGGTGGGCTGGAGGGGATCAATGGAGGAAAAGAGGGGACACATTAATACTTTAAAAAAATATATATATTTTATTGAGTTTTTACAGAGAGGTAGGGAGAGGGATAGAGAGTTAGAAACATCAATGCCCTTGACAGGAATCGAAACTGGGACCCTTCAGTCCACAGGCCGACACTCTATCACTGAGCCAAACCAGCTAGGGTCACATTTATACTTTCAATAATAAAAATTAAAAGAAAAAAGATTGAATCAGTAGCTGACTAAACTGGGGATCCTTCCTGCCTCTCTTTATTGTGAGTATGGAGTTGTGATGTTTTTATTTAACATGTAATTTAAAGAACTCTTTTTAAAAAATATATTTTATTGATTTTTTTACAGAGAGGAAAGGAAAGAGATAGAGACCTAGGAACTTCGATGAGAGAGAGACATCGACCAGCTGCCTCTCGCACACCCCCTACTGGGGATGTGCCTGCAACCGATGTACATGCCCTTGACCGGAATCGAACCTGGGACCTTTCAGTCCGCAGACCAATGCTCTACCACTGAGCCAAACCGGTTTCGGCTAATATAAAGAATTCTTAAAGGTTTTTTGAGGTCTGCAAAAAATCTCCATCTGCTACCTACAGGCAACATTTCCATCACCATTAAACATGCATAAGGCTTGGAAGGTCTAGGTTAAAATGAGCTATGATATCTGGGATAATCTAAGGGTTATTATCAGTCAGGTGATATTTTACCATGAGTCAATTCCCCCAGATGGGTTCTCATGACTTGCCAGGACTCAGGATTAGTCAGATTTGAAGGACTCAGGCCAGGGAATGCAGAGCTGGCTTAGGTCTGGTGGGCTGGAGGGAGGGTGACCAATGGTATGATGACCTGGGTGTGCATTTGCAGGAGGCACTGACAAGGGAGTCAAAGAAAGGACCATGGAAGAGCATCAGAGACAAATTTTGATTGCACAATTGTGCCTGGGCCTGCCCTGCATATGGGTGATGAGCATATCACCTTATAAACAGAGGTGAGCATTCATGTAAAATTATTCTCTGCAAGAACCATTAAACTACAGGGTTTTAATGTGGGATTAGGGGAAACGAATGGCCCCAAATTAACATGTTTGTATCATGACCCTGAGAACCTCTTGAAACCCAACTCATTTGAACTTAAGAATTACCTTAGCGTAAAAAGGCTTCCTCTTAGGCACTAAAATGTTGTCAGCAGAAAGACATTCTTAAGTTATTGTTTTTAACTATATTTTCATTGATTTTAGAGAGGAAGGGAGAGGGAGAGAGAGAGAGAAACACCAATGAGAGAGAATCATTGATGGGCTGCCTCCTGCACACCCTCTACTGGGGATGGAGCCCACAACCTGGGCATGTGCCTTGACTGGGAATCAACCGTGACCTCCTGGTTCATAGGCTGATACTCAACCACTGAGTCATACAGGCTGGGCAGCAGGAAGACACCCTTGAAAAATTTCTCCCATCTCTTTTTATATAAGGCAAATGTTAATTAAAGCAAACAAATTAGATTGAATTATGCGCAATTGTGAATTGTGGTATTAAGAGGAAATGCTCTTCAGAACAGTTAATTGGCATCAATTGTGATTTGTCCAAAATAATTTAATATCCAGAGTGAGGTTAATATTTTGAATATTCTAATAATAAAGAGAATTAGAGCAATGAGATTAGAGCAGCTGCCAGCTACATCTGGATGGCATTTCTATGGGGTCCTATCACATTTTCTGGCTCACTTCCTGCTTCTCAACATCAGTGTTCATTTCATGTTAGTGAGGGAACAACCTAGGCCAGTTTCCATTAGAATTCTCCAAATGCTGGCTTAACTGCTCACCCATCCTCCTCCCCTCCCATTGTCCCCCCAAAAGCACTTAGATTTACATTCTGAGGACAATCAGGACTAGGTTTGTAAAAACCGGTGTAACTAAGCGTCTTGCCAGGGGCCTTGTATCCCATTCTGAGATCCTGCTCTGTGAAGGCAAGGAGTGTGCAAAGGCAGTTTGCTGTTAGTATCTGAAAACCCTTTGGAAACACAGAGAAAAGTAAGTAAAATGTATGTGTGAGAGTGTATGAGCACATTCATATATTGTTAAAAATCAGGATTTGAAAAGTTGACATATGGTTTCATTTTTTTCCTTATTAGGATTATCTGCCACTGTTTTTCTTTTAAAGTAATCTTAATAACAACATATTTGACACATTCCCTTGAGGAAGATAAGTTGAAAACAAAACAAAACAAAACAAGTGACAATTACACAAACACACACACACACACACACACACTTTTTTTGTCTTCTTTTGAAAAGGTTAAGCAGTCCACTGCTGCAACCTGCGCTGGCTAATAAAGGGATCAAAACCTTCTTGTCAAGTATTTGGGGCTGATTAGGCCGACACTCAGTCAAGTGCTGTCATCTGCTCCGGTTCCACATTGAACTGGAGATCTGGGACCTTTCAGGACTGATACATCCACTTTGTGTGTAGAGTGCCTGCCTCTTCCTCACTGAGGTGAGGAAAAGAATCACAGTTGAGATCCTATCTTCTCTTTGGAACGTGTTTGAGGATGCTATACCTTATTCGCACAGGTAGACTTTGGGTTCTCCAGACACGCAGGTCCTAAACGGCAGTTTGTTTGGATCTGCCTCGGCTGGGCATCTGGAGGAGTCAGATTCCACGAGAAAACTGCCCAGAGCATCTTTCCTCAATACATAAACTGAAAACTGAAAGCTCCACTGAGTGTTTCTTGGACTTGTGACAGTAGCGGCAATAACATCAGCTTTACAACATATCTGCCCTTGCCACACATGAGACAGGCTCTGTGCCAAGAGCCTTCTATTATTTCCATTATGAGACAGGTATCACTATTCTCATTTTACAAGGGCAAGTGGGCTTGGAGAGCACAGGTAACTTGCTTGTGGTCACAAGGTTGGCAAGTGTCAGAGGTGGGATTTGCACTGGACACCAAACTCCATGCTCTTAGCTACTGGACTATGTTGCTTCTTGGTATTCAATGCCGTCTCCTGCATGGATCTTTTACACAGAAGGGGCTCCACAAAAGTTTGTTACTAAGAGAAGAAGAATGAGGAGGAGGAGGAGCAGGAGGAGGAGGAGCAGGAGGAGGAGGAGCAGGAGGAGGAGGAGGAGGAGAAGAGCTAACAGTTATATGCTGCTAACTTTGTGCCAGGCAATGATCTAGGTACTTTATGAACATATACAACATATACATCCAAGAGGTAGGCACTATTATCATCCCCATTTCATGGAGGGAGAAGGGGCAGTGTGGTGAGGATACATAACCTGTCCAAGGCCCTCTAGTTAGCAGGTGGTGGACCTGGGATTTTACCATAAGCAGTTTGGCAGCTCCAGAGTCTGTGATCTTGAACACTGCCCACACTACCTCTCTTGAATAAACATAAGCACATTCGAAGAGTGATGGTGAGACTTGTTTTTTAAAACTGATTTGAGAGAGAGAGAGAGAGAGAGAGAGAGAGAGAGAGAGAGAGAGAGAGAGAGAGAGAGAGGAAGGGAGAGAAATGCCGATATGAGTGACACATTGATTGAGGACTACAATGGATCCTGCAACCCAGGCAGTGTGCTGAGGAATCAGTGCACACCCAACCAACTGAACCACACTGGCCAGTTGTTTTGTTTGTAAAGGATTCTGTTGGTGTCAGGGTGGTTATCCTGGGTGAGGAAATAATTCTTGGAATCTTTCCTGACCCCTGGGAGCCTGCTCAACTTCTTCTTCCTCTGTGTTCCAGGAGCAACCAGCACTTCATCATTGCTTTTCTTATTTATCTCTCTTTGGCATGTAGTAGGTGATTCAATACATGTCAGGTGAATAATTAGCTAAACGACACCCTACCCACCACTTCTTGACTGGGCAAGAAATCAGCTGAGAGGGAAAAGAGGAAGTTGAGAAATGGAGGTGAGAAGGAGAATGATAAAGGCTGGGAAGAATGATGAAGATGGAACTGTGGGAAAAAGAATCAGGCTAAAACTAAGCATAACCCTAAGTTAAAAAAGGAGATATTTTTCCCTTCCAAGAAATTCTTATGTCTGCATCAGGATGATACCCGCTCAGCAAAATACGAGAGTCTTCCTCTGTAGGCTTCTTGCCTATCATGAATGACTGATCCCAATGTTATGGAGTTCAGTGCCTGATTCTCCCAGGGATGAAATGGAGTGAGGAACGTGGCAGAAAGAGGAGAAAATGGGCTTTGTAATCAGAGAGAAATGGGTTTAAATCCTGACCCCGCCAGTGGCTTGCTCCGTGAGTAGTCTGTGCTGTCACCTCTCCAATGAGGACAATGAATCCTACCCTCAGTGTTGTGGTAGAGCTAAATGATGGTAATCAAAGGAAAGTGCCAGGCATGCAGAGAGCATTCAGTAAATGTCAGTTGCCTTGCTGGCTGTACCCTGCCACAAGCTACCCTCAGGCAACTCAGGACTTTTGCCAAGCAGATCCCAACAGAAGAGGGGCTAATATAAGACCCTAACAACCAGCATTTGCATTACAGATAGTCTTAGATTTCACTGAAACAAACAGAGGTTTTTAACTATGCTGCTTTAACTGCTCTTTACAAATGGAGGCAGGAGAGTCCATTCTGTTTGGCCAGAATGAAATTCAATACACCCATAAGAAGAAATCGAAATGTTTCCAACCAGAAGATCAACCTCTACCCATCATTTCTGCATTGTTCACTTTATAGGATTTTGAGATGAAAGAGAGATAAGTCAAATGGAGGTCAAGGAAAACAACACAAAATATAACCTGGAATCAATAACACAGGATCATTTCTATCACTAATTTCTTTTTGGGGTTGGGATGATGGGGGTGGGAGGGATTGGTCAGGGGCTCTAATTAGAAAAAACCCCACTAAGCCAGATATGCAGGACACTTAACAAAGCATCACTTCAGCTCTGTGTAATTGGGCTACACTGTCTACATCTGAGAGAGCATATGGTTGACAGACACCCAATTTCTCAGCTACATAGCATCTTCCCACACATGTTCTCCTGGGACTGGGCACTCTATGCAGCTGGGCTCTTGTCCCAGCTCTGATCCAGGCCAGAGGTGTGTGTGTGTGTGTGTGTGTGTGTGTGTGTGTGTGTGTGTGAGTGACAGGTTTACTGCTTTGACTCTCCTCTAGTGAGTTTTAGCTATCAGGTTGTTGTGAGGGCCAATGAGAGGTGTGGATAAAACTCCTTGAAAAGCTGGCCCCAGGGTGTGGCAGGTCCACATCTGTTCCGTTTTGGGCTCTGCAGTGGCTCTGGGCAATTGCATCTGGTACCCAGTTAGGGCCATGGGACTCAGGCAAGACCAGCAGTTCCTACATAGGCAGCCAGGGAGCCATGACCTGCCCTTCTCCAAATCACAGAGGCCAAAGCATCAAGCCTTCTGCTGCCCTGAGCACCCCGTGAGCCCTGCAGGAGTCAGAGAAAGCCAGGATCAAATGCAGCTCTATCAATGTGTGACCGTAGCTAATTGCTTATCATCTCAGAACCTCATTTTCTAATCTGAGCAATAAAATGGAGATTATCACCTGCCTGAATGGCAAACAGGGAAGACAGAGGTCGTGTTTTAACGTGCCTGGCACCTGGAGGTGGCAATAGGTGGTAGTTCCTGCATTAGTTCAAGTTCACCCCTGAAGTCCATTTTCAGCTCATTTCACCTGCATTAAGGTTCAAGGATAGGGGATTCCAAACGGTCCTGGTCTGCAACTCTCAGAAAAGGTGAGGGCAGGTTCTTCTGGCTGGCAGACTGTATGGGATTTTGGAGAAGTTGTATTTGAGGTTTAAGCTCAAAGGAGTGAAACTGGGAGAGTATTTTCTATCCCAGTTCACGTGCTTTTACTCCTTGATAGTTGAAAACAAATCGCTGGAAGACGGCAGGAGAGGCAGCGCTTAGTCATGTGCCTGAATGAGTTCTATCCAGCTGCCTGTCAGGAACTGGCGGCACCAAGAATGTAAGTCACAGTGCTGTCAAGACCGACTGTCAGCCCTGCCCTACTGCCTGCTGATCTAGTCCTCCAAGTCCAAGAATTCCCTTTCCTCAGTCAGCAGCGTCCAGCCCTAGCACTCACTGCGGGCCTTGATGGAGAGAACCACCTCCAGATACCTGCCAATCAGAAGCCTGCCTGACAGAAATGCTACTCAGGGAGGTGGTCTCAAAGGGAAGGACTCTCTTCTTCCCTCAGGTTCTCTCAGGTCCACCTGT
This sequence comes from Pipistrellus kuhlii, assembly GCF_014108245.1. NCBI lineage: Eukaryota > Metazoa > Chordata > Mammalia > Chiroptera > Vespertilionidae > Pipistrellus > Pipistrellus kuhlii. The sequence continues at coordinate 50,000,381 of NW_023425405.1, read as the reverse complement.
GACACTGTTAGAACACCAGGGACTTTATGCCTGGACCTTTATCTTAGCTCTTCCTAGAATGACCTTCATGGAGATGTATTCCAATGTTATGCCCACATTTCAAGAAACAACCATGGAGGACTCTCATTTTTATTAGTTATAAAACTGTTGTCATAATAGAATCAGAGGTATGGAAGGGGAGTGGACTGATGATTCTCAGGGAAAAGAGGAGTGGGGGGTGCAAGAAGAGAATGAACATAAACTGTGCACCTATGGATGAGGACAAGCGGGGTTGGGGAAAGGGCAGAGGGTGGGGTAGGAACCTGGTGGAGGGGGAAAAAATGAGGAACTTTTGTAATAATATGAATAAAGGTTTATTAAAAAAAACAAAAAACTGTTGTCAAGGACACTGTCCATTATGTCACTCAGTGTCTTACCTACAAGGAAGCTTCCTCCACAAGAAACCTATCATAGAGTGTTTGTTTCTCCCCTAGGAACATTTCCCTTTTTTCCTCTGAGAAAATAGTATGTTGCTTCTTTCCCAATAATGAGAAATGTGTAACTTCTGCCAAGAAGCTCAGAATCCAATTCAATGCTCAGCCACGGCCACTTGAGTACCTTTTCTAATTAGCATATTTGAATTGAGCTCCATTCACTGCTTCTGATTTTCTCTTTCTTTTTTACTAAGAATACAGGTATTTTTGAATATATGTCCTTTTTTATTTTTTTTATATGTCCTTTTTATAAATTACATATGTGCATATATACTATACATACTTTATATATTCTTTATTACAAGTGGAATCAAATCATTTTTTTGGAGATGCAACTTTCTGCCTGGATGATGACAATGCTTGCAATCCATTAGTTTATTCAAAAGGCTCATCTTCAAATAACCTTTTTTTCATTGCTGTATCTGGGATATCTCACAAATCTAGTGAGTCAGGGTAATAGCCTTGGACCCTCTGTGATCTTCGAAGTCATTTAATCTCTTAAGCCGCAGTATAATGCTACTAGCCCAGTTTACCTAATACAGTGCTATGGGGATGAAATAAAACAATGAATGCCCTATGAATTGAAGCTCTTTGAAAAGGTAAAAGAATGGCTAAAAAATTTCCAATTTACAGCTCAGCATTGCTTCTTGAGAAAAACGCAACTGGGAGGGCTGAGGAAAAAGACTAAAGTTTATGAAGCACTTTGGCTGATGTATTCCGATTGTCCTTCCAGATCCAGTCTTCAACCTTCTCCACTCACTTCTATGCCCCAAGGAGCTGACCTTCAGACTGCATCAATGGGGCTATTTGCCCTATGGTTTCAGCTGATCACAGATAGGCAGGAGACGAGACTGATGGGGAATTTTCTCTCTCAGCAGGCTACAGGTCCAATGGCAGTAGTCTACCGAAGGCCACAGGCCCTGTGATGTGGCCAGTTACAGAGACAGCTACACCTACACCTACATTTCTCGCCAGCTTTTGGTAATCACTCCCTTATGTTGCTAACCTGGGCGGTTTCATCATCCCTACTGGTTCTCCTTAGTCCTGCCCACACCTTTGTCAACAGTTGCTTCATTAAACTCTCTTAAATTACCCTAGTTGAGGGCACAACCTGTTTGCTCTTGGGGTTTGGTTGTGCCCCCAAAGGCACAACCCTCACAAAAACTCCTTGAGGTAGATGAGATTGCTCATTTTGTAGATGAGTGTAGGTCACCCGTATGAGAAAAAAGAAATGGTTAAATAATTTCCCAAGGTCATATACATTGTAAGTTATACAGCTAGGTAACAAACCCAGATCAGTCTCATGCCCTTTCTATCTGTCTTACCTTCTCTTAGACAGGTGAAGTATTTAAAATATATACATATATTTTATTGATTTTTTACAGAGAGGAAGGGAGAGGGACAGAGAGCCAGAAACATCGATGAGAGAGAAACATTTATCAGCCGCCCCCTGCACACACACACACACACACACACCCCTCCCCACTGGGGACGTGCCCGCAACCAAGGCACATGCCCCGACTGGAATTGAACCCAGGACCCCTCAGTCCGCAGACCGACCCTCTATCCACTGAGCCAAACCGGTTTCGGCCAGGTGAAGTATTTTTGATAATACATTAGGACCTCCAGCAAAATGCTGATAGGTCCTTCTTCTGTTCCCGACTGTAAAGGGAGGACTTTCCATGTTTCATAGTCTCCCCCCACTCCCCGCCCCGCCCCATGGCTATACTAGTAAGAATGAACATTAGCTTTTTAACTTTAATATGTTATGTAGTGAGTTCTAGGCACATAATTAAGGACCTGGTGGTGACAGAGATTTGAAGAGAGGAAGCTGGAATTTCCATCTCCATCTCCACTGAATTTGGAAATCTCCCCTCGTTATACTATTTCCCCAAAAGTCCTTTCCCTGATCTGCAGCTCAGAGTTGGATAGTTATTCATTGGTCTGGATTAAACATTGTCTTCTAGTGCCTCCTACTGGTGCTGTATTATATGGAGCTACAAAGAGCCTGTCTAGTTTCTCTTCTTCTGGATAGACCTAGGACATGACCATATGACCCATTTTAGCTACATTCATGGTCCCAATTGCTCTTTTTTCAATGCCCACCAAGTTTCCTATAGCTTTGCTTTGAATGTGGTTCCAAGAGCTAAAATCAGCACCGTACACCTCAATCAAACACCGGTAAATTGAGTAACTCCTTCTTTTTACTCTAGATATTTTATCTTTGACAGCCTAAGATTCCATTAGCTTTTTTCACAATATTTCTGACCAATAACCTTGCCACTTAATTAAATTCCTTGTGTTTTTCCTCTCAACATCTCCCTATTTACGAATTCTCTGATTGTGTGGTTGAGTGTTTAGAACCATGGTCAGTTTTTTGCATTGACCTTTGTTAAATTTCATTCTGCTATAGTTAACCTGCAAAAGTCTTTGGGATTCATTTGTTTTCCAACTATACATGCATCACAAATTTGATAAAGTTTAATTCCCCCATATGAGTCATTGTCGAGAATGTCAAACAGGACAGGGTTGAGGATAAAGCCCTGAGGTCTGCCAATTTGAGGTGCTAATAAGGCAGTCACATCTATCATGCAAACAGAAATTTGGAAATGGAGCTTGGGTGAAAAATATAGACTGAAGACTTAGATTTGAAAATTATGGACATCTGAAAGAGGTGAGAGGTAAAATAATTGAAATGGATAATGTAGGGAAAAGAGGTATTAGCGAGAGGAGAGATGACAAAGGTCAGAAATTTGGAAGGGGAAGAGCAGCTACAGAACGCAGTGAAGGGGGATCAAAGATATAGGATGGGAACCAAGAAAGTCTGGGGTCATGGTAGCCAAGGGAGATAGTGCCAAGGAGAAAGGTTGAGTATGGTGGCAGAGAAGGAGTAAGAAAAAGGTCATTGTGTGTGTGTGTGTGTGTGTGTGTGTGTGTGTCTAGGGGATGGTGGTGGAAGGATTAGAAACAAGATTAAGTCCCAATCTAGCTCTGAATGGTGATACTGATAACTTATTTTACTTAACCCATGTGGTGAGTAAACATCATTATTTATATGTTTTTGAATGCAGGAAATACTCACTCCCCCCACCCCCCCCACCCCAAAGTGAATAGATAGTGTGGAAGTAGAAGTATGGGGAATAGATTATTTTAAAAAGTGAAATTATAGTAGTAAAAAGGCAAGGGTAAGAGTAAAGCTTAAGATGTAAAGGATGGAGTTCATGATCCTTAATATGTGTATAGGATAAGGGGAAAACATTAATGGAGAGGACGCTCTTCAATATTGGAAAAAGAAAGTAATTGATAGACTATAGATTCTGGAGAGGGTATTAAGAACTCAGGAGGCACAATAGCAACTCAAGTGCCCACTGATGGAAAAATGGATAAACAAAATGTATATACCAACAATGGATTATTACTGAGCCTTAAAAAAGGACATTCTGACACATGCTCCAACATGGATGAATTTTGAGGGGAATATGGTAAGTGAAATAAATCAGTTATAAAAAGACAAATACTGTATGATTCCACTTATATGAGGTATATAGAGTAGTCAAACTCATAGAGACAGAAAGTACAATGGCAGTTTCCAGGGTTTGGGGGACAGGAGGCTGGGGAGTTATTAAAAAAAAAATTCAGGAGGAAAAGTAGGTTCCCGGACAGAAGCAGAAATGAGGTGAAGGAATAAAAATAAGTGAAAATAAAGGAAAGACTTGAGGTGGACAAAAAGGAACCTGAATTTGTCATTGGATGAGCTTTATCTCAGCAGAGGGTCTGGTGGGGTCCGCTGCGGTTAGAGGGTTGTTGCAGGCTTGAGCAAAGAGAACAAGGTTTGGAGCCATTTCTGGAAGGAATATGTGTGGGACCAACAAGAAATGAATAAAGAAGGTGCCGCATGGCAAGGTATGCTCAGGGCAGGTTACCCGTATCAGGGTGTAGTAGATGCATCTCCATGTTTGAGTCTTTCTCCAGCTATGTACAAATAGAAATGGAGAAAGCATAATAAGGGTGTTGGTGGTGATCCTGGACTCAGGGTTCTCAAGGTGGGTTGGGGAGAAGCAGCTTGAGGTGTTGACAAAGTCTGGGCAGGGCAGGATATACTACTCTCTGTCTATATGTTTGGGAGGGGTGTCTCTGGAGATAGCTCTGCTTTTGAGGACCAAATTGTGAGGGGACAAGGAGGCCAGTGGTTGTCATTTGCTGTAATATCCGAGCCTGCCCCAGGTCCCACAGCTTGAAACTGAGCCCTTAGGGCTGGCTTGTCCCTAGGAACACCTGTCTAGTAAGAAAGGCTGAAGAAAATTCTTACAGATTGATTGGTTGGGGTGAAGGAAATCTGCAATGCTAGCTTTCAGGGCAAGTCTAAAGGGTCTTCAAGACATGTTTACACAATTTTTGTATTGACAGTGAGATATTCTAGTTTGTATTCAGCCTTCATAGCAGGAAGTAGCCTAGGCAACTTATTTTTAACGAGACTTTAACCACCACAGAAACTTCTATGTAGTAATGATTGCAAACCACATGTCCCATTTCTCTCCTGTAGAACCTTCAGCTACAACCCCCCTGGTAGCTCTTATGCATAGCTTTGTTCTTTACTGTTAGGGATTACATTGAGGAGGCCAGTTTTGAGATCTCAGGACGTTTTACCAGCATTTGGGAAAAAGGAAAAAGGCTGACGTTAACACACTGAAAGGTGTTACAAATTATAATTCTCCAGACTGTATGACAAAGAGGGCTCAGTTCCAAACTTACTGCCCCCTGGAATGGCTGTGCTTGAAAAGAACAAATAAACTGGAGTTGTTTGGACATCCACATAATGCAAGGCAGTTGGAAACTATTTCTCCAGGGGGAATTTCAGAAAGGCAGGCCAGGCAGTCTAAAGGCTTCAAGATTACTCAAGGAAGTTGGGGGTTCTCTGTTTAATTCTGACTTTCTATATATAAAAATCCTCACTCAAGAATATTTTTTCCCCATTGATTTATTTATTTATTTATTTATTTATTTTTTAGAGAGAGAGAGTGGAGGGAAGGAAGGACAGGAGAATGTGAGAGAGACACATTGATCCACATGTGTCCCAACCAGAGCCAGGGATCGAGCCTGTAACCTACGTATGTGCCCCTGACCGGGAATCAAACCTGCAACCCTTCGGTCTGTGGGCTGACACTCCAACCACTGAGCCAAACTGACCAAGGCTAATTGTGGACATTCTATATGACTGAATGTCTTAGTAATTGGGAGCTTCTTTTTTTTTTTTTTTTTTTTTTTTAAATGAAATTTATTGACTTGAGAAAGAGAGAGGGAGAAGCATTGATTTATTGTTCCACTTATTTGTGCATTTACTGGTTGCTTCTTGTATGTGCCCTGACTGGGGATGAACCAGAAAACTTGGCATACTGGGAGGACGGATGCTCGAACCAACTGAGCTACCAGGCCAGGGTAGTAATTGGGAGCTTCTTAAGGCAGACATTTACTGTGTATCCCCACAGACTGGCATATATGTGTGTTTCATGGATTTATAGAAAACAAATCATCATTGGAATAGAAATTAGGTGGTGACAAGAGAGTACAATTATTCACAGTTAATAGCCTCACCTTCTGGTAAAGGAATCGACTGTGCTGGTTGGAATAGTGTTGAATAAGAGCCTGCAGAGAGTGGGAGTGAATCCCTACACTACTGCTCACAAGCCAAATAGCTCTCTGAGCTAGAGTCCTCAGCTGTAAAATGGTGACAATATACTAGTATTGTATGGATGAAATAAGATAACACAGGCAAAGTCCCAGCATATAGAAAAATTACAATAATGCAAGGAAGTGGGGAGTCTTTTAGCTATTATTACCTTTCTGCTAATTCTTTCAAAGATTCACTTCTCAGCCTTCTCTTGCAGGCCCAGTCTTTCCTAAGTATAGCAAACCTGCAGGTGTTTACTGTGCATAGAGAAGCTGTGAAGATCTGCTAACTTACAAAAGCGAGCACAGCGCCCTGGACACACTTACTGAAAGAATGAATGCTGAAAGAAATTTGCTCTCAACCTCTGGGAATTACAAAACATACCAATGTCTTACCAAGCAAGTGACCTAAAGATTCTCACATGTGCAATAAAATTGTTGGATTTTGAAAACATGAGTCACCAACATTAATGAAAGTGTCTAGAAGTTAGTAGTTCCCAACTTTTACTAGGTAAGAGCCTCCTAATTAACTAAAAAATCCCCAAAGACTCAGAATTGGTAGATATGAAAAGAGTACAGGTGACAGAATTTTAAGCTCATCTCCCAGAGAGTTCTCATGCAACACTTCAGAGTAGCCTGAAGGCCTCTGTTGAGAAAACTCAGGGGTTACTTAAAAATGTGATGGGTGCCCATCTAAACCCAAGAATCTTTTCGTTCTTTTACTCTTAGGTTTCCTTCTTTTCCCTCCAGTGGGTAAAATAATAGGATTGATATTACTGTCAGTCACAGACTGAGCTGGGAGAATCTGGGCTCAAGTAAGTTCTGGTGTCGTACCACATGGACATGCTTAAAGGATTTGCCATAAAGCTCTAGTTATTTGGGCACACTATATGCCTGCAAATCATCCATTGTTAATCTAGTAAGTAGTTTATTTCTCAGTCTGATATTTCAGGAGGATTGTATTTTCTCCTTTAGCATTAAAGGAAGGAATATTCCTTCAGCAGTGCCACTAGAAATAATTCAAAATCTAAAAAGCTTTAATGCAAACTACAAGAATATGATTTGCAGTCACACTCCACGTACAAGAGGAACGCATTTAGACCAGCACCTAAAGTATGTGAATGGGAAATAAATGGTAGGTCTTTGTGTCTGCAGGGGAGAAGTTTCTGTGTAGTTCTATGATTTTTCTCAGAAATTAAACTCCCCCAGAATCTGGCCTCTGCACTTAACCTCCAGTTGAGGTCATCAGTCTGTTCCACCACCACATGGTGCTTCGTAGCATCACGCTCCCTTCCCCACTAATCTGTTGTTGTAAATGTTGCCTTGAAAGGGTCTTAAGATCCAATTATTAATCAGAACCAATTTAACAGGCTGTTGATGCCAGGAATGAATTTTTCTCAATTTGCAAAGCTGGGATAAGCTGATCAAGAGAATAGTATAATTTCATAGGAAGTAGATTAAGCTTTAAGCCACGCCTGCCTAAAGAGCTTACTGAGGCTCACAAAGGTGAAGGAAAAGGTGTGTTTGGTTGGCTACATCATGAGCCCAAGAAGATTAATTTTGAGGAATTTATGAACAATAGCAATCTCAGTTTACATAAAGTTTCCTTAACCTGGAAGGGTCAAATTGCTATCTTTTTTAAAAATCTCATTTAAAGTGTAGTCCAGACACACTTTATGTAGAAAAATGATGCTACAGAAATGATAATTTTTGCACTCACCCCCTACCCCCCCTGTTTTTAAACTAGAGCTATGAGGAACTACAAGCTTATTTTCTTTCAAGGTACAAGACTTCAAACAGGAGGGTGATAAATGACCTAAGTTATTTGTAATATTTGGGAAATATAGACAATCTATGTTGAGTGTAAGAAGCTGTGCCCTTTTAAAAAGAATTTATGGGGGTGACATTGGTTAATAAAATTATATAGGTTTTAGGTGTACAAGTCTATAATACTTCATATAAATATTATATTGTGTGTTTACCACCTCAAATCAAGTCTCCTTCCATCACCATTTATTTTTACCTTTCCCTTCTACTACCTCCCCAACCCCCTTTCCCTCTAGTAATAACCATAATGTTGTCTGTGTCTAGTAGTTTTTCCCTCTTTGATTAATCCCTTCAACTTTTTCAGCCAGCCTCCAACACACCTCTCCTCTGCCAGCTGTTAGTCTGTTGTCTGTATCTATGAGCATGGTTTCTATTTAGTTTGTAAGTTTATTTTATTCATTAGATTCCACATATAAGTGAAATCATGTGGTACCTTTCTTTCTCTAACTGGCTTATTTCACTGAGCATAATACTCTCCAGGTTCATCCATTCTGTTGCAAAATGTAAGGCTTCCTTAAATATATATATTTTAAAGCTGAGTAGTATTCCACTGTGTAAATGTACCCCCCCCCCCTTTTTTTTTAAATTCATTCATCCAATAGTCAAAATTTGGAAGCAGCACTTGGGGATGCTTCCAAATCTTAGCTATTAGAAATAACATTGTAATGAACATATATTCCTTCAAATTAATGTTTTGGGTTTCTTTGGATATATTCCTAGAAATGGAATTTCTGGGTCATAAGGGAATTCTATTTAAAAGTTTTAAAAAAATCCTCACCCAAGGACATGTTGTTATTGATTTTTAGAGAGAGATGAAGGGAGGAGGAGGAGAGAGAAAAAAATTGATGTGAAAGAGAAACATCAATTGATTGTCTCCTATGACCAGGAATCAAACCTGCAATCTGGGTATGTGCTCTGGGAATAAAACCCGTGACTTTTTGGTGCATGAATGATATGCCAATCAACTGAGCCACACTGGCCAGGGTTACCCTATGTCTTTTGATTGAAGCATATAAGCCATTTACATTTAAAATGATTTTTGATAGGTACATATTTATTGCAATTTTACTCTTTTAATCATGTTTTTCTTCTTTTTTCTTAAAGAAGTCACTTTAACATTTCTTGTAACACTGGTTTGATGATAACAAACTCCTTTAGCTTTTTCTTTTCTGGGAAACTCTTTATTTCTACTTCAAGTTTAAATGCTAGCTTTTCTGGTCATAGGTTCTTGCTTTTCATCACTTTGAATATTTCATGCCAATTCCTTCTGACTTGAAATGTTTCTATTGAGAAATCAGCTGACAGCATTATGTCCCTTTTAATTCTCTCCTCAAAGCCACAGACCTCAGTCTCTCCTCACACAGCCCCACCCTCCCTCTGCTGGAGCCCAAGGTGAGTGGCTGTGGCTGAGATTTTGTGCACTGGCCATTTAAGAGGCCAATGTATCTCTAGCAGTCTGCTGTCCCTCTCTGGTGGACAGAATTCCTGCTGATTTTCATAGTCAGATGTTAGATGGGCACCTCTCCCCAGCTCTTGTGCTATGGGCTGGGGATCTCAGCGTGGTATTGAGACCCCACACTTCTCAGGGGGAACCCCACACACAGCTGAGATATCCCTCTGGAATCTTAGCCACCACCTGTGGGAGTGGAGCCAGCCCTTTTCATGTCTCCATCCTTTCTACTAATCTCCATGTGGCTTCTTCTGTAAATCCTTGGTTATAAGACTTCTCTGCAGCTAGTCTTCAGTTGATCATTCAGGTTGACTGTTCTATAATTTAGTTGTGATTTCACTTTGGTCCCGGGAGGAGGTGAGTGTACCTTCAACCTACTCCACTGCCATCTTGTCTCTCTCTGAGAAGCTGTGATCTTGAAGAGAGAGAGTCTCATAATCAATGAACTGACCATATCACAGAACTCTCACTCTACCCTGTGCATATTCGAGGTCACCTAGCAATGAGATGGGTGCTCATATAAATGCATGAATCTCCTTGCCTTTTCATTCCTTAGGTGTTTTTCCCTCCCCTCCTGTGGATGAATAGGTACTAAGATTGAAAGTAGCCTCAGCCATACCCTAGCCAGTTTGGCTCAGTGGATAGAGCACCAGCCAGTGAACTGAAGGGTCCTGGGTTTGATTACTGGTCACATGCCTAGGTTGTGGGTTCGATCCTTAGTGGGGGATTTGCAGGAGGCAGCTGACCAATGATTCTCTTATCATTGATGTTTCTATCTCTCTCTCCCTTCCTCTCTGAAATCAATTAAAACATTTTTTTTTTTTTTTTTTTTTTTACAACCAATGGATACAAAACTCTGGGGAGGGAGGGAAAGTATGGGAGGGGGTGGGCAATGGTATATGTACAAAGATAATAATTTAATAAAAAAATAAAAAATAAAACAAAAAAACATTTAAAAAAAAAGTAGCCTCAGCCATCGATTGGGAATATCCCATCACAAGATTAGACTTTCACCCCCACCATCAGGGGAGACTGTGTGGTGCGGGCAGAATCAGCTGCATAATATGCAGGCCCAGTACTAGCTGAAAATTATCCAAAAAGCAGGAAAAAGTGCCGTTAAAGCTACTAAAATACAAAGCTTTCCTCTTTTTCCTGGTGATCTCTCTCTTGCTTTGCATTGGCATTTGTTTTTATTCTTTTTTTGTTATTGTGGTAAAATACACATAACATAAAATTGCCATCTTAACCATTTTACATTACACATTACAAGTGCATCTTGCACATTTTTAAGTGTGCAGTTCAGCTATATTAAATATATTCATATTTAAAGATACCAGTCAGTGTGTCTTTTATTGGATATTTAATGCCATTTAAGTAAAGTAAATTAAAAATGTAAATTATTAGCACAAATTTTACCGTTCATTTGTGCCATGCTAGTTTTAAAATGCAAAGGTCAGAGCATTTAACTCATTTGTGCAATCATCGAAATCATGATTCATATTTTGTCCCTAGAGGATGCCTCAAGCTGGCTAGAAAAGGCAAACACGGGCAGCCTCAGAAAGGTTAAAAGAAGGACAAGGAAGTTCCGCAGGCACAGACTGGGCTCCAGGGAGTTGGTTGGAGCATTCCATCTGGCACAGGTATAATCAGGACCGTCACAGGTGCTAAGGAGACCCACCTTGTGTGCCTACGCAGGCCTGCTGGCTGCTGGGATCTCCTCACCTCCAGGCCCTGGACTGACATGTTGTTCCCTGGCCTGGGATAGGCCCTGGGGAATCTCCCTTCCCCTGGGGTTTCCCCAAATGCAAGGAGGACAGATGACACTCCCCACTGAGTACTGCAACATCTGTATCTGGATCCAGAATGAGTGGTCAGTTCGTCCCTCATTGAAGCTTCCTGACATCCACCAGGCTCCCTGCCAGTCCTGGGTGGGATAGCAACTGCTATGCTGCATCCCAAGAGGCAGCAGGATAGGTGCAGCTAACGGTGACCTTTCCCACCTACACCCAGGCCTCTGAGGGCAGTAGTCACTGGATGGGCACAGGGAGGGGAGGCCAGGCAGGGCTCAGGGGACGTGGGATGGGGTTGGGAGAGGGAGGATGGAAGTGGAGGCAGCAGGAAGCAGGACATCCTGTGCTGTCTCCAAGCTTCCCCAGCACACTGCACGCTGCACTGCTCCACCGGTCTTCCTGCGTAAGACACAGTGTTGAGTCTGGGGCTGCAGAACATTAAGCTCCAACCATAAGGGCTCTGCTGAGCTCAGATCCCCTATGGGAATACATGGGCCTTGGTGCTGGAGCCAAGAACAAGTAGGGGAGGGGAGAGGAGAGCCCGTGCGCTTCCGGGAAGCAAGGCCAGCCCTGCCTTGGCTCCTCAATAGGGTTTTTGACGTTTTGATGCGAGAGGCAATTGTTCTCCTTTCAGGATTGCCCTCCTCTCTCTCCTGTCCACTCAGGGTTTTCAGCAATGTGGAGCTTCCTCTGATGTTCTCCCCTTTCTCGTTTCCCTCTGTCTGAGTGCGAGGAGATGGGAGCTCTGTCTTTTCGTTGTGCTTCACGGTAAATTAAGGTGGTGTCCCCTGCCTAGCTGGATGCATGTGGCTGCAGCTGTGAATGCTTGTGGGTCTCTTTGTGCTCCTGGGTGGGGGTGCCTGCTTTTCAGGATCGTGTGAGGCCCAAAAGGAAGAAAGGACAGGGAGGGAGGAAAGCTGGAGAAAAGTCACAGAAGCTTAGGGACCGTCGGAAAAAAAGCATGGGAAAATGGGTAAGGGAAAGAAGGTGGAAGGCAGGGGGGTAAACAAGGGAGAAGGGAAGGAAGGGAGGAAGCCAGTTTTTTGCTTGCTCTATCCACATGATTTGAAAGAATAGAGGCTTCACCTGATAAAACTGTTGTCCCAAGCAGATAGTGTCTGTGCAAGCTGGTGCCTGAACAATGACTGAGGATCCCAGGTAACAATAAGAAGTGTCAGTGCCAAGTTTCTTGCTCTGTTTCGGTCCAATCTTTGGAAACGTGACAGCCTTTTAGTCTTCTCAGAGCACACCCCAATGAACCCGAGCCCAACAGAGGCGTGGGTGCTCTGAAGAGAACTGGAGGGGTGGGGTGTGTGTGTGTGTGGGGGGGTAGGCGGGGAAGTTAAATGGGCCGGAAGAGCAATGGAAAATCCCTTCTGGAGCTCCCAGGAGGACCCAGAGTTGCACTGAGGAGAGTTAGGACTTTTCATTCACAAAAATGAACTCTGTTGTTTCAGGGGTAAAAGCAGAGGGTATATGAATCAAGTGTATGTGCCATCTGCTGGACTCGCACACAGCTGCGCGCCCGGGCCTGGCTCAGCACCCCAGACACCAGCCTCACAAGAAGCTCCAGCTTCCCTGCACTCTGTCCTCTCAGACATTATCTTTCAGAAGAGAATTTCAGTTTGGATTATGACGCAGACTCCACTGTGATTTTCCTCACCGTGGCAGCAAGCACCCCTTAAAGACCCGGAGTGTCCTGACACACGTCCTGAAACCTCTTTCATGACTGGAGAGAAATGAGAACAATACTTACATCTAATTCAAGAGAGGAAACTGAACTGTGCTTGCAAAGATGGCCCTGCTCTTTCTAGAGCCAGATTTCTCAAAGTGGTGATGGGTGGGACTCCCCCATCAAAATAACATGGAACGATGGGTTAAAAGTCAGATTTCTGCACCCCCCCTGCAGAACTACTAAATCTCTGTGGGTGAGGGGTCAGTACCTACATTTTAAAGAAGCTGAGAGTCCGTGCCTCTGTGCACACTGACAGTTGTGAATCCACACCCAGGGCGGTGGTTTTTAAGCTTGACTGAGCCTTGAAAGCACCGGTAGGGGTTGTAGAAGGCTGGGCCCCACTTTGAGAGCTTCTGATTCAGTGGGTCTGTGGCAGGGCCTAAGGATCTGCATTTCTAATAGGTTCCTGGGCGATGATCATGCTGCTGGTCTGGGGACCACACTTTGAGAACCACTGGGTTAAAGCAATGACAACAATCCAGCCTTGTGTCCATCAGATGTAAGCTGTTTACTGAGGGTCAGAGTGTGGGAGACGATGTTGGAGGGCTTATTTCCTCCCTCGCCAGGAGGCAAATGTCTGAAAGAGCAGTGCAGGCCACTGGGCCCCAGAGCCAGGCCCCTAGGCAGGGCCCTAAGAGAGCAAATGGTGTGTGCGTGTTTGCCAAGTAACCAGGTTTCTGCTGGCTGGAGCTTTGGACTCCCAGGAGCTCAGTTTGGTTTCAGATAAAAATGGGGTTATAGGTCTATTCTATAACCTAGACAAGGATTGGCTAAATCTAGAACTTCCAGTAGATCCCTGAACTAAGCAGGGATAACTGAAAGCACAAAAGAAGGCAGAGTTCTCATTACCATGAATAACCATGGATAACCCAGCAGAAATCTACCTAATAAAAGAGTAACATGCTAATTAACCTTACCTTTGCAATGCCCATCAGCCAATCAGGAGTGATTATGCAAATTAACCAATCAAAGAGAGATATCCACTGGCCAATCAGGAGTATGCAAATGAACCCAACAAAGATGGTGGGTTAATTTGCATACAAAGGTGCTGACCAGCTGGGGGCAGGTGTTCCACACCACCCCAGCTGCTCCGGGCCTCTAGGCAGCATGGGAAGGTGGAAAGGCAGCTCTGGGCCTGAGCAGAAAGGCCAGAGTGAAGGCAGTGCTGGCAGCCAAGGGAATCTTCGTGCATCGGGCCTCTAGTAATCTATGATAAGCCAGGCATTTTTTTGGGATGTGGCACTATATTCACATACTTCAGGCCACCAATCCTCTGGGGGATATTTCAGGGGTCTCAGGACACAGATACTTCCTTTCTTCTATCTAGAAAGTATTTCAGGCTGAGGCCTCCATAGACCTGTGGCGAGCTTGGCTGTGTGGTTTGAAGGCTGCCCACAACAGGTATCTTTGGTTCCTCCCCCATCCTCAGATGCCTGCAGTTTCCAATATGGCCACTAGAGGTCTCAAGAGGACAATGATTATCCTAGGAAAGGGACGGGAAGGACTTGGAAGAAGCTGAAAAAGCACCCCCCCTCTCTTTTAAAATTATTATTATTATTATTATTATTATTATTATTATTATTTGTGATTTCAGAGAGGAAGGGTGACGGAGAAATAGAAACATCAATGATGAGAGAGAATCATTGATGGGCTGCCTCCTGCATGACCCCTACTGGGGATCTAGCCAGCAACCTGGGCAAGAGCCCTGACCAGGAATCCAACCAAGACCTCCTGGTTCATAGGTCGCTGCTCAACCACTGAGACACACCAACCCCGGGCGAGAAGTCCTCTTTCTGTTTGATTTGTTGTTAGGGTCATCCCTATTTGCACAGCCTGACTATAACTTTTTTCATAATCCTATAATGGGGAATGAATGCTGCTGGGAGGAAATGGTGTGAAAAACAGACCGAGGTTGGAAGCAAACTGAGCATTGTGTACTTTTTGAAATCAGCTGTTCTCAAATACATATCACACACGAAGAGCCTGGGGTCCAGAGAGGCACAGTAACTTTCCCAAGATCACCAAGATACTTTGTGACAGAGCCAGGAATGGGACCCGGGTCCTTTCTTGAATGTAGGCTCCTTAACTTAAACAAACAAACAAACAAACAAACAAACCTCTCCTGGTTGTGTATGTGGGTTTTCAACCAGAGATAAAGGAGCTGGGTTAACACACTGATAAGATGCTGTGATGGGAAGAGGAGGACTGAGTTTTAATCCACTTTCTGCCCCATTTTGGACAGGTTAATTTCCCTCTCGTGACCGCAGTGATTCTGCATGAACCAAGGGGTTTGGAGTGAAGGATCCATCTCTCCAGCTCCGGAATTCTGTGCTTGTTCAGGGTTGGGGGCTCCACACCACAGGGGGCTGAGCAGTGCTCCATTACATCTTGTGAGAGCCCCTTCAATTTTAAATTCTTATAATTTCTGACAATTTCGTCGCAACAAATTCCCATTCAACACACACCTGAAACCTTGAGATTGAAAATAAGAAGCAGTTACCACCCTGAAATCACAGTCAGGTGGGGGAGGCATAGTAAAGCAGGATCTTATTTTAAAGGTTACAGGTTTACTCTTTTTCAGGCTCAGATTTCTCCTCCTCAAGTTATTTATCTATAAATCTAGTTTTCACAGATTGATTCACTCAAAGTAGAAATAGAGTTCATATAGATTTAAGGAATACCAAAAAAGAATGTGGCTGTGTGTGTGTGTGTATGTGTGTGTACAATGAAGGGCCACTAGGACCCATATCTGATTTAATAATACTTCATAATCTTAGGTTTGTTCAATATATGTGTGTTTACCATATGTATACTTACAGAGAAAAATAATAAATGTAAGCCCTGTTTCTTGGCACCATGGTTTTCACATGACATCCACTCCTACTGAGACTCACAGAGCAGTGACCTGTGGAGGCTGGTGGCCCAGGAGAGCACCGCATGGCTGAGGCTCCCTATGGGTGACTGTGGCCTAGACAGAGAGGCCTCCTCAGGCTTCTGCACGGTGGAGTAGTATGTTGCAGCGAGAACATAGGCACGTGACCAGAATCCTAAAAGCTGGCAATCTGAGGGCTCATTGTCAGAGAACAATACCCAAATGCATCCCCAGGGTCCCCCAGCTCCTTCCTGGGGAGGTGCCAGGCTGACAGCTGCAGGTGCTCTGGCTCCTGCCCATGTGCGGGGCAGTGTAGGGAGAGAAGCACAAATATAAACTCAGGGACAAAGATATCAGATCTAGGGCTTAAAAGCGGCGGTTCATGCGGCCCAAGCACCAAGCGGCGGAAGCAGGAATCCAAGCACACGGAGCGGACATGCGGGAACGTAGGCAGAAGCACACAGAACACAGGTGGGCCCACGGGAGCCATGCTCACACTTACATGGTGTGGTCTCACACTACCTTAGTTTGCTTTAAGCATTTCCATCATCTGAGAGTTTGGGAGGGAAAAACAGAACAGTTAAAGGTAAAACACATTAGGAGCTCGCACTTTACTCTTAAAAGTTAAAAATAATGTCATTCCTGGCCATGCCGTTTACAGCGAGATAATTCACAGTGATGAAGAAAAAGCACAGTTTCGACAGTCAGACTATGGTGTCACATCTTTGCTCTGCCACTTGCTAGTTGTGGGACTCCAGGCAAGTATCTTTCTGTGCTTCAGTTTCCTCATCTGTTAAATGTGTCTGATAGTATTGCTCCACTCACAAGTTGCAATGAGGATGGAATGAATTAATACCACATGAACTACTTGGAATAGTCCTATTCAATACCAAACATTATCTTATCTCGTTGTTATTGCTACTTTATCCTTGGCTTCCTCAGGCAATACCATCCACAATAAAAACATTTTCTATAGAAAGCCAAGGCTCAGAGAGAATTGTAGATGCTCAATAAGAAAAATAACAGAAGAAATCAAAAGGTTCAGGAGAAAAGTACAAAGTTAAAACTGCATGGGGCGAGCAATAATTCCATGTGTTGTTTGAGCCAAACCGGTTTCGGCTGTTGTTATAATTCTTGAGGGGATCATTTCAAATACCAAAGCAATTCAAAGTAGCTTTAAAATAAATCTTCACCTGAGGGTATGTTTATTGATTTGAGAGAGAGAGAGAGAGAGAGAGAGAGAGAGAGAGACTAATGAAGGAGAGAAACATTGACTTGTTGCTGCCTGTATGTGCCCTGACCAGGGATCAAACCTGCAACCTTGGCATATTAGGATGACATTTCAACCAGTTGAGCTGGGCTGAAGTAGCTTTTTAAGAAAAAATGAATACAGATTGCTCTCCATATCCTCAGTTTTGCATCTATAGATTCAACCAATTGTGGATCAAAAATATTTTTTTGGAGAAAAAAAATTAATTCCATAAAGTTCAAATAAAATAAAATAAAATAAAATAAAATAAAATAAAATCAATAGCTTAAATACAGATCAATGAGACCCCAAGGCCTGGTTCACGTTAGATAGGTCAAGGCTGTGTACACATCATCAACCCTTCGGATTGATAGCATCTTCATTTGCTAACTGGCTTCCATCCAGTGCCTCAGACAGATAACTGCTAACAGGTTCCTGTGCAAGGTTGGGGTGGGTCTTGATTACCAAGTGGTTGACGAAGTCATGCAGGAGGATGGACTTCTCTCCCCCATTCTTTCTTTGAGCCATTCTGTCAGCTTTGACCTCATGTGGTAGGATATTGCAGAGCCTGGAGATCTAAGCCTAAAAGAACCTGCAAGTAAAGATGACCAGGGCTGAGCCTGCCTTTCCTAATCGCTCCATGTCCCTGGCTGGCCAGCGCCCAGACAATTTTCCTTCCCTTTCCCTTTCCCTTTCCCTTTCCCTTTCCCTTCCTTTCCTTTCCCTTCCTTTCCTTTCCTTTCCTTTCCTTTCCTTTCCTTTCCTTTCCTTTCCTTTCCTTTCCTTTCCTTCCCCTTCCCCTTCCCCTTCCCCTTCCCCTTCCCCTTCCCCTTCCCCTTCCCCTTCCCTTTCCTTTCCTTTCCTTTCCTTTCCTTTCCACCAGCTGCCTCCTGCACATCAATGTACAAGGGACCAGAATAGAACTTGGGACCTTTCAGTCTGCAGACCGACGCTCTATCCACTGAGCCAAACCGGTTTCGGCCAATTCTTCACTTTCTCTCAGAGTGAATCTGCCCCTCACCTTGTAGTAGTGCATTTACACATGTAGATGGGCCAGTGGAGACAGGCCTTGTTGAAACACATGTGGCTTTCCAGAAAACTCAGGTTAATGGGCTGTCCTCTCTTCTGACCAGGGACACCCAGTTCCTTCCCTCAGATCTGATTTTATGGCCTCTTACTTCTCTCCCTTGGTTGTTACCTGACTGTGGCATTTCTTATTCATTGCTGGCCCCAGAAAGTTCCAGGATAGAAGCTCAAGACCTCTCCTCTGTCACTCTGTCTCCTTATGCCCTTTCTCAGTTTCTCAAGGGCATGGGGGATAGTGTTGGCCCTCTTTGAGATGTGAACGTTTGGATGAAGCAATTTGCTTATTCAAGTTGGAAAGTCAGGTACTAAAAGCATCATTTCACATGAAAAATATAAGCAATATTGAAATATAGAAGGAAGGATGACAAGGAACATCAGCATTGGTTTAGTAGCCTAGCCTAACTGACCTTTGCCAGAAAATGTGCGTCGGCTGCCTCCCAAGGTAGGCACTCATCCCTGCAGTGGCCCTTAACTTCCTGCTCTTTGCATCCTCCCACTAGGCAGGGCATGTGTTTGTACATCTGTGGTGCCCAAGCCCCGGTTGCTGTGCTCTGAGAAGGCCTCTGCTTTAGAGCAGAGCTTAGATCTGGGTATTATTCTCAGGTGTAAATGTACCCTACAGTTGAATTCTTTTGCTGCCAGCTGGGCTGCAGAGTCCTAAAGGCTGGGCGTGGGTTTTTCTTTCTTGGGCAGCCTCTTACTATGTCACATACAGCAGGAGGGGGTCAGGGCTGCCAGTGGTTGCAGATTCATTTGTCTGGCAGGAAAGCTGGCTTTTTAAAGACACAGGCTTGTATCTTAGATCCCAATCACAGGAGCTATTTCAAGGACATAGATCATGGTGCTTGGGCTCTGGAACACAGAGACACCTTGATCTGTTCAACATTTTTTTTTTTTTTAAAGGGATGCTATTTATGGCATCAGAATGTTGCTCCAGCAAGAGTGCAAATGGGAGAGGATAGCTGGAGAAGCAAAGGGATTTCCAACCAGAAAAAGTACTGTAATGAAGTGATGTTTGCAGAAGAGAAGACATTTAAACAGAATTATTAAGCAATTAGCCAAATTAGAACTAGGATGGGAAACACAAGGTGATTTCAAAGGGCATCATTTTAAATAAGTAATTCTCTTGCTTTGGAGGGCTTTCATTCTACAATTGTGAAGAAGGTGATTAGTTTCACAGAAGTGATGAAGGCAGTCACACTTTTCTTGCTGATGGGACAAGCAATGCCATGTCTCCTGGAGGGTCAATGAGTCCTTCAGGCCAGAGGACCACATTTGGAGGGCTGAGCCCTTGACGCAGTGAAGGCAGCCATGGCATTCTCACCCTGTACAGTGTGAGTTTTATTAAAGAGTTCAATGGCAGTAGCTTCTAAGTTCTGTTCTGGGTCCCAGGGCCCAATTCTCTCACAAGCTGCACAGATATCCCTAGGTTTAAGTTGTCAGTGGGTAGCCCATGTAGGAAAAAGGGCAATCCACAGCAACCATTTGAGTATTTTGGTGTTCTGTGCTCTGTTTTAGTGACATAGTCAGGTTTTAAGGCAAACCTCTCCTGGATTCCTCTGACCACAGGTATCACATTTTAATCAAGCCTGAGGCAATGCTTTATGTGCAACTTTCCATAGATTGGGAGAGGACTCAGATAAAAGGAATAGCTTATCCCACTTGCTGGTTCTATACACATGTGTGTGTAGAATGTTTTTCTCTTTGTTATAGATGCAGACAGGTCTTGTACCATTGCTGTGCATGCTGGCCGCTTTGTTCAGAGGGTTCACTAAGTATGAGTCACTTTTAGTGGTAGATCAACTAACAGGCTGAGAGTTTACTCATTAAACCATTTCATCAATACTGAAAGCATAAAAACAGACCTAGCCTTTATGTTTCCGTTGAACAGCTGTCTTATTTACTCAAAACTTTATAAAAGCACCCAAATGTCCCATGGAGGAAGTATTTCTTTTACTGAGTGATCTTCACTAAGCCATGGGAGTTTGGGTTCTATGGCTTAATTTCCCACTTCCTTGTGGTAGTAGGATAATAGGTAGAATGCTAAGTGTTGACTGATTTTTCCTTCAAAATGCATCACCTCCTGGGCCTTCAGAGTTCCATGGCAAAGATTAAGCAATGAAAGAACATAAGTGAAAGTTATTATTAGTTGAGAGGCTTTTCAAAGAAGAAATATAGGTTGGTACTGTAATTTATTGTTAGAGTCAAATAAATCTAGACTGAAGGTGATCTTGGCAATTAATTACCCAGCCCACTGCTTCATTTTATGGATCAGGACACAAGGATCTGAGAAGACAAGAGACACAGCCTGATGGAAGCAGTCAGGGTTAGTGGTAGGTCTCCTGACTCCTGATCCAGTACTACCCCACCACACTGTTTCCATTTTAAATACAGGAATGAGGAGTTCTAAGCAATGACTCCCAATAGGAATATGAGTAACGTGCTCAGCCTGTCACCTGAGTGAGAAAGGTTTAATATCCTTATAAGCAAGCAGAGGGCAATGTTAGCAATCGGCTTGAACTTCTTCAATAAGATAAAGATCAAAGGATGTGTGTTGTCTACCTTTAGGCCACTGATTCCAAAATTTGAATAAATTACAGAACTCTTTATAAATAAAATGGTCATCTCAGACCTATGATAAATTTTATTAACCAGCATTTGAGAAACATTTACTTCAAAAAGCTAAAATCTCATCAATTGAACATGATTTTCAATTGAGAAATCTCACTGAAAACAAAAACAAGTTTTATCTTTAGAATTGGCAAAATGAAAGCACAAATCTTAAATGTTCTTATTAAACCCAAGACCCCCATTACCCCACAAGAATATGCCCTTAAAATCCAATTTGAAAAACACTGTCCTAGCTCAGATGGAGTCTCTGCCCTCGTCTCTGGGCCCATCAAAGAACTTCTTCAGTTTATATATCCCCTCCTGCCTTTGCTCTTTCAGTAGCTATGTCTTTTGTGTTGAATGGATGGTTGTTGTTTTTTTTTTAGTTCATTCACATTTTTATAGTGAAGACTGTGTGTCCTATATTCCCATTACCTTATCACTCTAGTTGTTTCTGAATCCTGAGTCACTGTGATTTCCCCAATATTTGCTTCAGATGAGAAATTTCAGCACAATCCTGCCCTAGTGGTATGATACTTTTAATAAAAACACTAGTTTTCTAGAACAGAAGAAATAGAGGTTTCCAATCTGTCATCTTGGTAGCCTCAGCTGCTGTCTAGACTTCAGGAATGAAGTTCCATCAGTTCAAATGCACTTTGTACACCTCAGCTGGCCTTGTACGGTAGTTAAGTTCCCTGTTTTACAATCTTACGAATTTAACATTGCCATCCTGTCCTTCTGGGTGGCAGGTAGCTAAAACCACATTTAGATTCTCCTCTGAGGGGGAGTCCTCTCTCCCTGACAGGCTCACAGACCGTGAAAAATTGGCCAGGGCGCTCCCTTGGGAATGTCTCTTTCCTGCCTACCTGCTCTCTACTACTCTTGGGTCAGAGTTCTCTTTTTTGTGAAGAATTCTTTCCCCAGTGGAAATATAAGTGGGCTAGAATTTCTTCTTGGCTCTTACAGTGTTATCTTTGTTTTGGATTTTATGGAAAGTGTTTTTTTTTTTTTTTTTTGTTTTGTTTTTAAGATTGCAATGGGTCCTACTTCTACATTATTTTGGTTAAAAAAAAAAAGAAGAAGAAAGGATGCTTCTCTATACTTGCACGTTGCAATATGGTAGGTACTTGCTACACATGACTTTAAATTTAAATCAATTAAAATGAAATACAATAAAATTTTTAGTTCTCTAGTCTCATTAGCCACATTGTGCTCAAAAGCCACGTGTGTCTGGGACACTGTATTGGGCAGAGCAGATGTAGAATATTTCTGTCATCATTCTGTGGGCAGTGTTGCTCTAGGACATTTATTCTGCTTTAATAAAATTCTAAAGCATGCTGTGCATTATGCTTTAGAAGTTAGATTTGGATAAAAGATACAATGAAACATAAATATGCAAGTCATCTTCAGTTAAAAGCCATCTGGAAAGTGCTGAGAACAATTATTTGATAAATAATACTGTTGGAAGTTGGGTGTCTTTATGTTAAAGCCAGAAACACATCAACACCTCATCAAATAATTTAGATTATAAGAAGATCAGCCTTTATTTAACGGCAAGATAGAATGGGCTTTCATTAAAGCGGCGATTCTTCTCAATGGAGCTGTGTATGTGGGGTTGGGAGTGGTTGAAATGCCTGGGGAACCATATCAGAAACACCTGGGAACTTGCATCCATTTCCTCCCCTACCCAGGGAGGATTAGAATGCACTGGGGGAGGGGAAGTGCTGCAGGTGGAACTCCTGTGATTTGAAAAAGCTCCTCATGAGATTCTCGTGTGTCTTCTCCACCTCCATCCCTCTCACATGTGTCAAACACAAGGTCCACGGGCCAAATCCGTCCCGCCAGGCCTTGCAATGTGGCCCGCACCGCGCTGTCATCACTGCACTCCACTGCGTTTCCATCACAATGACAGTTTATGACTGTTCAGTAAACCATTCGGCCCGCGATTTAGGCTGGATTTTAGATTTTGGCCCCTTCTCTGATTGAGTTCGACACCCCTACGTGGAAACCATTGCTCAAAAACAAACAAACAAACAAACAAACAAACACGGCTGAACTAATTGGGAGACATGCCTAGTTTCAGAATGTCAAGGACCATTTATGTAAGTTAAGTGCTTAATAGTTTATATAGGTTGTATTAGTCAGGGGTCTCTAGAAAGGCAGAGTCAATAGGATATATAGATATAAAATGTACTAACTACTACATACATATGATTTATTATAAGAATTGGCCCATGTAATTATGGAGGCTGAGAAGTCTCATGATCTGCTACCTGTAAGCTAGAGAACCAGGAAAGTCAGTAGTGTAATTCAGTCCAAGGCCAAAAGCCTGAGAACCAGGGGAGCTGATGCCATTAAGTTCCAGTCTAAGTCCAAATACCCTAGAATCTGGGGACTGATGGTGTAAGTCCCAGTCTGGGTCCTAAGGCCTGAGAGCCAGGAACTCTGATGGCCAAAGGAAGGAGGAAATGGATGTCTCAACTCAAGCAAGATAGCTAATTGATCCTTTCTCCAACTTTGTATTCTATTCAAACCCTCACAGATTGGATGACATCCACCTGCATTAGTAAGGGTGATTTATTTTTACCGATTCAAATGCTAATCTCTTCCATAAATGCCCTCAAGACACACTCAGAAATGATGTTTTACCAGCTATCTGGGCATCTCTGAGCCCAGTCAAGTTGATTCATAAAGTTAACCATCTCAAAGGTTAAGTTCTGCTTACTGGGGCTGGTCTCATTCCACACAAAGTCTAAGTAGAATGAGCACGCCTTCTGGTTAACAAGGTTATATTGCTTCTCATAAACAGCATGACTAAGTATTGAAGGCAAGTTAGCAGAGCATAAAACATTGATTCATTCAAGAATCACTTATGGAGCATCTAATGTCTATCTGTCAAATACCTGATATATATATTGTAGAATATGGTGAAATAAGTAAGTGATGGCATTGGAGTGTGGCAGCTGAATTTCTGCATGGTCCCTGCAGTCAACCTGGGTTTAAATCTTGTATGCTCTCGCTGTTCTCAAATTACTTAACTTCTCGAAGCTTCAGTTTCTTATATTAATTTTTTAAAACTATAACATAATAATTATTATTAGTTGGTAATCCTTACCTGAGGATATTTTTCCATTAATTTTTTAGAGAGAATGGGAGAGGGGAGAGAAATATAGATGTATTCTCATATCATTTGGTTGCCTCTCATACGTGCCCCAAGGAAGGTGGGGAATTGAGCCTGAAAGGTATGTGCTCTTGACTGGGATCAAACCTGGGACTCTTCATTCTCCAGGCCAACGCTCTATCTACTAAGCCAAACCAGCTAGGGCTAACCACAGCATTATTAAAGATTATATAGTTTAGTGAGGAAGAAAACTCACTTCATCTCTAAGCCTCCTCACTGTAGAGATGGCTGGTTCAACTGATAATGACATGATGGTAAAGAAGTCAAAAGCATAGGTTTAACCCCTCTATGGTTCAATCAACTGTTGGGTCGACCAGATGCCCCTGCATTAGCCCTGCTGTCTCACAACTGTGGGCTACTAAGAAATCCGGATGATGGTATCTGTACAATCAAATGTGAGAGTTGAGAATGATCCAAGATGGAATCAGTCCAATTTCCTTTCTTCAGAGATGGGCAGACTTTAGAGTCAAAACAGTTTGCCAAACTTTAAACAACAACACATTGGTGGCAGAGGTGAGGTCAGAACCTGGGGTTCCGGATTCCAGGCCCAGTGTTTGTTGCATACACATTGATAGTTTCTTAATGGAATAAAAATCTTCATCAGCATGAAATATTAGGAAAGATGTTTATGCCAAAACCGGTTTGGCTCAGTGGATAGAGCGTCGGCCTGCGGACAGAAAGGTCCCAGGTTTGATTCTGGTCAAGGGCATGTACCTTGGTTGTGGGCACATCCCCAGTAGGGGGTGTGCAAGAGGCAGCTGATCAATAATTCTCTCTCATTGATGTTTCTAACTCTCTATCCCTCTCTCTTCCTCTTTGTAAAAAAATCAATAAAAAAATATATTTTTGTTTTACAAAAAAGGAAAGATGTTTATTTTACTCTCATTGGGATTACTTCCAAATATATTTGCATGAGTTCCAGAACCCAGGCACCACACTGGGTGCGATTTCCATTTGTTCTCAGAGGTAAATTGACATTCTATGAGACATTAGCTCCTAGAAGAGACTCTATGTGGACTCACAATCTGTAACAGTCACGTGTTCTTGGGATCTAGTTTATGGTAC
Organism: Pipistrellus kuhlii; assembly: GCF_014108245.1. Taxonomy (NCBI): domain Eukaryota; kingdom Metazoa; phylum Chordata; class Mammalia; order Chiroptera; family Vespertilionidae; genus Pipistrellus; species Pipistrellus kuhlii. Next base: position 49,975,376 of record NW_023425405.1, on the reverse strand, counting down.
ATCTCAAAAATTAACCTGACTCATCTCTGCTCAGCAGGGGCAGGTCACACATTATCTGGCATCTGGGCTTGCATCTTGCTCATTCTTGCCCAGAACACTGATGTCTAATTGGTATAAACAGGTGATTTCTGGAAACAAATGATGCTACAAAATATTTAAGGTCAAGAGGCAAAAGCACTGGTGATAGCCAAGGGCATTCAGGACACACACACACACACACACACACACACACACTCACTCACTCACACTCAGATGGAGTTTCAGAAGGAGCTTGAGACTGGACCCTGATGAAATCCAGAGATAAGAAAGTCCTCCTGAGGATTTAGTTATTCAAGTCTGACCTTTGCATCAAGCAGAAATACTGAACAGAAAGATCCTAAGACAAGGTGATGATCCATGACAGGGAAAGAGCTTTCTGAGACAGATGAAAGATACTCTAAATGAGAAATAACAGAGTAAAAGAAATTTTTTAGGACTCAATTTGCTAGGTTAAATATGTCTTACAGGAATATTACTCCGTGACACATTGTACAGAGTGAACACTGGTTATGAAGACAATCCTCTTTTCAGATGTATGAAGTCAAGCCCTATGATGAGTCACTGAATGTGTAGCTGGGAGAAAACTTTGGTCCTTTATAGTTACCCATTTTCTTTGTCTTCTATGAGGGAATGTAATGCCATGTGTATTGATATTGCCAATACAATGATGGCCAACACAATCAACTTTAGATTTTCCACCAGAAAGGACCAATGACAACGGTCTGCATGAAAAGCACAAGATATTCAAGTCTATCTTCTGTGCCAAGCTCTTTTACTGGAGCGGAAAATAACAAAGAACAATGCTGATTTCTGTAAGTTTCATTCCATTTCCAAGTTTTCTCACTGTTCCAACTTGACCTTCATCCGTACCCATGGAAATGCCAAAGACAGAACAACAGAAGAGGAAGGGGGCTGAAAATTTTTATACAGTACACATGTAATTAGTTCCCAAATAATTGAAGGGCTAATCAGGGAGAGGGATGAGAGTGTCTACTGTATTGACATGCATTTCCTATGCCTCTTAGTCCACTTCCATGTCATCCTTTAAGGCAGGTACTCCTAATCCTCCTTTTACAGAGCAGAGCAGTGAGTACAAGCGAGTCTCTTCCCCAAAGTCACCTCATTGGACAGCATTAGTGCGGATTCATCTGGAACTCAAATTCAGGTCTAGCTGCTCTGAGCACTACACTCTCCCTAGCATCCCACTAACTACTAGCTACAATATTATTTATCGAGTCCCTTCCATCTGCCAGATGCTTTACACAATATGAGAGAGACTACTAATTAATCACCAACCATCCACCCTCCCCCTTTGCTTTAATCCTCTATATACACAATATAGGAAGGAAAAACCAAGCATGCATTATTTCACTTAATAGGCCTTATCACACCCAGTTTTTGGTAGAAAAATGGAGTCTAACTTGTCTAAAGACACACGGGTACAAAGTGGTAGAGCTAAGATGTAATCCTGGGTCAATCTGACCCCAAGTCCATCATATTTGCATGTTGCTGCTCTTCTCACAGAGCAGCTAATGTGTGACAGCAAATTCTATACCCATCGGCTGCATGGACATCTCTAAATACGCGCCAGCTCATTAGGTTAACTGATTCTATGCTTGATTCAGGCTGACTCATGAATGGGGAAGTGAAGCGATCATTTGTATCCTTCTAGTTCCTTCTAAAACCCTTGCATGTTAACCCATTTCCCACTTCTCTCTCCCTCTCCCCCAGTCACACATACCAGCTTGAATGGATAATCAAGGTTAAGTGCTGTTCTGTCTTGAGTTATTGGACCCACTCTTTCCACTGGCCACTCTGTGTGTCTACACAACCTGAACCACATGAGCATGAGTAATTCAAAGAAGGCAAGTCACAAGCTGGAGCCCTGTGTGTTTCAAGCCTTTAAATCTTGTTTGAATAGTTTATTAGCCATATTTCTTTTTCTTTCTCTCCCAGCTTAGTGGCCACATCAGCAAATGTGGAGGATGATTTACAGCTTGTACTTTGTACACTCCCTGAAGTGAAGCGAAAAATTGAAAGGCTTATGCAAGCTCATTCCTTCACAGACACATGTGAGATCAAATTAATTTTGAAGCACTTATGGGCTATTTAATGTTTCCGAATTTTGCTTTACAAATCTATAGTGATCTTTATGGCGTAATATATATATATTTCAAGCTAAAGCAGGCTTGAAAAGACAATTTTTCATCTAAAACATTCTGGGATGAAATATGTCACAGGATGAGAAATTAATCTCAGAAACCCAAAACTGCTCAATAAATATAATGACCTGGGCATAATCAATAAACAGGGCTCAGAGTCAAAGAATGTTGTAGCTGGAATGGCTGAGAGATCATCCAGTCCAGTCATCTCATTTCAGAGACGGAAAAACTGAGAATTAGAGCAGTTAAGTGGTTGTCATGGGCCAAACAGCTGGTTAGAGTAGGACGAGGCCTAGAACTTCCAAACTTTTAATTAAGATGAAGGATGCTTACACAATTAAAATGTTTTGCAATAGAAACTTCTTGAATGAACTCATCTTCTTTCTCTGAATTTACTTATTAGTCTGGGGAACTGTTGATAACAGTCTCCACATCCTGGAGAACTCTCCCATGTCCTATAGCCTCATTATTTTTATTATTTATTTATTTATGCCTCATTATTTTTGTGCATTGCATATTGTTATGGACTGCAATCTTACTGTTGGATTTCTTTCTGATCATTTCCTCATGTAGATTGTGAAGTTCTGGAGGCCTGGGATTCCGTGTTCCTTTGGTTTTGTGTCCCTTGCAGGATGTATGCCCAAACAAGTCATATAGTAGACACTCAACAAGCACTTTTTGGTAGAATGAACAATGAAAACAGCAATCTATGGGTATCAGTCCATCATCCTTTAAAATTCTATCTTTACTTTTATCCTCCCATCCATGTCCTTTCTCTCTGAAGGTCACAGCTATTTTGAACTTCTATTCCATCTGGGATTCCCTGATACTGATATAGCTTACCTGGTCTTAGGGGTGGACACAGAGGCTAATGGTCATTGCCAGCCCATATCGTGCCTTTATGTGAATTAGAAATACTCTTTCTACTCTAGGCAAATGGTTATCAACTAGGAGAAATTTTGAATCCTGGGGAATATTTGGCAATAACTGGAGACCTAGGACCCTTCAGTTTACAATCCAATGCTTTATCCACTGAGCCAAACCAAGTAAGGCTGTTGCTTTTTTTGAAGGTTTCTTTTGCTATATAGAAGCTTTTTATTTCGATGTAATGAATTTAGTATTTCTTGCATCAAATATTATATCTACTTGGACTGACTAACTCCTTTTACACATTTGTATTTAGAAACATCGCTATACTAGAGCTGTGTTTAGGCTCCATGTTTTCCTCCACTGAGATAGACCCTTCGGATAAAGATCACTTCCGGAACACAATGTGAACCTTGGGCTACTGCAGCCCTTCAGTCTCATGGACACCTCCTTAAAGGGATAAGGCCCCATTTATGGTCCTGGGATGTGAATCATTGAAAGATTCTCCCCCCTTTCTCCTCTTGGTGATATTGTCACCAGACTCTAAGTTACAGCCCCCCCCCCCCCCCCCCCCCCCCCCCCCCCCCCCCCCCTGTGCTTCACCAAAGAGGCCCTTTCTCCTCCTGGTGAGGATGTCTTCTTTATGTATGCAGGCTGCTATCATCTCCACCCTGTAATTCAGGGGAGCTAAGTAGTTCTCTAAAACCCTTGGCAAATTTACCAACCTTTGATTACAGTACTTAATCTGTGTTTGCAAAGTGCTTCACCTATATTCTTATTTGTGCAGTTTATTGTATCTAAAATGAGATTTCACTTGGAGCTGGGAGACTTGATTATTTGACTCATTTTTCTGTGAACTCTTGCTTTTTCAACCCTAGAAGCTCTGTTACATTAGGCCTTGGAAGATGGCAGAAACAAGGCTATACAGCAGCATAGGGAGGTGGTCACACTGTAGGGCAAATCAGATTTCCTGATTTCAGTGCCCCACCCCATTCACATCACATGGCTTTAAATGGGTCCAGTCTTTGTCTTCCAGAACCTTTGACTGTCATGATTATATTTCCTGGAACACAAAGGTTTGGCTCTATTTGAGGAGCAGGGACAGGTAAATGTACTTAGGGGACAATTCAGGGTTTCATTTAATTTCTTCACACCCCTGCCTCTTCTCATACAGTGGCAGCCCTGCCACACTACAAGGCTAATGCTCTTAGCAGAGAGCCCATGCTGCTCAGGAGTGGTCCATGAGCTTTGGAGAAGGAGACACGGGGAAGTCTGCCCAACTTCCCTTTCCCTGTGTCCTCATTACTATGGACACTTGTTAAACCCACGAAATGGGAAATTTTCTCTGACAGGCACATTTATAAAACATTCAACACACATAATGGTAAGTTTTCAAAGGTAGGAAACATGCAATAAGGATTACTCAGCATATGCAGGAAGAGAGATATTGTCAAGATGGCTGAATAAGATGTCCAGTGTTAGTGCCTCCCCCTCAACAATAACTTGGCATCCACCTACAAACAAAAGTGCTCTTGTGGGAGCTATGGGACCCAGGAAGGGGGCTGTGAAGCCCTGGTGCAGCTTAAGAATGAGGAAAGCGGTTTCAGAAGACAGATCTGCACCCAGGCAGCTGACTGGCTGACTATGGTCCTGACTATAGACTCAGAAACAACTCTGTACCCTTGAGAACTAGGCTTGATATCCATTTGGTGTTGGTTCTGTAATCAGCACCATGGACCAAGGGCTCAGGGCGGGGAATTGCTACCCATGTATTGAGTAGACCTTGGTACTGGTTGTGGACCCTGAAGTGCCCAAGAACCTGCTCTAGCCACTCCTAGTGTGGTCCAGGAGTGGCTAGACAATCACCCCTGGATGAGAAAGCCTTTGTGGAAGTCCAGGAATGCAGCACAAAAGTTCCAGCACACCAATGGAGCAAACGATTTGATATTGGACATACTGGAGAGGGTAAGAAAAACAGTGACATTACCCATATCACCCTTTCTCTAAGATGGCACAGCTCAGTGAAAAGAGAGTCATTATTAGCCTAGGATTTCTTCATGGAGGGAAGTGAGAGTGTGTGAATTAAGTGCCCAGCTTCCCCAGCGGTGTGGGATGCTTCTCTCTCGTCAGTCATGAACTGCATGAAGGGAGGGCTGGAATGTATGAAGGGGGCGCAGGTCCTACTAACTCCATGGGGAGGCTTGCCCATGCACCACTGGGGACGCCTCATCCGCAGATCTCTCCAGCGGCCCACAGGCACCTCTAATACCTCATGTGCCTCACTCACACACCCCTGCCTGACTCAGCGTCTGTGTTTGTGATGACAGCAAGAGCGAGCTTTTGCAGGTAGCTAATGAGACTGAATCTGTGGACCTGGGAGAGACCACAGCTTAGCACCACTCTCAAGGATGCAGAGGGGAAGTTGTCAGCGCATGGCCTAGCTCTGCAGGATCCAGAGAAGGCAGACAAGCTTAAGAATTCTGTCACAAGAGGGAGCAAGAAGCATGGAGCATGTATAATCATAATGGGTCTGAGAAGGCCTCAGATCCCTAGCAAGACTGACAGAAGATGATTCTCTCCTGAAGTCAGTTAGCAAAGATGGGGGAGCTACTTCAAATGCTAAGACTTCAAGGGACATTACAAATCAAGGACACCTGATACCACCAGAGGAACACGAGTCATTTTCCAGTTACTAATCCCAGAGAAACGAAGATCTGTGATTACTTGACAAAGAAGTCAACATAACCGTTTTAAGGAAGCTTGATGAGCTCTAAAGAAAACATGAGAAGTTAATTTAGTAAAATCAGGAAAATTATACAAGAAAAATGGAGTTTAATAAAGTCCCCAGGGGAAGGGGAAATGCAATCTGAGTTTAAGTGGGGCGCCTCTGAGGGTATTTCGCTAGAGCAGTGGTCGGCAAACTCATTAGTCAACAGAGCACATTATCAACAGTACAACGATTAAAATTTCTTTTGAGAGCCGAAAACAGATTTCTGCGCATGGGCCATGAAGTTTCAATCCCACTGTACGTGCATGCCACACGTGGTATTTTGTGGAAGAGTCACACTCAAGGGGCCAAAGAGCCTCATGTGGCTCGTGAGGCGCAGTTTGCAGCTCTAGACTCTTGTCTGGGATCATGTCATAAAAATGCAGGAAACCAAGGTCAGGATAAACTGATTGAGAAACTAATGGTTTTCCTTTCCTTGGTAATGGGCTCATTGCAGAGGAAGGAGAGGCATTTCCCTCTTCCTCAGGCCCTCGTAGCATCGGGGTGTCTCCCACGTTGGTGCTCACTGAGGCAGAGAAGGTCAGACTGATGAGAGTGAGGAGAGCTGCTGACTGAGGGAGAAATGGGTTCTGTGTGATGCCGGGAGGACACTGGTGTTACAAGTTCTACACCTGCCCTGCTAGTAAACTGAAGAGAGCTGGGCACAAGGTGGGCTGCTTGGGCACCTTGGCAGAGACCCCTGGAAGCAACAATTCATCTGCCTCCTGACTTTGCCAATGGCTCAGCCTGGCCAGCAACCCCTGCCAGCATCCTCTCTGTTGCTGGTTTGGCAAGGTGTGGTTGGCTTCTGAAACTGTCTTCTGGGCATGTAGCTCACATCTCTTTAAGTATCTTCCCTTTCTTAATAAAAAACCAGAGGAGCATTTCGGCTGCTCAGATGCTGAGCAGAAGCCCTGACACTTTAATCTGGATCCGCGGCACATTATTAGCACTCCGCTCACCCTTTCATTCATTTGCTTCTCTGGCGGGAGAAGCCGCCTCCGCAATTTCACTGAGAATTGATAAACGAGCTTGGCGTTTCCCACTCTCATTTTTGGCATGGTCTGTGGAGGCACTTGCATTTTCCAATTTGCAGACATAACATGTCCAGGCATGTGTGAGAGAGAAGGCGCGAACGTCCCAATGAGCCCAATTTTCCTGGAGAGAATTCTGCAATCATACAAATATGAAGCCCGAGTTGTTAAACACACAAGGAAGTAGCATAGAGAGAGCGAGCTTTCTCTCTCATTAAAAAAAAAAAAAAAAAAAAAAAGTCCCAAGCCTCATTCTGTGCATTGCTTCGATCCTCATTCCCCTTCCACCAGAGGCCTGGTGACACTGGGGACTGCCGTGGAGCTGACACTTCTCTGTAGCCATGTTTATCTCTTTGCAATTTTTTAAAACTCGTTGTTCCTTGCCAAGCTACCCACCTGCTTTCGAAAAAACAGTCTGCAGTGGTGGATTTGTTAAAGATGGCGTGGAATCCTTAATAAGGTATGCAAATATCAATGAGCTTTAATATTAAGCAGCTGAATTCCTGAATGGCCATGGTGACTTCTGAGCAAAGGGCTTCCCTGCCAACAGCATTTAAAGTGATTTGCATGGCTGCTAGGAAATGGGGTATTAGTACTGAAGGACATATACTTTATATTACAGGAATAATACAACGGCTGCTTTTTATGAAAGGAGGGGGGAAAAAAAGCACAGGTTCACTATGGCAAGAAATGTTCTGCTGGGATATTGAGAAATCATTCAGGAGCAAGGGTCAGAGTTTTTGTGTGTGTATAATCAACATGGAGGCTCCATGCAAGTCTAAATGTAAGCAGCCGAGAGAGCAGCCCCTATGCCCCCCATCCCAACAGACAAGATAAATATATTCTTTTGGAGACAGATGAAAGGCGGCAGAAGATGTTTGCATAAAACTGAGTTGTGGTGAGCCATGTTGTGATATGTTGAGTCTTAGTGGTGATATGTTCATTGTAATGGTTGTAAACAGACCAGCTGTTTTGGAATTATTATTAGAAAGGCAAGCACATTCCCCATCATTCAAGTGATTTACCACTTTCTTAGCAGGGTCAAGATGAAACATTTTCAGTTGCTATTACAGGGATCAAATTAAGCTGATATTAAATTCATTTAGTAATGCTTGGAATGGTTTGGGTCTTTGTCTCATGCTTAAAGGCATGTAAAACAAACACTGCAAATACAAACAGGGGCCACAATATAGCTTCTCATAAAGTTTTATGTAACTATGAATTGTATAGGCAGTTTCTTCTATGTAGTAGACACATGATGAGACAGGAGAATCTCAATGTCAGTGATGGTATTATCAGAGATTAAAAAAAAAGAGTAAGCAGCATAAAAATGAGCACTGAAGGATGAAATCTCAAAGATTCTAAGTTTGTACAGGAATTGCTACTGCTTCTTTCCTTTTTATTTATTTTTAAAATGCATTTGAGTGAGTGTGAGAAAAAGAGAAAGCGAGGTGGAGAGAGATATAGAGATATACAGATAGAGATATAGAGATAGAGATAGAGAGAGAGAGAGAGAGAGAGAGAGAGAGAGAGAGAGAGAGAGAGAGAGAGAGAAAGAAACTAGAATAAGCCAACAAATTCCCAAACCCAACCCATATAAATAACCACAGTATAAGGAAAGGTGAAATCTCTTGTCTGTGTTTCTGGCTCTCCTTCAGTTTCCCCTCCTCAAGTCCTTTTGAAATGTAGTTTATTTAGTTATTTTACGTATAAAGTCGAGTCCATAATGATATGCTCACCCCAGGGTCAAGTAAAAAAAAGAATCTCAGTGGAGTGAAGCATAACATTGAAAATGCAATGCCTGGCATTAACAAAAATCAAGACAATAGATACTGAAAGATGCACATACTGTCTTTTGGGCTGCCCAAGTCAGCTGCTTTACGCAGGCAAGGGATACCTTGAATAAGATTAGACTTCTGGGAGAACTTCCTGCCTGTTGATTGTGACTAGCTTAATAGATTACCCAGAGGGTTGCGAAAAGACTCTCCTCAGAACTGGTAGAAAATAAAACAGAATGGGAAAATAAACTACCATATTTCTCAGACACACTGGTCCCCAAGAGCTCTCAAATGAACTAGATGACCCCTGCTGGGGTCATTCCTTTTCTTCCTGCTCTCTCATTACTTCTCTTGCTTGCTCTAAGTGCACTGTCCAACAGAACTTTCTGGGATGTTGGAAACATTCTGTATCTGTGCTGTCCAATATAGGAGCCACTACCCACGTGTGGCTATTGAGTAATGTAGCTTGTGTGATTGAAGGAATACGTTGTTTTTAGTTGCCATGAAGTTGAAATAGCCAGGATAGATGTAAGTGCTTGGTATTAGAATAATGTTTTGACTAAAGACTTTCTGATGAGTCAGCAATGGGAGGATTTCATAGGACCATTGATGATGTGGTGTGAAGGAGGACTGTATGCAGCAGGAGGGTGTAATGGTGTGACTAAGGGGTGTCCGAGGGAGAAGGCTTCTGTGAATCTAAACCTAAATCTGTCCATCAACAAAACAGGAAAGACCTATGAGATCCTCTGGATGTGCAGCCCTTGGGACTATATATTCAAGCACTGGCATAGTTTTTGTCCTCAGGATTCTCCTAGGCTAATGGAGAGAGATGAAAAAAGAGTAAAAATTATGCTATTGACCCAACCACAAACAAATATGTATAGCAAGAGATTAGGAAAGGGATGGATTCCAGAGCTTGTGTGGGAAAGGAAAGTTGTTTAAAAAGGTGGCATTTACATGAGAAAACTTCTAGGGAACAAGAAAACCATGCTCTTTTCTGATCTGGACTTGGGGCAGATCAAGGCAGTGGTTAGAGAAGATGAATCGTGTGGGCTGAATGAAGATTAAGGGGTGAAGTTAAAAAAAAAAATCCGAGACTTGAGTGAACTCTCAGCATGGTATAGATATCATTTGTGCACACAAAGGGTTCTCTACTCTCAGAGAAATGATAACAGGGACTGGCAAACCAGCTCCGTTTAAACACAGATCAACAGCAACAGAAAGCAACACTTCAATGAAGTTGTCAGAGAAGCAGAGACAGGGAACTCCCAGCTTCAGGGCAGGGAGAGACCCCTGTGGATTGAGATGGTCAGGGGTTTGGGTTGGGCCCTGAAGGGAATGACTCAGGAAAGACAGAAGACAGAGTTCAAAAGGCTTGGAAAGTGAATTTTCTTGACCAGTGTTTGTTAAAAACAGTGGTGTTAAAAACAGCCTGAGGCTGGGAGACCCAGGGGAGGCAGTAACTGGAGCAAGATGAGATGTTTTCAGACCAGGATGAAAGTTGTTTAGGCCTGAGCCCACTACCACATAGAGTGGACCCAAAAGGAAACTGCTCAGCCACTGCCTGCCTTGGAAAGCAGGGTCTGAAGTTCATTTTATAAGCGAATTGCCACTCAGACCAGTGCAGAAATTTCAGATGGGGCTTAAGAGATTAAACCCAGTATCTCCTTTATGCAACTGCTCACAGTAATTGAAAGGAGGATTCTGAAACCATGGTTACCATAGAAAACTAAAATTAAGATCAAAGGTGATGATTTCAAAGCCAAGAAAGCAGAATACGATCGAGCTAGAGCTCACATTTATGCTTTATACAGACTATCTGATTATCTTTGGCAAATGCATCCTTTTATGAAGCAACTTTAGGGGACAGTGTAGTGGTTCATGCAGCCCTGAAGCTTAGTGCAGACCCCCAAGTCCTGGGTAGCAAGATGGAATCCTGTTGGGCTAAAAGGAAACTAGGTTTGTAACAGGCATGAGCTTTCTAGTCACGATTCTCACCACACTGCTGATTCTTGTCGACTCAGGTGGGTCGAGTTGGAAAAAAGCTCTAAGAATAAAGATTGTCCTGTAGGGCTCTGCTTTTCAAACTGTTCTTTCAGGCAGGAGTCTTTGTCTCATAATCATAATGAGGGTCAAGGCTGTTGGAGAATGTCCTTGAGCAGGTGACAGGAAGAACACTGTGGTGCTAATTCTCCTCATGGTTAAAGGGAGTGCTGGCCTACATGGAAAGTTGGGGTCAGCTGGGAGGAGGAGTTTGGCCTCTTCATTCTGAATGAGCAAAGCAGTTCCATGCTTAAATCCCTCATTTTTCAAAGGGGGCTGGTGGAATACCGTTAATTCTGTAAGTAGGGCCGGAGGCCATTCTCACTGCTGAGCCTCTTCCCAGGGACTGCTGTGAGCACGGAGGCAGCTTTCCTGTGTTCCCCGATAGCCACACCCAGTGGTGACCTCTTGTTGTGTCAGAAACCAAGAGAGGTCCAGGATGTGAGACTCTATTGTGGGTGGGGCTAGAGGTAGGGGAGACTGGGATTAAAATAAAGGGAGGTGGCACTGGGAAAGAGCTCTGAGTGGAAGGAAGAAAAGACGAAACTGGAAGAATTCATGTTCCCTTTGAATAATTCATTGTAATTAGAATTTTAAAACATACAGATTTAGGTCCCTCCATATTACTGCTCTAGTAGTCTCATCTTACATGTTTTTCTCTTTGTGAAGTAGAGCACATATTCAGGCAAATGCAGAAAATACAAACGCTCAGTTTAACAAACAACTGTAAAGTGAACACCCATGCAACCAGCAGCCAGATCACCTTTCAGATCAAGAAAATACAATAGGATACTGCCAGCGTCCTGGCAACCCCATGCATCCCTCCCCCGCCAGCTGCCCTTCTCTTTTCCTGGGGTAAACACTGCCTTGACTTTCATAACAATCACTTCCTTGCTTTTCTTTATGGAGTTATCAGCTATGTACATATCTCATATTTTAGGTCCAATTTTTGATCCTAGGATAATACTATAGGTATTCTTTTGTGTTTTCGTCTTTCACTCAACATTGTACATTTTAAGGTTCATCCATGTTGATGTGGTAGCTGTGGTTCTTTCATTCCCATTGCTGTATAGTATTCCATTGCAAGAATATGCCAATTTATTCACACATTCTACTAAATGGCCACTTGGGCCATTTCCCTTGTCTTTTTTGAGATAATTTTCTCAGCAGCTGTTGGCTCTCTGTCAGCAGTGGCTGTGCCAAAGAAATAATGAGTTGGAGTTCTGATGGAGACTTGTCTAGATTGCCCTGCAGATCAGTCAGTGAGAAGATGTTATCGATCACTTTGCAAGTAAGACAGAACATGCAACAAACAGAGGTCATGGTGGCGTGGACACTGACAGAAGACCGTGCAACTCACCGCCATTTTGTCAGCATTGGAGAAGTAATTCTCCACCTGGCAACTCACCGCCATTTTGTCAGCATTGGAGAAGTAATTCTCCATGTTATTAAATAATTATCAAATGATAATTTAAACCTTCGATGTTTGTGGGATATTAATTCTGCAGATGTGCTTTACAAATCCTTCATTGTTGAGCGCACTCTCTAAAATAGCTTTCTCTTATGATGATATAATCAGCTAGTAGGTGACAGCAATAAATGTCTTCATGTCATTTCAGGTTTAGCCTTCAAAAGGAGAAAGAACTAAAAGTGGAAAGAACTTTAATATATGTATTCATTTATGCTGGCATTGACAAAGACTGATGGTTAGCATTAGCATGGCATCTGTCATAATAATAATGATAATTGCTAATGATTATAACAACCACAGCAACAACATGCTGTCATCCAGATATAAAATGGTGCCACTAATCCAGAGTTAGTAGATAAGCTTTCTTTCCCCCACCAGGATTGGGGGTGTAATGTGTGTTCATACATCCTTGTTGTCTTTGATCACCTTTCATCCTGACTCTAACTTCAAGCTGGAGACAGTTCTCCTGGGCACGTCCAGGGACATTCCTGGACCACCTGGTATACCGTATACTATAAGGAAAGGACAACAATCCTTAGCTGCCAGTTTATTTTGGCAGCTACCGTGACAACAGTCATAAAATGTGTCTTAATTAAATATCATAAAGCAATTGGAAAGAAACAGCTTCTTTAATTGTTTTCTTGGTAGAAAACTCTTTAGCCAAGAATTTCACCTCAAGCTCAGACACTTATACCTGCCACCTACTTGACATCTTCACTTGATATCTTATTGGCACCTCCAATCTCAGTATGTTCCCAAACTAGTGTGATCATATGTCTGGTTTGCCAGATGCAGACTCAGTTTATGTTGTTGTTGCAATAGCACCAATAGAGCCTCCTTTTATTTTCAAATGTGTGCCAGTTTAGACAATAAATGACACAGTCATTCTACCCAAAAAGAACTCATGCCCTTCCTTCTCCAACCTCCTTCTGTATCTCCAGCTCACTACTCCGCTGATGCCCTCTTCCTCTGCTGCTGGCAGCAGAAGAATGGCCCTGTTCACAGAGGATTCTACCTCTGAAATCTGTCTCCAACAAAGCACTTCTCTTTCCCTGCCTCTGTACTTCTGCACATACCACCGTCTTTTGCTTGGGGTTTACTGTGAAAACTCACTGATCCCCTGTCCCTAGACTTGCTCCCTTGCAACTTGATTTCCACCCTTCAAATAAGCAATCAGATCATGTAACCCCTGTTTAAATCCCTGCAATGGCTTCTCCTTGCCCTTGGATGAAGTCCATGGTTACAGGGCCCATCACAGCTAGGCCTCTGGTTGTTCCACTGGGAATTCCTCATGTTATCTTTTACCTTCCAGGCATCCAAGGCTTCAGGTGCTAGCAAGCAGTGTGCCCACTTTCTCTGTGAGTTTCTGCACACACACACACCATTCTACAGTTGGGCATACTCCTCCCCTTGGCCTTGTTTGCTTCTTGAGATTTCAGTTTAGCTCTTAGTTGTTGCTTCCTCCAGTTGTTGATCTTCAAACCCTTCTAGACTAGATTTGGCACTTTTGCCAGATGCACCCTGCACTTTATTCTAATTGCCTAACCTTATCTAATAGACCACATGCTCTGAGTGGCCAGGAACTATGTTCATTTTGCTCATCATTGCATCCCTAGGACCTGGCTCCATGCACAGCACATCACTGGTGGTCAGAAAAGATTCATCAATGAAACGACAACATTCAAATCCAGGGTATCTGAACTGCAGTAGAATGAGCTTCCTCTGTGCTAGCTGGGTCAGACTCTTCTCTTGCCTTTCATAATAATCCTTTAAAGCTATTCATTTGGCACTACGTACATAATGGAATTTATATATTACATCATATAAGGTTTTATATATAAGAAATACTATTTGTCAGTAGTTCAAAAGTATTGTTTTTGTGAGAGCACTGGTAATGAAGAAAGAAAAGGTGCCAAGAACTAGTAAACACAGTTGACTTTGGATCAAGGGCTTTGGGATTTTTCCCAATAGAAAACCTATCCTGTGCCCAGGCCGAGCTCCTGAAAGGCAGGTGTGTACAGCCTGTACCATTCACTAATCTGCTCTCCTAAGTAGAAATTGGAAAGAGCTCATCACATTTTGTTCAGTCTCTTCGACACATGTACTAGGAAAGGAATCTGAAGGAACCTCATCTACCTATCTCGGGAAGCTGACATTTAGGAAAAAGATGTTAAATGATTTATAAACTTCTGGAAAGATATAGGCTGAAAGTCCAGCACCTAATTAAAAAGTGTCATCAGCTTTATTGAGATATAATTGACATATGACACATATAACACTGTGTAAGTTTAAGGTGTGCAACATGTTTATTTGGCACTCTTATATATTATAAAATGATTGCCACCATAGTGATAGGTCATGCCTTCGTCAACCTCACATAATGATCATTTATTTTTTTTGTGGTTAGAACTTTTAAGGTCTACTCTCATAGCAACTTCCAAGTATATGATGCAGCATTATTAACTATAGTCACCTTGGTGCACATTAGATCCCCACATGTACTTATAACTGGAAGTCTGTACCCTTTACCACCATCTCCCCAACCCTTTACCCTCCGACAACCACCACTGTACACTTTCTATGATTAGATTTTTTTTTTTAAAGATCCCACACATAAGTGATAGAATGCAATCTCTGACTTTCTCTGAGTTGCATTTTAAGATGTTTTCCTCAAGTCCTGGCCAGATGATTCGAGGTATGTGGGGTTTGTGTGAGAGGACAGCAAACAGTAATTGTTTAAATAAGTGTTTTGTGAGGGATTATCTTAAAGTCCAGAGATATTCTAAATGATAAGTAATCTTTTGTTGTTATTTACTTGTGTTTAAGAATCACTGGCCTTATGTATCTAATAAATATTGCCTTGTAGTGTGTATAATTACTACAAGTTGGTGGAAAGTAATTACTTATCTTCCAATATCCAGACCTCAGAGCTTTGGTCTAGAGTTTCTATCTTCTTCATCCCCTTCTCTTCCTATTCTAGAGGATTTCTACCATGTTGTGAAAAGAGTGCAGGTTTTGAAGTCCTTCAGGCCACAAAACATTTGAGCATCTGCAATGCACCAGACACCATTCCAGGGACTGGATCCTAAGCAGGCCAGTCACAGAGGAATAGGTTCAAATCCCAGTTCTGCCACTTTCTAAGCCACCTGTGAAATGGGTAGTTCTTTTTGAAATGAGAATAGTAACTCCTCCATTGTGGAAGTGGAATACTGGAATACTGAACGTGAAGTAAGTCTGACAGTGTTTTGAATGTCTCAGCAGATGGTTGAGAAATGGTACCATTTGAAATAACATGGGCACTCTGGTTCCTGCAGGAGGTGGGCGTAGTTTACTGTTTTATGCCTCTTCATCCTATCAGAGGAAGAGTCTAGTTGAAGGTGAGAAGAACAGGTTGAGAGTCAGATTGCTACTAAGTCACAGGCACAGCCTTCATTTGAAACATATCACATTACCTTTTCCTCTTTACTTGGATGAAGTATAGTGCTGGCTACGGGGGCAGAGCTCCAGACCATGTGACCATAAAGAAATACTTTTGTTGATTGCACAAAGGAGCCAGGAACTATGATTTCCTCTCAAGGTTGCCTACTCATGATTAAATACAAGTGTTCAGCCGTGCATTCAGTAAAGACAAACATTCAGAAGATTCAACAATGAGTCTGTTTTATACCCTTTGGTTGGGTGGGAAAAGTACAAAGATAGAAAAAAATGTTCTCATGCTGAGACTGTTTACATCTTTTGTATTTCACAGAGAGCAGCTAGATTCCATGAATTCGCTCTCTTCTTTCTCCTGATGCTGCTTCTCCTTTTCCTTCTGACACTTCCTCAGCATCATCATAAAATCATCATCCATTATGGTCCAGTAATTGGGCTAAATAAGCCCTTTACATAACTTTGAGAAACCTGTGTATCCCTTGTCTAACAGGCAATTTAGAAGAAGGGTTTAAGCTGCAGATATTACAAGGCTCTGTATTAGTTTTTTGGCCTACCATATCAAAGTATCAAAGTGGCAGAAATTTATTGTCTAACAGTTCTGGCGGCCAGATATCTAGAATCAAGGTGTTAGCAGGTTGGTTCCTACTGAGGGGTGTGCAGAAGAATCTGTTTCAGGTCTCTCTCCCTGGCTTCTGGTGGCTTGCTGGCAATCTTTGGCGTTCCTTGGCATCAGCAAGGAACCATCATCACATCTCTGCCTTCATGCTCACATAGCATTCTCCCTGTGTGTGTTTGTTGGTGTTTCCAAACTTCCCTTTCATAACAACACCAATCATATTGGATCTGGGCCCACTCTATGGCTGCACTTTAAATTTCTGCCTCTGTAAAGACCCTATTTCCAAATAAGGTCACAGGCTAAGGTCCTGGGAGCTAGGATTCAACACATCTTTTTTGAGGAGGACACTGCTCAACCCATAACAGAGACATAGGAATAAATGAAATAATTAGGAAGAACATTTGGAAGGAAGAGAGGATTGGGAAAAAAAAAAGGGAGAATTTACAAAAGTTGTATTTAATGCTTGAGAGGTATTGGGGGTAAAATGAGGCTCTGCTAATTGAGAGAGTGAAGGCAGGTGCCCGATATCAGGCATGGCCCACAGCAGGACTGCTGGGTGCCCTTTGCTGACTCCAGGGCCCAGCCCTACTATGCTTGAAAAATATTCTGTTTGCACTTTAATGAAAGCAAAAGGAGCTCTTTGTATTAACAAGTAATCTTCATTCTAGGAGTGCTAATGGAACTGAATCAATTTGATATTTTTCATGTTGAAATATTCTGATGTTCAGTTCGAAGAACATAATGGACAAACATCCTAAAAGGACTCTTAAGTGCTCTTCATTTTAGTTCACAGTCGCCAAGAGCGCAGGCATCATTCCTGGAGAAGAATTTGACACTTCGGTTCCCAGAATCTACAACGTGTATTTGTATCAAAAACAACGTTGAGGTCATTGTAACCTCTTGATTAGTTTGGGTCTCTGCAGAGATCAAGGGTGTTTGAGGATTCTTGGAATAAGCTATCAAAGAAAAACTTCCCTTAACAGAATGCATTTTATCTTGAATTAATAATTCAAAAGATGAGATGCATTTGTAAACAGTCTATCAATAGCTCCACCCTGAACTAATTGAAATTTAAGTATTAGGGAATCATTGTTTTGTAGCATACAGCATCAGAACTCTGAAAAAACACCTCCCTAAAACACCCAAAGCAAAACACTCAGAACACCCAATTGGTTATGACCCAAACGACCTAAATGTCAATTAGAAAAAAAAAAAAAATTAGTGAGCTTTTTCTTCCTAATCCTGTTGTCTGAAAGCTTGCATGAAGCAACAGCCACGTGACTGACAGAGCTGTTTCTTCACCAAGGATTGCGGAAATTTCTGCACTGTCAGCCTCATGCGTTGTAGCACAGCCTGCGGCAGGCTTTAATTACCCATAAATGTACCACCTGTCGCCTTTCCAGTGCTTAATCACGAAACACATCATGGTTTACTGTGAAATGTGACTGAAATGCTGCGTTGACTTGCAGCATCACAGAATCACAGAATCCACAGAAGGTATACCCGATAAGTGCTATTCCCAGAGGGGTGAGGGGATTGTCTAACAACCATGGATCAGATTGGGTGGAATGGCAGGGTCAGCATAAAGGAAATGTAGGGTCAGCCTAGAAATTCCCACAGGAAAGAGGGAATCTGACTCTCCATGCAGAATTATGGTTCTCCTAAGAGCTGGGAGACCCTGGAACCTGACTGAAGGAAAGGCTTTGTGTGCTGGTGGCTGGCAGCTTTTGTGCAGCCCTGTGAATCCTCCTTCAGTGCAACTGCAGTCTGGGCTCTATGGCGTTGCAGCTGTGCATCCCAGGAAAGGGAGAAAGAGGCAGGGGCAGAGGAAGGAACTGAAGACAGAAAGAAGGCTGGTGTGGGACGATAGAGGTCAGCTCTGGCTATTCATGGTGACTCCAGACGGGAGAGGACTCAAACAGTAGCCAGTGACAACTGTGCACATCACCTCTCTCTCAAAGAACAGGTTTTTTTTTTTTTTTTTTTTTTTTTTTTTTTTTTGTGTGTGTGTGTGTGTGTGTGTGTGTGTGTGTGTGTGTGTGTGTGTTGTGTGTGGTCTGAAGTGCTTCCATACCCTTGGGGCACTGGGTGAAAGAGATGAAGGGATTAAGAAGCACAAACTAGTAGTCATGAGGAAGTAAGTGCAGTAATGGGAATATAGTCAATAACATTGTGATAACCATGTATGGTGCCAGGTGGGGTACTGATCTATCAAGGGAACACTATGTCTAGGCTGTATACCTGAAACCAATACATAATCAAATTAGAAAAAAAAGTACAAACTGGTAGTTACAAAATAGTCATCGAGATGTAAAGTATAGCTTAGGGAAGGAACAAAGTCAACAATCTATACATATAAAAGCCAAGTGACCAGAATGCCGGAACAACTGGAATCACCAGTTGCTTTGATGTGCACTTCAGCCCCAATCAGCATCCCCACCCTTGCCCTGCCCAGGGGCAGGCCGGCTGGCCAATTTCCCATGGTCCCTCTCACCAGATGGCCTGGCCCCAATGGGCCCCAATCAGGGTGTGCTGGCCGGACCCCACTTGTGCATGAATTCATGCACTGGGCCTCTAGTATTGTAATAAGTGAATACTGGAGTTATTGGGGTAATCACTTCATAAATTCTACAAATGTCTAAACACTATACTGTATACTTAAAACTAATATAAATCGAATGTAATTGTAATTGAAAAATAAAAATAATTTTTAAAGAAGAGAAAACAAAGAAAAACCCAAAAGTATTTGAACTTAAGGGATGCCAGAGAGGGCTTAGTATCATCAACAAAAAATGTCACTAAATGTCCTTTCCTTTGGGTTAAGACCTGAGGAATCTGTCATAACTGGCCCAATCAGATGCTTTCTCTATAGAGTAAACTGAGGTCAGCACATAGATTAGTGAGGGAAAGGCATGGGGTTGCTCAAGCCTGGCACTGGTTTCTGGGTGGGGAGGCCGCAGAAGATCAGGGAGAGATTCTGAAGGGATGTAGGAGGGAAAAGAGAGTGCATTAGCAATTGTTATCAATTGCTGCATAACAATATTGCCTCAAACCTTGTGGCTTAAAAAAACCACTCATTTGTTGTCTAGCTTTTCTGTGTCTTCTGTCTCAGTATCTCTCACAAAACTGCAGTCAAGGTGTTGGCCCTCGATGGAATAGCATCAGAATGCTCAGCTAGGGAAGGATGCACTTCCAAGCTCATCTGGTTATAAGTGACAACCACAGCAAAATTCGGCACTTTGAGAACTGTTGGACCGAGGGCCAAATGTTTCTATCTAGATGCTATCTTCAGTTCGTTGCTACATGGGCTTCTCAGCACGGCAGCTTGCTTCATCAAAGAATGCAAGCCAAGAAGGCTATAGAAAGAATCTGCTAGCAAGATGAAAGTCACAATTTTATATATTTTATTTTATTTTTATTTTTTTAAAATATATTTTATTGATTTTTTACAGAGAGGAAGGGAAAGAGATAGAGAGCTAGAAATGTCGATGAGAGAGAAACATTGACCAGCTGCCTCTTGCACACCCCCTACCGGGGATGTGCCCGCAACCAAGGTACATGCCCTTGACCAGAATCGAACCTGGGACCTTTCGATCCGCAGACCGACGCTCTACCACTGAGCCAAACCGGTTTCGGCGCAATTTTATGTATTTTAATCATGGAAGTGACATTCCATCACTATTGCCATATTCTATTGATTAGAAACAGGTCAAAGGTCCCATCCACATTCAAGGAGAGGGTATTACAAAAGGGAAGAATACCAGGAGTTGGGGATCACTGGGGGCCATGTGGGGCTGCTTACCACAGGGAACAAAAAGGGAGAGTAGACATCTATTTTTTTTAATTCTGCTTTATGCCCGTTCATTTTTCTTCTAGTAATTATACCAAGAATTTCCTTTGGGGAAATTCCCAAAGGAATTCTGGCAGTCCCAGCTTCAGAGGTAGACATGTGACTCAAGTCTGGCCAATCGGAATTATCACACGTCTGGTTGATAGTGACTGGCTTAGAGTTAGACACATGACTCAAGAAGAGCTCATGGAAGACATCGAAACTTCCTTGGGAATCCTGCAAAGATATGCTCCATTTTTCAGACTGACTTAAAACTAGAAAGGACCTATGGCCTGAAGCTGCTGCCTCCACCTACTGTGATATAAAACCCAAGACTGAAGGTAACATAGCAGAAGGAGAACCAGGAAGAGATAATGAGCCCTGATGCTATTTCTGAACAAGACTTTAATACGGCTGTGCCTTAAGTGAATTATTCCTAATACGCTCAATCCAGTTTGTCTGTAATCTGCAACTGAAAGGGTCCTAACTAACTTAGAAGAAGAAATTAACATTTATTTGACACATTTTAGGGTCGTGAAGATACCATATCTCATCTGAAGGCAACTTTTGAATCCTCCACAGTTTTACTTAAAGTTGAAAAATTATTTTACCCATAATAATAAATATTTTACCTACAATATTTAGCCCATAGTGAATTATCCTACTTTGGGACCAAGGTTTGGGATAAAAGGTTCCATAATTGTAATTCTCTTTCATCTTTGATTTTGTTGTATCTGTAGGAGCCCAGAGAACAACAAGGGTCCCTCTTAGAAATTTATAGCTTCTTCTAGAGCAGATTTATGGCTAATATACTTTATTAAAAAAAAAATCAAGGTGTGCTATATAGCACAATGCCTTTATTGTCATACATGTGTCTTTTGTAGATTCTAAAATTCTATAGTCCCTTTCTTACTCTTATCCAGAAATGAAGGGGCATATGCTAACATTTCAATTTACCTCAATTTGCACCAGAGTCTTTTGTTGGCTTTTTTTCTGGGCTCTAAGCTTGAAGGCTGATTGTGTGAATAGGCTGTGTGGGATGTGTGGGGCACACATTAACTGACTGGGTGTTAGAGATGTTAGCAAGAAACAAACATATCCATCTTTTAATAAGCCACCAATATTTTACTAATGTTCAGGTTGCTGTTATATTTATGATATATGTAGTTAATTGGCACATAAAATATATTCTCAGAATACAGTTTGCTTACTTTAAGACACAAGGGGGATAATAGTTATACTGCAACTATTAAAGGAATTGCAACACAATTCCCAAATGTTAATGTCAGTTTTATTTAATAGTATATATTGAGTACCTATGCTGAGTACTTTACAAAGTGCTGATAATTTTTCAATGATGTTGCAAAAATCATAGGATAAGATTCTGTGGCTAAACCTGACATTGGTTTATCAATGGCACACTGAGAAATATTTGATTAGTTGATATAATGTGATAACAAAACTATGTAAATGACAGGCACACAGTTAATATAATACAAGAGGGACAAAGGTAGGGGATATTTTTTTTAGATAAGCTCATTCATCAACAGAGATTTATTTTGTGTATATTATATCTTAGGCCAAGGGGCTGTGGCATGTAGCTAGGCATTTTGTGCATTGTACAAAAGCACCTAATCAAAGGGGTGAGTGAGAAGTGAAACAGAATCTTCTTTATATATATAAAATAAAAGATGGTGAAAAGCCAGGAATACCTGGTGAACATATTAATGATCTCGTCACCCATGGAGTGTACATCTCTTTTTCCTTCCTAGAAGAATGCTGACTCTGATTAGCTGTTTGTCTCCTATGCTGCCCATTAAGTTAGGTAAATCTGACCTTACTTATTGTTCCAAGGATAAGCCTTGATGCATTTAAGTCAACCAAAATAATCTAAACTTGGGAATTGATTCAGGAAGAAAAATGAGATATAATTCAGGCCAGTGAGATGCTAGGAGAGGTTTGTGGAGGTTTCAGTGAAAGTTTTTTTTCTCATTCTTCTAGGACAGCTTTTAGGAGTAACTCCCCTGCTTTCCCTGGGTGTGAGGAGAAAGCATGGACGCCCAAATGCTGGTCACAGCCATTCTGTAATCAGGAGGAAGAGTGTTCAGGATGGAGCTGATAACATGGATGTTAGACCAGAGATAGAAAAAATTAGGGTCTCTGATGAAATGATTGGCTGTTAGATCAGCCAAACCTATAGCCTATTCAACCTTTGGGCTTCTGGTTCTCCTTGCCAAAAATGTCCTTGTTGTTTAAGCTGGATTAAAACAAACTTGTGTGTTTGAGTTGGATTTAGTAGCCAAACTACCGGTAATATATCTGAAAAAACAACAACAACAACAAAAAAAACCCCCACACAAATCAACAAAAATAAAAAACACACACACAAAACTAATATATCTGCTCACTTAGGTTTCCTGTTATATCCTTTTTGCTTTATTGTAGCCCCTGACTCACACCCTATTGGCTGCCTCTCCCTCTTGTCATATTTCCCTTAGGTGTAGGCTCTAGATTTGCTTCAAATTTGCAGTATCATATGAATGCTTCCCTTTGCTTACTGACTTCATGGCCTTCAAATATGGCCTGCGGATCTGCCTCTGACTCCTTGGTTCATTTTTGGCCTATCTTAAAAAAATATATATAATTTTATTGATTTTTTACAGAGAGGAAGAGAGAGGGATAGAGAGTTAGAAACATTGAAGAGAGAGAATCATCGATCAGCTGCCTCTTGCACAACTCCCACTGGGGATGTGCCTGCAACCATGGTACGTGCCCGCAACCATGGTACATGCCTTTGACCGGAATCAAACCTGGGACCTTTCAGTCTGCAGGCCGATGCTCTATCCACTGAGCCAAACCAGTTTCAGCGGCCTATCTTGATTGGCAGTCCCCACACCAATGCTAAGAAAGAGACGGACTTCTCAAGGACATTTTTGCTTCCTGAAAACACTTCCTTTGTATCAGTAAATTGTATCTTGCCTACACACTGGTTGAAACTGAAGCAGCCCACGTGGTCAAATGTTATAAAATACAAAAGGTCAATGGAGTGGTCTCTCCATCCACTCTGTCAGCTGCACATACTATCAGAGCGATGTGAACTCTGATATTTACTGACTTGCTTACTTGAGTCCTAAATTGGGCTGCACTCCTGAAGCCTCAGCAAGCTGGTTTAAAGCCGCCCCTGAAACATCCCCTCACATCCAATACGTGAGGGTGACAGTACAGCCCGTTCCTATGGCACTTGTCATAACAGAAGGCAGAAGCCCCAGCACTAATGTGGGCAGAGGTGTGCTATTTAGGTCCAGATTTTAATGGGCATATTTTAGGTGAATTTTAATAGGCAGGAAGTTAACACATTTCGTATGTCTCCCATCCTGCCTCATTTGCCATCATAAATATAAAAAGCTATGTCAAGTTAACTTACCTCAAATAGTTTGGGAGGAGTCAGGGAGAAGGAAAAACTGTGAGTAATCTAAGAAATAGAATTATCCTAGGAGCTGTGTGTGAGTGGAGGGCACTGCGTTACTGATGTGACCGACAGGTGGAGTCTGAATTGGCCCTTTTCTGAATTATTCCTATTTTCTAAAAATTTTCCCATGGAAGATCTGGACATTTAGATGTGCTGCCCTTGTATTGAACAAGGATGATAACAGAGAGATTTCTGGCAGGTTCTAGGAAAATATTCTGAGACTGACAGTTGCTTTGGGGAATAAAGAGACAGCATGTGTCTGCTTTCCTCCCTCCTCTTTCTTTCCTTAGCTCATTCTATCAAGTCATGCAAAGCTTTCACTAATACAATTGAGGCTTATAAACTGTTAGAAGAATCGCTGTCTGAATGAACATCATTTAAGGAAGAGAGGAAGAATGAAAGGAGGCAAGGGATGGGGAGAGAGAACAGAAGGCTCTTATCTAACTGGTTTGGCTCCCTGTCACCCAGAAGGTTGACTTTCCGGCAGTGAGAATGAGGACGAGTCAAATTATGGTAATTAGGATCTTATGTGGCAGCATTTCTTTCATTTCCTTGTCTCCCTCCATGTTTGCTGGAAGACTAAATAATACACTTCTATGCCTGCACCAAAGAGTTATTCTTGGGATTCAGAAGGGGAATGGCCATCAGAGAGCATGTCTGGCCTGGTTTTCCAGAATGGTTGTTAGGAGGACAAAGGCAGGTGACTTAATATTATCAGGTGACCCATCTCTAGGTAACTTCAGAGACTTGGAAAAGGCTTATAAGATTTTAAGACATTTCCCTGTGGTGAAATTATCCAGGTGCTGATTACCTAGTCTGATTGTGCAGTGATTATCAAAATCATTTATTTTTTCCCCTTCTGCATTCTACTAAACATATTAAGAGACTCAAGTGGTAGAAAAAGACCACAGGGAGTGAGGCATAGCTCATTTTCTCAGCAAATGGAGGTCACAGTAATTTCTCCTATCTATCCAGCGTGTACCCTGTTGCCAAGGTCCAGGACTTTGCCCAGCCATCATGAGATATGATTGGTAAATTCTCACTGATGGTAGAGATGCTGATTCTCCTTAGCTGCCAACCAGTTACTGTACAGGTCACTTTTCAATTCACTTTATACTAAACAAGAAAGGAACTATTTGAAACTCCCCAACTGCAGGATTGGTGAGAAGTTCCTGTAGTGTGTTTTAACAGACTCATAATTTCCAGCAGCTACTTTTGAGAAGAAACTATTAGTGAAACATTGGCTCTCGAATTTAATGTGATCATGCATATCACTAGGTATGTGATTAACATCTGCTTTTAAAGTAAGGGCCCACACTGACAGCCACCCTAATTCTACTTCTTTGCTATCAACATATGCCCTGTAGTTCCAATTATTCTACATCATTCCCTGCGTGACACATTTACACAGCCTCTTATTCTTTGCCTTTTCTGGGAAGGCCTGTGGCAACTTTGCCCAGGTTCTGATTATTATTCAAGTCACTGAGAGCAAGAATATCAATGCTACGCATTCACTATGTGCCAATAATGACAGCACTGGGAATCTTCAGGGTTGGTTTCATCTGGTCTACCTTCTCATTTTGTTGAAGAAACGAGGGCTCAAGGGGACCTACTCCAAATCTGCTATTTAGAGCAGATCTGGAAAGAGAGTACAAAGACTTTTTATTTATTTTAATTTTAATTTTAAAATATATTTTATTGATTTTTTACAGAGAGGAAGAGAGAGGGATGATAGGAACATTGATGAGAGAGAATCATTGATCAGCTGCCTCCTGCACACCCTCTACTGGGGATGTGCCCGCAACCAAGGTACATGCCCTTGACCGGAATCGAACCTTGGACCTTTCAGTCCACAGGCGCTCTACCACTGAGCCAAATCGGTTTTGGCTATAAAAATGTTTTAATGTTATATTGAAATATAATGTGTACAACACTTCCGTTGTATATAGAGAAAAATAAACATATCATATGTCTAAGTTCAGTGAATTCACAAAGTGGGAACATTTATTTAGATAGTACCCTATGCAAGAAATAATCAATACCTTTACACTTCCTTCCCAACTGTACCATGCCCCTCTCAGAATGACCCCATCTTGACTCTGGATAACTTTATCTAATTTTGCCTGCATCCAGACTTTATATTAATGGACCCAAAATCCTTTACTTAAATCAGCCACCTTTCAACCACAGTTTCTTTCCATGCACATTTTTCTAAGGGAGATAACATAAGAGAGTTCAGCCATTTCAAAAATGAGGCTGGAAGGAGAATCAAATTCTATTTCAATGTCATAGTTCCATCATATTCAAATTGGCAGCTCTATAATCTTTCATAGATAGGGACAAGGGCACTTCATTGGAGCCAAGTTGCTAAAAAACCAAAGCAAAACAAACCCATTTCCTATCTGGTCAGCTATAAGTATGGGCCACCTCGTTTTGATACTGTTGTAATTAGCTAGTTATTAATAACAGGAAAGGAGCAAAGGGAAGGCCAGACATTATAGGCATTATATTTGGGCAGCTTCACCAGGAAGATGCAGCTTTTCACTCCCCAGGAAACCACTGGCCCATTATCTGCAAAACACTGGTGGGAAGGGGTCCAAACCAAGGGGAGACAGATGCATGCGTAGTGAAGTTGGGGTGACGAAGGAAGTGTTTGTCAGTCATACCTGGGAACAAAGATCGTTGGCCAGAGTGGTCATGGCCACTGGAAGTTCACAAAATTTGGGGAATACATAATTCCCTAAACAAAGCAGTTTGCACTTTTGCGGCTCTCAGTGCTCTTGGTCTTTGTGGTCTTGTCTCTCTTGCATTCTCCCTTATGGCCCATGGCTGTATGGATACCATAGAACACAAGCTAAGCTAGCCTGATGCTGGACTGGACACTGCTCCAATATGGAAAAGAAGCTCTGGACACTGTCTTTGATTCTAACCCTACTGAAGCCACAGCTACATTTTTTTTCTTGACAGGACAAAGGAAAACGAGACTTGGAAATTCAGGGATTTAATAATAAAATGATACACAAATAAAAATCACTCATTCTCCCATGGGAGCCTCAGAAAATTCTTTTCTCAGGATACTACAAGAAATTCACTCCCATGAGCAACAAGTGGGGACAAGGACCTCTTCCCACTGGTAACAGCTTCTTCTTGGCCACTTTGATGACAGTTACAATCCGATAAGTGTGAGTCCCAATCATTCCTTAGAAAAATGTATTACCTTTCTGTGACCACTATTGATTTCCAGCCTGATATATTACTATCCTTGACAATGTTGCTTTTTCATCATTGATATTCTAAATTCAGAGACAAAAATAACACTGGAGTACTTCCTAAATTTCTTCACAATGAACAATCAACTTTCTACCTGTCATTTCCTAGAATTATAATGCTAATCTTTCTGTTTGTGTGTTTTCATTTTGATTTACACACTTAGTTTTCTATGACAGACATTTTCCATCTCTCCTCTGTTTTCTCTCCTTTCTACAGGAGGAAATCTACATGCTTCATTTACTATCCAGTCGTGCAGCTGACTGCATCTTATAAATGGTAGCAAATAGAAGGACTTGATACAGACTAATGGTGAGCTCACGGAAGATCTGTGAAATATGCATCTTTTGGTCACACATATCTCTTTGCAGAGTCAGATACTTTCCAAAGCAGTTTTTTATGCACTGAAATATGTGACTGCCAAATTGGGTGTACTAGCTGTCCAAACTCTTTCAGCATCTTATTTTTCTGCTCTATAAGTTACTGAATATGGAAAAAACAGAGTAGATCTTCGTTGACTAGTAAATGAAGTTACAGAGGTTTTTACCAGGTACAGGAACAAAGCACTTGGGTTTGCTCTCAAAGGGGCATTTTATCCAGCCAAATGCCTTCTTCCCAAGAGGCAGCAGAATTCTTTTGACATTTGAATATTGAAGAATGGTGAGAGCCAATAGTAAAAAAGCTATTCATGGTTAGGAATAGCACCATGTCAAAGTGAACTGAAATAAGTAGCCTCGGCAGAGGTGATAAATTCATCTGTAATAGTTTGGATTCACATGAATTCTAGCAGTTTTTGGATTCAAATAAGAAAGAAACATGTTGTGACCTTCAGGGAAGAAGTTTGCCATAAAGAAATGATCTCTCAGATAAAAAAGTTATGCTGGTGGGAATGCAGACTGGAGCAGCCACTGTGGAGAACAGTATGATGTTTCCTAAAAAAATTAAAAATGGAACTCCCATTTGACCCAGTCATACCACTTTTAGGAATATATCCCAAGAAAACAGAAACATCAATCAGAAAGGATATATACTCCTCTATGTTCATAGCAGCACAATTTAAATAGCTAAGATTTGGAAACAGCCTAAGTGCCCTTCAGCTGATGGGTGGATAAGAAAACTGTAGTACATCTATACAATGGAATACTACACTGCTGTAAAAAAGAAGAGATTCTTACCAGTTGCAACAGCATGGATGGAACTGGAGAGCATTATGCTAAGCAAAATAAATCAGTCAGAGAAAGATAAGTATTACATGATCTCACTCATTTGTGGAATATAATGAACAACATAAACTGATGAGCAAAATAGAACCAGAGTCATAGAAACATCGAACAAATTGTCCAACCTATGAGGGAAGGCAGGGGTTGAGAGGGTAAGAGATCAACCAAAGGACTTGTATGTATGCATATGAGCATAACCAATGGATACAGTTGCGGGGGGGGGGGGGCATATGCAGGGGGGGGGGGGCGGCTGGGGAGTGGTCAATGTGGGAAAAAGGAGACTATGTAATACTTTAAACAATAAAGAATTTAAATAAAAAAAATAAAAAAAATGTTATGTGAAGAGAATGAGATAAGTTAATGGAAGAGTCAGTCTGAGAAGTTGTAGCCAGGATTTGGGATGGAGCACCATGGATGCCTTCTGGAAAACACAGTCTTGAATAGCCCAGTGGTATCCCCAATAGCTAGGATGATGTCTGTACTGTTTATTAAATTATAAATTAGTTGACCTACATCATATGTCAAAGATTATAAAAGCAGTACTAGGAAATCTACTGAGAACACCCTTCATAAAGGAATTAACATTTTTCTCCCAGGTGTGAACAGAAAGAAATGGTTTCTACTCCTCCTATGGTGCTACACACAATTTGTAAAAGGACCCCAAGGTATAGTCTGCATTGCACAGGGATTAAAACTTCAGTGAGAAAGAATGAAGAAAGATTGTTCTTTTGTTCTCATGTGTTATATTGTTTTAGAACATGTGACTACATTGGGAATAAGTTAACATTAAATTTTGGCCTCACAGCTGCTGTGTTACAACAAGTCACTCAAATGATACTTAAAGCAATTGTAAGACTTCCCTATACGTGAGAGGCAGAGAATTAAATAACATGAGGTGATGTTAAAAGTGTTTCTGGGTGGTACCCCATGCAACTGTGAGAATAAATTCATTTTGGAAGATGAAGAATATCTGCCACCATGTCCAATGATGAGAACATTTAAAAGAAAACAAAACAAAGCATAAAGGTAAATGGCTTGCAATACCCAAAGATCTACCTCAATAATTACAAATTGTAAGCCTAGTCATACACAGGGCACAATAAGAGAATTTTTTTTTAGAACTATCTTGTTGGTTGTGAACAATCCTGAGCCTTTAGTAAATACATCATATTGTTTCTTTAAAAGTTATTTTCTAGTAATACAAATACATTCATGTGAATGATCTGGGCAATTAAACGTAATTGTGTAATTAGAACAAATGAACCAAATTAAATTACACTAATCATATGTAATACATTATTAGGTATACAAATCTTTTAAGTTTTATATAGAAAACACACACACACAGTACAGTCTTACCCAACAGGACCACATGGAATTAGAGTGATGCTAGAGATGTTAATGAGGTCTGTTGGTGAGAATGCATGCGTAAGTAGCAAATTGAGAAAGTTTATTCTATGATGATAATAATAGCTACAATTTATTAAGCATTACATTACACCAGGTATTGAGTTAATCACTTTATATATAATCTCATCCAAAATTTGAGAACTATGTGAGGTCAGTGTTATTCTTATCCTTATTTGACAGATGAGGAGGCTGAGCAAATTGCAAGCCAGCTACAAATAATTCCACAGCTTGGCTCTTAACCATGATGCTACTCTGACTTTAATAAAATTGACTATTTTAATTCTAAATACGCCAGTCAAAGCCTCCACTCTCTGCCCTTACATTTTCCCTGTGGATAGCTGAATGTTGTCTAAGCATTTCAGTCTGCAACCAATAGCTAAACTGGTTGAAGCAGTGAGCTGAGGTAAGAAATTTTTCAAGGTGAAATGATTTCCATCATAGCTATATTTCTCCTTGCTGAGCGTACACTTAATACCCAAGAAGAGCGAGTTGTTTCCAGGAGAAGTTGGAGGTGGTAAAGAGTCTGTCTACCCAGGTCTGCTGTGGAGCTATCGAAGAGTCTGGTGCATCAAGGAAAGTGTCTCTGCAAATTGGTGGATTTGGGGTCAGGGAGCAAGGACTGGCAGGACAGGTGGGGGCCAGAATACAGGGGCATTGTTGGTTCGACCTGTGCTAATGAAATTAACTCTATAGAGAGGGGAGCCCATGGAAGAGCTAGTGGGGTTAAAGCTTGAGCAGTGCGACAACATAATGAGAGCTGCCCTTTAGAAAGAAAATCTAGCATTAGTGTAGAGAATGAACTTCTTGGAGGAGCAAATGGAGAGAGAAAGAAAGCGACTGCAGTAGTCCGGCTGTAAGAAGCTGAGACCCTGGGGAAGGAGAGAAGTGGCCAAGTTCTTAAGATATTTCTAGTCGAAGGCCAATAGGGTTTGTATATTCAGTGAATTCAGGCTGAAAGAATAAAAAACAATATTAACTAAGATCATGAGGATGAAATTTTTTTTTTTTTTTTTTTTTTTATCTCCCCTAGTAGGGGTTAAATAAATTAACTTTTGGATATGCTGAATTGATGAGTCCTATGGGGACAGTCAACTAACTATTCAGAGAGTAGGTGGAAAATACAGTTTTGGAGCTTTGATTTGGGTAGGGGCTAGAGATGTAGATATTTATTCGCTTAAAATATTTATTGAGTACCTCCTAAGTTCCAAGTCCTATTAAGTTCCAAGTCCTAGTTAAGTGACTTGGGCTAGAGCAGGGAACAGTCATCAACACATAAGTGGTTGGTTGGCAGAGCTGGAGGAGTGGGTGGCAGAAATCCTTGGGAGAGTGAGAGCAAGAAGAGTACCAAGGACAGAACCCTGAGGAACCTTGTCCACTGAAGGGAAGAAGGAGAGGAGGGGGAGGGAGCAAAGGGGGCTTAGAATGAGTGGTGAGAAGGGCAGCAGCACGTAGTATTAGAGGGAACAAGGGGATAGAAACGGATCCACTATTTCTTTAAATTAAAAAACTATTTGAATGTGGTAAAAAAATAATTGCCTAAGCCTAAAATTTGCCCTTGTACCCATATTTCAAAAAAATATATTTTATTGATTTTGTACAGAGAGGAAGGAAGAGGGATGGAGTTAGAAACATTGATGTGAGAGAAAATTGATCAGCTGCCTCCTGCACACCCCCTACTGGGGATGTGCCCAAAACCAACGTACATGCCCTTGACTGGAATTGAACCTGGGACCCTTCAGTCTGCAGGCCGATGCTCTATCCATTGAGCCAAACCTGTTAGGGCAATCTTACCCATGTTTAAATGTGCAGTTTAATAGTATAAGGTATATTTATATTGTTATGCAACAAATTTCCGTAACTCTTCCATCAAAACTGAAACTCTATACTCTTTAAACAACAACTCCCAATTTCTCCCTCCCCAAACCCTGGTAACCAACATTTGCTTTCTGCTTCTATGAGTTTCACTACTTTATATACTTCCTGTAAGTAGGATTACACATCATTTTTCTTTTTATGTGACTGGCTTATGTTCATAACATAATGTTCTCAAGGTATATATCCATGTTGTAGCATATGACAGGAGTTCCTTCCTTTTTTAAGACTGAATAATACCTCATTGCATGGATATACTGCATTTTGTTTACCATCAATAGACATTTGTGTTAATTCCACATTTTGGCTATCGCGAATAATGCTGCTTTGACACCGGTGTCCAAAAAGCTTTGAGACATTTTTAATTCTTTTGGATATGTTCCCAGAAGTAGAGTTTTTGGACCACAGGTTTTTTCTTTTCAGTTTTTGAGGAACTATTTAATACAATACTGTTTTCTATATTCTACTTGTTTTTTAATATCACTGTCTAATTCTGACTAGGAAGAATAGAAATAATAGCTATTTTGCATATTAGCTTTGTGTTCAGCAGAATATTTGCATTATCTTATTTATTCCTCAAAACAACATTTTGAAGAGGTATTATTACCTCATTTTACTGGTGAGGCACAGAAATGTTAAGTGGGCCTCAGGGCTAATTAGGACTTGGAACTTGAATTCAGGTCTCTCCTGATTTTCAGATGTAGCCATTTTGTTGTTTTATTTCTCATGAGAAGGGCTCACTTTCCCACGTTCCCTAGTGATTCATGAAGTGTTTTTCATAATTTGCAGAGCATTTTGCTAGTCATAAGGTTACATTTAAAACGATTGAGTCAGTAATTATCCTGCCACGCTTTGATAATTCAGTCCCAAATCTTAAATAGTCATAACTTTCCATGCAGAAAATAGAAGTAGTTCATTCCTACACATCACCAACAACTCTGGTGAGCACTACACTGAACCCTCTGCTTAAGCTTGGTGTCTGCATTGTACCCAGTTGCTGTTATTGTATAGAATTAATGAGTAGTTTGCAAACTAGTGTCATTTCTGTGAAAGTTGATGGACATATTAATTATACCTTATTTAGATTTCACAGTTGCATGACCCAGATTCTTCTTTTCTGCCAAATTTCCGAAGATTCAATGGCATTTTAAAAAATCTAGCAAACACAGTTAGGCAGTGCATAATAAAATGCAAGCAATGACGGAAGTGGCCATGTGGAAATGGCAAGATGATGTACTTGGTTCATCTGACTTCAGGGCTGAAGTAAAGTGGTCCATTTTCAGGGTTTTAGGTTGATTCAACAGTGCATATCTTTCCTCTCTGGGGTTTAATTAAAATCTTTCATAGGCACTATATCTACTCAACGTCTCCTTACTATTATGCAAGAATAGAAACATTATTTGAAGCTTGATCCCAGCTGATTACCAATATTCTCAGTGCATTAAATCCCTTGTTTTTGGAGTTTGTAATCTACCTTTCTAGAAAACTGGGATATGAAGACAGTGAGATGGCCTCCCTGGTTTTCTGCGGAGTAATGACTGTAAATAAGACAAGCTGTGTTCTGTGAAGTGCTGGGTTGGCAGATTCACATCACCTGGGAGCTTGTGAGAAATACACTCTTGTTTGGGCCCCAACCCAGACCTCTTTGATCAGAAACACTGAGGGGTGGGGCCCAGTGGGGTAGAGGCTTGGATGTGGTTCGGAGGCACCTCCAAGGTGCGAACACTGGCTTAGATTCGGAGAAAAAGGAACAGTCAGGGGGCTCTTGAACCTGGATTTGAACTTTGGGTGTTTCAGATGCAGGATGTCTTGGCCAGAGTTTGGGAGGAAGGCCTGAGGAAGGGCAGGGGGGATGGAGAAACTCACAGTCACTTTGGTCACATCTAGATTTTAGGTCTGATTAAAAAAAAACAAAAAACAAAAACAATAACCAAAAACTTGTATTTGGCATTGTAATCATGGCAATAGGCCAACATGTCATATTTCTGAATGCATCTTCTCATCAGTGTGGGCATATAGTTTCTGTCACAGCCTGAGTGACTTTGGACACTAGTCCTTTATATCTATGATGTCTGCCACATGAAGCTTCACTGTTGTTAGGAATACACTTAGTTTGGACTCACTGGATCTATACTCTTCGTTGGCTTTGGTCTGGTACCATCCACTTTATTCCTTAAACCCCAACTAGAACTTATGGGCAGAGTAGATTTTTGGAATCACACTCTCCTTTTCTTCTAAACAATGTGATCCAAGATTCTGATGCAAATTGAATGTATTTTAGAGTACACGTGCAAATCCAAGATGTAAGAAGAAAGTGAGCACACATTTTTTATATTCTGATAAGCTAAGAAAAAGAGATGGAAAAGAAAGTTGGAGCATCTAGAAGAAAAATAAGCCTTGTAGAGAGGAAGGAGGATTGTTAGTTTTGGGCTATATTGAGAAGATGTGCATTTTTAAAGTTAATGAGTAATGTAATAAAAGGTTCCAGTTACATTATTACAGCGGCTGTTTGCTTCAGGGCAAGCAAAAAGTCTTTGAGGTTTTAAATCACATTTTTCAGTCTGGTAGAAGATGGTATTTTAAATTCTTGCAAACTATTTCTTTAATCTCTTAACTTTTTTTCTTTTTTTTTTTTTTCTAGCTGGCAACCATTTCTCACATTCCTGGCAGGAAAATGAAAAAAAAAATTTGTTTTTGTATGTGTTCAAAGAAGGGCTGGTATTTGGGCACAAATGGGCCATATTAAGAGAGTTGAGGTTTGCTGGGAAATATTGTTTGGTTAGTAACCTATGAAAATTAGTATCTCTACTTAATTGCCTGAAATGCATCATATTATGGTTATCCTATTTTGAGCCTTGGTGTAATTCAACCTTTGATCTGTGTGTTGACAATGGGGCAGGACCTTGAAATCGAACCTGCCCCAGAAAAGCCAGCAATTTGCTGTGACTGTAACACCAGAGCTGATGGCTCAGCATTCCCCTTGCATCAGAGAGAACAGGCGAGGGGGAATTTCACAGTGTGGTTTTGCTCTATTGTAGAAAGATGCTAAGACTCATATATTCTGCCCCCTGAATGAGGTCTTTAATCCAGCATGCTCCTTGTACTGCAAACAGAGATCCTCAGCGCAACGCTCGGTACAAGGAACACGATCAGGAAGAACTGACTATACAAAAGTACTTGAATAAAATGAACCATATCTTGATGCTCAGAATATAAATAGTCAAAGCTCTCTTTTCTTGCAAAGCCCAAGTTCTGGAAAAACACTGGGATGCAGTGACAAGCATTTAGAGGCTTCACTGGGGTTTAAGCACTGGAAAAACGAAAGGCTTTGTTGACCTTTGGTTGTAAAGACCCACCTTGTCTGAGGGAAGGCACAGAAGTGTACAGCACAGAGGTAAGAATTGGGTCCTGGACACATGCTGCCTGGTACCAAATCCTGGTCCTGTTTCCCATTAGCAGAATGACATTGGACAAGTATTATATCTAAAAATCTTTTGGTTTAGGTTTTTTTTTTTTTTTACCTCTACCATGGGAAAATAGACAATCTAACTCATTGTTAGGGTTCGGCAATCCTTTCTAATAAAAGGCTAATATGCAAATCGACCCAACAGCAGAATGATCAGTTGCTGTGATTATTATGATTATGATATTACTTAGAACCATGCCTGGCACATTACAAGAGCTCAAGAAATTTAGCTATTTCTGCCAATATCATTTTAATTTTATTAATGAGCACCCTGTATAAAGAGGAAGAGAAGTAGAAGCAACACTTTCTTCCTGTCTTTTCTCCTTTCCCTTTCCTTCTTTCCCTTCCTATTTCCATTTCTTTGCCTCATTCCAAAAGGAATCTGAAGCTGAGGAATAAATGTTGAGCATGTTTAGTGTTATGTGGTGGACAGAAAAGGGCTGGATAAGGGGCCCACCCTATTCCAGTGACTTCACCTAACTAATATCTGCAGTGACTATTTCCAGATAAGGTATTGGGGGTTAGGACTTCAATATATACATTGGAGGTAGGGCATGATACAACCCACAACACCGGGGACATTTCTCAACATCTTCTCAATGTTGCTGTCTTCTACGATTTTCCAAGAGGGGCATAAAGTCTGCATGGAATTTCTGTAACTTCTCTAATGTAAGAGCACATTTGTTCTGCTGTGGAGCATCATGATGGCTCTGTGCTATGACTGTGGTCTTTTGGGCAACATGAATGAAGACAATCAAGGTTGATTATAGTGAGGCACAGGAATTCCCCCCTCCATTTCAGCTAAACACCATTCTGGCTCTCCCCAAGGGGCACCCTGCCTGTCCTTGATTACCTCACTGGGATGACGGGTGAAGCCAGCGCCCCTCTTTGCCCTGTCAGTTCCCAGGTGGGCAAGAAACCCCCAGGGGGACTTGTCTGGCTCAGAGGCAGCTGGTGTGGATGCCAAGAAGGCTGGGCAGCTGCATGTACATCCAAGCAGCTGTGGTCCCATGCAAACTAGAAAGAAAAGCCCACAAAAGAGAAAATGACTTACTGTATTTTCCGGCGTATAAGACGACCCCCCTAATTTTACAGTTAAAACAGGTTTAGACCTATATTCGCTGTATAAGACTACCCCCCACTTCAAAGAAAAGACTTACTTTGCTGTCAAGATCTGCAGGAAATTTTTGTGCAATTTTGATCTGCAGGAAATTTTTGTGCAATTTTGGTCTTTTGCCCCCGATTTTCGGTTGACTTTTTTTCGTTTCAAAAGTTGTCTTATATGCCGGAAAATACGGTAAGATTTTAATAAACAGGTTACAAGAAAATTCTGCTTTAGCTTCTCTTTGTGTTGCTGTCACAAGCACCCCTCCCTTTGAAAGCTGACATTCATTTTTTAAAATTTTATATTTTATAGATTTTTTTTTTTTTTTATAGAGAGGAAGGGAGAGGGATAGAGAGTTAGAAACATCGATGAGAGAGAATCATCGATCAGGTGCCTCTTGCACACCCCCTACCGGGAATGTGCCCACAACTAAGGTACATGCCCTTGACCAGAATTGAACCTAGGACCTTTCAGTCTGCAGGCTGATGCTCTATCTACCAAGCCAAACGGGTTTCGGCGAAAGCTGACATTCTTGTTGACATTGTTAACAGTACTCTCAAAAAGTAATTACCCAATAAAGTTAATGTTAGCCAGATTGCACAGAACTGGAATTAAGACTGTATCTGATTGCAGGATTGAAGCCCGAGTCATGTGTCTTGCCCGTTGAACCTGTGGCTTGTCTGCCTTGAGAGCAGGAAATATCCTGGGAAGGAGGCTGCTATTTATATTCTGAAGGTGAACCCTCACTCTCGAAGGAGGAGCCCCGAGGACGCTTTCTTCTCTACCCGAGGCAGCAAGGGAATGAGATTTCTGCTTTCTGCTGTATCTCTGCAAAGTGATGTTGCTGTTCACTTTGCAGGGCAGCAGTTGAGTGCAGCTGCCCTTTCCAGGTGAAGATTGTGAGCTGAGGTGACATCAGAACAGAAGAGGGCGCTGCTGTGCGAGTTCCAGTGTTCTTGAGGGGCTGGTTGAAAAGGCAGTTTGAGTTCCTTGTCTCAGCTCTCCCCTCTGCATGCCCTGGGAGCATGTGGCTGTGAGACAGCTCACCAAAGGCCATTAGATT
Organism: Pipistrellus kuhlii; assembly: GCF_014108245.1. Classification (NCBI taxonomy): domain Eukaryota; kingdom Metazoa; phylum Chordata; class Mammalia; order Chiroptera; family Vespertilionidae; genus Pipistrellus; species Pipistrellus kuhlii. The sequence continues at coordinate 49,938,466 of NW_023425405.1, read as the reverse complement.
TGAGCAGAAAGAGTGTAGGCCCTGGGGTTAAAAGAATTGGGTTCCAATAGTCACTATGTCATTAGCTGATTGAATGATTTTGGGCAAGTCACTTCCGTCCTTTACACCTCATTTTTTAATCTGTCAAGTTTGGGTCAAAAATTCACACTATTCCTCTAGAGTGAGTGAATAAAAGGAATAATAGACATGGAAGTATCATGAATGGGAGCAGTTATTATTAGCCTTAAATGATTGGCCAGCAGGGAAGTTGTCATTTTAGGATATTAAAAATAATAAAAACAAAACTAAGGAGATTAAATAATAAAAACAAAACTAAGGGAAAAAAAATCCAAAGTGTCTTATTTTCTTCAGAGAGGGCTGTAGGGTAAGCAAATCACTCAGGGATGAGGGTTCTGAATAGTATGAGCAGTACTAATTAGTAACTACAAAATAGAGCCAAAATATCAATATTCATTGGGCTTAAAAAACTATTTTCTTTTAAAAACATTTACTGAAATACTCAAACCATAACTACAATATATAACTAGTTTATATTTCCAAAACATATAGAATTGGAGAATATGAATATATTCTCAACTGAAACAAATGATCTAGAAGCAAGAGCACTGAGTAGACAGATGCTACCTCCAACAGGAACAAATCATGGGAATCCCACTTCTGTGCCTTTGTTCTCGCTGGTAAAATGAAGACAATTTCTGTTCTATTCAGTGTATAGAAATGACATGAAGTAAAATATATATCCAAAGAAGTGAAAGCGCCACACACCTGGGAGGTGTATTATTTTTATCACTTAGTCAAGTCTCTTCTTATTCTAACTTAATTCAACAAACATTGATTGAGGGTCTATAGGAGATATAAGTTTGGTATATAAAGAGTTTTCATACTGTGTGGCTATATGAAGTGAGAGGAGAAATTGGGGGCTTCAGGCTGGAAGGACTGGGGAGGGTTCAATACTATTCTAGAATTTTGGGAGCTTAACAGTGAAGAGAAGAAAGATATTGTACCTGCATTTAAGGAATTCACATTCCATGTGAGATGGCAGATGATGTTGGGTGGGAGGGGAGTAAGGGCTGGGCGAGGCTGAAAAAGTTGCGAGGGGAGGAGAAATCATCTAGGAGGAGAGAGCAGAGTTAACAAAGGCAGAGAAGGGGGACCCACAGTGGCTATGGAAAATAGGCTTCATTTTTTGAGGCAGGATTTTCTTGTAACCTGTTTCTTATTATTTGGTAGAAGCTTCCTGAAATCTATTTTGAGGAAGATATTGAGATTTCCTTCAGGGTCATGTGGAAGAGCGCCAGGATCAATTAATGAGGTCTGCAATGGCTGTGGGAGGGGAGAATTGGATTGTGTGTGCCAGACGATTGCCATTCCTAGAGAGGTCCCATCTGAATAGATTATACCTGTGTCATTATGGTCTGTGCTCTTCCAGTTTCCTGAGAATGTTATGAAGCTCAATAAGCAAGTATTATTAAGTCCAGCATTTATGTGCACATGAACAGTTACTTGGATATTCTCAGAGAAAGACTGTTCTACATAAATGCAAGGATTACTGGTTACTTCTCCAATCTCTAACCTCCTCTACATTGAGTCCTCAAGTAGCTGCACAACTCAGCTGTGTTTCATAGACTCTCTTTTTGTTCATAGCTCCACTTTTTTCAATCTCTGGATCCCAATTCAAAGTTAACATCAGCCTCTTAGATTCTTAGAACTTTTTGTTGCTTATTTGCTATTCTTGTCTTCTGTTTGGAGACATCTAATTTATCTCTCTCACAACATTTTAGAAAACAGTGATCTACCTCTTTCCTTTAAGTCTCCTGAGAAAACTATATAGCTCTTCTTGCTGACTCACCTTCTTTGCCTCATATCTCTTACAGTGTATTGAGATTCTAGAATTCCCCATAGTAGACTGACTCCAGGTTTTTGTAGATCAGGGTTTGAGAGAAAATCCTATTTCTTAACCTTTGATATGTCAAATAGATACATTTAAAAATTCCTTTCTCTGCTGAGACTGTATTATTTCCAAGCCATTGTCTTGGTGCAAACGTCTACTTTGTATGTAAAAAGCAAATTGTTAATTTTTTGGTATTAGAGTAACTGTAAGAAATTGCTATTTTTTTTATAGGTAAAAAGGTCAACTGTTGGCAATTTCCTAGGGCTCAACCTAATATTTGTATACCTTCTTTAACAATCCCAGTCTTGAGAATTTGAACTTTAAGCTGTTCAGGGAGAATGTTTTGTACTTAGAAAGGCAAAAGAAAAGTGAACATTAATATTGTTTAGACATGTCTCTCTGTCCTCAAAGCCCATTCTTTCTGTTTCCTCTTTAGTGACAGAAAGAAAAGCTGCTCACAGGCCTCTCTCCCCATACCTGAAGACTTGGACATCCCTCAACTCAGCTTTGATAGATTACATAAAACCAGAAGGCAGCTTGTCCCTTCTAAAATTGGATGGAAATACTGGTTGGATGGAAAAAGAATGTATTTAATGAAGAATGCCTGGGATATCTGAAATGATATCCACACCTCTATTTGTTTCCCAAGTGACTGAGGGCAATCTGGTTATTTCATTAACTACTGAATAGCATCTGCACTTAATAGCTGATGGAACTTGTAGGAAGACCAGGCTGGTATTCAGACTCGTTTTATCCAGGCATCCCATTTCATTTCACTCGTAGAATCCAACGGTTGTGTGTGCATGTGGTTATGGAACCTGAGTGTTCTGACTGACATTTGTATGAAGTATTGCAGTGCAACAGAATAGGCCAACTGGAGAGAAGGCTGTTTTCGTTTGATAAAAGGTGGTAACAAACTTGTCTTCTTAAAAGGAGATGCCGAAAGTAGTGTCTTGCACTGGGAAATAAGTCAAACAAGCCTCTTAGTGATGGGGACCTTGACTGCTGGTCCTGTTTCTCATCATCTGAAAATTGTCAGTCATAGAAATGATGTAACCAGCTGGCTAATTGGCAAGGATTCTGTTGCCAGGAAGGGGATCATCTGTAAAGACAAAGGGATACTAAGAGACTCTAGGAGTTCCCTGCATGGTCATTTCATACAGTTTAGTCACATAGTACCTCTAGCTGTGTGGGCAAAGGAACAGGCTCAAGCCCAACTTCACTAATAATATGGCAACACAGAGAGTGTTTTCGCTCCCCAGGGACAGGCGTGTGAAGTCAGTTCACAGAAGGCCTATGAAATGTTACCCTCTGGTGTTAACTTCTTTTTGCTGAGCAAAGAAAAGTGTTTTCAGTAAATTCTCAGACTTCCTCTACCAACTGACCAGGTCACTGCACTTAAAAACAATACTACAGAACATGAAGATTGTGAGGAGGGAGAGTCAGAAGCCACTGAACTCTGGGTTTTATTCCCAAGCTAACCTGTGGATTTGGTGATATGCTTTGGCCAATCCATTTAACTTTTATGGTTTCTTTTCCCCCACCAACAATATCATTTCCACCTCATGTGCAAGTTGTAAGGTTGGTTTAAAAGGCTTTGTACTTTGAGACACTCAATGAAAGAGGCTTAAAAGCACAAGGTAGTATAACAAAGAAAGCTGAGGATACTTTTTTTTTTTTTTTTAATAAAAAACATACACAGCATACTAAAACTCATTTTGGAAAAGCCTAAATGCAATTTTTTCCCCCAGAAACCACAAGAATACCAGCTGGAGAGAATCAAACCAGATTCCTGGGCCTCATAATATCAGAGATGAGGTGATTCTGGTGATCCTGTCACTCTGTGTGTTACCTGAATTTTCAGATGATCTTTCTGGGTCCTCTCCATCTGCCAGAATCACCTCTGGATTTACAGATCCTCCAGCAATCACACTTCATCCTCTAGAGCTCATTCCCTGATTGCAGGGTCAAATGACCTCTCTCAGCTCAATCTGACAGCCAGCTGCTCTGGACCTGACAGTTTCTACTTGATCACTACTCGTCTCCTCACTGACAGCATTAATCATTAATGAGAAGACTGCAGAGCATTTTCATGATGGTCACTCTAACAAATGCCATTTTCAGAAAGCCCAAGCTTGTTGTGTTTGATCATAACTTTAACCTTTACTTATTGGTTTGGATTATGGCCGCATCATTTAAAATTTAGAGATGGTCAGTGACTTTTTTTTTTTTTTAGCTTTATGGAAAGAAAATCCAAGTTTCTTAGGATAAAGACAGGCAATTACAATGCTTCTCATTGTAAGCACTGCTAAATGCAAATAATAATGGAAATATAATGTATATGATTGGTATGAAAACCAAGATTGAGCTACTTTAGATTTGGTGCCATTCAGAGGTATTGACTAAAAACACCTGAATCATCTTTCCCAAAACATCATTTTTTTTTTTTTTTGGTGTGTGTTTTGAGTATGACTTAAAAAAAAAAATGTTTTATTGATTTTTTGCAGAGAGGAAGGGAGAGAGATAGAGAGCTAAAAACGTCCATGAGAGAGAAACATCGACCAGCTGCCTCTTACACACCCCCCACCGGGGATGGGCCCGCAACCAACGTACATGCCCCTGACCGGAATCGAACCTGGGACCTTTCAGTCCGCAGACCGACGTTCTACCACTGAGCCAAACCGGTTTCGGCTTGAGTATGACTTTTATGGGACACCTGGTATAGTTCACCAAACTCATAGTTTGAACTTTTTCATACCTTGATAAAGTGATAGAGGAGAAAAATTGAGGAAATAAGAAAATTAGAACAGGGACAAAATGGGGAATGATAGGTGGTGAGAGGAGAATAAAAGAAGAAAGTCATTTTTCTCTCTTTCTCACCCTCTGCTATCAAACTTCGGTTACTCATCCACAGGCCACAGAATCACAGAATCATGCACAAAGCTACAAGAATGACAGTGGTTTTCCAACTGTGTGCCAAGGAACACCAGAGGTTCTTTTTAGGGGCTGCCTCATAGATGTAGAGGAAAAGACCTGTTGTAATGGACTTGGCAGTAAAATGGAATCCTAAAAAGAGAGCCAATTATAGTTTTCCAGGTGAAATGAACCCATTTAGTGTTTTAGCTTTGAAATTATGATCATAAAATGAACAAGATGAAGAAAATCAGCAAAGATCGTAAAAGATCCAAGTGAAAGATTGTTATTGATTCATGCCTCCCACTGCTGCACTTTCTAAGCTCAGGGCCTTAACAGAGAGGATGCTTCTCCCATTGGCCTCTGCCAAAGCCTTGGTCTTTGGCACTAGGACTCTAAGAAAATACAGTTTTGCTTTTGATCAACCCACTTCTTGCTTTCCAGAATGTCTCCTAAGTTTCTTTTGTTTCCTTTAAAAAGCCAAGATGACAACAAATCTCAGCTTCACCTTTCACAGAAATTATTGTAGGGTCATTCCAGGCAATCATTATGGACTTCTGTGTCAACTTAGGAACAAAGATTTTATTATATGATGATGACATAGCAGAAAAAATATTGAAACAAGCCATACAGTGAGGTCTAGAGAGTGAAAAGAACTAGCTATAAAATAGCAAAGAACATACTGGAGTTTTAAAAACAGTTCTTAAGTAGTGGTCAGAAGTGCGGTGGGCTGGACTGAGCCTAACGCTGACAAGGGAGGAGCTGCCGGAACTTTTCCAGGAGGGCAAGGTTTCTGCATGAGTGCAGCCTGGACTTCCATCACTCCCACAAGAAATCAGAGATCTGCATTGCACACAGACCTTGGGGAATGGAAATGCCTGATGGAAGCTCTGCGGAGAGAGAATTACAATAATTGAGCCTTCTATCATGGGGTTCTGCCCCACCGCCACAAGGTCAGCATGGGAGAAATAATGGAGCTGCTCACAAAAACCCAGAAACACTTGGTCCATTGCCTGCCCTGCATTGTGCTTTGTACATGACAGCAGCTCAATAACTATTAGTTCAAGACAGTGAAGAAAATGCCTTTGTAATTTCTCTTGGGAAATGCCTTTCTTTGCAAAAGTTAGATGGAAAGGAAAACATAACTACTTCTAAAAGTGATGACGAGAAGCAAGGATGTGTCTTTCATGCTAATGCTGTCCCTCCCCAATAGAAATAATTTCCAAAATGTATTAACGTTGGAAGGTCATCTAGATTTATCTTCAAAGTACAGATTAGCAAGACACTTTAGCAAGGTATTTGGCCAAATACTGAGCTCAACAGCATTCTGCAGTCCTTGATGATCTTTAAATTCCTATTTCAGGTGTGTTTTATTAGTTTCTTAGTAACCTGCTAGTGTTATAACCTTTCCTATTTTCTTTAGAAGGGAGTGGAGAGAATCTTCCTTGTAGCCAGGCTGTGGTCCTTTCCTTAAAACTGTCATTTATTTAGATTTGTTTTAGGGCCCAACAGATTTCTCTCCATCACTTCATCAAAAACAAAACAACAAAACAAACAGCATCATAATTTTGCTGCTTCTCTTAGAATCCATTATAAGAAATGGTTTTGAGATATCAGATTTGACATCATATTAAATTTAGTTACATACACATTTTAGCTTCTCCCATCCCACCCCAACATAAATTCCTATAACAACCAGAAGATGGAGGTTTGAACATTGGTATCATCTATTATGAAATGTCTGACCTTGAACAAATCACATTAACTTCTGTGAGCATCGATTATCTTGTCTGTAAAATAGGAATAGCAATGATAATGGGACTATTGGAATGATTAAATGAGAGGATATAAAAACACACTGCAAGTTGTAAAACATTGCACAGATATAATTATATATGCTGAAGAGGCAGGGATGGTATAGTGGAATGAACATTAAAATTGAGGTCAGGAGACATAGTGTAAATCCTGAATCTTCTACTTAACAATAGTGTGATTTGGGGCAAGTCTTGTAAACTGCCCAAGACTCAGCTTCTTTAATTGTAAATGTGGATTATTAAACAATTAAAAACTTAAGAGGGTTTTGTAACTGAAATAATAACCAACTGAACTGGGGGTAGGCATCTAGCCTAAACTATGCCAAGAAGATTCTGTCCCTTAGGAATTTTGGATTAGGATTCAAGGACTGTCCATCATTTCTGAGCAAGTATATCAGGGAGAGAATTCACAGCATTGAGTAAAGAAAGGAGATTTACTGAGAAGGAAGAATAAAGTAGGTGAGAGAGATAGAGATATACACATCCACAGAAAGTAAGGGAAAAAAGTACTCTGATTTCTTAATACTCTATTTCTAGATGACATCCTCAGTATCCTCAGTATAAATTCCCTTCTGGATTAGTCAAGGTTCAGTTGCCAAGAAGAGAATCCATTCTAACTAGTTTAAGCAGAAAGGGATTTAATTCAGGAATTTGGTACTTACAAAGTAGTTGGTAGAGAGACGAGTAGGCTCTAGAGCAGTGGTCGGCAAACTCATTAGTCAACAGAGCCAAATATCAACAGTTCAACGACTGAAATTTCTTTTGAGAGCCGAATTTTTTAAAACTTAAACTTCTTTTAACGTTACTTGTTCAAAATAGACTCGCCCAGGCTGTGGTATTTTGTGGGAGAGCCACACTCAAGGGGCCAAAGAGCCGCATGTGGCTCGAGAGCCGCAGTTTGCCGACCACGGCTCTAAGGCAAGCTTTCGGGACTACTCCCCGAACGAGCCCACAGAATAGCCCACTGAGGGAGGTACTGCCCCTCCCAGAAAGCTGAGAAGCACAGAGCTGCTCCCACAGCCACTGGCTTTAGAACTGCACTGTTTTTGCTAGAATCTACAGCAGGGAGATTCTCTATTCCGTAAAGCCAAGAACTGACCATGGTGATATCTGCTAGCACTAGCAGCCACCACCCCATGAATATCCCCTCATCAACTGTGGGATGTGGCCTCCAGTTTTTGAGGTGACTTCTGCTCATTGCTGCAGCGTGCAGCAAACTGTGCATGGGATATAGTGGGGTTCAGTGAGGTAACCTGCATATGCCCACTATATCCACCTTGACTTCTTTCCCCTCAAACTAGGTCCAGTCAGCTTATGCTCATTTCAATCAAAGAGTACTCATCAACACCCCCACGTGACTGACGAGCTCTTGCACATGCTGCAGTGGAGCCGTTAGGCTTTTTTCAATGAGAGGTCCAGAGACAGCCACTTCAGAGACAGATAGAAAAACAAGGACAAGGTTTGGCTAAAGCTGGGACAGTGTGGTATTTACAATGTCTCTCCTGTCCTTTTTCAAACAATTACTTTCTGACCTGCCCAGAACTTAAGAGATGGATGCTTCCTATATGAATGGAGATAACTGCGGAAGAGTTAACAAAGAGATTGGATTATTTCTTGTGTCATCATAATTCCAAATTGTAGTATTGAGCAACAGCAGGTCTTTACTATGTCATGAAATACCTGGCACCCTACCCTTTCCTCCCTCTTTCATCTTCAGTTCGGGCCACCTGCCCCACTGAAGGCCCGCCTCCTCCTTGGATCTGGGGGAAGATGTCAGTATCCCTGAATTAGCATTAGGTTACCTCATCAGTGTGTTGACAGGCTGTGTGGGCTCATGGAAAGAGGAGCACTGAATGTGAATCCTTTGCCACTTATTAGTGAGGGAACTCAAGCAAAAGTGGGATCCCTCTGAACTTCGGATGCTTGTCCAAAATGGAATAATAATGCCTGTATAGATATTGGTGAGAATTATTGTGACATAGTAAATACAAAGCCCTTTGCAACAGTGCCTGGGACATGGACCATACCTATTAAATATTAGCTTCTTTAGGCCCGAGTTTTCATATCTGCGGGCTCAATCATGTTTCTGAAGCTCTGTTTTGGGTAAATCGATCCTTATCTTATTGTCCATGGTATAGCTCTGTGTCTCAGTTTCCCACCATCTTCCTGTTCTCGCCAGGGCCCAAATCTCCCTTTCCCCCCTCTCCCTCTCCCCTTCATCTCCAATTCTGTATTTGATTCTATGACTATATATCTGCTACTCAGCTGCCTGCCTGCAGAGATATGTGACGTTTTTGAGATTCCCCCATTGCACACATCACTATGACATCAGAGTTTGCTACTGCTTGCCTGAGCTACCACATGCTATTTGTCATATTACTCTCTGGATACCAAGTTCCACCTGCCTTTTTCCTGTCACTTATAGTTGGGCTTCATTTTTCCCTCTTGCTACTTTCCATCTCCCCAGTGTACCCCTCACCCCTTGCTCTGGTGAATAGAGCTACTCTCACATCCTGGATATTATCCCTCTCATATGTTTTCAGATATGAAACAGATACTTATAGGTCCTTGTTGCTCAAAGTGTGATGCACTGACACCACCTGAAACTTACTCACAATAAGAATCTGCATTTTTACGCAATGGAGATTCCTTGGTGATTCATGGGAACATGAAAGTTTGAGAAGCACTGTGTGCAAGGCAATATGGCTAGGTTAGAAAATCTGTTGGTATGTCAGGCAAAGTCTATTAACCTTCCTCCTTGTGATATTCTAGAGACAAATGGCTGTTTCCTAATATGGCTTGCTGACAGTTCTATCAGAAGGACTGCATAATAGCATTCTGTGTCTTTTCATCCAGGGCATGGGCTTTGTGTTTTAAGGAGGGAACCTAGGCTTGTCTCAAGATGCAATCAAATAAAAATTCTGGTAGGCTATGTTTTGAAGAAATTCACTGCAAGACAGTTCTACTTGCTTCTGAGTCAAATAAAATGAAAGGGTTCTGCATTTAGGCACTGCCCTATAACAAGAACTCTTCAAGTCTGACTTTTAATCTTATGGCTTTTCCCTCTTTCCACTCCAGACTTCCCCAAGCCTTCTTTTCACCAGTTCTCTGAAACTAGTTCCTAGGTACGGAGCAGGTCACAGTGATCCTGGAAGAAACGCATGGTGGGGGAAAGCTTTGAGAAATGGCAGGTATTTTTGGCAACGTGATGGAACTGGTGGTCTTTTCTCCTAATGTTTTTGTTCAAAACATGTCTTTGTGTTATTGGGGTATTACAATTCTTATTCGTTTTCATTTATACAGATACACCAGACTCCACCAGTTAGCATTAGGTTACCTCATCAATGTAACCTAATGCTCACCAGTTTAAGAACCATCCTTTCCCTTAAGTGCTACAAGGATGAATTATTCTAAAATTAAAAACAAACACTCACATCAATGAATCCATATTTAGATAAGGAAACAGGTTTAATGCATTTGTTATGAAAGGTGGGAGTGAAATTGAGAGACCCAGTGGTCTCTCTAGCCGATTGGCCCCACCCCACCTTACTTCCACTTATACTGTCATTAGACTGAAAACACCCGCAAGCCTGCCTCTCTTGTCTGTTTCAAACACCCAGATGTTACCCACATTCCTGATGAAGCCTCTAATGAAGATGACTTCCATTCTCGGCACCAGTATCAGTTTGACCTGTTCCTACCCAATCAGCACAGCTGGGTCTGCTGTCATCTCATGAAAATGATGGGCTCTGTGATGTACATCAGGTAATCTATTGTTTTTCTTCAGATGTGACAGGGTTTGGGAGAAGGGAGGGCTTAAAAGTCATTAAATATAAATAAGAGGAATGAAAAGAACCCCCTCTCGCAAGAATGAAAAGCGCTACAGGTCAATGGCGAGAAAATTGAAAGTGCCCTCACGTCACTTAATAAAACTTACAATTAGGTAAATCATTTCTTGCTTCTTGAGCACAGCAGTGATGGTTAAGATATAGTAAGTTAAAATTCAGACTCGGATCAGAGTTTTCTAAGCTGTGATGAATACACAGTGACTGTCACTTGCCTTTAAAAAATGCCACCAAGAAAACATTTGATAATGTAGCTGCATCTTAAATAAAAGATACTGCATACATTTTTCAAAAGCAAGTAGTGATGACTTAGAAGTGTGTGTGTTTTAGAAAGGACTACTGAATGTTTTCATGATATAAGACATTCACTGCAGGAACTGAGTGAAGAGGTGTATACCTCCCTACTTATAAAAAAAAGTACTTACGTTCAATGATTTATTATAAATGACTAAAAAGGTTCATAATAAGTGGACCTATCCCTGTCCATATATGTGGTAGCCAACTTTAGCTAAGAGAACAACAATGGGAAAATTTATAAGTCAAAGTTTGGTGTTTGGCCCAACAGGTGTGGCTTAGTGGTTAAGGGTTGACATATAAGCCAGGAGGTCACGGTTCAATTCCCGGTCAGGGCTCATGCCAGGGCTGTGGGGATGAGGAGGCAGCCGATCAATAATTCATTCTCATCATTGATGTCTCTCTCTCTCTTCCTCTCTGAAATAAATACAAAAGATATTAAAAAATCATTTGGTTTCTGGCAGCCCAGGGAATCATCACTATTAGCTTAAGACAAATAGATCCTTATTAAAGGAATTAAATCTAGTATATACAGCAGAGGTTCTGAAAGTGTGGTCTCTGGACTAGCAACATCAGTATGTCCTGGGAATTTGTTAAAATGTAAATTCCCAGGCCCTACCTTAATTTGCTGAATCAAAAACTCTGTGGGAAGGCCCATCAACCAGTGTGTTAACAAGACCTCCAGGGGATTTGGATGCTCACCAGTTTGAGAACTGTTGCTACCCAGAGATGCCTAAGTGTAAAACACGACACACTGGAAAGCGCCAGGACTCTGGAGCCAAGCTCGAGTTCTTTCCCCACTTTGCCAAGACCAGCTGTGTGACCTTGGCAAGTCTTTGGTCTTCCTAAATATTCCCCTGCAAAATGAGAACCATGTCCTCTCCTGCGGTACGGCACATGAGAGGACCCAAGTCTTTGCTCATATAGTAGCTCAGAAAGCTTTCCCTCTTCCCTTCCCTAGAGCTGGGTGGTCCAGCAAGTGAGATTCATCAGTATTCGTGCAAAATGAAGAGCATGTTCCCATATTCATGGACACCACTCAGTGAAAGTTCGACATCTTGTATTAGGTGGGCCGCCCACTGTGTAGGCCTGTGCTGCCCTAGCCAGGAGCCACTGGCCATGTGTGGTGGCCAATGAGCACCTGAAACATGCATCTGAATTTGAGGCGAACTACATGCATAAAATACACACTGGATTTTTAAGGCTTCGTATGAAAAAAGTAAAGTGTTTAATTTACATTTTAATATTGAATACATGTTGAATTGGAAGTTTGGATATATTGGGTTAAATAAATATATTCTTAAAATTAATTCTATCTTTTTAAAAGCTTTAAAAGAAGTGTGGCTCTAAGGAGACATGAAAGTATATATGTGGCTCATAGGATATCTCTGGTGGACAGTGCTGGTCTAAACCAGTGTTTCCCAACCTTCTCTCATGATGAGAATCACCTGGTGGAGTTAAACACAGATTCCTGAATCCCAACTAAGAAGTGCTAAACTAGAATTTTTGAGAACATATAGGTAAAATTGCATACCTAACTTAGTGCTCTGTATATAAAATCTGTCTTAGAGCACTAGTTAAGTATACAATTTTACCTATATGTTCCCAAAAATTCTAGTTTAGCACTTCTTAGTTGGGATTCAGGAATCTGTGTTTTAACAACTCCACCAGGTGATTCTCATCATGAGAGAAGGTTGGGAAACACTGGTCTAAACACCGTATTGTCCTCATTCCCAGGGGACAAGCGAAGAGTCTTTTGCTAAAAATTGCTTATTACCTTCTTTGCTACAAAATTTACAATTTCTGTGGGATGAATTATTCTGCATGATCATTTCTGCATCATTCTGTAGCTGCAAAGAAGTCCACCATCTTTTCATCGGTTATTCCTCACAAAATAGTCTGGGAGGCAGGATCCTGATAAACCGAGACACATTAACATGATCACCGTTCAAAGGCCAGTGGAAGTCTTCACAGACACACAGCCACGCATGGCGGTGAAGTGAGACTGCAAAGGGATGATAACAAGAACAACACACCAGAAGGTGGGGTGGGGAGCCGAGGCAAGCGCGGGGCTAACGTGGAATCACTTGGGCTTGTTAATAATGTTCACACCTAAGCACAGTTCATGGAGGGGCCCCGGCCCATCCAACATCACCCTCTCCTCCTTCCCACCATGCTTTCTTTCAGGCAGAATCTGAGACGTGATGAACCCTTCAGACATTTTTAAAAGTCGGTTTCCATAAATGAGAGCTCCTTAAGCATCAGCTCACTCTATCTTCTCCTGCTGCCAAAAGACAGCAAAAAGCAGCTTCCTCAGATGTGTATTTGTCTCCAGTTCCACTTAAAACAGCTCAGGAAATCATCTTTCCATTATCTATATTAGAGAGGAACATTCATAGAATTACTCAAGTTGAGATGTTTTAAATGACCATTTTTGTATTTGCATCTCTTAAATTATTCAACACAAGCCTGCTGTAATTGCTAAAAAGATTTTAGGGTTAAGGAAACTTGGCACTCTGTACTTTAAATATTTAGTCTCATTTAAAAAAACCCAACTCTTCCAGGAGACACAGAGCACATTCTAAGAACAGAAAGAAACCCTCAATGTGAGCATCCAGGAAGATTATGTACACGTCTGATGCCTTTTTTGGGGTGATGTTTCCCCATTAAAAGCAACCAGTGACCCAAGGAAGGGATCAGGGGGTAAAAATAGATGAATCAATGCCTGTCAAATTGCTCTTGTAATATGTGTAATACCTGATCGTACTTTCTTTGCAGGTTTTTTTTTTTTTTTTTTTTTTTTTTTTTTGTGTGTGTGTGTGTGTGTGTGTGTGTGTGTGTGTGTGTTTTGTTTTGTTTTATTTTGTTTCAGTGGGGTGCAGAAAGTTCCAGTTAGTTAAGTTCCAGTAAATATTAAGCACCTGCCGATGCCAGGCACTATGCCAGGCACTGAGGGTGCAGAACTGAAAGAGACACAGTCCTAGTTCTAGCATGGACTGAAACAGAAATAAATGACAACCTCCTCAATTTTGTATTTAAATTTTATAGATGCCAGGCTGTAGCTGTTGATATTAGTATGGACATCAACATTAGGCTAGTAAGTCTATCAAAGGTTCAGGGTAAGGTATGGTTACTTAAAGGTTAGGGACAAATTTTGTAAAAACTTGTGATTTCATTTCAGTCCTTAGTTAACTTCTCCACATTTGCTCTGGATTCAATGAAGTTTATTATTATTATTATTATTATTATTATTATTATATCCCAAAACAGCACTATCTTGACCAGAATCGAACCTGGGACCCTTCAGTCCGCAGGCCGATGCTGTATCCACTGAGCCAAGCCGGTTTCGGCTAAAGTTTTCTACTTTAAGGACAGATAGATACCCGCCACCCATACCTCCCATGCCCAGAGTCCACAGTAGAAGATCTGTCTATCCTTTGTTATCAACTGTATTATAAAGCTCATGCTCATCGAGGCTTCTGCCATGGTGTGTGTGGGTATTTCTCTCTGAGAGAGTGGGGGTTTCCTGGGTGGGCCCGCTGGTGCATCCTCTGGCATTCAAGAAGTTTTCCTGCTTTTCCAGGTAGGCTGTGTTCCCTCTTTCCTGTCATCCACAAGTACGTGGCCCACGTTGACTATATGAATGGTCCTAATTCTTCGTCTTTCCTTTCCTTTGGCATGTAATTTTGCAGTGCCTTCTTCCCGTGGGTGGGGTATGATTTCTCAAGGCCACAGGACTCACTTTGACTAATGAGACTTCAGCAGATGTGACACCGTGGAGGCTTGTGTTACTGAGGTTGAATTTTCTGTGCCATCATCACCACAGGAAGGACATTCTAGCCTAGTCACTCCAGGAAGAAGAGGAAAGACACCTGGAGCAGAAACACCCCAGACAGATCTGACCCAGATGCTCTAGACTTGTAGGAATGATCAATAATTGTCTCCTTAAGCCACTGAGTGTTGGGATGGTTTGTACACAGCAATAACTGGCTGAGATACCCCCTATTCCCTCATCACCACAGGTCCAAGATTCTTCCTTTTCTATTCCATAGGCTTCTTTCTTACAGAACATCAACATTACTCTGTCCTAGCACCTGATGGCAAAAGTGGGACCTTGTGTGGTACTGAGAAAATGGAGGAGAATGTAAGGGGAAGAAACAAGGGCCGAGAGAAGACTGGAACCAACTGTGAGATTTTCATGGGAAAGATGGAAAACTTAATTGTCATGATGCTCAGCCTGCTCCTATATCAACTCCCTCATCTCCTTTTTCTCCCCTAGGCCTTATTTCCTACCCTTAATTCTTTTAAAAATATATTTTATTGATTTTTACAGAGAAGAAGGGAGAGGGATAGAGTTAGAAACATCGATGAGAGAGAAATGTCAATCAGCTGCTTCCTGCACGCCTCCCATTAAGGATGTGCCCGCAACCAAGGTATATGCCCTTGACCAGAATTGAACCTGGGACCCTAGAGTCCACAGGCTGACACTATCTACTGAGCCAAACCAGTTAGGGCCCAACCCTTAATTCTTTATGTCCTACAATCAATCTTCACGAAGAGGCCAGAGATTTATTATAATTATTGCTAACATTTATTGAATGCTAAGCTAGACACTGAGCTAATTGTTTTACTTTGATTCTATCCTTTAAACCTCACTTTGGTGCTATAAGATACATAACATGATCTACCTTTCACACTTGTGGAAGTTTAAGAGACATCATGTGATTTGCCACAAATCCATAGCTAGTAAGTGGGGCAGGCTGAGGTGCAAATCTGGGCAACCAGATGTCAGAGGCATGCTCTCACCCCTATACCACACCTCCTCTTCTTGTTGAATCCCCTTTATCTCCATTTCTCAGTGTTATCCTTCCCTAGCTAGAAGCATACCATTCAGATATGTTTTTATTTGACTATATTTTTGCACAATGTGGATGGTTGTTGGGGGTGCATTATATTTAATTTACATATGATATTTTATTATCTATCTTATTATTTCCTTTTCCTCCCCTAAGTATCCATTTTTAAGATCTATCTACGTTGCTATGTGCTCATTTAATTTGTCATTCTTGACCTGGTACATAATAGTCTATGATTTCTACTCACCTGGAATGGTTGCTCCCATCCACACCACACTCGCACAAACTGAGCATGGAGGCAAATCCCTGCCTGCCACACTATCTGAAATCTGCCGGCCTGGAAGGCGTATATTATGCTGTTTTGCTTTATGTTTCTCTCATTAGCAATGATTTGGGGCATTTCTTCCTACACTGTTGCAGTTTTTTAGTTTCCTTTGCCACAAGCTGTCTGTTCATAATCTTAGCTCATTTTGTAACTGGGTCATTTTCTCTTATTAATCCAGAGGAATTCCTTGATTATTCTAGATACTTGTTGGTTTATAACATTCCAAATAACCTCTCCTAATCTTTCACTTTGGGTTTGCCCTAATTATTCTTTATAAACAGAAGCTCTATTTTTTTTAAATCACTTTATCTAACTGCATATATATGATTCAGCCACCTTTTGGGTAAAGGACTGAGGAAGTGAGCAAAGCAGTGGGAGAGTCAATAATACAATAGGTACCTGAGAATATAGGCTGCCTGAGGATCAGGACACATTATCCCTGTGAAAAGCAACTGCTAAAATCTACCATTAAGCTCTAATGTCAAGCAACTGATTATCCTCACCCCAAACTGAACTTTCCTCCATTATCACCCCTCTCCCAATGACAAAGCCAGCTGGAATATAACCAAGCAAACAGATGGTGGCTTTTTTAAACATCAAGGACCTCTCAGAGGCAGAAATAAGCAACCTAAAGGCATCTGAAACACCCCACAAAATATATAAAAAGTGACTCCCTCACTCACTCAATTGTTGGCAACATGGCATGGAAACCACTTCCCTTTTGTTCACCACCCTGTGCCCTGTGCCCCCAACAGGTACTCCATAAATATTTGTTGGATAAAATGCCTTTGTTAATAGTTTTTGTAATGCCTTGAATCAGTCAGCTGCCCAGACAAAAGCTCATAATATCAAAATAGGAACACCAGAATTCAGGGCCTGTCACTAGCTCAATGCACAGAGCAGGCTAGTGATAGGAACTTGCCAACTAAAACTCACATTCCAGTAGGGATGAGAAGCAGGTGTCTCTGTATAGAGTATCTCCACCGCCCCAAAGTGTAAATATCTCCCTCCCCCCATTGTCTTTCAAAATGCTTTCTTGAAAAAAGTGCTTCCTTTCCATTACCAAAATTTGTTTAAAAAAAAAAAAAAAGTGAATTGGACATAAATCAAAAACATAATTGAGAATAGTCTGCCTTGCTCAATCCTTGAAGATTCTCATTTATTTAGTAGGTCGCTTAGATAAGTAAAAGGATGATTATCTATGATTTTTGTGCAAATACATTTCCTTCTTGAAGGGTAGAGATTTTGAATTCCTGTGAAGACCCTGCACACCCACACACTCATTAATAAGCCCATGGTTCTCCTCTCTTCCGTCAATAAGTGAGTTGTTTTTTGTTTGTTTGTGTGGTTTTTTCTGCCCAAAAACTCTGCAGTCAGGAATCCATCAGGGTAAAATGAAACAAAAAGGATTTGGGAAGATTTTGTTTTCATTTATATGGTTGAACACATTGGCTTTAACGGAGTTGGCCAAGTTCATTGAGCAGTACCCCACTCTGGTCTCAACTCTCCCCTAAGAGAAGGGTTGAGAGATGTGGCCCCAGGACTATCTGGCCCGGAGTCCAAAGCCCTGGAGGTTCTGGTGATGGTGGTGATGGTGGTAACCAAAGTCTCCAGAGAACAGAAGTCCTAGTTTGATGTAATTCAATTTAGATATATAATTTCCTTTTGCCTTCTGGTTTATGTCTTTAAAGTTTTGTTTAAAAATTCTACCATACTTCAGTTGTCAACGTTTTAAAAAAACATTTTTTTGGGTCTTATTGACTCCATCGGTTTACATTACCATTGCTTCCTTAAAAAAAAAATCTTTTTTTTCCCTCCAATGATTTATAATATTACCATAAATAGACGAAACAAGAGATTTCTTGAACATTTTCAGTGTTACAAAACCCTTGAAGTGAAATTCTCCATTACTGCTATAGTTGTAAAGTCAGTATTTTAAAATTCACTGGACATTCAGTTCTTAGAATTTCTGCTTAAAACCGGAACACAGTACAGTTTCAAAACAGGTAAAATAGATGTTGTCAAATATCCCCAGGCAAATCTCTGAATTTAGTTGGAATGTTAAAGTCAAAATTGTATACCAATATAAAAGTACCTAAAACAGAGGTCCCGAGGTGGAGCACATGCCCCATAGGGGGGCAATTTTATTTTTAAGGGGGGCAATTCAGGAATGAGTTATTTACAGTGGAATTTTTTGCATTTCTTATGGTTCTAGGAACCTCATATACAGTATATAAATATATATTGTGACATATATTGTGCATTTCAGTTCCTATTATGTTTTGAAACTTTAGTTGCTATTTTTTATTTTTTAAAATTTCGTTTTATTGTTTAAAGTATTACAAATAGTAGTACATATGTCTCCTTTTTTTTCTCCATTGACCTTCCCTCGCCTATCCTCCCCCCTCTCCCCACATGTCCTCACCACCCCCTCCTGTGTCTTGCGTCCATTGGTTATGCTTATATGCATGCATACAAGTCCTTTCATTGCCTTTTAAAATTTTTATTGATTTCGGAGAGGAAGGAATGAAGGGAGGGAGAGGGAGAGGGAGGGGAGGGAGAGGGAGAGGGAGAGGGAGAGGGAGAGGGAGAGAGAGAGGGAGAGGGAGAGGGAGAGGGAGAGGGAAGGGATGGAGAGGAAACGGAGAGGGCGAGGGGAAGCAGAGGGAAGCAAAAGACCAAAGCACCAGAAGCCTACGATCCGACCCGCCGTCCTAAGAAGAAGAAGAAGCCTCTCCTCTCCAGCGAGAGAGAGAGAGATCAGGACCTCTAGAGCAGCATCCTTAATGATGACATAGAATCATTGATCAGCTGCCTCCTGCATGCCACTTACTGGGGATTGAATTTGCAACCCTTCAGTCTGCAGGTTGACACTCTATCCATGGAGCCAAACCAGTTAGGGCTCTATTGCTTCCTTTTAAAATGCATTGCTGAAACAACATTGTTTCTATAACATTGAGAGTGAAATGTGCTTTGATGGACAGATCCAAGAATTTTGTTGTATACATCAACTGTTTCTATGAAAAATATGTGATGTGAGTTCTGAAAGGATAACCTACAAGTGAACTTTTGGAATAGAGTCTATTTATGCACTGAAGATTGCCAGGTTATTTAGATACAAAAAGAAATTCTGAAGTAATAGTTCTGGTCTGTCTATGACCATTGGCCTCAGTCTCATTACACCAGAATCATAGTGTAACTCTGATTATAAATGACCTAGAGAAGTGTTGCTTCAAGTATGATCCTCAAATTAATTGCATCACATTTTCCTGAATGTGCTTATTAAAGCTCATAGAATGTACAGCACCAAGAGCGAACCTTAATGTATACTATGGACTTCAGCTGATAATAATGGATCAGTGTTGGTTCATTGATTGTAACATATGAGCCACATTGATGTGGTATGTTGATAGTGGGGAACACTATGTACTGTATATGGGGGAGGGGACCTGTGGGAACTCTGTACTTTCTGCTTAATTTTGCTGTTAACCTGAAACTTCTCTAAAAAAAAAAAATGAAGTTTATTAATTAAATAAACACCAGAGCTATTCCTTCGAACTTCATTTCATTTAAAATAAGCATCCAAGGTAAGTACTATGCTCACAGAAATTTGATAGCTATCACCTGACAATTATTATTTAAATAAAAAAAATAAGATGCTGTAGGTGTTACCTAGTGGGTATGGATAAGTTAATAGAGAAGGTATCAGTTCAGAGTGCATCAGGAGAGAAAAGGGTTTTGAACTATGGGAAGAGTTCTCTGTGATTTAACTTTTAATAATTGCATTACTAATGTTTGTTTGACATCTGAATTTTATTTGTCATGTTTATGGTGAGAAAAATAGAGATGTGTTCTAACCAAAACTCGACAACCTAGCGGCACTAAATTTTTATCTCCGTACAGAATTAAAGTGACCATATTTATTGCCTCCTCTGCCTGGGTGGAGCCCCTTCCCTCCGTCCCTTTTGAAGGACACCTCTCAGAGACATGTTTTAAGGCTCAGGCTTGTCCCTCATTTGTCCAGCGGTGCAGTGACAGAATTCTTAGCTGGACTGAAAATAGCAACTTTGTAAGGAGCAAGTCACATGCCCATCAAAGGATCATGGGCTCTCCTTGGTGTCTCACTGAATTTATAGAGCCAGCTACACAGTTTGAGCTCTCTGAATGGAATTCTACCCCCCGACCCTGCTCCTAATCCCAAGATATATGCATTCGTAGGAATATTGCTAACAACAAAAACAAACCCTCAACCAATAAACAAAACCTTATCAGTCTTATTAAAAATAATTGTAAAGGTGCCAGAAGAAAAAAATCATATTTAATCATGTAGAGGGAGCAATCTCTAGATCTCCATGAGGCCTCCATTGTGATGCAGAGTTGCAGGAACAAAGGGAGACTACAGGGCCACGTTGTTGGGGCATGGGCTCTGTGTCTTCTAAAGCATGACATGTAAACAACACTATACGTGTCTGCCAAGTAAAATTAAAGCTCTAAAAACAGCAACAGCTGCCCTAGCCAGATTAGATCAGTGGATAGAGCATCAGCCTGTGGACTGGAGTCCTAGGTTCAATTCTGGCCAAGGGCACATGCCTGGGTTGCTGGCTCAATCCCCAGGGGGCGTGCAGGAGACAGCGGATCAATGATTCTCATTGTTAATGTTTCTATCTCTCTCTCTCCCTCTTCCTTCCTCTCTGAAATCAGTACAAATATATTTAAAAAAAACAAAATAGCGACAGCTGATACGTGCCAGAAATCGTGACAGACAGTTTACATGTGTTGTTTTCACAAAATCTCTATGAGGCAGGTTCTATTAATGTGCATACAGACAAGAATGCTGTGGCTTAGAGAGGTTTGCCCAAGTTCACAGAGCTAGCAGGTGGCAACAATCAATTTCCAGGGCTGGCAGCAAGCACTGCTTCTGTAAAGGGCAGCAATGGAACTATTTCAGAAAGATGACTATTTAGTCTATTATTGAGTGAAACTTGACTGTGTGTCAAGTTTCTCATTATAAAAATTCAGACTGAGGTGTTCTTTACTTCTCTCTGTGCCTCAGCTTCCTCATTGGCGCTGGGTGAACCCACACGAATGAGTCCTCAACCCTGGCTGCACATTAGAACCTCCTGGGGAGTTTTCCTACCTGGATCCACCTCACGCTGACTGAACTAGACTCTCTGGGTGGTGATCAAGCACTGGAATCCTTTCTTTAAAAGCTCCCTAGGCAACTGTGAAGAACAAAATGATTTCTGGCTCTAAATGTCATCCCTCTGTGATTGTACTTCAACTTTCCTTTCGCCTGAATCTCAGTGGAGATGAGAGGAGGGAGTTGGTCATTACCACCCCAACATCTGAAGAGTAATTAAGCTCACCACTAAAATTTTTCTCTAGGCTGACCCTTCCCTAAAAACAACAACAACAACACAGTTGTTCATGCTTTTAGAAGATTTTCCTGAAAAAGGAACTTCAAGAAGCTTCATCGGCTACCATGTACTGACCTATACAGCATCTTTGGGCCCCACATACCAAGGTCAGGACAGACTTTTTTCTTTTGAGATGGATGAACTTGAAACAGACCAACTGCATTTCTCTCACCTGGACAGTCACAGGCTGTCTGGCTCGGTTTGCACTTTGGCACAAAAGGCCAGGCTCTGGTGGAGAACTATCAGGCCAGCAGATGGAGTCTGCGCTGTGACTACTGGGCTTCCCGTCTTCTCTGGGACAAGGAACAGCTGTTTCCAATTTTCTTTGGAAGCCGCCCCCTAAAGAGGGCCCTGCGTCAGTTCCTGCTTCAGGGAGTGCTGCTGCCTCCCCTGCCGCATGATGGGCTCTATCCACCTCCTGCCTGGGCTTCTCTCCGGTGACCTGTCTGTATATGGCTTTCTCAGAACATATGTTGGGGTGACAGACATTCATACCACCACTGCTTTTCTCCCTGGTTGAATTCTGCCCTCCAGATCTCTTGACAACATCGTCACTCTCACTTTTGTGGGTTTTGACAGCACATCGACTTGCAGACAGCATCGAGTGGTAGCTGCCAGGATTCACATTTAAATTCCTGGTTATTCCAGGCACATCATCAAAGATGACATGCTGAAGTTGAGTTACAGAGATGGTATCTACTCAGGCCAAACGGACTGTTCTCCCCAGATTCAAGGCCCAGATAATCCTGGGCAGTAAAGCAGGAAGAAAAAATAATCTTGGAAATGAATAAATACAGTGCTTGCTGCATATGACCTGGCCAACTGACTGTGAAGACATGGTTCAAGGGTGATAATGCCGGAATGACAGCGACTTTTCCCCCAGTTTCTCGAGTTTAAATTTTAAATAGGCTACTTTAAAATGAATGCCTTAGCAATAAGAGAATCTCCTCTCTCCTATCAGTTTTCCTTGTCCCTATGCCACACATACTTACTGTGTATTTCATTTCTTCATAGTTTTGTTCTCCTTTGTTTAATATTAATACTGTTTTCCCCCACAAGCTGACTTTTTAAGACCTTCCTGCAGATGAAACCTTCTATGTCAAATTGTCCTTGGGATGCAGTCTTTGCTTATTACAGCATCATCTTTCACTGGTGCTGGAATAGGTCAGCTGCCAGGGAATGGCATTCACTCATTTTACACAGAGGTGACACCAACAAGTGCCCTCATGAAGCCACAGATGTCAGAACAGGATTGGATCTCAGAAATATGACCTAGTACCTATAACACTAAATATCTTTCCCAAAGGGACTTGGGGCAAACCCTGGGTCACTCATTTTTGAATCCCCGCTGCCTACCACTAGGCTTGGCATACTTGAAGCACACAAAAAATGTTTTGTGAGTTGGATGCCATCGTTTTACCCATTATCACACAGTAAAGTGCACAGAACTTTTTTGTGGCTGTTGAAATAAGGCCTATAGAGGTGCAGTAGATATGATTTGCCTAAAATGTCAGTGATAGTATATTGTTCTAATATACCTCTTCTTGATTCTTTAAAAATATGGGTATCTATGTGTAATGTGCAGGCAAATTTATTTCCTTAGCCATCAATGAAGGGACAAATTGCTTCATGTGCAGAAGACACTGAGTGGGGACATGAATTAGATATTCACATATTTTTTCATGAAACAGATTCAATAAAAACAGTAACAAGTGCTCAACTATATTAAGCGCTTACTAGTATATCCTAGGAACTACCACACTAGAGATAACAGGTAAGATGTACTCCTTAGAGAAAAAAAAAACTTGTAGGATTTTAGGGGGTCATATTTTTTGAAGCTCTCGTAGAGACAACACATATTTCTGCAAACTTAACCTCCACACATTCATCTCAGCTGTATTTTGCTGGGCACTGTGTTCTTACCAGCCTACCAGGAGTTTAGAGCATGTTTTTACATTGCGAGAGGTAAGTGAAGTGACAGGTGACATTTTCATTGTGTTCTTTGACATCACAATGGCATCAGTGAACATGTAGCAAGAATGTAAAGACCCACTCTGCCAAAAAAGTTTTATGTAGATAAAAAACAAATCTAGAGGGAAGCTGACGCCTAAGAAGATTTAACTAGAATTAAAATAAAGAAGACTAAGATTTCACATAGAAGGTGTTCTCTTAATAGGGCACATGGGCCGAGACCGGTTTGGCTCAATGGATAGAGCGTTGGCTTGGGGACTGAAGGGCCTGGGTTCGATTCCGGTCAAGGGCATGTGCCTTGGTTGCGGGCATATCCCCGGTGGGGGGTGTGCAAGAGGAAGCTGATCGATGACTTTCTCTCATCGATGTTTCTAACTCTCTATCTCTCTCCCTTCCTCTCTGTACAAAATCAATAAAAAAATATATTAAAAAAAAATAGGGCACATGGACAAAACTAGAGACTCTATGATAAGTAGGAAAGAAGCTAGAGGGGTTCATTGTTGGGACACTAACCAGATGCATGAAAAAAAATAAACTACTTTGGAGTACTGATGGGGGAGAACATTTTTTTTAATAGGTTTATGTGGTGACTAGAAGCTTAAATGTGTAGATGAAAAAACAAAAACAAAAACTAGAAATGACAGATTTGCCCTGAAATCAAAAGCAATTTACTTTAACAAGCAAGTCTGTATTGCCTATTAAAATAAAAACTATAATTTTCAAAGGCATAACTGATCAGTAACTAACTTCAAATACTGAGGTGTGTACCAATGCTATCCAGAATGTGGAGATATGAAATTAGACTCAATCTTACAAGAAAAAAGAATTGGCCATAGAGTAACTTAGTAAGAAATATATAAACCCGCCGAAACCGGTTTGGCTCAGTGGATAGAGCGTCAGCCTGAGGACTGAAGGGTCCCAGGTTCGATTCCGGTTAAGGGCATGTACCTTGGTTGCAGGCACATCCCCAGTAGGGGCCGTGCAAGAGGCAGCTGATTGATGACTCTCTCTCATCAATGTTTTTAACTCTCTATCTCTCTCCCTTCCTCTCTGTAAAAAATCAATAAAAACTATATTAAAAAAAAAAAAAGAAAGAAATATGTAAACCCCGGCTGTGTCTTATGAAGGTCATGATACTCCCTGCTTTCAGTTCTCATGATGATTCTGTTAAAAGGGAGAAGGCAAGAGATGGAAGAGGTGAGAGATGAACCTGATAGGTTTTAACCAAATCACAAGGCTTCATAAAGCTATGCTGAAAGGCTGACTGAAAATTTACTGGTAGGGCTAAATCTTGAACATCATGACTTGGTTGTATAAGGTTTTTAATTTTTTAAATTTTATTTGATTCCTTCCTCCTTGCTTTCTTCTAGCTGGTTTGATATTTACCCAGAGATCCCTTTTCAGGGACTGAAAAGATCAATCCTCATCTCAAGGACTGAAAAGATCATTGAAATGTCAAAACGACTTTGGCCATTGAAGTAGAGTGGATAATAGAGCATGTGACAGCCATTCAAATCAGCATTGACTTTGGCCTCAGATTCCTAAACCACATTTGACTTTAACTCCACTAATTGGGGAAAGCTGAGAGGAAGGAACTGACTTTGAGGATATCATTTGAGGTTGGGTACAGGTTAAAGAGAGAGCTCCTCTTTGAGTGCACCTGGTGCATTCATGATCTCAGTGTGTATTTGTTGAATGGACCATAGTCAGTCTCAGAAGTCCAGATGTTCTCCAAGTTACTTCTAGGCCTGGGTAAATTGAAGAAAACAATCTCCAGTAACACATCCATGAGTGACTCTTGTAAAGTTCTCTTCTTTCCACCACTCCTTTGTCCTCTCTCTCTGCCTCTTCACCACCAGGGATGACTCTACCCTGGTTCTTTGAGTGAGTAGTACACAATACTGAAAACATGGGGGACCTCAGATGACCAGCAAGACATGGAAACGACGCCATTTGATAAATGTGTAACTAACCATGATAGATACAATATCTGTTTCTAAAGAAGCCAATAGCTTAAGGTAGAAGAGGGAGTAGCAATGAGTAGACATTAAAAGCAGGCATATCTCAACTTAAAGGAAACAAGAACTTTCTAAGATCTGTGCAACAATTAAATGACCACATGAGAAAAACATTAGAATAGACTCATTCATTCATTCATTCATTCAATAATTCACTCATTCAGCACATCATTATTGAGCTCCCATACATGCTAGACATTATTCTAGGCCAGTGGTTTTCAGCTGGTGTGCTGCAAAAAAAATTTTAAACATGCAATACCTGACTATTTAGTTAGGGCACTAAGGATCTTTCCCCTTAGAAAGTCAAATAAAAAAATGACAACATTCAGCACAACAATAGCCATCAGCTGTGAATGAATCAAACTCATACCTTTTTGGGTCAGATTGCCAAAAATATATTATACTTTCCACAGGATTTTAGTAATTAGTTTATGTGTGCCATGAGATGAAAGAGGTTGAAAATCACTGTTCTAGCAGTAGTGAACAAAAGAGGCAAACATTCCTGCCCTTATGAAACTTTGCTGGGGTAAGATAGACAACAAGAAAAAGGAGCAAAATATATCGTGGGTTAGATGAAATAAATGGAAAGCCTATATATGGTACATATTGACTATATTGCTCCCACACACATGCTTTTGTTGGATTCTTCCAACCCTATGGATGAGGCAAGACTAGGTATTATTATTATTATTCTCATTTTAAAGATGGTGAAGAGGCTCTGAGATATTAAGGCACTTGCTCAAAGTCATGTGACTCATGTGCTAGAGTTGAGATCAGAAACAAAGTTTTTATTTCTAATCTGGGGCTCCATTCATTGTCAAGGTGTCTGCATGGACACCACCTGGTATGGGAATCTAGTGAGGCAAGGAGGCTCCTCTGCTGTGGGCCAGGGTTTCTAAATTTGACTAATTTTACTCTCCCCCCATATATATTTTTTTAAAAATATATTTTTTATTGATTTTAGAGAGGAAGAGAGAGGGAGAGAGAGAGAAAAATATCAGCGATGAGAGAGAATCACTGGTTGGCTGCCTCCTGCATGCCCCCTACTTGGGATGAAGCCTGCAACCCAGACATCGAACCCATGGCCTTTCAGTCTACAGGCTGATGCTCTTATCCACTGAGACAAACCAGCCAGGGCCCAATATATATTTTTATTGATTTCAGAGAGGGAGAGGGAATGGGAGAGATAGTAACATCAATGATGAGAGAGAATCATTGACAGGCTGCCTCCTGCATGGTCCCCATTGGGGATCAAGCCCATTATCGAGGCATGTACCCTGACCGGAAATCTAACTGTGACCTTCTGGTTCATAGGTTAATGCTCAACCACTGAGCCACTGCAGCGGGCTCATTTTACTCTTGGTGATGTGAATGAATGGGGCTGTGACAGCATGGTTCTGTGGGTAGGTATATGGTGGAGGGAGAAACCCTAGACAGACTTCTGCATGAACTTTATCCTTCCCTTCCCTAGTTACCCATGCATTGCTAACAAGTCCCTAAAAAAGCCTTTATTGTGTTCACTGCTCTGAGGGCAGAGCTTTTCCCACCCTCAGAGTGTACTCAAAGGACACCTTTGAAGGTATTCCCCGAATCGAAATATTTTACTGCTGGGAGAAACCTCAGATGCCATTTAGACAGTCTGCATTGAGGGAGCTTAATTCTGGGCTATTAAGATGTGGGTGAAAGGTTCCTCAAGTCTGTCAAAGAGAGCACTAGCTTCTGGGTGGTGCAAGCTCTTTCCACTACACCATGCTGCCGCTCACCGGGGGCCCTGGCCTGGCCTGGCACACATTCCAAAGCCTTTCTCAATTAGTTAAGTAAAATAAATTTATTCTCACTCCCTTTATTAGACCATTAAAAAGAGCTTAAGCCACTTACTAAATAAACGGTAGCTGGAGTCACCTCTTGATGGATAATCATGTTTTCTCATTTGCAGTGTGAGTACAAGAAGACAAAGTGACTTTAAAATGGCTGGGAGAGACCCAATTATCTGATAACAATTCCAGAGACCACACACACAAGTGAAGAACAGACCTCTTTAAAAGCGGTGTCTGACAAGGTAAAGAGATACTTGTGGCACAAAAGCCATGGAGAATGTAATTATTTATAACTAATGCAAGAAGTTGAAAATAAAGCTTTCATTTCAGATCCTTTGTATCTGGATGAAACTTTAATTTTACATAATTAAATTGACTTCACAGTTCAGTGTGTTAAAATGTGCAATTAAGCAGCATTCCAAGGTGAAATGCCTACTACTGTTGGCTCATTTAGGAATCACGCTGCCGAACTCCCAAACAAGAATGAACAGCCTGCCTGTCCGCTGTCCAGAGCCAGGGACAGCCCCCAGCCCCAGGGGGACTCCCCAAAATCAGAGTTGGCAGTTGAGTTTGCATGCATCAGCTCCTACATAAAGTTAGTTGAATATTTATAGAGTTTTCATTTCTCTTTGTTTTTCAGTGTTTTTTTTTTAATTTTTTTTTATGCGAAAATATTCTGGGACTTTAGGAGCATCATAGATTATTAGCTTTATCTTTTACAGAAGTTCCTTCTAAAACAACACTGCATCATCAGAATTGTTGCTTTCTATTGTTGTGTCTTCAAACTCATTCCAATTTTGCCATTTCACATGTTAGCTAAAGACCTCTTTTAATTTAACTTTGCACTCCTGGAAAAGGAGGGCTTAGAGAATGTTGTGGGAGGTGTTGAAGGGAGACACTGAAATGGTATTGGGGTGAGTTCACTGGGAATTGATCTGAAGGAGCAGTGGTCTATACAGACGGAGTCATTCACCGTGTATCTCCCCTTCATTTTCCCTTTGAATAGCATCTCTGTGACAGTTAATTTATGGCTCAGCAGTATCCTATATACCCTCTCATTTTAAGACTCTGAGTGGAAAATTGCTCAATTAGAACTCAGTTCTCTTCCCTTCTTTAGTATATTCTAGAATTGCTCAATTAGAAAATTGCTCAATTAGAACTGAGTTCTCTTCCCTTCTTTAGTATATTCTAGAATTCATGTAGTGGTAATTCTTGTTTTGTCCATTGGGTGGTTGTCAGGTAGGACTCATCAACTTAAGCAATATCCTTGTAATGACACATGGAAAACCTGAACCCATTTGGTGGCTTCATCAGATAAATGGGGAAGAGTGTTGTTGCTACATTAATTTCAAAAACCACAAAAAGAATATATATATGATCATGACATGAAACCACTTAGGACATGAGACCACTTAAGACAAACTTCTTTGAATCAGGGGCCAGCCACTCACCAGGCAGCACCATCCCCTGATTGGCCCGCCCAGTAGCCCATCAGCCCAGTAGCCCAGTAGCCCAGTGGCCCAGTGGCCCAGTAGCCCAGTAGCCCAGTGGCCCACCCAATCACCCATCCACCTTCACTGGTTGCCACTGTCCCCCACCCCCATTGCCATCTCCTCTCTCTGCCCTCTGGCACACGCCTTGGCTGGCCTGGTGCTGCCTGATCGCTGGCCCCACCCCCCATGGGCTGGTCATTTGGCTGTTCGGTCTATTTGCATATTACACTTCTATTATATAGGATAAGTTAGGATGATCAATAGACCATAAAACTGGAAGACTATAAAAGATATAGTGTATATGGTGATATCCTATGTAATAAAAGAGAAACATGTAAATTGACCATACCTCTGATACGCTCACCAGCCAATCAGGAGTATGCAAATTAACCAGACAAAGATGGTGGGTTAATTTGCATACACAGGAACTGGGCAGAGAGCAGAGCGGGAGAGCCAGCGGAGAGTGAAGCATCTTGGGGAACTTGGCTCCCCAAGCTGCCAGATGGAGAGCAGAGAGGGAGAGCTGGCATCTTGGAGGACTTGGCAGAGCAGGAGGCTGTGGGTGGAGACAGAGAAGGAAGGGAGCACCAAGAGCATGGGGAGCACTAGGAATTCTGGGAGTAGTAGTTCTGGTTGAAGCCCCAGGACTGGAAGCAGGAGCCCAGAGCCACCGGAGCACCAGGAATGCTGGGAATCGTAGTTCTGGTGGCAGATGGATCTCCTAGACACTAGAGCAAAGTGAGCCTGGTGCAAGTTACTGTTGTGCTGGGGGATGGAGGGAAAGCAAAGGTGAGAGACATAAGTAAAGTCAGAGTGCCTAGGAAAAATTAAAGGGAAGATATCCTAAACTTCCAGGAAATCTCTACCAAAGAAGCAAAGAAAAACAAAAGCCTCTATTATTCTGTGAGCAACAAACAAAACAGGGTTGGGGTCTCAGACAATTCGCTCATATGATTGCAAAGACAGTCAGAAACTCCCGGATTGAAGAGGGCTCTTGTGAGGGCTTCCAAATTGGAGAGGGTGCAGGTAGGGCTGAGGGACCCCCTGCCCCCGTGTATGAATTTTCATGCACCGGGTCCCTAGTAATGTATATAAGAATGCATGATGTATTACTCTTCTGCATCAAGGCTTGAGATATGGTGTTATTTGCTTCCATGATACCAGAAGGCATGATGGAGTTACAAAACTCTTCTAAAATTTTGTGAGTTTGTTTTACCTCTGTCTCATTGAATTGCCTTAGAACACAAAAGAGGCCTTGATGACCAAGAGATATCTTTATAGTTTTATCAGAAAAAATTAATAGTGAAAAATAATGTCTTAATAAGTTACAAGTTATATTACTATATCCATGCAAATCGTAAACACACCCATTTATAATCAATTTCATAATTACAAATTAATCTTATCTTACAGCTATTTCTTCCCTTATAATCTATAGAATATTAATGATATTTAGTTTGGGTTATTGCATGCACTTGAAAGCCATAAAATTACTGTTTAGTGAAACTATGTTCATGCACAAACATACAAGCAATTGGTCTTCCCTCAAGCAATCTAACTTTGGAAGCTTTACATAGAACAAATGTTTAAATAATACCAAATAATAAATGCTACTTTGAACAGCAACTATAAACCTTTCATCATTTTTCAGAATCATGCACGTTTGATTTTCTATAAGGCTTACGATTCCGATCTCACTGTATACAGAGCCTATTGTACAAGGATCTGAGCTGCCTGCAGAGTAGAGCAGCTGTTATCTTCACAGAGTTCCAGGTAAAGGAATTCTAGTTGTGAAATAAAAGTGTGGTACAATTGAATGCTTCACCAGTGTGGCCGGATACTCTTTGCTAGTTTATTAAATCTGTCTTGATACCATTACTGATTTCAGTCCTTCAGAACCAAATGGAATAAACTACGGATACATGCAAATGTAATACACACAATGGAGAAGATCATGAATACAGAAAAATGATACACTGTCCCTAAACCTTATATTGGCCTCTTAACTTTCTTTTCCATCAACCCTTTTACTAAAGTGTTTCCAATATATCATTGAATGAGACAAGATGCTTTCTTTGACCAAAACCGGAACAGAAAGGATTAGTAATCAACATTTAACTGAGTCAATCGGAAGAAAAGACCCTTTTTGAAAACTGCAGAGTGTTATCCTATCAAGCTAGATGTTCCTTTCTAAAGCATGAATTCAGAATTATTGTTACTTGTACATGTGGACAGGAGTTAGAATTTCCATTCACCAAGTAAAAATCTTCCTGTTTCTCTCTCTCTCTCCCTCTCTCTCCCTCTCTCTCCTCTCTCTTTCTCTCTCTCTCTCTCTCTCTCTTTTAATTTTCTTCTAATTTGTGGTCAAAGGATGTCTGGAAAGTTAAAGGTTCTCAGTATAACTTTGAGTTGTGCAGTGAATAAAGAACATTCTGGTACATTACTGGATCGTGGAGGTCAAGAGTTTGTGGAACAAAGTGGTGTTTTCTTGAACTCATTTTCTAGGGCAAGGTAACTTATTTGGATATTGAGCTGTCCTTATGAACTTTGAAGTGACATTACTGGACAGAGACTCGTGTACATCCAACAAGTCCAGAGGTAACAGAGAAAGTCCCCAAATTAATGAGCACACATGAGAGCACTTTAAATTTATTACATGCTTTATAAAGTATAATAACTAACTTCACATTATCATTTTTTATTTTGAAAGTAGTTGCATTTTTAAGAAGTAGCTTGCCTGTGTAAAGGTTATTTTTTGTGTTTAGGATGTTTTTGACAGAGTCAAGTAAACTAATATGTGTTCTGTCTATAAATCATGGAGAGAAAGCATTTGTGGATGAACCTTGCTGCTTTCCCAGACTTCTCAATTTTCTCTCCTCATAGTTCATAGTTTATAAGCATAAACAGTGATGGCCTACGTGCTACACTATCACTATTTGAGATATTCATATAGACACTAATCTATGCTTGAGGCTTGTTGAAGCAGTGAAGAGTCTCTGATGTTAGCAACTACTTGAAATAAGCTAAATTTCATAATTCAAGGATGGATTTAGTTCCCAATGAGAAATAAAAGCCAGAAGAAGGAAGCACTCAATTGAAGGTAATATAAGTTTAAAGTGTTAAAGTTAAAGATAATATAAATAGAAAACAGTTAAATGAATCTAAGTCTGTACCGAGACAGTAAATTCTATCCCAAGAAATTGGTTTAGAAATCTAAGAAAGAAAGTTAAAAGATTCATCTTGAATAATGACTTGATACCTTATTAGCCTACTATAATATTTCTGTACCATCCACTAGTCAATGTCCTGTTTTGTAACCTAGTTTCTTTGTGTTTCAGAAGGTATTTTATTTTTGAGAAAAGTCTGAGGACTTTTGATTATCCAGATAACACATTGAAAATTCAGCTAATTGGGTAACGACTTAAATACCTAACTGTAACTTTGGGGCCAGTATTATTACTTTTCTCTGAGAGAATGAGTCTGAATTCAAATAAAGTGATTGTGAACAGTTTAGTCAAATAGACAAAACAAAGTTCTATTCATAGCCATTAACTCAAGGAAGAGAAGAAACTGGAAAAATGTATTTAAATAATAATAGTGGACTCAGAGAGCTTCAGAAAGGTAAATGTAAAAATGAAATATTTTAATTGTGGAAACTTCTGTAGTTGAGTCTGGGGGAAACTAGATAGCATTTAAAAGATGTAGCAAATTTGACCCACAGGGGAAGCACTGATACTTGATCGGAAATAATAGAAAGTATTGTTTTTGTGTTTAGACGTCCAGGTAAGAGTTCTCCAAAGAAATCTTACCTTTGTTTTCAGCCTTCAGTTCCTCAGCCATCAAGCTGTCTTGTCGGTTACCAAGCACAAATGCCAGAAACGAGAGGATCAGGGCATCCAGAATCCCAATAATAGCCAGGATGTACGCCCAGCGGACGGAGCAAGCCCCGAGGGTGTACTTGTCTGTCTTTTCTCCACACATCCGTTTTACTTCTTCTGAATCCCAGCCATCAGGAAAGATCATACAGCCAAGCACAAGGCAGGCCGCTGAGAGAGAGGGCAAAAACAAAAAGAAAACAAAAGGAGTTAACATAAATTAAAAAACACACACACATTTTAAATGTGCCCTGACCAAAATCGAACTCCTTGACCAAAATGGAAAATATGAATGCTTATATAATAGGGTACTGAAAAATAAAATAATTGCATTAAAAAGTGTTCAAAACGTAAGTGAAATCTCTGATTAAAATCCAATTTTAAAATAAGTCCTATCCTTTTTAAAACTGTCTCTAGGTAACTGTTGTGTAACACATTTTATTTTCTGACAATGTATTATCAAAATATACACTTTCTTCTTTGCCATATCCAAACTTCTACTTAGCAGTTTTATTTTTGAAAGGCTGGGGCCCCCGAAAGTTATAGTGTGTTTAAGATTAATTTAAGCCATTAAAATAGCTTAGGCTCTGTTGGTTTCTTTGGAAAGGTATTATTATGCTCTGCCTTAATGCTTGAATGCTATAATAAATTCTGTTTTCTGGCATTTCGATTAGCCAGAACCTTATTAACCTGCACGATTTGCACAGCCACTGAAAACAAACAGCTGTTCCTAATCCTGACTAAGAAGTACCTGCAAGATCCTAGGCTAATGTCTCTGTCAATAAAAAATTAAATACTATTCCTCTTGGCTTTATAATTAATTGCTTCTAATTCTTTACAAATTATTCATCCTATGAGATGTAACACCATAGTTACACTAAATAGTAGACTATACAAAGCCCTGGAACTTTTGATGAATTTGGACATGCTATTTTCTGACCATGAGGGATAATGGAGAATTAGTTCCAATTCCGCTATTACCCAAAAATGGGTTTCTTATTAGAATGTCACCTAGGAAATGACTACCTTACATGCAGCTATATATATTCCTTCATTTTGGCAGCAGGTTTTCTGCAAG
The DNA here is from genome assembly GCF_014108245.1 of Pipistrellus kuhlii. NCBI lineage: Eukaryota > Metazoa > Chordata > Mammalia > Chiroptera > Vespertilionidae > Pipistrellus > Pipistrellus kuhlii. Next base: position 49,904,859 of record NW_023425405.1, on the reverse strand, counting down.
TATATCAGAGGGACATTCTTGAATCTTAAAGAGAAACGAGAGCCAAGTTGGAAGTGAGCAGAGAAGGATGAAAAACAAATAGTGTCCTTACTGTATGATTTCATGATGTCTTCTAATCTAAAATACATAATAAAGGAATCCTTGTGAGGGCATGATTGTGATTGAAATTTTAAGCATATTCCAAATGATTAGGAAGCATCTGCATGCTGAAGGGAACCTCTGTGTAGAGATGGATGTCCACAATGGGCTCTTACCAAATAGGACACAAACAGCTAGTGGTTCCCCAGAGCCACTAATTGCTCAGGGATTTGTTTTTTAATTCCCCACCCCCACCCCCCGCCCCCCAAAGAGCTGAATATAAGCTCTGTGAAGAAAACATCCTTAGAAGAACCCACAAATGTTTTTAATTGGGTCTTTTTCAAAAGGAAAATGAAGTGAGATGAAAAAAGCAACAGGAGGCCGGCCTATGATTTGGGTCACTTGGGTCTCCTGATTTTGCTGGTCCAACTGTCCTCAACAAGACTGTTAACATCAGGAGCCTGAGAACTGCTTATTTTTTGGACAGGAAGAGGAATTCTAAATTCATTCTTTAAAAAGTCTATGCCCTGTTGCACAAAAAGCATGATAAACTGCCTCATGCTGTTGAAACACTCAAAGGGAACTTGGTGAACAATGCCCTAACCGGTTTGGCTCAGTGGATAGAGCATCGGCCTGTGGACTGAAGGGTCCGGGGTTTGATTTCAGTCAAGGGCATGTACCTTGGTTGCTGGCACATCCCCAGGGGGTGTGTGCAGGAGACAGTTAATCGATGTTTCTCTCTCATTGATGTTTCTAACTCTCTATCCCTCTCCTTTCCTCTCTGTAAAACACACACACACACACACACACACACACACACACACACACACACACACACACACATATACCATCTCATTTTATTCTCAAACAAAGCAAAGGGCAGCACGAGAACACTTCTTCCTGGCTCCTCTAGTTTTTACAAAGAGGGTTTTCCCTGAAATACCATTGACCCTTTATCTCATTCCTTGTTCATCTCTGTGGAGATGGGGTGAGTTCCCCAAGGAATATCTTGTGGAGAGGAAGTGGAGTACCAGCTGAGCCCCTTCCTCCCTTTAGCTCAGGAGCTGTTTGTTTGTGGGAACCTATGTTCCCCTCCCCCGGGAGGCAGATTTGATACAGCCTGGGCTTAGCTTTCCAGTGCTGCCAGCAAGTAGGAAGATAAGTATGCCAACCTTTGGGGGTGCAGATTAGAAAGCGCTTTTGGCTAAGAAACCCAGGTCCATATTCTTCAGCCTTTCTCCTAATAAAGGCGATATTTTGGTCTGCATCTTCCAGCTCTTCTCTCTCTCATCTGGTTGAGAGCTCGGGAGGGAGCTCGGGAGGGTTCCACAGTTCTGGAGGCTGGAAGTCTGAGATCAGAGTATCAGCATTGTCCATTCCGATGGGGCAACTCTTCTAGGATGTATATAGAAGATTGATTCTTGTCCTAACTTCACGTGGTGGAAAGAAGTTAGCTGGCTCTCTGCCTCTTTGTATAAAGACACCAATCTCGTTCATGAGGGCTCCACACTCATTATCTAATTACCACCCAAAGGCTCTAGCTCCTACTACTGGGATTAGTGTTTCAACCTACTAATTTTGGGGGAACATAAATATTTGGGCCATTGCATAGGGGGAACAGAGGGCTGTCATTCATTGCTTTCCACCAACCGCAACATTATTATTATTATTTTTTTGTACAGATGAGGAGCCCCAAAACAATATAACTAGGATTTGAATTCAGCCAGTATAGCTTTGGAACCTATGGTTTTAACACCATCGATGCTATCATCCTTTACTTATCAATAGTAATGATGCTTGCTATAATCACTTTAGAGTATTAGTTTTAGTTCTACAGACATGTTCAGTCTTGGCAGTGCTTAACATATTGTTTATAAGTTAGACATTTATTTTTTTGAGTATAAGAGCTACTAGTTAGATAACACTTAGAAGCTGTTAGCTTTTGTATGTATAAATATTTCTTTTGTTTATACTAGTATTTCACCAACACATAATTTCATCTTATATGTAGCGCCAAGAACATTAGAGTACTTATAAATTCTAAGTGTGTGGGAATTAATTAAGTTTACTGCATAAATATATGTAACTTAGTTTTAAACATGTCACAAGAAAATTATCCCTATCTTTTTTTTTCTTTTTCTTTTTAAAAAAATATTTATTTATTCATCCCTATCTTTTGGATTGACATTTTAAGTTGGCTACAAAGGTCCCTTCCCCTGACTGGCCCTGCCCCTGATTGGCCCCCCTACCCCGACATGGGTGGGGCCAGCCAGCCAACCACCTGTGGCCCCTCCCCCTGGCCAGCCAGGCCTGATTGGCCCAATCAGGGAGGGCCAGCCAGACCCTACTTGTGCATGAATTCGTGTACTGGTCCTCTAGTATGTAGAATAATTCCTGCTTAAGGTAAACATTCATGTTATTCATGAATTACTTAGGTTCAATTTAACTTTTGTGAAGATTTCTTTCTTTCAAAAGATAGTGTTTTAATGAACATCTCAATAAACATACAACTGAAAGTCCTGGCAGGTCACAAACATGTCTGAAATTTTCAGGTGAGCCCTGACTTCGGCAGCATTTTCACTTGCTCTCCACTCTGACTCACCAAGGGACTCTAGCACAGTTGGCTAGAGTTAGATAAGGTCGGAACCTCAAGCCAATTTATCAGCATTTAATTTCTCAGTTGAAGGGGCCTTAGGAGCCACTGAATTCCTTCTCAGATGATTGAGTCATCTGACTATGGGACTGAGTCACCAGGAATAGAGTGCCCATTGCAGACTCTTTCCTGAAACAGAATTTGGCACCAATCATGGCAGCACAGTTTTCTTTTACACAAGTTGATCACTTTTAATTTTATGCCTTTGAAATAACATTTATTGCTTTAGAAACTTCAAATGGCAAAAACTGTCCAAAGAAAACATATGGAAAAAGAAATATAGTACACTAAAAATATTAGAGTGGAACTAAGTTCAAGAAAAGAGTGCTTCTCCAATCACCCTTACTTTCAAGGGGGCATCAGATACCATATTTGCACATGTTTAATAGACTCTCAGGTTACATTTTCTCACAATTAGTCTGATTATCTATAATCTATCTATCTATCTATCTATCTATCTATCTATCTATCATCTTTCATCATCTATCTATCTGACATCCATCCATCCATCCATCCATCCATCCATCCATCCATCCATCCATTTATCCATCCCTCTACCCAGACCTGGTCCTTATTTAGTTTAGAGAAAAGTTACATAAGGGATGGAGTGCTGTCAATCTCTTGCAGGGAAAGCATATGATATCATTCAGGACAGACATGATCTGGATGAGACACTGAATTATTTTTCACTGCAATGAAAAGAGCAGCACACACTGTGGGGCTCTGGATAACAAATCTTTGGGGTTGACTGCTCCTTATGCCTAATGTGCTCCTCTTCAGAGTTATTTTCTCCATCTGAACACCTCGTCCGTTGGATACATAAGATCAAGGTTACATGAACTCCAGGGAACTGATTTATTACATTTAAAACAAAAACTACTAAAGTAAAAGACCATTATTTGAGTTTTTAAATTTTTTTATCCCTGCCCTCATCGGATTTCCCTTAAATGTTAGTTTTTTGTTTTTTTTCCCCCCAGACTTCTATTCTCTTTGCTGCTCCTTTGAAAAAAATTATTTATTCAGACTTGGGAAAATAATTTGAGATATATTAGGCTATGACTACTCTATCGTAAAATTTTCCAGTAATTTATATTTTTTATTGAGAATGCTGCTGCTTTAGAACAAGAATGTGTTCTCAGAGAAACCAAATTGGAACTGTCAGTAGTTATCAAAAAAAGGTATAGGACAAAATCCAGTTCAAAAGATGGTGAGAGAAGTCAGCGTGTTAAACATTCTATCAAAAGATTTTCACACATCTTTCAACTTCAAATTCTAAAAGCAGTAGCCAAAATGTTATAGATAAAACCTTGATCGATATGACATTTGAAGAAAAATGCCTGAAGAACAATGCCTTCTCTTGGCTAACATAAAACTTAACCCAGTCTTAACTTGCCAGTGAAATTCCCACAAGGTATCTTAGCTTTAACATGGGCACTAGAGTAGCTGTGAGGAAGGTTCTAGAAACTGAGCAGGGAGCTTGGGCTTTTGCTCTTTGCCTTAGGGATCTTTCCTCCCCTCAAGGCCCTGTACTTTCATCCTTTAACCATGGCCCCAGGTTCCTCCTTGGTATTAAAAAAATCTATTGTAATTTATTTACCACTCTTATATCTGAGGCTGAGGTATTCTGATGGAAATATAGTATTTTGCTGATTTAAAGCATTTTAAATTCTGGGGTGATGCTCATATAAATTACTGATAAACTGCTTAGTTAGAAACATTTGATACAGTGATAGGACAGTACACTTGTTCAAACATTTCACTAAAGAATTCCTTTGCTTCTTTCAGGTTTGTCTGTTTGTTTTGTTTTATCGCTATTTGAATCCAGAATACCAGTTGCATGTTCACCCAGAGTAGGGGATATTAATTCTTATTGGAGACCAATATATGACCATGAGTACTTAAAAATTCTGAATGGAAATTAAGAACAGTCTAGATTCTGGTGGTCCATGAGATCCACAATTTGAGGTCTGGAGCAGCTATGCTCTGGGTCTTGGTCCTGGTCCCTATTTTTATATGAGCCCAGCTTGAAGGGGATAAAAAGATGAACACACATTACCCAGCCTACAATACTGTGTGTTCTCTCTTGTCAAGTTATTGTTTGTAGTTTTCAAAGAGAAGCTGATTTTTATATATAAAAGAAATACCATTTGGGACAAATTGTAATTTTGTTGATTCGAGAGTCAAACACAATCTAGATTAGACATTTCCTTATTTGTATTGTGTATTCATTTTCTATTGGTACTCTAATGAATCACTACAAACTTAGTGGCTTAAAACAACACAAACTTATTATCTTATTGTTCTAAGATCAGAATGCTGAAATGGGGCTTACTGGGCTAAAATCAAGGTGTTGGTAGGATTGCTGCATTCCTTCATGGAAGCACTAGGGTTAATTCATTTCTTTGCCTTTTCCAGTTTCTAGAGCAGTGATTCTCAACCTTTCTAATGCCTCAACCCTTTAATACAGTTCCTCATGTTGTGGTGACCCCAACCATAAAATTATTTTCATTGCTACTTCATAACTGTATTGCTATTATTAGAATTTTAATGTAAATATCTGTGTTTTCCCATGGTCTTAGGCTCTTCTCAACCTGTGTGTGGGGGGTGGGGTGGGGAGGAGAGAGAGACACTGGGGTTTGAACCAGTGACCCTTAGGTGCACAGCATAGAATAGTGCTCAACCAACTGAGCCACACTGGCCAGAATTGGACCAACATTTGATATTATTTTTAACCTGTTTGTCTGGAGCCTGCTATCTTTCCTGGCCTTGACTGTGTAACATTTTTTTTCCTTAAACCCTTAAAGGCAAGCTTGAATCATATGCTCAGGTTAGATCACCTTGACCAAAGCAAGCAATGTTCATAAAGGCCATGACTTGGGGGCCTTCTTCCTGCAGGACCCAATTCACTGCTTGCTCACCTCTCTGACCTGAATAATGCCTCCAGCTTGTTTCTAGCCTAACTTTGGAATCCTTTGGGACTGAATACTGGCTATTCCCATTAGTGACTCTGTGTAAGATCAATCTTGCTAGTCCAAACTTTCTCCCTTTCAGCATTGCTACCAAACAGCATGCTATTTGCCTGAACCCATCTAAACCATTGCAAACAAGGCCATCTCAACAACCCCAGTCCTATAGAGGCTGTTACCAAAGACTATACTGTTTTCATTCCTCAAAATGTGGGTGACCAATGTGAATCTCTCTGCTATCTGCAGAATGATGGTGTTAGTAAAGTTTCCTAGTACTTTTGCCATTTGTTACACTTGGAAATTTGAATAAGATTGCATTTGGGTTGTGCCCCTTACATCTAGGTACTGATGCACTCAATCTGTGGGCTCAACCTTCAGATCTAACTTCACAAAGATAGGCAACACACTCAAAGGTCCAGGTGTAGTTGCATGTAGGTGGAGTTTGTTATGGGCTTAATGTGTAGGAGGAGTTCAATACCTCAATTCTTTTTTTAAAAAAATATATATTTTATTGATTTTTTTTACAGAGAGGAAGAGAGAGGGATAGAGAGCCAGAAACATTGATGAGAGAGAAACATCGACCAGCTGCCTCCTGCACACCCCCTACCGGGGATGTGCCCGCAAACAAAGTATATGCCCTTGACTGGAATTGAACCTGGGACCCTTCAGTCCGCAGACCGACGATCCATCCACTGAGCCAAACCGGTTTCAGCACAATACCTCAATTCTTATCCATTATTCCCATGTTATCAGTGCTGATCCATGAACACTAATGGTATTATTTTTATATAAAGCCAGAGTCATCAATTAGGTGTCTGAGAGCCCAGAATCCCCAATGAGATTTGTACAATAGTTTGAGCAAATGTTAAAGGAAATAAGAATTTATCAGGGAGCCAAAACCGGTTTGGCTCAGTGGTAGAGCGTCGGTCTGCGGACTGAAAGGTCCTGGGTTCGATTCCGGTCAAGGGCATGTATAATACCTTGGTTACGGGCACATCCCCAGTGGGGGGTGTGTAAGAGGCAGATGGTCGATGTTTCTCTCTCATTGACGTTTCTAGCTCTCTATCTCTCTCCCTTCCTCTCTGTAAAAAAATCAATAAAATATACTTAAAAAAAAAGAATTTGTCAGGAAAATTGTAGTAATAACTAGCAGTGCCTTTATTTTTAAAAATATTTTGATTATATAAAAATAATAACTAACATTATTGAGCACTCGTACCAGGCACTCTCTTATAGGAATCAACTCCTTTAAACCTCATTCCAACTCTATGAAGTAGGGGCTAATATTACTCCTATTTTTATACAAGTTGAAATAACAATAGAGAACTTAAGAAACTTGAAGAATGTCACTGGTAGTAAATTAGGTACCAGGATTGACAGCTTGGATTGTATGACTGTAGTTATATCCCTTAGCCATTTTAAAATGATTGAGTTTAACTTTTACTATTTCAGGAAAATAGATACCTTTCCTCTCATAGTAAAATTAAAACGCCAATAAAGACACACTCACCTAACAACTGGCAAGACTGAGGTAGATAATCTGATAAAAGACCAGTCTTAACCTAATTAAATAGAGTCAATAATTAAGGTTAAAGCAGATTGGAAAAAATATAAAAATACTTGTGTTGCAGTAAATGGCTAGAAGGCCATTATTGAGAAATGTTCTTGTGGTGGAACAATATAAGGGCTCCCGTGAACTTTAAGATATGGGCCAACTTATCTCAAAGTATTGGCATTCTGAGATGTCAAACTGGCATCTCTAGAAATAACTGGTAACAAAATCTCAGTAAGCTAAAATGCAAAAACTTAATTGATTTTGGTTGTTTAACTTTAGAGTACTATATTCCTAGTTAAGGGAGTTGCTGTCAGCATCTGATGAGTCTTAAGAGAAGCCATTTTCTGGATGGCCAGAAATAAAGCCATTTTACATATCCAATAGCCTTTTCAGTCAGGCAACTCTTATTCATGCCCCAGGTCTGGAGATAGTGGTAATCAAGTCAAGTCTAATTCCTTCTCCCAATGGACTTATAACCTAAAAAGTACCCAGCTTACCTGATGTAATGAGTAACCAAGTGAGAAACAAAACAAAAACGCAAACATAGACTACTGAGTGTGATGCTTTGGAATTGCAAAAAAATTTACTGAAAGGGAACACTGAAGATTTTTAGTCCTGAACCATTATTCTTTCAACCAGATCCAAGAGTTGCAAGAGGACTGGGGCACAGAGGACTGAGAATTGGAGGAGAGAGGTAAAACAGTATGTGTAGGCATGATTTTTAAATTATATCATATAAATATTAAAATCTAGATATACATATAACTATTAAGAATAGGAAGGTAATCAGTATCAAAATACTTAAAATTACCAGGAGGGCAAGAGGATTTTTCAAAAGGTAATAATTCCAGCAAAAGGATGGTAAAGTTGGCCTATAGTCTCTAGCTGAGGGGATTGGGAATGTCTCTTTTATATTCCAATAAGATTAAAACTTATGCTCCTTCTATTGTCAATGCTGTAGTATATTATTCATCTCTTTTACTGGAAGCATAGTAAATATCAGCACTTGATATTTCCAGAATGAAAGTTATGTTTCCTTGAAAAAGTCCAAATAACAAGAAAAATGATTTATCATTACCGTATTTGGCATAAGAATACTTCATATCTTTTTTCAGTATCAGATTTTAGAATGGCGCCTAGAAACCTCAGTAATCTATGGACTGTAAAAGCTGACAAGAACCTCGCTCTTGGGTCTTTCTACATGATGATGGGTGTTTGATTGTTTCTACCTGCCCTCCATGCTGGCCCTTGGAAGTGAGGGGAAGAGGTCTAGGCACTTAGACTCCTTTTATTTATTTCTGAACTACAGGTTTTTGATGTGTTCTCTGATGTACCTCTGGACTTCCCTATCATTATTTTGGGAATTAAGTAACATTTAATGATTTTAGATTACTCTTGCTTGGTTTGGCTAGTAGTATCTTGACTGAATATGCCCTCTCAAATCTCATCTTTTCTTCTTTTATGCATCTTCCTTCCTGCCTTGGGTAGGTAGCGGGGGTGGGGGCACATTGGCTCTTTAAATCCTGCAGGAAGTGTTTTCAGTCATACTGATGCAACCAGTGGAGAACTCACCATAATGAAACCAGTATTCAGAAAGATATTTAAAAACCCCACACTAGAGCCCTAACCTGTTTGGCTCAGTGGATAGAGCATCAATCTGGGGATTGAAGAGTCCTGGGTTCTATTCCAGTCAAGGGCACATGACTGGGTTGCGGGCTCGATCCCCAATTGGGGTTATAGAGAAGGCAGCTGATCAATGATTCTCTCTTATCATTGATGTTTCTGTCTCTTCCTCTCTGAAATCAGTAAAAAGATATTTAAAAAAAACTACTAGAGAAAATAGAAAAGACACAGCTCTGTATCTCAAATTCCTCATGGGTCAGAGGAGGAGAAGAAACATCCTCCTTGTGGAGCCTGGAGGACCTCTTTCAGGGATGGTTAAATCCTTAAGTTAACTGGGGTTCCCTGAGGTTCCAGTTACATGTGACTCTTGCAGACTGGTATTCCCATATATCAATTACTGCAATATTATAGATTATTCTCATTTTATTTTTGGCCAGTGTATCCTACAAGGTCCAAATTGTATAGGTCAACTTAATCATGAAGTTTCCTCACCTGGGGGACAGGGGCTGGGGATATTTATTTTATTTATCTCAGGCTGACACAATTCTAAATTTGACAGAATATATTTTTCAGTGAACTGGTTAGAAACTCTAAGCTTCTCGTGCTTCCTTGACTGAGCACTATGTCTCCTGGGAAAATGGTGAGCTCTGGAGTGGATTAAGTCTAATGGAGCATGAACTTGGGTCTCCATTCATCTGTTATTCAAGCACATTCATATACTGGGTTTGACTGAAGTGGTGCTTTAGATGTGGTTGAGTGATAATGGAACTTCTCCTCTGGTGCACCTGAGATGTTGAATGTTGGGTGTTAAATTTAGAATAAAGATATAAGGCTTCTTTTTGTTTTCCCATCAGCATGCACTGAGGGGTCAGTATATTGGTCAGCATCGTATATTAGTCTACATGGGCATCAGATCTTGTAGTTATCACCCCCTTTATCCTCTGGAGCACATGTGTCAAACACAAGGCCCGCAGGCCAAATCCGTCCCACCAGGCCTTGCAATGTGGCCCGCACTGCGCTGTCATCACTGCACTCTGCTGCGTTTCCATCACAATGACAGTTTATGACTGTTCAGTAAACCATTCGGCCCGCGATTTAGGCTGGATTTTAGATTTTGGCCCCTTCTCTGATTGAGTTCGACACCCCTACCTGGAGTCTCACAATTGAAGCTACTCAAGTTAGCCAATTGTTTTCTAAAGATGTTGCTAAGAATGAGAATTGTGGTTTGGCCATATAACCTAAAACAATATTAAAATCAGTGATGACCATTGATATTTCATCACTGAGACAAACACCATCCATATAATTGAAGGTTAATAAATGAGGAGGCCGTCATAGAGTGTTTTGCAAGATATGCTCTACCAACCTGAATACTGACTTCCATTGAATGGTTAATCCTTATAACTTTTGCTACCCTAATGCACATACCCTAAGTTCATACTGCCTCCAACAATGGGGTTCTGGGATGCACTCTTTACTTACCCTACATTTAGACTCTACCTCAACCTGGAGCAAGAGCTAACTAGTGGATGCCAACTGTCTTACATGTGAGACCTTGACAGTCAGGAAATTGAGAACACTGTTCCTCTGGCCCAACTGGTCTAGCTCTGACAATGTTCGGAGGTGCTGTGCTGGTGATCCTCTTACCAGTGGTCTTTGGGATGCTGAGTCACCTTGGCACTATGTAGCAGTGCCCTTGTTGATGTCTGTCTATGACTGACAACCTGGTCTGGTTCATCTACCAGTGGTTCTTACTGGCTGGTAGCAGTTGATATCCTGGATTTTCTGAGGTAATGACCAGTATCTTTGGTCTGATAATATTCAGTTACTAGGACCATGAAACATATAGTTAGATTGTAGGTTTGTACCAGTGGTTCTCAACCTTTCTAATGCCACGACCCTTTAATACAGTTCCTCATGCTGTGGTGACCCCCAACCATAAAATACTTTCGTTGCTACTTCATAACTGTAATTTTGCTACTGTTAATGAATCGAAATGTAAATACTTGTGTTTTCCCATGGTCTTAGGCTCTACAGCAGCGGTTCTCAGCCGTTGTCCCACAGGTTGAGAACTGCTAGCAGTGTCACCTAAGACCACTTAAGGTGGGGGAAAACTGAGAGGCACTTAGGAAAAAAAAATAAGAAGAGGGGAAAAAAAACCATGAAGTATGTTAAATATTGAACAAAATAAATTGAAGGAATAACAAAGAATATCAGTCATCATAATAAATGTGAAAAGTCTGCATCTCTCTATCAAATTCAATTAAAAAAATTCAACAATATACTAACAACAATCACAGCTAAAATAAAGTGACAAATCAAGATTAAAATAAAGGTATGTGCAAAGATAAACCTAGTTAATGTGAACAAAGAAAACAGGAGTAGTAGAATTCAAAGTCAAAAGCATTTAATGAGACAAAGAGGATAATATAGTGCTGAAGACAATACCCAGAGAAACATAGCCACAGACCTTTGCATACAAGGTTATGTACAAACATAACAGACACACACATAAGGCAAAAGTTGCTAAAAATTTGAGGAGAAAATGATAAACCACAGTGGAAGATTTTAAGCTTCTTTTGGAGCTTGAGAGATAAAAGTCTAAAAATAAAACAAACTAAAGAGTTTGAATAACATAATCAACAAGGTCACGTTAATTGACATTTGTACAATTTTTACTCTGCAAACCGAACAGATAATTTGGAACCTATAGAACATTTACAAACATCAATTTGGTGATGAAGAGCCTAAATAAATTCATCCAAGTTGGGATTTAGAAGCTACATCTTGATTTGAAAAGACTACAAACCAACCGTAAAAAGATGACCAGAAAAACTGCTTGGAAATTAAATAAATATTACAAGTTAAATAAAAAGATCTGAAAAGGAGGGTTCTTTATATCAAAATCTTTAGAACAAAATCTTTCAAGATAGCAGATTGATCACGATTGTTTCACTGTTCTGAGATTCTAATTAAATTGACTATATAGGAATAAGATGGATTCCTACAATAAACAGGAGAGTAAATGGGAGAGGAGGGTTGATGTTGGTAGCTGAAACCTACCAGAATTATATTGAAGCATGAAAGCAGACGAAGGAGTAGTAAATGATCAAACAAGTTGGAAGAGGCCAAGCTTAGAATATGAGATGAAGAAGCAGGGCAGAGAGACCATACCTCTGGACACTAGATAAGCCAGGTAGAATTGAGGATGAAACATGAAGTAGAAAACAGCGTTTAATTGAAGGTGTCTCTATGGAATAGTGCCCTATTCTATTCCCAGGTGCATAATGCTCAACAGTTAGGAGTTTAAGTCAAAGGCAAAATGGAGAATTTCCTCTAAAAAAATTAACTGTTTGGGAAGAATGAGTCAGCCAATTTTCAAACTAGTTTTCAAGAGAAGAAAGCTTCCTGTTTAGATATTTTTGTTACTTAGTTTGAAGGCAACTTACTATCTGCTCATCCTAAAGTGAAGTCTAGCAGTTAGTAAGCCTTAGATATGCAATTTCATAATGAGCTTGTTTTGACCTCATTCTGAATTGTGAATGGAAAATCAAGGATTAGTAGATATTTCAGGAAAGCCTATGGCATGAGAAAAGACTAAAAAAATGACACTGAAGGTATAAGAAATAATGTAAGGGGAAAAAAAACAGATTTAGAAAAGAAACAAAACACAGTCCTATAACACCCCTTTGATATATACAGAATTTTTTTTATTAATATCCTCTAAAGAGTAAGAACAGAATGCCACAAAGAGTCAGAACAAAAGGAAAATATCAGAAATAGAGAATTTTCCAAAGCTGAAAGATGTGATTTGTGGATTGAGAAAACTCACTAAATGCTGAGCAGGATGAGTAAAACTAGACAGCACATCACTGTAAAATTGTAGAATGTCAAAGATAAGAAAGTAATGCTAACAGCTTCTAGAGAAAAAAAGTCATGTAAAAAAGTCATGTAAAAAAGACAAGCACAAGACTGACACCAGGATTATCAGCAACACTGGATGCTTGAAAACAATATAGCAGTTCCTTAAAAATTCTAAGGCAAAAGAATTTGCAGTCCATAATACTATATATATTTTTCATCAAGTGGGAGAACAGAGTAAAGACACAGACCATATGACTCAAATTTTACCACCCACACATCTATTCTTAGGAGATACTTGAGGACATACTCCAGCAAAGTGAGAGTGTAAACAAAGAAAGAAGAAGGCATGGGATACTGAAACAGAAGATCCAAACCAGGAGAGCAGTAACGGGAGATTCCCAATTACTGAATGTTCAGCAGATCTGGAGAGAAATTAGTACAGACTGTATAATGGGAGGGAGGGTTCCAGAAAAGAAGAATTGGACAGAATAGAAAATATTATATATGGGGGAAAATAGAGGAGAAAGTTAAATAATACAAGGCAAGAAGTCAGTTAAAACTAGGAAATTCACAACTGTAAACTAAAATATGGTATGAATTTAAACAACTGATAAAATATAATACAAGTGAATCCATGAACCTCAATGCTAAAAATACTCTTTAAGTCACTCTTAGAGGAAGGTAATATAATCAAACACACTTCGTCACACAAGACAAACACACATTTGCGGGTCATATTCATGTAAAGGATGTTCAGATATTTTCAACTTTTACAGTCAACCAATGGACAAACAAGTGCTGGTGAGGATGTGGAGAAAAGGGAACCCTCATGCACTGCTGGTGGGAACGCAGACTGGTGCAGCCACTGTGGAAAAAAGTATGGAGTTTCCTCAAAAAGTTAAAAATGGAACTCCCATTTGACCCAGTAACCCCACTGCTAAGAATATATCCCAAGAAATCAGAAACACCAATCGGAAAGGACATATGCACCTCTATGTTCGTAGAAGCACAATTTACAATAGCTAAGATTTGGAAACAGCCTAAGTGCTCATCAACAGATGAGTGGATTAAAAACCTGTAGTACAGCCGAAACCGGTTTGGCTCAATGGATAGAGCGTCGGCTTGGGGACTGAAAGGTCCCGGGTTCGATTCCGGTCAAGGGCATGTACCTTGGTTGCGGGCATATCCCCAGTAGGGGGTGTGCAAGAGGCAGCTGATCGATGACTCTCTCTCATCGATGTTTCTAACTCTGTATCTCTCTCCCTTCCTCTCTGTACAAAATCAATAAAATATATTTAAAAAACAAACAAACAAAAAACAAAAAAAACAAAAACAACCTGTAGTACATCTACACAATGGAATACTACTCTGCTGCAACAGAGAAGTAACTCTTACTGTTTGCAACAGCATGGATGGAACTGGAGAGCATGATGCTAAGCAAAACAAGCCAGTCAGAGTAAGATAAATTCCATGATCTTATTCATTTGTGGAATATAAAGAACAACATAAACTGATGAACAGAAATAGATTCAGAGACAGAGAAGCATTGAACAGACCGTCAAACTTCAGAGAAAAGGCTTGTGTATAAGCATAACCAATGGACACAGACATTAGGGGGGTGAGGGTGGAACGGAGAGAGGTCAACGGGTGAAAAAGGAGACACATGTAATACTATATGTAATACTTTAACCAATAAAGAATTAAAAAAACATACAGGTTTCAAGTGCATAACTCAATAAAACTTTATCTGCACACTATATCCTGCACTCATCTCCCCAAGCAAAATCTCTTTGTGTCCCCATTTCACATCCTCCCTTTACCCTCCTCCATTTACTCTCAACCCTCTTTCTCTCTGGTCATCACCACATTGTTGTCTGTGTCTATAAGTTATGTAGATATATTTTTTGGTTAACCCTTCACTTTCTTTTATCCAGTTCCCCTAATCCTCTTCCTCTCTGATAGCTGTCAGTCTGTTCCATGTCTCCACCTTCAATCATTTTTAAATTGGTTTTCATTTTTTAATTTGTAGGAGTTTTTTTTTTTTATATTTGGGGTACTGATTCCTTTTGATATCTGATATGCAGATATTTTCTCCCATTTATTGGATTGCTTTTTCACTTTGTTGATAGTGTCCTTTGATGCATAAAAATTTTGAATTTTGATGAAGCTCAACTTACCTATTTTTTTCCTTTGGTTGCTTGTGCTTTTAGGTCTTTTGGTTTTACATTCTAAATTACTAAGACCCAAAAGAGTCTAAATCAAAGCTTAATGGACATAGAGAGAAATTGTTAACTTTAATTGATAAGTTTATGACTTATTGTTTTTATTTTTTTCTATGAAGAGCTCTAAAGCAAGATAAAACTTCATGAACTCACAGAAAGAGAAACAATATTTGCATATCAGATCATTTATAGAATACAAACCTTAATTTTTTATTTTTCTTGTATATCTGAATTTTAGTGCACTTTGCTCGGTACTGGAGTTATACACCAAGGCCCTGTGATTTGGATGAAGAGTTGGAACTTATTTAGGTTAGTTTGTTTTTCCTTCTGAAGAACATGAAAACCATCAAACAAGGAAAAAAGAAACCTGTACAAACCACGGTAAAGACGGGAATTTAAGTAGAAAGCCATTAAAAGCAAACCAGAGTTTCAGAAGGAATCAATGTGCTATCACACTCATTGCCTTTTGCCAGGTTCCAAGGACACAAATTCATTAACTGGGTGTTCCCCCTGTTGATGATACTCCATGGGCCCAAGTTTAAAGAACAAGCTTACTTTTGTCCCTTTATATGTAAGAACATAAATATTATATCAGCACCAGGACAAAACTCAATTATAAAGACAAGTTAGAGAAAAGCTCGAAATAAAAGTTGTGCTCTGTAGTTTTGTTGTACTTCTGAAATCAGATATGGAGAAACTGTTCCAGTTTTCAGAGTACATTACTTATTACTTTTGAAAAGGCAAATGAATTACTATACTTGGACTGTATTCTTTGACCTAATATGCAGTGAATCTAATTTCTGTTCTATTAGTGTTTCAAAGAAGGCTATAAACCTCCTTTTGGCAGGAAACATCACTCTATAGTTTATAGATTTTTTTTATTCATGTGCTATTAATTCTTGTAGGCAGTATATTTCCTCAATCCTTGTTTATGGATTCTTATGGATCAACATATAAATTATGTGACCCTCCTCATATATCTGCCAATTTAAAACAAATTGCAGGTTCTCAAAGAACTTGAACTGTTTGCTAAGCCCTTTCTCTGAGCATCTCTTACTAGTAGTTAATGCTTGCCTTTAATTTTGAAGATGGTGCTTTCTTATTGTATCAAAGGTCTCTCTGACATGGAACAGAGAAATCCTACCCAGAGTGACTAATTTGTTTTCTTCCATGACCTGTTGATGGAAATAGTTTCTAACAAACAGATGAAATGATGAGCAATTTTATTTTATTGTCAATAGCTGATATGGCTTAGACCACATTGATCTTCATTTTCTGACTAGAGGCCTGAAATGCATGCACTGGAGGGGGGCCCTCAGCTCAGCCTGCCCCCTCTCATAGTCCAGGAGCCCTCATGGGGAAGGTGATGCCCTATAACACCTCTGCTACTGCCACTGCCGGCAGTGCAAGCCTCAGCCTGGCCCTGGATTCCTGTGCCTCGGGCTGGCCCTAGGCGGCCTGGCAGCCGCCATTCAAGGCTTGCTTGTGCCTTGTGCCAGCCCTGGGCGGCTGAGGGGCTGATGGGACTGGAGGACTCCAGAGGCAAGTGTGCAGAGCGGCCGGACCCCGTCAGAGGGCAGATCTGGCCATGCTGTGTGCCTGCCGCCCTGGCAGGGTTGAGGGGACTGGGCTGCCATCTTGTGGCTGTGGGCACTGCCATCTTTGAGGGTGTGACAGTCAATTAGCATATTTCCTCTTTATTAGATAGGATGGTTCATATTCACCCTTTCCTAAGAATTTTGCAAGTTCATTTTTTGTGCAATGAACCACCTTTCCAATGTTTCTGTAAGCTGCTATACATTTTTTTTTTTTTATAAAGCAGCTCAAATGCCAACTCCCAAGCAAATTCCTGGTGTAGAACTGCAGGGAGTTATAAAAAATCCTCAGAGCTATCATCTTCTTATCTTTTGTGGCATGACCTTGAATTTTTCAGTTTTGCTGCGAGCAGTCCTCTTCTCTCGTGATGACAAGGCAGGGACTTACACTTGTTTATATCTTCCCTTCTATTTAAGACATTTCCTTCCCACTCCTTCAGCTAAGATAACCCACATTCTCAGTACCCTTTATGAGGTGAACTTTGATACATTTTACAAACGGAACACACACACAGCTTAGTGACATTTTATCTTTTTTTCCTTTCACCCTTTTATACTTTCACTCACCTCTTTATTTAAACTCCCATTGGCTGAGCACTCTTATCAGACACTGGTGCTGTGCAGTTCATGCATTCTCAGTTAATCCTCAAAACATTCTTGCAAGTAGGAATTAATCTTGGTTTACAAATGAGAGGTTTGAAGCTCAGAATTGAAACCACCTGACAAAGGTCATTCACATTTAGAAAGGATGTGAGCCAAATCTGTTTTCTCTTTCTGCTAGAGCCTACTGCTTTGTCCCTGGTTTTCTGCACAATTCCCAGGCCTTTTACTTATTGCTTATTGCAGTTGTCCATCTAAGTTAGGTGCATGCTAGACATATGTATTGCTACTGCTTCTAGCCCCTTGGGGAGGTGGTAAGCTTCCTCTGGACACCTTCCATTCCTCCTGTCACTTAACATCATCCACATGGACTTTACCCAGCACAAACAATGTGTAAATCTTCTAGATCTGAAATACCCAGATGCAAAGTTCTTGATTTTCCTAGTCTTAGTAGCTTCTTTGGCATTATTTACAAATTAGGATATTTGCTCCTGTTCATATGGCACTTCTTGCCAGCTAATGGTTTTTACTATAACACCGAGGATTCAAAAAGCTCAGAGACCCAACCTATAAGGTTGTGCCCCTTTGATAAGGGTCTCATCTGTCTTCTTGCTTCCTTGTTGCTTTTATTATAGCTTTTATTATAGCACTTTTAGATCTGGTTAAATAGAGATGGCTCATCTATGGCCATTATATTGAATCAATATAGTGAATTCATTTACATTCAGTTGGAAACCTGACAAAATAGTCCCTTTTTCCTTTTTTGGGTGGAATGGTAGTGTAAGCATCATAGAATTCTGAGTTTTTCACTCTAAATTGATGTAATGTGCACAAAGCTTTAGATAGATTTCTATCACCAACACTTCCACTTCTGTCTGAAGGACTAGTTCTTAACTTTTCTGCCTATATGATTTCCATGCTTAACATGTTTTTATCAGTAAACCCTATTTGAACAGGGCAAGACATGCCCCACCCATTTGAGAGTTAAGTATTCAATGAGTGTAGTTAATGTATGCCTATTTATATCTTAAATGCATAAGCCACCTAAGAATCCTTCCCTTTCCTCCTTCCCTTCCTCCCCTTTCCCTCCCTTCTCCTTCCCTCCTCTCCTTCCCCCTTCCTTCCCCCTCTCTGCCATTCCTTCTTTCCTTCCTTCCTTCCTTCCTTCCTTCCTTCCTTCCTTCCTTCCTCCCTTCCTTCCTTCCTTCCTTCCTTCCTTCTTTTCTTCTTTCCTTCCTTCCATCCTAGAACCTGTGGTGCTACTATTTGGACTTTTAACTTATACTTAGAATCTAGGCCTTGGAAGCACAGGCCCCTCAGACCGGGGCCTAAGATGATGGTGAAGGACCGACTTGATTCCATTTGCACCTGGTCATTCTTAGAAATTTGGAGGGCAACCCAGGAAGAAACAGACCTTCTGTGGGTCAAGCAATTGGGGAGCTTGGAATATCAAAATTGAGGCTAAGAGCATAATTATGACCATTCCCATTCAGAACCTGGTTTAAGTCTTCAGAGACGATTAAATGACTAGTCTCAAAGAGCAGCTGATCTTCATGTGGGAACATGCCTACACCCTCCCTAGACAGGTCTGAGAAGTGACCATCCTATATAATAAAAGCCCAGTGATCGAAAGGTGGAATGACCAGAATGACTGCTTGACCAGTAGCTATGACTTGCACTGACCACCAGGGTGCAGATGCTCAATGCAGGAGCTGCCCCTTAGTGGTCAGTGGGAGCAGCCGCAAGGAGGGCAGGTCCACAGCCACTCGGCTGACCAGGATGAGCAGTGGTCCCACAGCAGGCTGATCCACACAGGCCACACCCTTCACCAGTGCACAAATCCCATGCACTGGACCTCAAGTTATTAATAAGTGTATCATGGACTCTGTGACACAATACTATGTAGAGTCTCTGGTTGAAAACACAGACTCTCAAAGGTGAGAGTCCTGCAGTTTTGATGCTTGGCCTCTTCTGACTACAGGTTCCTGGTTACACTTTCTGAAGGCTTCCCATGATGAGCACCTGTAGGAATATCTCAAGCATCCCATGAAGGCAGGATATTGTGAGATGATTAATTCATATTTTGATTTTACTGATGTCAAAGAAATAGAGTGAGTCTAATTTCCCCCTCTTACCCAAAAGAGGGAAATGGGGCCTTGAGTACTGGTGACCAAAAGTATCCTAAATTCGGACTTTTCAAAAAAGGATAAAAATTATCTAAGAAGTAGGAGCCTGACAGATCTGGGCTGGATGTACTCCCCCTCTGTAGAGTGGAGTGTCTGGCAGTGGGTGCTGGGCAGTGGGTGCCTGGGATCCAGACTCACCAGCTGCCTTTTTTTCTGTTCACCAGGTGGGTTTTGCCCTGAGCCTATCAGAGGCATCCAGTGTGAAAAGAAGATCAGAGTGGGAGTCAGAACACCATATAGCCTGATGCCTAGTTCTCATTCGTTTATGTATGTATACTCTATAGTTGGTTTATACAATGTTAGAATCGAATAGTTGCAATAGTGACCAGTTTGGCCAGCAAAACCTAAGATATAGAATTTACTATCTGGCCTGTTGCAAAATATGCTGACCCCTTGACTAGATAGCCCTTGGAGAAACTTCTGGGCCTTGTAAGAATCTCTGGGACATCCCTCTCATAATCCAGGACTGCTGGCTCCCAACTGTTTGCCTGTCTGACTTCCTGATTACTCCTAACTACTTCTGCCTGCCAGCCTGATTACCCCCTAATCACTCCCCTGCCAGCCTGTTTGCCACTAAATGCCCTCCCCTGCAGGCCTGGTCACCCCTAACTGACCTTCCCTGCAGGCCTGGTCATCCCTTTCTCCCTCCTTCCCTTTATTCCTTCATCTTTTTTCTAGTTTATTAATATATAATTGATATATTATATAAGCTTCAAGTGATGATGATTTGATACACATATAAAAGGAGAAATGATTACGATAGTAAGCTTAGTTAACATATTCTTCACCTCACATTTTACCATCTTTTTGTTGTTTTGCTGCCAGAGAACTGGGACACAATTCCTCCCATCCTCAGCATAAGGAACAGCACCAGCTATGGGGGAGGCAGGGCATTGAGGCTTAGAGAGATTAAGTATCTTGCCTAAACCACACAGTTAACAATGCATATCACAATCACAACCTCATGGACAGAAACAGCCAATTTTCAGGGGAAGCAACTAGAGCTTAGTGTTCTGCATGCTTATCTCGCTGGTTTTTCCTTTCCTGTGACTCTAAAGGAACTTTTCTGCGTTGGACATGGTAGGTTTGAGGACCCAATTAATCATTCCAGCAGAGATGTTGTGTAGGTAGCTGGGTATACAAGTCTGAGGATCAGGGAGAGGTCTGGGCTGGCGATAAAAATTTGAGCCTCATTGAATTGCATGAAGTCACCCAGGGGAAGAAAGCAGATGGGGAAAAGCAAGGAGTTATTTCAAACGGAATGTCTCCCATCTGTGGGAGCAAAGCTGCATTGCACCTACTATTATACTTTCCACCTTCCTCCTTCAGAGTTGAGAGACCACCCGAGTTTTCTCTGAGCTCTTCGTTCATAACAAGCCTAGCAGAAATCTAGGAAAGAAGGGTAGTATGCATTTTATGACTTTTGATCTCCCAAGGAGAGATCAAAAGTCTTAGTGGGGAAAATGGATCAGCCATCAAATAACAATCACTGCACAACAGAACTCCAAGAAACACAGGGAGAAAACGTGTATTGTAAATCTGACATTTGACTATGAACTTCTGCATCTAAGTTCTACTCAGGCTCTAACTATGGCTTTGCTTTCTCCAATTTGACTCTAGTAAAATAAAATAAACATACACCAATCAAGAAATTCACAGTCTAAAGCATTCCATGTATTTGAGCTTAAAGGAAGCACACACACACACATGCCTTGATACTGTCCTACAGTTTTCAAGAGCGGAGTCTCATTGCCTACCTCTCCAACAAGGGTTGGACTTAGTGACCTTCTTCTAATGAACAGAATAAGCAGAAGGATTGCTCTGTGAGTTCCAGGTGGGCCACCAAAGACACGGAGGCTTCAGCCTTTCTTTTTCAGATTACTAATTCTGGAAGAAGTCAACTGGTTTGTAGTGAGGACACTCAAGCAGCTCTATGAGAGGGCCATGTGCTGAGGCCTCTGTTTCTGTCAACACTCAGGAAGGACAGAGACTTCTTTCCAACAGCCACAGTGAAGGTGGACCCTCCACCCGGAGCTCAGGTTAAAGCCTCAGACAACTGCAGCCCTGGCAGACAGCTTGACTGCAATCTCATGAGAGACCCTGAGCCAGAACCACCTGGCTAAGCTGCTGTAGAATTCCTCACCCGCAGAAACTGTGACTAACACACCTTTTAAGCTGCAACGTTTTTATTTAATTTATCACACAGAAATAAATAATGAATGCATCTGAATGTACGATTATGAATAATAACTTGAAGTATATTTTATTTTACTTTTAGAAAATTCATTTAAATTTTGATTACATTTTCCAGGAGTCTTCTCATGTGAAAAAATGAAAAAAAATTTTGATGGTATTTTTAAAAAGCAAGAAACAAGTGAAATGGATGGCCACACTAATGTGAGTGTTCAAATGCAGAGTTAATTGCAATGTAATGAAAGCCTAATTGAAATTTTTATTATGGCTATATAATTACATCTAAATGCTTCTGCCATAATTTCATTATTTTTAAAACATCATTCCTCCATCAGAGTCCAGCACTTACATTACCTTAAGTGCTATTAATTTAGTAATCCTGGTTAAGAAAAATTAAAAATTATGCCTTTATCTTCTAGTTAAAAACAGTTGATTTTTTTGAGGAAACTTTTATACACATAAAGCAGAAAGAAAGAAAAAAAAAGCTCTTAAAGCATCAACCACAAAACAAAATATCAGGAAGGATAGGGTTTTATGTAATTCTAACATGCAGACAAAAAAAAAAGCCCATTTACTTATTAAATATGTGTTTATTTTTATTTTTATTTGTTTTGAGAGAGAGAGAGGGAGAGAGAGAGAAATATCAATGTAAGAAACATCAATTGCATGGTAGCAGAGAAAGGGCTCAGTGATAATGTTGCTGTTTGGTGTTACGTGATGGGGCTTTTCTTCTTGGTTGGGGTAATTTGTAAGCCCTTTTGTGCATGATCTGCCCCTCCCTGTTCACATCCTACATTCTCAGAGGCAAACAGCCATCCTCTGCCTCAGTTCTGAAGGGTTCCGTCTGTCACATCTTGGCCCTGGCCGACTCTCTTATTCAATTTTTATTTTTTATTTTTTTATTAAAAAGATACCAATACGAGATGAAATCTTAAAAAAGAAAGAAAGAAAGAAAGAAAGAAAGAAAGAAAGAAAGAAAGAAAGAAAGAAACATCAATTGACTGCTTCCTGCATGCAACTTGAGTATGTGCACTGACTGGGATTCCACCAGTAACCTTTTAGTGCACCAGACATTGCTCAACCAATTGAGCCACACCAGCCAGAGCAAAAGGCATTTGCTCAGTTAGTTGAGCAATGTCCTGTGCACTGAAAGGTGCCAGCAGCTGGTAGAAGGAAGGACTGCTCTTGCATGAATTTTATGCATTGGGCCTATAATAATATAATATAATATAATATAATATAATATAATATAATATAATATAATATAATATAATAAATATATATAAATAATATGTTAACTGTAATTGAAAAATTTAAAAAATTACAGAAAACTGCCCAAGCATCCCTATACTGAGGACTCCCAATGTCTTTCTCTAGTCCCATTCTTTCCTCTGAACTCCAGACTCACATATCCACCAGCTCTGGAGGGACACCTCCAAAATAACATGTCTAAAAGGGATCCTCTGAGTTCTCCTAAACCAGTTGTCCCCACTGTCTCCCCATGCTGCAAATCACTGACCCATTCTTCTAGCTGCTCAGGTAAAAAAACCAGTTGTCATTTGAGACCCCTCTCTTACATCTCACATTGGATCGTGCAGCAACACCAGCTGACTGCCTTCAAAATATGCCCAAACTTCGTTATCACCTAGTCCAAACTACCTTCATTTCCTACCTGGATTGTTGCAATTGCCTCTTAACTGCTTTCTCTGCTTTACCATTTGTTCTCTCCACCCTTTTCCCACACAGCAACCAAGCTTAAGCCACATTCGTCACTGTTCTGATAGAAACTTCTAAGGACTTTGCATTTCACTCAGAGCAAAGGCAGGGAGTAGCAGGGAAGAGTCTGCACAACCTGCTCCAAATTGCTGGGTTTCTGACCTCCTTGTGTATTGCTTCCTTTCTGCTCACTTTGGTCAGCCATACTGGTGGCTCCTATTTTGAAGAGACTAAGGATTCTCTACCTCAGGGCATTTGCATCTGCTATTCCCTCTACCCGGAAAGCTCTTCTCTTATTTTTTTTTTTTAAGTTTTTGAATAAGTCTTTATTGTTCAGATTATTACAGTTATTCCTCATTCCCCCACCCTTTGCTCCCCTGCAACCCATTCTCTTAACCCGCCCCCCCACCTGTCCTCAAAGCTCTTCTCTTAGATAGCTAATTGGTAAGTGCCCTCATTTCCTTCTGCTCAAATGTCACCTTCTTAGGTACACAGCTTTCCAACCTCTGAAGTTTTTTTATTGCTCTATTTTACTTTATTTTTCTGCAAAGTATTTATCACTCAGACATAGTATATATTTACTTAATTTCAAAATTTGCCTATTGCCTGTCTTTTCACATAAAAAACTTTTTCCCCCCATGAAGGTGGAAACTCAGTCTTTTCTACATATTTTATTACCTAGAAGAGTATCTTGCCAACACAGTTGGTGTTTTTTTAATGAATACATTTGTATTTCTTCCCCTGTGAATCGTTCAGATCTTTGATTCCTTTTTCTTCAAGTTTTTAGTGTTTCTCTTATTGGTTTACAAGGCTGATTTATACTTGAGATTATTTACCCTTTGCTGTTAAACATTTTCTCCTAGTTTTGATTTTCATTAAAATTTTATTGAAATTTTAATATACTCTGAAGTATAGATATATTAAAATTTTATATTGTCCTGTGTGTCAGTCTTTTCCCCCATAGTTTATCCCATTGCTTTAATGCCTTATAAAGTCCTTTTCCTATTTCAAATTTAATAAAGTAACCACACATACTTATTGTAGAATGTCTTTAAATTTTTAAAATTTTCAGTCTCTCTGGGATCTTTTTGCTATATGATGTGATTGACAGTAACAATTGAAGTGTGTGAGAACTGAGTTGGATAAAGAAATCAGAGATTCTAGAACACAAGGTTTTGAAATAGTCATGCACCACATAATGATGTTTTGGTCAAGGATACACCTTGTATACCAAGGTGATACCCTAGATTAGAACTGAACTGAAAAATTCTCATTGCCTAGTGATGTACCCATCGTCACATCGTAGTGCAACATGTTACTCACATGTGTGTGGTGATGCTGGTGTAAAGAAACCTGTGCTGCCAGTCGTAGAAAAGCACAGCTCATACAACTATGTACAATACATAATACTTGGTAACAAATGACCACATTACTGGCTTATGTCTTTACTATGCTATATTTTTTATGTTTTATAGTGTACTCTTTTTACTGATAAAATCTTGTGTTTACCGTGTCTCTTGATTGCATCATTTTCTCTTGTGCTTGATTTAATATCATGTTATTTTGTCCAGTAACTTGCTATACAGGTTTTTGGTAAAGGCACAAGAGGCTATACCATAAACCATACTTGTGTAGTAGGCTATACCACCCAGGTTTGTATAAGTGTCCTCTATGCTGTCCATAAAATGATGAAGTCACCTAATGACATTTCTCAGAATGTGTCTCTATTGTTAAGTGGTGCATGACTATATTTCAAAAAGCATGTATTCTGAGTTTTTTCTAATCATGGACAAAGCAGAACATTCCAGAATCCCTGTTACGGGGACTCTCCTCTCTTGAAGTTGATTCTAAATTTTATTGAAATTTTAATATACTCTGAAGTAGAGATATATTACAATTTTATATTGTCCTGTGTGTCAGTCTTTTCCCCCATAGTTTATCCCATTGCTTTATTGCCTTATAAAGTCCTTTTTCTATTTCAAATTTAGGAAATTTAGATTTAAAAGCCTCCATGTGGTCAGACAGGGCTTGATGAAGAGCTGAGCATGTCTAGCTAGTCTCTTCTCACCAGGGATCTGCATAGTCCTGCAGAAGTCCTCTTCGGAAACCCAGTTTCTTTCTTCTTAAACAGGCTGAGCAATACTGTTTGATGAAATATGCAGATGGGCAAACAAGTATCACATAGATAAAGCTCCAACATAGAGCCGTTAAAAGGGCTGTGCTTTCATTGCACTCCCAGGTGTAATTGAAGCTCCACCTTCCACACAAATAAACATCTGTCTTGATTGTTCTCATTCAGTTCTGAGCTCTTGCCACTAAATGAGGATGGTTTGACTTCAAGCCATGAGATGCACAGCTTATTATGAGCAATGCCTATAAACCCACATGGTACTCGTGGTCTCTAGCAGGCAATGTTGCCTTCCATCATATTCTCTCTTCTATACTGTCTTCTTATGTTCTATCCCTGTCATGTCTTATTTCCCCAAAGTATAATTTTTCAACCTAATGCACATTGCTTTTGAAAGACATCAGAAGGCATTGCATCTGGCTGAGATTTTACAAAGTACACGTGGCAAAGGTGCAAAGATGAGGATTAGGGTCCCTGTATGTCGCCTTTGATTACCAAGATCTCTGATTATGCATCAGTCATTTTAATCATAAGATTACATAAAATCAGTGGCCAAAAAGTGTTAGATGAGAAGACATAACACAGATAATGGCAAATAATTTTATATTTAATATTCTATTTTGAAAATTATTAAGGCAAATCAACAAAATAATCCTAATTTACTATTTCCTAAGAACTTCATACTATGTGTGGCCAAGTCACTTTGAACCTGTGTATGAATCATTTTTATATTTTGCTCAAGTGTTTAAAAAATTAAATTCTGATTTAGTTCAGATTTCAAGTCATTCCCAGCCTTTAAAGATATGGAGCCTACATAGAAGCCAGGCTGTGAACTTGCGGGGGCTCTGCAGGATGTCATAATGGATTTGTACATAAATGTAAATTAATCAGTAAGTGAGCTATCACTGCAAAGGATAAACATCCAGGGTTAAGTGAAAGGGGGGAACATTATTGCATCCAGATCAGCAATAAAAATAATCTTAAGACAGTCACGCAGGGAAATGACCATATTTTTTCCTTTACTGATAGGGTAGAGAAAAAAGATGCAGGAACCCTGAGGGCTCAGTTGCTGTAAAGAGGAGAGCAATATGAAGCCATTCCCAGGATCAACTAAAATGATGGGAGAGGAAGACAGGTAAAGGAACTCCACAGGAACTCCACAAGGATTCAGGGTGAACTAAAAGGTATGCTTCCTTGACTAGCTCAGACTAGATTAAGTTGTGATTTGAAAATGAACATTTAAGACTGTGATACCTAACAATAGTTAAGTAGAGAAGGGGATGATTATTCATTTCTATGTGCCTTGGTTTCATGTCTCTCATTCTTTAGTCACTTATTCATTCATCCAAACATGTATTGCCACTATGCCAACTGCTGTGTTTGGGACCAGGAACACATAGATGAGTTAGGGTATGGACTTTGGCCCCAAGAACTGTTTGTCTAAAAGTGGGACACATGTTTGTCAGATAGATTACAAAACAAGATGGTTAGTTCAACTAGAAGAGAGGGGGTGTTATCTAAAATAACAGCTTTGAGCAGAGATCATTTATCATGGGTTAAAATTCAGAATACTTAACATTTCAGCTAACATGGTCCTGGTCAGAAAGGATGTAACCATAATAAACCACCAAATTGATCTACTAGTTCAACCCTGCCTGTGCCAATTGGTTAAAAGTTAGGAAGTTTGCATGAGTAATTATTGCAGCAGCAGCAGCAACAACAAAAAGTACACTAAGAAATAAAAGTGAATTTTCTAAGAAGGGAAATGATGCTGGGGTTCTTTACCCAGCCTTACAAAGGGTTCAGCATTCTGGAGAAAGGGGCTGATGCGTAGATTAAGAAGGAGTCCAAAGATGAGAGATAATTTTGAAAGGCATTGGGGGTCAGAGGATCTTCAGCTAAAGGAACTAAAGACTCACCTCATCTAAGAACCCCATGCTATTTATTCAACACAATTTGTCCTAAGGCAAGGTGGAGATAATACACTTCAAAGGGTAGGGTTTCAAAGGGTAAGAAGCATTGTCAGTTTGGGGAATAGCTTACAGCTGTTCAGATGTTTGGCCAACAGGAGGTAATAAAATGCCCTGATCAGTCTGGCAGTTTATCCTATTCAGGTTTGGGGGAAGTGCATTTAGCTGTTCCCAAAAGGTAAATTACATATGTGGTTCACCCTTGTTGAACCGCCCAAGCTTCACCAATCTTTTGGTGAAACTCTTGTAACTATTACATGCAGGAATTGGTTCCTGGCAAAACAATATTAGAGAAAAATTAAACACTACCCCTCTTGCTTGTATCAATAGCTCTTTAGTACTAGCATAATAATCTACATAAGTAATAAAAGGAAATAATAATTCTTTCAAAAGAAATAGGGATGTTGAAAGTAGTAGAGAAAAAAACCCTCTAGAACACCATTTTTTTTCAACTAAATTATAAAATGGGAATGATAACATTCCTTGCTGGCTTGTTATTAGGAATTAATTGAATAACAGATGTAGAGCAGCTATTTTTGTGCTTAAGCGCCTAGAGTAGGGGTGTAGAACTCAATCAGAGAAGGGGCCAAAATCTAAAATCCAGCCTAAATCGCGGGCCGAATGGTTTACTGAACAGTCATAAACTGTCATTGTGATGAAAACGCAGCGGAGTGCAGTGATGACAGCACGGTGCGGGCCACATTGCAAGGCCTGGCGGGACGGATTTGGCCCGAGGGCCTTGTGTTTGACACATGTGGCCTAGAGAGTCTTGAATAAATGGGGACTGTTAATGTCTTTGCCACAATGTGGAAATGGAGACTGAAAGAGGTTAAGTAATTTGCTAGTTAATTATTACTTTACATAACTAGTTAACGTTGAAGCCAGAAGTTGATATCCCTGTATGACCATATAGTGAAAAGTCTATAATTTTTCCTTGTGTTTCTTTAATTACTCCTCTAAGTTGTAAGTTGCAAATATAATAGAATGTTAGCCTTAGTTATTATTTTTCTTTAGCTGTTTTGACAAGTTCAACGTTGTATACTAAATGAATAACTAATACTAGTTATGCTAACATGTGATCCAATTACAAGGCTTTATGGGAAGACTGGCTAAGCGGACCACAAGTTTATCACCCAGATGACACTGATCCTGCTAGGGCAGCTAATTTAAATTACAGGCAGAGGCACCCAGTGGGACGGAAGCAGGGCTGTGAGCCTTGAAAAGTCAAATCTATAAAGTGACAGCAATGAACACAGGCTGGGAGCATGAAAGTGAGCTGTGATTATAAGAATGTGAGCATAGCCACCATAAAACACCTTTATGCTTTCATTTGTACCAGGTGCTATACAAGTCAATTAAGAATTTTTCCCCCCACAAAAAATGGATAGTATATTATAGGAGGGGGTGTTTGCATTAGGAATTTGCACTTTTTAAAGATTTCGCAAAAAAAAACCACAACAACTCCACACCATTTAAGAGCTGTAATGGAATATCTTAAATAGGATTTGTAAAGGCAAAGCAAGATTATGCCGAGAGAGAGAGAGAGGGGGGGGGGGAGAGGGAGAGAGAGAGAACACTGAGTAGGAGGTGGGTTAGGAAGTCCTCTCTAATAGTTCAGAGATTTTTGAAGACACCTGTAAGTTAAAGACAAAGCAGAAGATCAATTCTCTCCTCATCCACAAGTCCATTAGAGATAGGTTATTCTTTCCTCATGCATCTAAAATAACAGCTTTGAGCAGAGATAAAACATGTAAAGCTTCATGAAAAAAAGTGGTATTTTCTTTCAGACAAGTTATAAACAGGGGATATATGTGCATTAGGGTGTACATAATCATAGCTCTTGCTACCTTAAACACAACTGACTCTTGTTATAATCGCTATGTACAAAGAAGGGTTTATAAACACAGAAGAATCAAAGTTACTGTGGAAACTACAGCTCAGAAATTCCTATAATCTTTTTTTTTACAATTAAAAAATTCAATATGGTTTTCTTTTTTAATTGAATGAATTATTATAATTAGAACTTGGCTTTTAAATCTGAACAATGTTTTCCCCATCTTCTAAAGAAAGCACTTCAACTATAGAAACAATTCAAATCTGGTCTTCATGGATGGTCGCATCTGCTGAGTGTTCTTATGAAAAGCCACCACTTCCCAGCAGATGTTATACTTGCAGATAACAATGTTCCAATAAAAACATGACATATGATTTCTAACATAGAATGAATGATCTCTTTCAAAAGCTAGTTTAATAATAGCAGTCTGGATCAAGAAATTCATAACCAGTATGTTAGTGAGTAAGTACTAAAATTCATTTCCACGAATAGTACTGCTATTAAGAAATGTGAAATTCAACACACGTGCCTCCATTTAGCGGAATTGTTGCTAAATGTCTACCAAGGGCTCATGTTTCTGTTCCATAATGTAGAGATGTTACTGGGAAGTGGCTTCCAAGCCAAGGACGACATTTCTCAGGCACCTCTGCATCTAGGTGAAGCCGCCGCAAGTCTAGTTTTCACCAATGGAAGTGACGTGAGACACTTTTAGTGCGAGGTGACTTAGTAAAGAGTTTTGTATCCTCAACCTCTTCTGAGAAGACTGTGAGACCCAAGGTCAGAGGTCAGTAAAAGATAGCCTGTGGGCCAAATCTAGCCTGCCACCTGTTCGTGTGAATAAAATCTCATGGAAGACAGCCATGCTTAGTTGTCTTTGGCTGCTTTCTGCATTGCAGCTATGGGATTGAGAAAGTGCCAGGACTATGTAGCCTGAAAAGCTTTACATATTGACTTTCTGGCCCTTTAAAGACAATGTCTTCCAGCTCTTGCCATGGGGGATATTGGAGATAGGGCATTTAATGGGTTCTTAAATCATTATGATGTGGCAAAGTGCCTGATTAGGAGCACCCTGTTGGGATCTGAAGGAATGGGAAAGAAATAAACTGCATTTGAGGCATCTTAATTGCCTTTTTTTTTTTTTGTTTAAAAAGGTTGTATTGCTTTAGTGTATATTCAAAGAGAATCAGAGAGCCAAAGTTTTATATGGCTGAAAGAATGCTTGAATAAAATTTAATTTGCTACAAAACTGGCTAATGTCCCAGGGCAATAAAAATGTAGCCTTTGATTTATCTTTTCTATGGGGCAGAAATTATTTCTATCACCACTGGACAAAATTCACTGGACTACTATCAGACAAGAATAATTTCCATCACTACCAGTTGTTTTTGGAAGTCATTATCTAGCTATTAAGCAACAGTAAATACCTCAGCAATTCAAACAAAAGAACACACCCCTAATGCATCCCAGCTAGCATGTCATCCAACACTAAAATACATGCAGCAATATCTTCTAGCTATTCCAAAGTTTTAATGGTCTCTTAGGCAAGGTGAAGAAATATGGCCTGAGTGACTGCATTTACATGGATTCAATTTTAGAATCATGGGATTCTGTGGCAGTAAGTACACATTTATCTTTGTAATACACAATAAAGTCCTGGTTCTTTTAGCTTTTCCGTATTTATCTTTCAGCATAAAATACATAGTTTCCCAAACTTGCTCTCCCACACAGTAACCTGAAAAATTTTGTCAAGTACCCTAACTCTTCTTGGTTTACCCACGACGGTAAGGCTGCTAGCAGTGGGGAGTGGAGTCTTCACAGCTCTGCACTGTGTGTGTGAATTTTGTAACCAGATGGAAAATGTTCTGTTTGTAATCAGCAGCTCGGTGAAGGAGGAGTGAACCTTGGCTCCTCCTGCAGACTGAGTTCCAGCCAGAACCAATGCATAACTTTCTTTAGCTGATTCCCTTCAGATAAAAGGTCAACTCTTTGATTGAAATGCTCCACAGGCTGCCCAAAGATGAGGAAAAGGGAGAAACCCACAATATTCTTTTTATGTGCCCCTATGTGTTACTGCTAGTGTGTTTCTCCCTCAGTGTATGAGTTGGTTTTCTAGCATGTAGTTGAAAAATCCATAAAGCATTTCATATTAATATTCATATGCACTGTAAACAAGTTAGACAATAAATTCAAGAGGCTGAACTAGAAAACCTTCAAGTTCTTGAGTTTGTAATCAAAGTTATTATTTTATATATGAAAGTTAACACTGGCAGAATAGGCATTCAAATAAATATATATCTATATAAAAAAAAAGCCAAGTCTGGTCAGATTTGAGAGGAAAGGCTACATGAGAATTTGGGATGTAAATAAATTGTGGCGAAGAGGAAAGTATTTTTTAAACTCAGATAAGCATGGCATGAGATAAGTATGAGAGAATCAGTTTAAAATGTCTAAATTAAAAAACAAAAACAAATAAAAAACACAACAAAATGCCTAAATAGTGTTTCTGGAAAATCATACATTTTGACTTAAAACGGTAAAAACTGACAATCCAATGTAATCTAAAGAGCTATTGTTTTTATTAAATTATCTTAATCAAATATTTGGGAGTACATTTCCATCAACAGTACTAGTAATTACCCATAATTCTCTGTTTACTTTTTGGAAAGCTTGCTAAATATTCATTTGTTTGTTCACTCATTCGTCCAACAAATGTATTAAGTGCCAAAAAGCATCCTCATTACTGTGGGATGAGGTATTGCCTTGGTATTGCCTCTCACACCCCATAGGGCACATCACTATTAGGGAGAGTTGGCTCTGAGGCCAAGGTGCCTGACTCGGACTCTAGGCGCCTCCACATGTTAGCTGTGTAATGTAATCTTGAGCAAGTTATTAAAGGTGGTCATGCTCAGCGTCTTCGTCTGCAAAATGGAAATTAGTAAAAATTCCTACATCACTGGGTCTTTGGGAGTATTAAATGAAATTCTCTATGAAAAATCCTGAAACAGTGAAGGCAAATAGTGAGTAATAATATACTGCTATAATAAGTATCTGTATAATGGTTCTGCTCAAACATAACATATCACAAGCTGTGTATTATAAAGGAAACACATTTTGCATTTACCAAATATTTCTCCTTGTAACCATCTCTAAATAACATAAAAAATATCTTTTTTTTCCCTCCTCTCAACCAAGTAAACTAAGACAAAAGAGTCTAGACAAAGGCATTCTTGCTTCCTGATTTAATTGCCTGTTCAGAGAAGGGCAGTGCAGGTGGCTGGCTTTCTCAAATGGTAGTCTACATGAGTCAGCTCAGTTAGTTAGTGATATTGCCACAGGCATTGTAACTGTTTGGGGAAATGACTCCAGGAAGAGGATGCATGGGTAGAATGGACAGGACAGCCACTTTCCCACTCCTCAGCCAGCAGAGCAATGCTTCCAGAGGCCAAGGAGAGTCTATGCATAGGTTGCATCTTTATATCCAGCTGTCATTACTGCCTCATGAGAACTTGCATTTCTTTCCATGCCATCTTACTTAAGCTCACTGTGCTCTGACACCAGAAACCTCATGGACAATTGCTGCACCACCCCTAAGCCTGTTATAGTGCTCACATGATCTCAATACAGAGGCAACCATCTCATCAAGAAAGTTGTACCACTAGCAATAATGTGGCGTCTCCATACCACCTTGCCAGCCAGCAGCACCCAGTTTTAAGATTCAAGTGCATTCAAACTTATATTTTATGTTTAATACGAGGATGTGTGGCATCTATTTTTAGGGGATATGCTTTATTGTAATGAGCAGAAGACCAGACACAATAGTATACAACAGAGCATGTAACCTTGGGAAAACAATTTGATATCTGTATGTTATTCAAGATGAGATGAATATTGATGCCTGAAAGGCGGTTGTTAAGCCAAATGTGGAAATGTTTGAAAAAGCAAAGAGCTATGCAAATGTGGCTAATAATATAACCTTCAAAACAAAGATGAAAGTCTTCAAGGGTGATTTAGTTGACAATGACTAGAGAGTCATCTGTTTCCTTATGCCTCCTCATACAACAGAAGGTGACTAGGAAGTTCACAATGGGTTGTTTATTACAGCAACTTTCTAACCTACTGTGACATGCAAATTATGTACCTTCTGCTAAGTTTGTATCCAATTGACAGAAATAGACAACTTGGCAGAATCCAAAGGGTAGCGCTATTGACTAACATTCTTGCCCACAATGACTGAGAGACACCCCCGCACTCCCCCCTTTTTTTGTTTTGTCCAAGCCACAATTGATTGGAAAGAGATCTCAGCCTGGAATTGGAGATGAGCAGATTTGAGCTGGTTGTGCTAACAAGGCAAATGATAAACTGATCACTTGCTTTACATCAGGTTGCTGTGGGAAACTTGAGGGCCACAAAGAAATAATTTGGAACACCTCATTCATGATAGGAAAGAAGTGACAATGAGCCCTTCTCCGGGGGCAGAGGGCCAGCAGGGCATACCAGAGGCCACTTCTAATGGATGTTTTTAATATTAGTGCTAGTTGCCTCAGAAAGAGGGTCTGTGCCTAAACCCTACCAAAGCAAGACAGCTTATGTGGTAGCAGCCCAGCTTCTTCCTGGATTTCACTGGTTGTGCAGTTTGGGGAAGCAGAAAATGATGCAAAGGCCTTCCACCATTCGGTTCAGTTTCTTATTTAGAACACTGCACTAAGATACCAAATTAATCATTTTAATTTTTATATAGAAAAACAGTCTCTTTAGTCTATTTCAGGTTCTCAAATCATTCCCCTAATCCTGCTAAGATTTCACCTTAAGAATTAGGTTCCTGAGCATCTGGAGAAGCATGTGGCTATGCTGTGTATGATAGACACTTCTGGAAGGCAGGTAAGAGTGCATGAACTGCTGGGGCAGCTGGACTTCCCTGTGAGGAGGTCCAAGCCTGGCTCTGCAATCTGGGTGCCATGTTTAGGAGGCATCTCCAAAGTTCCAGGCGCCAGGGGAAGCATTGGGTACCTGAGATGAAGCACGTGATGGAGGAGGTGACAGTCTGGCGGGACACAGACAGGTGTAGAATCAGCCATCTTCAACGTCGTAACTATCAAAAGGTCAGAGCAAATCGGAGGCTCTGTGAACAAGGTCGGGATGATGTGCTCTGTCCACCAGACCTGAGCTCTGAGGACCAGTGAGGTTTCATCGGCCAGTGAGAAAAGGAAGAGGGCTCAAGAAACGGGAAAGTCATGTGCAAAGGTACATGGGGTAGTTAGGGAACCAGATGGTGGAGGTGGTAGGACCTCACTGAACCTCAGATTTTCCACTGTAAATTTATGCCACACAGGTCTGTCCTAAGAATTCAATAAGGTGACACTATGCTAGTTCCTTTATCTCAAAGTAGGGTTTGGGAATCACCTGTGTCAGAGTCATCTGAGGAGCTTGTCAAAAATCCATATTACTGCACCCCAACTCTGACATCCCGAATTTATTCTGGGGTGCAGCCCAAGGAGGCGACTTTTAAATAAGTACTTAGGTACTAAAGATGGAGAACCACTGGTGACGTTTATAGAGATTCTGAGCAATTCAGAGGTGAACTGAACTGATTTCACAGTCCTGCTGTGTAGTAAAAGGACTAGGTCAGCATGTTTTCAAAGTTGGACTGAAGTGGAAAAAAAGAAAAAAAGAACGATGTATGTGTACACATACTGGGAAGAGATATTTCCCCTGAGTCTTTTGTCTTGATCTATATAGAAATGCATTTAAAGAAGTCTGAACTGAGAACTTGAAGAATATATATATATATATATATATATATATATATATATATACAGAATCTGCATTTAATGGTGCATATAGTACTATATACATATTATTTCACCAAGTCAGCATTAAATATGAAGCAATTCTAACTGTAGTGCAGCAAGAAACTTGAAATCTCTCCATAATTTTACTTGAAATCATATATTATTTTCCTTCAATGAGTACTTTATGATTTAACATTATGACCCAATTTTTTTCTGCCAAAGCCTTTTTTCAAAGGCTTAGCACTGAAAACAACTGTGCTAGTATCTATGAAAAAATACTTGGTTAAGTGGGCCTACATATCACTGTAATTGCTTTCTACTAGCAAGTTAGTAGCCAAATAAAATGGCATATTATTCAATTATTGACTCTGTATTTACTATCATTTAGTATAGTTCAAAGTTGAATGTGATTGTGGAAATGTCCAATATAGTGCAAAATAAGGGAGTTTAAAGCTGTGACTTCTGAGCTGGGAAGAAGCAGTCTGAAGTAGGCCAGGAAGGAAGTTCCAGGGAAGGGAGATGGCAGGAAAGGGGGAGAGTGGGAATGAAATATACGTTGAGAGAGCCAGTGCTACTGAAAAGGGAGTAAGATTTGGAAACAGACTTGTATTCACATCCAGGCATCTTCATGTACTTCACAAATTAATTAGTAATATAATTCTCGATTTCTTTAGTAAAGTGGGAATTTTATTGTCTATCTCATAGGGCTGCTATGAGGATTCAATCTCAGTAGATACTGGACATTAAGCAAGAGATAACTATTAAAACTAAACACAGGTGCATCATAGCAACTTTAAAACACACACAGGCATGCACGTGCACACACACACACGCAGATTTTCTTTTTAATCCTCAGAATGAATTTCAGCCACTTATTTCGTGTCTGAAGAATTGAACATAAACTCTGCCTTTCCAATGTCATTAGCCACACAGGCTGAGAAAGTTGAACCTTTGATGGGCAGGCTTATCAGATAGTGCCTTTGGGAAGCAGGGTTTCTTTCCACAGCAGCTCATTTGCTCTGAATTAGTCAAAGATGAGATTGTATAAACAGCTGCTGATTTTATAAACACAGTCGGAATGCATGTTGGCTCTAGAATACTTTGATGCTTATAAACCAGTTGGAGAGGGATTCATAACATCAACTGGTACGTACACAGAGTGCTCAGGTTACACATGGTTAAAAAAATAAAAAAGGGAAGGTGGAGAAATTGAGTCAGGCCAAGCTCCTAGTCATCGTGCCTTTTAAACAAAAGAAAATGAGAGTCCATGGCTTTATCTCCAGCAACAGGTTCAGAAAATGTAAATAACAAGGGCTCCAAAGAAAAATGGTAGACACCCATGACCTTTCTTTAAAAGGGCAGTAGAATGTGAAGATGCTCACCTGGGGAATTAGAATTTCTATGTGATGTCTTAAAAGGAAAATAAAGTATGATTGCAAATGGTCTTTGAAACAGCAGGTTTCCAGCCAGCCAGGGCCCACGGCCCCTCAGCCCATGGAGTCCTGGAAAGGTGTGGGGAGAAGACTGTGAGGATGGTGATCTGAGTCATTTTGTGGTGCATGGGCTATGGATTTCCTCTGGGCAGGGCCTTCTCTGGGTAAGCAATGTCCTTAAAATCCACCCTCTTCAGAAAGCCAGAAAGGGGAGGCTGCCTAAGTATGTTGTCTCCTCAACTCAGATCGTATAAATATCAGCCTGTGCCAGGAGATCTGGGCACTAGGTTCTAGGCATCGTGGAGGGAAACTGAGAAGCAGGGGTGTGAGCAACAAGTCAGCAGGGTCAGATCCTTGAAAGCAGCACCCAAGTTGCACAGGCACTTATTTCCTAGCAAAACCCACCACAGCTCATGTTTGCCTCCTCCATGGCCTGCATCAGATGAGCATACCTCCTCCATGGCCTGAATCAAATGAACTTAACCTAAGTGAATGCACTAGACTACATGAGAATGTCAAATATTGATCTGTCTTAAATATTTGATCATGTTTCCAGGACCAGAGGATTGAGGTAGGCTACCTGTAGACTACATGTCTAATCTCCAATTAGACATGTTGTCTAGTGGATTTACTTAAGTTAAGCTCATTAATTCACTGTTACTGAGAATCATACTTAGTAATCATGCAAAAAATACTTTTTTTTTAAAAAAACAGGCTTTTCACCTGCACCCCCTAATTTCCATCTCACCTACTTATCCCTAGAATAGTCTAAAACACATATAGCCAATTCAGGGATGTTGGAGGGAAATGAAAAAAAAAAAAATTGGCAGCAGTAATTTTGTTTAATTTATTTAAGTGGAAAGCTCAAAAGTATTTTTTTTTCCTATAACCAGAATGATTATATAGAGTTTTAAATCAAATGTCAAAATTCTGAAATCTGTGACAACAGAAATAAATCCCCCAGTGAAGAAAACCTCCATGAGTTATTTTCAATTCTTTTGTTGTTGTAGTCATTTTATTGGGAAAACAAAATACAATGCTTTCTCTGGAGACAAAAGCACAATCCCTAGTTCTAAACCTCTGTCAATGCAGCACAAAAGCACAGAGATGTTTTGTTTAACACCAGAAACCTGCAAATGAAAAACTGAAAGTCATTGGTAACCAAGGAAACTAACAATGAACAGTTGGGTGTCACTGGGACTCTTTCAAAGGAAGATAAGAAGGGGCAGGGGAAAGATAATGCGACATAGGTTAAATCCCAGTGTGAGGAAAGATGCACTATGCCAAAGCATCCTGTAAATACCATCTCTATTTGCACTTTGCTGATTTTTTTTTTGTAACAAAATTTCCTGCTACCAACAATTCAGCACAAATAGCACATGTTTTTGGTCTTAGTCCATAGAGTTGTGTTAAAAGACAGTTAATAAACATTATTAACCTCTACCTGTGACCCCTTTGGATTTCCCCAATTTTGCCTTCAAGGGTTGTCACCCCAAAGTACATACCAGACATTTCCTGACAAAATATTTATTTGCTGTTGTGATTGCCAAGCTATCCTTCCTGAGATACAACATTGTCAACTCTACCTATCATGATGTGTACCCAAATATCTGCCTACACAATCATCTCTCTCCATTTTAAGTCTCCAGACAAACCCATAGGATGGCAGCCCTGGACCCAGAGGAAAGATAGAGGAAACAAGATGCAGAACCCTGGGGTGAGAAATAGA
Organism: Pipistrellus kuhlii; assembly: GCF_014108245.1. Classification (NCBI taxonomy): domain Eukaryota; kingdom Metazoa; phylum Chordata; class Mammalia; order Chiroptera; family Vespertilionidae; genus Pipistrellus; species Pipistrellus kuhlii. Next base: position 49,866,725 of record NW_023425405.1, on the reverse strand, counting down.
CAACCAAGGAGACAGAACAAATATACAGAATGAAAAAACGAAAGACACCCAACTGGAAAAATAGCAAGAGAAAACACAGGAATAGTACTTTGCCAAAGTTAGCTGCACAGCGCTATATGTGGGAAAGAGGGAGTGAGTGGAATGTAAGTTGTCATCACTCAGGGCTGGCTTTCTAGACCAGCTGGACCAAGAGGCAGAGAAGGAAGGAGCCAGAGGACGCTCCTGAGATAGGGAATGTGGCAGGCGTGACTGTTTGAAGGTAGGAGAGAACGGTTCCTTCTTGGTGTAAGCAAGTGACTGTGTGAGTGCCTGTGTGTAACAGGGCTTGCTTAGTTAGAACACGGAGTATAACCTGCAATGTAAGAAGGGGCTGGTGGGGTAAAGATGCACATGACCAGGAATCTGGAGCTTATAGAATTAGAACTGAAAGAGACTTTGAAAGAAAAAGTTACACTGCTCAGCCATTCATCTTCAGGCAGATGAATACCCACACCATTGGTATATAATATGGTACCTTTATTTTTATATTTTCTCAAAGGAGACTCTATGACCTTACAAATATTATTATAACCATTTCCTAAGTGCTTTCTGGGCACCAGATGGCTCAGTTGGAAGTTTATAAGTATTATGTCCAATCCTCATGATAATCCTGTAAGGTATGCATGATTATCCTCATTTAACTGGTGAGAAATCAGTGGTTAGAGAAGTTAGGTAACCTGCTCAAGATCACACAGTTATTTGAATCTGGGATTCAGATCTAAGTCTGATTCCCAAATCAGAACATTCCCACTATCACTGTTGCTTTTCTCAGAGGTGCACTTCCGAGGGCACACAAGTCAGGGAATCATTTCTGCATGTAGCCCACCTCAATCTCAGGTCCTGGAAACGTGATCAAATATTTAAGACAGATAAATATTTGACATTATCATGAACTGAAAGGAGCAAATTCCTTTGGCCATCTTTTGGATTTTCTACCAGTGATATGGGAAAGAAGCATGATACCATGGACAGTTTTCACATCTGCTTTCTTATTTCTGTTCTTGGGTAATGCAACTACTAAGAAACCTATAAATTAAACTGCTTGTAGACTGTAGTCCAAGGGGACCTAAAGCTGTCTACTTATGGTTTCTCCTTGGAAGCAAGCCAGGAATTTCTTGGCAGGGAGTGAATGGTCAGACCTTGGGTACCATCCTACGATATTTTTACTGTGAGCTTTGTCATGCAGGAAGTTGCTCCCAATTAGGTTTAAGTAGTGAGCAAAAAAGTGCTATCTCCAGGGAGGCACCATCACCTGGCTCTGAATGGAGGCTGCTTGATGGAATGAATCAGGCTTCAGGACTTGGGGGAAATGCCAAGCAATAATTAGTTCTGCATCTAGTAGATGGGGTTGTAATTTCTTTTTTGTTGGCTGGGAGGAGGGGCTGAAATTTTGCACGTGAATGTTCTGAGGAAGTCCCCAGAGGCAGGTGGAATGCCAACGTACTCTATATTAAATTTGAGGGGTGAAAAGGATGACCTCAACACATACAGGGGGTCAAACCAGAGCTTGAAAAGGAGTTGGAAAGTGTGGCTGGTTAAATCAGGCTTACGGTCTGTTTTGTTATGAACAGAATGATTTTTTGCATTTTAAAGGGTTAAAAAGGAAAAAATATTTAACAGAGACCATATCTGGCCTGCTAAGCCTAAAATATTTACTATCTAGCTTTTTTTCCCCCTTCTCTCTTTTTCCCCCCTGACCTTGGTTTGAACATTGCCACATGGGATTTTAGGGCCCCTCCATGCTGCATGGTTCCACTCTGGGTGCTTGACCACTTGTGCTTTTTACCTTGTACTCAATTTCTGGTTCAAGCTTTCCTCTCTTGATCCTTCCACTCAGCTTAAAAATATCTTTGTGTTTCCTCAGATAAGGACTTTCTCCTTGACCAAATGCAGGCTCATCTGCGCCCTCTTCTAGCCTCAACCTTGGCCTACAAGGACTGTGCCTCTGCCACTCTACTAAAAGCCTTAACAAACTCTAGCACAGTCTTTAACAGCTCAGAGCTATGTGTCTGCATTGACCTCCCTGCCCCCTCTTAAGTTCATGCCTGAGAAAGCTCAAGGCCGCTAAAAGAATTTACTTTGTTCCAGCTAACACCTGAAGATAGGACCCCTATCTCTCAGTCTCTGTGGGACCATAGGAGCCTAATTTTGATAAGGGTCAAATTTAAAAATCCCAGAGGGCCTAATCCACTTCCCTAATGCTACCTGAACCTTCCTCCTCCAACATCCCTCCTGTATCATTATCTCTTTTAAAGTACCCAGTCACCTCTGCACAGATCCAAATTGAGTTGTTTGTATGGACTCTTCCATAGAGATTACTCAATAAAATCAGCCTTTAACTAGTGCCACTTTCTTCTGTTTCTGACACCTCCCACATCTCCCACATTTGGAGTGGCCTTCATTCACCACTTCTGAACTCTTCTCTCCCCTCCCACCCACTCCTCAATCCCAGCCATCAGGGTGCTGCCTCCACCCAATCCCCACTGACCTCCTAGGGGCCTCCTTCCATCTCATCATCCATGGCCTTGGCAGCTCTTCTTTCTGAAACTGCCCAAGAGACCAGAGCACTGCCATCAGCTGGTTCTACTCCTTTTCTGATAAACCTGGCTTTCCTCCAATCCACCTTCAATGTTGGTGCTCCCTCAGGTTTTTCCTGGCCGTGTCCACACTCTACGCACCACACCCTTGTTAATGGCTTCAACCAGCACAATCTACTGTCCCAAGGTGAGTATCTTTTGAGTCTCTGGATATCTCCTCTCAAACTCTGAATGTGCCAAAGCAAACATCTCACACCCATACTTCCTCCTCCTCCTCTTGTATTTCTTTTCTCAGTTAAAGCAACTCTATTTGACTAGCTGCGGAGCTTAGAAACACAGAGACACCTCTCTCCTGCTGCTTCTCACTTTTTATCTCAAAAACTACTACCTCCTATGGAGAACATGGAGAAGATAACTAACATTTACTGAGTATCTATTATCAGAAAACCATGCTAGACAACGCACATAGGTGACACGAAGTCCTCACAGCCACCTGTGAGACTGGAATTATCATAACCACTGACAAATCAGGAAATGGAAAGCCAGAGAGTTGGGACCTTCCCTCAGGCCTCACTGCTAGTGAGAGGCAGGCGATTCCAGAGCGCATGCTCCAATGTGCTACTTGGGCAAATTAAAGTGGTGATATACACTGGAGGCAAAGAAGGTGACACCAGACATGTATCTTTGGATCCGGGCTTGGAAGCAGAAGGAAGAGTACATGGCTCAAGTCGCTTTTATTTCTTGTAGACATCTATGAAAAAGTCATGACGCTGGACCTCCTGTATCCAAACTAGCCATGCCTGTGTGAGAAACAGACACCCCGCCTCCCCTCTCTTCACGAACTGCCCTGTTGAGGGCCTGTGCCAAGGTGGGCATTTGAACTGGAGCAGGTGCCAAGGCCCCGAGGCCCAGGGCTGCACACAGGCATGTTTCCCCAGAAATCCTTATTGCACCTCGGGCTCACACAGCTCGGTGCATTCTGGCCAGCTAGCCTATGATTTGGAACCTTTATTTCAGAAGAATGGCAATAAGGAGCCCAGAGGATCTCCCGGGCCCCCCTATCCCCCCCACCCCATGTTTGTATTGAAATGAGAAAAAGGGTAATCAGCAGCTTGTAGCATCAAGTGCGCTTTTACTTTGGGCTGTAAAAGCTTTCTGCAGGTTACAAACTCTTGGAGCACTCAGGTGCGAAGAAAACAGTGCTTTCAGCAAGGAATTCACTAATCTGAATGGAATAATTTATTTTTTGATTATGTATAGGTATGCATTGTCATTACCAGTCTTGTATGAGAAATGTTTGTCTAATATTCCAGGTTCATTAAATCTTATGAACATTTAACTAGCTAACTCTTGCTAGAAGGAGCTGTTTGCTAAAGAGGAAGAAGCAGTGGGATTTTATCCTTATCATCTGGGAGACGTGTGACAAAGTGCCTCTCCTTGCTGCCCCTTGTGGGCTCTCCATTCTCTTCTGAAGCTGCTGGGGATGTGTGCAGCCCCTGCCCACGCAGAGGATGGTGCAGTCAGTCCCTGGAGAAGCCAGAGCTCCACAGGATGGCAGCCTGTAACTACTGGTATAAACAACTTCCCCAGTTCACTGAGCCCAAGCACGCTTTGGGCTCCTCGTTCACTCTCACTTGGACAATAACTATCTTCCCTCATGTAAAGACCTTCTATTGGGACCCACTGTTGGATGGGATTTAAAACAGGCCCTTTGATAAAGATCTCTTTTTCCCTTTGTACCAGAGCCTAGAGCCTTGCTTCTCCAACTTCAATGGGCACGAGTCCCCTGAGGATCTTATAAAAAATGCCGATCAAGTCAGCAGATCTCAGGTGAGGCCTGAGATTCTGCATTTCTAACAAGCTCCCAGGCACTGTCAGTGTGACCCACTGACCACACTTCTGAGGATAAGGTACTAGATAGATTTAGTGATGCTGTGATAGCATTGCCCTCCCGAAAGATCTTCCTCTAATACAAAGTCAAGCTTCTTTAATACAGTCAATCTATCTACATACACAGAGGTGAGAAAACCACCCAGCTGCTTCTGTTGGAATAAATAGTGTTGAGAGCAATGGCAGATCTGCTCTGGTATAAAGAGAAAAAAATCACTTGCCCGGGGGATGGAGGAGACTGTCCTTTCTGCTTTTGCCCCCAAACTGCCCCATAGTCCCAGAGGGAAAGGCTCCCTGAATCTGGGCACACACTGTCTCCAAAGAGATGGAATCTCCTATTTTGTTCGTTCTTCCTCCTTGGGGGTGAGTGATAGGAGCTCAGGTGGCAGGAGAGGATGGTTGCTGCCATCTTGGGTGGCAGTGCCCTCCCTTTTACTGCCCCACCTCAGAGCTGCCCTTGATATGCCTGAGAATTTAATCTTAAAAAGAAAGAAGAAAAAAAAAAAAGGAAAAAAGAAACCAAGAGCAAAAGGATGTTCTACTCTCTTTTTGCTGTTGTTGCTGATTCTTACCCGAGGATATTTTTTCCAATGAGTTTTAGAGAAAGTGGAAAGGGGGCCGGGCGGGGGGAGAGAAACATCCATGTGAGAGAGATTGGTTGCCTCTGCACACACCCTGATCAGCGTTGGGAATTGGACCTGCAACCCAGGTACAACCCTTGACCAGAATGGAACCCGAGACTCACTGGTGCTTGGGCCAGTGGTCTAACCACTGAGAACACTGGCTAGGGAGGATGTCTTATTGAGTGAGGCGTGGTTTCTGGTGGTACAAAAAAGAAAAAAGCCAGCCACGGGGACAGCTGTCTGAGTGCACGCTTGTGGACAGAGCAATCACACATGCATGTGTGATACCATCTTAGGGAGATCCCTCCCCAAAGCCCGTGTTCTAATTAGGGATGAGCAGGCACTTTTCCTGCCCCTGCTGCCCCATCAGTTCACACATCTGTACTAACACTAGTTGCATAAAAACCCATCCTTCTGCCTGGACTTCAATGCCTTTGGGGGTCTTGTGTCCTCTCAACAGGAGCTTGCATTTAGTTTGTTAAAATCCAAAATCTAGCAAACATCATGGTTTAACCCCTGTCTATCTTCCTGGGCTGGTCTCCTGCCCCTTCCCTCACCGTAATCACCTTCCAAATTACCAATATGGCTGAGAGGTTGCTGTAGGCCAGACTCTGTCCCGTGGACCCTACAAACTCTCCATGTCCTTTCATTCTTTAGGGCTCTTAATATCACTGCTCCATTACCAACAGCTGCCCAATGACTATTGGGACTAGTGAGTACTAGTCCTATCAAGAAGCCAGGTCCTGAAAGCCAAGTTGGTTGCTCAGAGTACACCCAGGTGGTCTGATAACAGACAACATGCTCTTCATCACATGAGAAACTGCCTCTCAGAGTAACCCGTGGAAATGATTAATTTTGTTGTATTTGATGTGATGTGTCTACTCTCCAACCCAAACCACAGGGAGCTCTATGGACACATTCTGGCCTTCAGACTTTGTAAATACTGCCCTCCTCCCTATTTCTTCACTCCTTGTGTTCCAGGATAGTGATCCATGGACAGCATCACTTTGATCTAGGGGCTGAGAGAGGGTTTGACTGTTCTGAAGAGCAAATATGTTAGCTAGCAGAATTTGCTTTATTGCACTAACTTGAAAGGCAATGAAAGGCACTGGGGTTGATGGTTGGAATGACAAGACACTTTTCAGGGCCCTAAAGAACTCATTGTCTGGTGGGTGTGTCTGGGGGGATAGTGACTGGGAAATGAGTAAAACAGATCTGTCTGGAAGCTGTGGGAGCACAGAGAAGGGTGTAAGCAACCTTGCCTGGGGAAATCCCAGAGGAGGTGGCACGGCCTTGTACTTGTTTTCTTGGAGGCTGAATGAATACTTTCCTCGGGCAAGAATCACTTGCACTAGCCAAATTAAGCTTCCAGAGTTACCCTGGCTTGAAAACACACCAATCTGACTTAGTTCAGATCATTTTACTTGGGGTGCTGGGTGACATGAGACTTTATGAACCCAAGAAGAAAGGTTTTCAGAGTTGGTTCAAAGAGAGAAGTCCTCTCTTTCTGAAACATTCATATACTTTAGCAACCATGTCACAAATAGTAAAACGCAGGGAGACATCCCCTGAGACTTCCCTGTTTCTTAAAGGCATTTCTGATATCTTTCACTGGGCATAGGATGTGACTGAGATAATCAATGCCTGTTTCTAATGGGTGCCATGGTACTGAACAGACTGAATGGAGATGCCAGCTCCATAGAGGCTCCTGGGGGTGGGGGGTGGGGGGTGGGGCAGACACTGTGCTTATTTATCTTGGTATTCCAGCACTTGGCACAGAATATAATATTCAATAGAAATTTTGGTAAATACTGAATAAACAATTTCTATTAGCAGTGAGTTGGTAATTCAGATCTCATTGCTGTATTCTAAGTGTATTGCACTTGTAGAAATCAACTTAGTGACTAATGATTTAGGTTATATAAGCAGTATCCTATAATTATGTTTATGCTTGTTAGGACAAGTACAATTTGTATCTGCCCATTTAATCTGCTTTAGTACAAACACACATTAGAAATAAACTTGGAGAGACTTTCTAGTTAAAACAATTTTCTTACTGAGTTTTAGAATCTATTTTCCCAATGGAAACCAGATAATGCAGCCAAAAAGGTTTCAGATCTCTTGTATCTCTGTTTGCCAATTTTTATATTCTATTTGACAGAATTAAACTCTGAATCATGACTCCTCATTGCACACACATCTAGGACGATTTTTCTTTGCTTACAGTGTTGATAATCATTTAAAGAATGTAATGGCACACAGCATGTGTTACAGAAAATAAAATTTAGTTCCTAATGAACAACCAGCAACCCACATAGAAGTGAACCAATATTTTAAAATACACATTTGCAAATTGAACAACAAATTTATTGACCGCTTACAATGCACCTAGCATTGGAGTCGTTGCTATACATAATTTACTTAAGCCTCCTATTGGCATTGAAGATCAGGATATGCCACCCCAAAATAGGCCTTTTGACATAAGGATCATTTTGAACTAAAGGCAATGAAGAATCAGCAGAGTCACAGAAGCATGGAACAGACCCTCAAACCTCGGAGGGAAGGCAAGAGAGGGTGTGGGAGGAGGGGTAAGAAGAGTTCAACCAAAGGACTTGTATGCATGCATATAAGCATAACCAATGGACACAGGCTATAGTGGGGGGTGAGGGCAGGTGCTGGAGGGTGGGAGTGGCCAGGGAGAGGTCAGTGGGGGAAAAAGGAGACCTATGTAATACTTAAAACCATAAAGAATTTAAATTAAAAAAAAAAAAAAGAATCAGCAGATACAGGAAGAGTTCTCTGCCTTCCCCTTCACTGCCTAAAAGCAGGGCACAAATCCTCCCCCAACCCCGGTTCCGTACTGGCATGAGGAAAGTGAGCCTTATCACCAGAAACAGAGATGAGTCTGCATAAACAAATCTTACCAAGGCGACCCTTACCTTCCACGATTTCCCCCTTTTACAGGGATGGGCAAAAGTAGGTTGACAGCTGTGAGTAGGCAAAACAGTTTCTTCAATTACTATTTATTAATTATTGTATTATTAACTTATTTACCTACTTTTGTACACCGCAGTGTTTTCTAGTCACTTCTCTACATCTTATCTCTTAAAGCTCAAATCTTTCCTTTGTTAAGTGCAGAGGGTCACCTGGGAGGGCACATGGGCAATTTTCCTTAATTATCGTCAGCTGAACTCAGGGTGTAGGCAGAGCCATGCCTTGGGAACATGTTTCCTCAAGATGGTAGACATGTTGTCAGCTTAGCCTTCATATTAGTCCAGGTGTCAGCAGGGGGTGGGACTAGATATATACATCCAGGCATGCTAGGGCCTACTTAGGAATGCAAATAAGTTGGTGTTACTTCCTGGTATTGGGGGTATACAATAAATGCACTGGGAGGGGCCATAGTCATCTTCTTCCTGCCCCTCGAGCAGACAGGATGGCGGCCCTCCCAGCTCCCAGCTTAAAGTCTATCTCTGTGTCTTCTCTCTTTATTTCTATTTCTTCTCAATCCCTGGCCACCTCCACTTGGAACCGGTTCGTTCATCTCTCTTTTCGTGCGGGAAGCAGAAAAGGGAGATCCCTGGTGCGTCAGGCCCCCACAGATAAGAAGGGTTTATATAAGCTCCCGAGTCTGTTTTCTTTGAATTTCACTTCTTTTCTGTGAACTCCCGTGTACATAAAAATATCAACACATTTTATTCTTTTTCTCCTGTTAATATGTCTGTTGCAGGTTACATTCATGATCCCTATTCACTGAACCCAAGAGGATATAGGAAAAGTGTTTATTCCCCAAGCGGCAGTATTAGCCCTCTGTTCTGTAACCGGGAAAATGAGGCTCAGGCCAAACCCAGGCCTGTCTGGGGTAAAGCCTCGTGTCCTCCTAGGCCACAGTGCCCAGAGGGGGCACAGGAAACACTCCCTGAGTCACAGCTCTGCTTTCTGACCACGCAATCTGCCCCGAAGAGCAGCGGTGTGGAAAACCTCCCCCACAGGGCAGCAGTGTCAGGAGAGTGTCTCAGCAGTCAGACATGATTCCTCTAGAAACATTTTGCTATACTTATGCATGATTTCTCTCACAGAATTACCTCACATTCTCTTTTTGTCAGGAACAAAATGAAATATCTTGAAGAAACACAGCATTTCACCAAGGATTTTTATTTTTTATTTTTGAATCCTCACCCAAGGATATGTTTTACTGAATTTAGAGAGAGTGGAAGAGCAAGAGCGAGAGAGAGAAACATTAGTGTAGGAGAGACTCATTGATCAGTTGCATTTTCCTTCCTCCTCCAAGTATTGAACCCACAACCAAGGTATGTGCCTTGATCAGAAATCAGGGAATCAAACCAGTAACACATTGGTGCACAAGACAATGCTGCAACCTACTGAGCCACAATGGCCAGGGCTCACCAAGGAATTATTTTTAAATTCTTTTCACTGGGCAATTGTATTTCATGTGGCTAGATGTTATTCAGTCTAGTTTCTTATTTCTAAACTAGAGGCCCAGTGCGTGAAATTCATGCATAGGGAAGGTAGGGGGGATAGGTGGTGGTCTTCTCAGCCCAGCCTGCAACCTCTCCAATCTGGGACCCCTCGGGGGATATCCGACTGTTGGTTTAGGTCATATCTCAGGGATCGGGCCTAAACCAGCAGTCGAACATCCCTCTCACAATCCAGGACTGCTGGCTCCTAATCCCTCACCTGTTCCCCTCACCCCCAGTCACCCCTAACTGTTTCCCACTGCTGTCCAGGTTATCCAACTGCCCCCTCCCTGCCAACCAGGTCAATCCTAACTTCCCCCTCCACTGGCCTGATCACCCCTAACTGTCCTCCCTGCTGGCCTGGTTGCCTCCACTGCACCCCCTCCTGGCCTGGTTGCCCCTCACAACCCTCTTCCCCCTCCCCCGCTGGCCTGTGCTCCCCACACAGCCTGCTCTTCAGTCATTTGGTCATCCCTCACTAACCTCCACCCCCTCTCCCCTGTAGCCTGATCTCCTGATGCAGCCTGTTGTTCAGTCATTTGGTTATCCCTCACTAACCCCCCTGCCGCCGTGTTCATAGGCAGCCATCTTGTGAGGGCGTGAGGGTTAATTTTCACATTACCTCTTTATTATAGATTATTATAGAGGATATGACCAAATGAAGGATGTACTGATTTGTAAGGATTCCAAGATTGAGAACTGAGGTTGAGAGGTTTTAGGCTATACAAAGGGATTGAGGCAACTATTAAATAATAAAAAAGAATTCCTGTTTTATATTTAAATTTTAGGCAAATTTTGTATTTTAGCCTAACATGTTTATTTAAAAAAATATATATTGAAAGTTTTGACCAGATTATAATACATTCATGTGGGTCATAAATAAAAAATAAAAATAAAAAAGTCTAAACAGGTTAACATGAAATCTCTATGCCTCACCACTTTCCTCATCTCTCCACTTGCTAGCCTCCTGCTAAATAGGTCACAGAAAGTGGTAGTTACTGACTATCCTTTCAGGAACGTTTAGAACGAGTAAATACAGTGCACATGCACGCGCGTATGCACACACACACACCCCTCACACATTCTTTAACCCCCTTCACAATATGTTTTATATTTTATTCTGCATCTTGCATTGCCCCTCCATAGTTGTTTTGTATTCTGTTGTATATATACATACCCAAATTTATTGAACTGTTCCTCACTGACGGACATTTAGTTCCTAATTTTTTTTGTTGGAAAGAATAACCTTGTACATACATTTTGTACACTTCCAAGCATTTTGTAAGATAAATTCCCAGAACTTCAACTGCTAGGTCAAAGTGATATGTATGCATTTACAATCTGACAGATATTGCCATCTTTCATTCATTGGAAATGAGCCAATTTTCTCCTTATAAGCTACATATGAAATTCTATTTCTCCATGGCCTCACCAACACAATGGGTTACCCACATTTTGAACTTGTGTTAATTTGATGGGTGAAAAATGATATTTAAGTGCAATCTGAATTCTCATTTCTCTTATTCTGAATAAGACTGAACATCTTTTCATTTAAGTCTTTTATAATTCCTTTTGTGTGACCTATTTTTTTAAATATCCTTTGCCTATTTTCATTCTGTTTCTATTTTTTCTTTATTGATTTCTAGAAGCTTTTTACATAATTATGTTTAGCTCTTTGTCTGTGAGGAAGAAATATTTTCCTAGTTTGCTTGATTTTTCATTTTGCTTAAAGTGGGGCTTTTTTTTTTTTTGCCCCTTAGAAACTTTTTGACCTCTATATGTTTGAAGATATCAATTTTTAATTATATTGCTCTTTGATTTTACGTTATCATTGGAAAGGCTTTTTTCACTCTGATATTATATAACATTTCTTTCCATATTTTCTTATATATTCATAGTTTCATTCCTCAATTTGTAATCATGCAGGGTGTAACATATGAGTCAAATTTTGTTTTCCCCCCAATTGCATTCAGTGATTCCATTACCATTTATTGACTAGTTCCGTGGTTGGCAAACTGTGTAACATATGAGTCAAATTTTGTTTTCCCCTCAATTGCATTCAGTGATTCCATTACCATTTATTGACTAGTTCCGTGGTTGGCAAACTGTGGCCCACAAGCCACATGTGACACTTTGGCCCCTTGAGTGTGACTCTTCCACAAAATACCATGGACTGGGCAAGTCTATTTTGAAGAAGTGGTGTTAGAAGAAGTTTTTTTTTTTGTTGTTGTTGTTTTTTTAAATTGGCTTTCAAAAGAAATTTCAATTGTTGTACTGTTGATATTTGGCTCTGTTGACTAATGAGTTTGCCGACCACTGGACTAGTCCTTCCATTCTGATATGCAATAGTACCTTGGTCATATATAAAATTGTATCTATATCAAGGTCTATATCTGAACTTTCTACTCAGTTCAGGGACCTGAGTAGTTGATCTGATAGTTTATTCAGGGACAAGTGCCACACCATTCTACTTAAGGCTTTATAATGTTATAAAATCTAGTGGGGGCTAGTACCCCATTATTGTTCATTCTCAGAGTTTCCCAGACTATTCTTGCTTGTCTATTTCTCTATGTCAACCTAATTACTTGTCTAGTTAAAAAATGGAGAGAGGGAAAGAGAGAGTGAGAGGGACTGCTCTCAAAACCTTTATTGATAGGGCTATATTTGAAAACAGACTTAACGTTGACATCTTTATGATGTTTGAGTATTCCCATCTACATACAACATGGTGTGCTTGGTCATCCGTATAAATAACTATGTCTATTCTAATATTACATAAAATTATTTCCCACCTCCAATCATTTAGCAAAATTGTGCTTCTAGGGGAGACACATTTCTGAATCATTCCTGAGGGTATGCAAACCTTCATCAGAAAAGTTCAAGTTCTAAGGGGTTGCATTTGATTAAAATGGGAAATATTTTCTCCTTACCATATAGTTCGTTCATAACATGAACCATCATCATTGAAACTACATTATCTTCCAAGTTGCTTAATGACCCTCCTCAACTATTCCTTTGTGGCTCTTCACATGGCCTCACCCATACACAGTGGTAGGTGCTCAATTATCATTTTATAAAACATTGCTTCACCCTGGCCTCAGTGACTGGACTTTAGAAAATCTGACACATATACCTAGAAGTTTAGAGTTGGGATTGAGAGAACAAATTTGTTTCTTTTGGTGGCTGTACCTGTTGGCAGCTAAGTTCGGCTCTATGATTGAGGAGGAGACAAAGCTGGCTTAGAAAGAGAAGATGGAAGCAGGTGCACAGAGAATGAAATGAGAGCATAGACAGGGATCGATCGCAGAGAGGTCCCTGGCTTTAGCCCTTTCCAGGCTGTGTTCCTACCTGTGGATTCTATTAAACATACTTGTATCTTGTAATAATTCAAATTGCTTAAGAGAGCCGGAGTTGATTTTTGTTCATAGCAACCAAAAGTAAATTAATACAGCCAGTCAATGCCTCCATATAAAGTGATCCATCTTAATTCTATAATAATATGAAAAAAAACTTTAAAACCTTCCAAACTGATAAATGCTCTTAAATACCTAACAATAGCTATAACGAACATTTTTTACATGCTAACCAAGTATTGAATTTAAGCACTTAAAACTCTGTCAATCCCCACAACTAGCCCATCCTATTTTATAATGTGGATGCTGAGGCACAAGTATGCCAAGAAAACTGCCTGCTCACAGTTTTGAGAAAGTCAAGATTTAAACCCAGAAGCTGAGGCATCTCCTGTGAGCCACCCTGCCTCAAACACTGATGCTGCCTCACAAGAAACAGTGGGAAAGTTTAAGCAACTCAGTCAAAACCGGCCCAAACTTTCCCAGCCGGGCCTGCCATGCTTACCTGGGCAGTTCTCTGATGGGAGAGTTGAGGGCAGAAGAGTAGGCCCGAGAATGAGAATTACCATATACTTCCTGCAGAGTCAGTGCCCCGCCGACCCTTGGCTAGGTGAGAAGGCCCACATTACAATCTGGACACCAGATACTGTGCTCTGCTGGAGAACTGCTTGTAAGGAATTGGTTTATGCCTTGAGAAATAGGGACAAATGAAATAGAAAGCGATTTCAAATGCCTGAACTTTAAATACAGAAATTATGCCATGGGCGTAACTGTTTACTATTAGTAAAAGAGCTTTTCGGTTCTATTTTTTCTTTCAAACAAATACGTGATTCTGTTTCTCAGGGTGCACACCGAATTTACCTTGAAATATAATGGAGTTCATTGACCAAATATGTTAGAAAGAAATTTTGAAAAACAAGCCTTTGGTGTACCTTTGGGACTTCTCATCCTCCGAGCACCGCGGGCCGAGGGGTGTTTCTGCGCTGCAGCTCTTGTTTCAAACACGAATTCCGTTCACTAAGGTCTGGATTATATGCACTCCATGCACCATGTCCCAGTTTTGCTCATAATTCATTTTTTGGGCCCTGCTTTCCTTTGCGAAAAGAAGAGTAACTGGGGTTGCTCTTGCAGGTATGGAAGCAGCAAAGCACAGGCTGTGTCCTCATGGGCAAGGCAATAGGGGGAATCTAGATCCAATGGAAAAAACCTGGTGACTGCCTCATTGTTATGGTGCAAACCTTACAGAGATCAGAGCTGAGACAAGGTCTTGTGAAGGGAAGGTGGGTAGGCAGCGAGATGGAGAAGAGTGGGTAATGGACAAGAGACCCAGCTCAGTGGTTCCCAACACTCACTACATATCAAAACCTTGTGGGAGCTTTTAAAAAACATCAGTACCTTTGTTTCATGTTATTGATCTGCCATGAAGCGTGGGCCTCTATAATTTAAAAGCTCCTCCAGGTGATTCTTATGCAGCCAGGGCTGGGAAACCACTGTGATAGATGACAGACATGAGGGAGGTAGGGAAGGGGGAGAGGGAATGCCCAAGAGGGAGCAGCAGGCACTGATAGGAGTGGGGAGGCTTCCCCCAGGCCTCTCTCACAGCTCTGACCTGGACTGAAACAGCGAAGGATAAAGCCATTACTTCTGCTGGAAGTCACACACTATCAGATATCGAGGACCCTTTCTACCGAAATAATTCAGTCTTGGTCACCATAAAGTGCCCAGGGTGGCAAAAGAAGAAAATGCTACTAATCCAGTTTTATCACAACTGATTCTAGATGTGGCTTTCCCAAGAGTGGGCATAAGCGCTGGGAATTAATCCATGCTTTTTCTTGTGTGTCAGCTTTCTTATAACCACCCGATACTATTTTATGCAGTTGTTACAGGCAGTGTGTAAAAAAAAAAAAGAGGTCCCTTGGAAAATGATGGGTGAAGGGAAGTCAGTAAAGAACTCTCTGAGTGCTGGCAAGTTGAGCTTGGGTTGGTGTTTCAACAAGAGTTCTTCTGGAGGAGAGGATGTGGAAAGTGTCTGAAGTTTGCACCCACCATCACAGAACTGACCGTTCTATAGACAGGGCTCCGAGTCTCTCAGAACAGCTGAGAAACTGCAATTGTGCTTTATGACTGCAGCAGTGAAACATTTCTCTGGTGAGAAAGGAGGACCGTGGTAATTAGTGTTTTTGATTATTCTGTAAAATCAATATGTTATTTTGACTACTACTAATTAAAAACTGGGAAATGTTTTAGCAGTGGCTACAGTCTCCAAGTAGAGAACCAGTAGCTGACACCCACTCATGACCTTGGGATTTGAACTATGTTCACGTATAGGAGCTCATTAATAGACTTCTCAGAATTTCTCAAGGATAAGATGATAGTTCCATTGCCAGGTCCTCTCACCCCCCCCCCAAAAAAAAAAAAATCCTGCAATTGTTTCCACAAAAGGAAGCTGTACACTGAAGATAAAACCCCGAGTCCCAGCCCCTGTCCAATAGATTTTGCTCAGGTAGTTTAAATTTAAACAAAAACAGTAGTGTTTTAGCCTTGGTTGCCCATGAGAATCATCTGGGGAGCTTTTCAAAGGCCCAGGCTGTGTCCCAGACCCAATAATTTAATAGCTCTGGAGATGGGGTCCCGCAACCAATAGTTTGTAAAGCTCTCCAGGTGATTCCAATGTGCAACCAAGATTAAGCACTATTTACCTACAGCTCTCCACGGGGCACTTAATTTCGCCTCCTGCTCTAGCTTTACCCTGGAGACTGCAAAATGCTACACGTAAACTTACCTAGGAACATTTCAAGAAAATCTATACAAAAGAATCTTAATTCCTAGGATAATAATGTATACAGAATGTACATGATCCTACATATAACAGACCCTGTAGTAGTGGTAGAAGTAGTTAAGCGTATAACAACAATCACTAATATTATGGATTGTCTCAATCAGAAGAGAAACTATACGAAGTAAAATGTTACAAATAAGAAAACGGAGGCCATGGAGGCTGCAGGAGTCTACAGAGAGGCTAAGAGAAGTTATCCTGTATGTTCCTTTTTTATTTCCTCCACAGGAACAGAGAAGAGTGTCAGAAAGAAATGAGGCCAGGGGCGCTGCCCACTGGCTGAGAGAGCCAGATGAAGTCAAGGCTCTACCACAGAAGAGATTTGTGGGTAAATGCTTCCCTGATGAGCCAATATTATCTGAAGTTCAGACTTCAGATCCTGCGACATTCGTGGCCCTTCTGCAAGCTGAATTTTTTGGGGAACATATCCGAGACAAAAGAGCTAATAAGTCATGAGCTAAACACTCTCTTAGCTAAATATCACTGAAGTTAGGTTAAAAAGGGGGTAAGCTTTTAACTTCATAAAATTGGAGAAAAATAAGGAGGAAAATCACTGTGTGTTATAAGATTTTAAAAACAAAAAGAGCTCAAGAGGCAGGTGCCAGGTTATAATTGGGCAATCCTTAGTCATTCAGAATGCCAGCTGGTAAAGGGGAAACCATCAGCCCACCAGATGTCACAATCAGGACTGGCAGCAGATGGGAACATGCTGCTCTCCAATCCTCTCCTGCCACGCCCCACATGGGAGCGCTGGGGGCTCAGGTTACGGGAAAGACAGTGAGAGGGGGTTAAAAATTGTCTTTTCTTTCCCCATGGAGGGAAACAAACCCTCTACCTATGACTAACAAGGAGAAAGAAGAGAGAAATTTCATAAGTGAGAGGCTTTCTTTTGTGAAGATGAGATGTCTAGGCTCTGGAAATTAAAGGGGGAAGTAAAACAAAACTTTGCAGTTGGAAACATCCTTACTCATGTTTGTTCTATGGCATATTTTGTCTACCGTATGTTCTATACCATATTTTATACTATGGTCTCTATCCTAGATTACGCTAGGGGAGGAATAGAAAATCAATTTGTAAAATTAAAGTTATGGGCCATAAGAAAATCTCCGTGTGAAGTAATTTAAATATTGCTTCCAAGGAACCTTTAAGAGCAATAACCAAAAGATTTACTATTCTTAGAGTCTATGTTGTTATGTCTGGTTATAAAATTTTGATTGTTTCTCATTATTTATGTATTACTTTAAAAACACTGGTTAATGTAATAAGGCACAAATAAACTGATACCTAGCATGTTCATGAGGAAGCCTTTATAAAAATTTTATTAATTTTTAAAGAGAGAAACATCGATGTGAGAGGAAGCATCAATTGGCTGCCTCCTGCATGCTCCCCCCTCTTCCCTCCCTCCCCCCCACCTCAGGGAACTAGCCCAAAACCTGTGCCCTGACTGGAATTGAACCAATAACCTTTAGGTGCACTGGATGATACCCAACTAACTGAGCCACACCCATCAGGACCCAGGAAAGTCTTTTTTTTTTTTTTATGTAAATAATAGAAAAGCTCTGATAATCACAGTATTGCATGTTAGTTATATCTCAATAATAAAAAAAGAAGTGCATCATTAAAAATAAGAGAAAGTTCTGTTAGAACCTAATCTTCTGAAGATATGAATGAATAGTTGTAAATATTTTAACATTGGAATTTTATAATTCCTCCCATTTATTTCTCCTTTACTATAAAGCTTTCCCCACACAATTTAAGGTATTTGTTACTAAAACCATAGGCACATCAGCAAAAAGGAGTGATTTAGCCACCAGAGAAACCATCTCATACTTGGATCCTACCTGCTTTCCAGAATAAACCAACTCTGACTCCTAAGTTTACCCTGTGAAAGAAATAGAGCAAAATAAAGTTGGTATTATCAAGAGAGAAATCTAAAGTGGAAGTAGGAGGCCTCTGAGAAGTTGAGCCAATGCCCTCCCTTCATGAAAAACTAAAATTTTGAAATGGGCTACACCAAATGACTACATCCTAATACAGATCCTGGAACTGGCTCTGCATCACTGAACACAGTATTAAAAAAATAATAACATCTTCACCTAGCAATAGAAATAAGCAATTAATCATGTCTAGCATAGTTAAGTCTGCTCACCAGTACTAATCACAGTTCTCTGAAAGCAACTTGTGTTATCTCCTTGGAAGCTCCCCTTTTTCTTTTTCTTCTTCAAAATTTTATTTTTATTGTTTCAACTATTGATATTACAAATAGTAGTACATATGTCTCTTTTTCCCCTCAATGACCTCCCCCAGGCCTCCCCAACTCCCTGACACATGCCTTCCTCCTCTTACCCCATGTCTGTGTCCATTCATTATGCTTATACACATACATACAAGTCCTTTGGCTGATATCCTTAGCTCCCCTTTTCCTGTCTTTATAAACTCTGTCTCTTTTCCCCCCAGAGTCGGAATTTCTACTCAAATCTGTGCCTCCAAAATTGCAATTCCTAAAAGACCCTCAAATAAAGCTTTTGTTTGCCTTGCAGTTCTCAGTCAAAATTGATTGACAACCCCTAATGAAAATGGAACTCATGAATGCTACTTACTGAGAGATAATTATTCCATGAGCGATCAGCCAGATCCTCTTTAATAACAAAATTATCCTCTCTATATAATTTATTTAGCATGTTATATTTTCCACGGTGCTTTAACCGAAGGAGTAGCATGGTCCCATTCAGGTGAAGCTAATTTAACTCATTGGTTGATGATGTAAAGTCTGATAGTGCCACCTTTCAGTTATCATGTGCATTCAGGGTGACCAAAAGTAACACGTGGTTTATTCTGACATTCAAACTTTTACTACTTTCGATTCTGCTCAAGTTACTTGGCATCCTACTTGGGAATAAGATAGACTGATTCGGACATAATGTGGTACCAAAACACAGTTGACATACTCTTACTGATTTCCTGTCCTACTTTCAACCTAGCCTGCCTTACTTATTCTTGCTTCCCCACCCACAGGATATGTTCTCTTGGGAAAAGTAATCAGGTCTTTTATATGAGTCTACATTAGAAAGCATCATATAAGGGGTAAATAAATATGCATATAAAATCATATACTATGGTCCAAAACCAAACGTACATATTTTTTCATTCAATGTTTTAGATTACTTGGGCAACTGCTTCCCCCATTTGCAGGATTAATCAAGAGTTAACTATCAAGGGCCTAAGGTAATTGTTCAAATTTTCATTATTTAGGATACACTTTCCTTTGGAATTCATATGTACATTGCTCCTAAATATGTACAATTCTCAAGAACTCTGGTTCTACACAAGGCCCCATGTCATTTATAAATGGCTGGTTCTCCAAGTATGTTGGAGAGGAGAGACGAGAGACTATAATCTAAAATATTTCCCCCAACACCTTAAAACTGCAAAAAGATCATAGAATAAGGATTTCTGACATATGGAAAATTCAAGTACATTTCCAAATGTACAGTTTTGAGTAATTATTTTATGTCAGTAGTTTTATATATGTTAATTCAAATGACAACCCACATGAACTTGAAATATAGATAAATATAAGTAAATTTTAATCACTGATGTGTGTGGTTCTTGGTCTCCTTCCAAGAGCCATATGATAGTTTCCATCACACTGCTTAAAAAACATTCTATTCCACCCCTCAATAATGCCCTGTATATGAAATGAGAATTTTATACAATTTTCAAAAAATAAAATATTACTTTAATAAATATATTACATGTTCAAATACTTAAAAAAGTCAAACAGAACTACAAGTCTTATAATAAAAAATAGCAGTCTTTTGTATCCTGCCTTATCTTTTCCCTACACCTCAGAGGTTGGAGCTGGGTTTTTTGGCATTAACTTCTATATTTCTAAGTAATATACATCTTCTGCTACTTCAATGCATTTGCTTCAGACACTCATCAGTAAAAAGGTTTAATTTTCTTTATGACAAGTGAATATTCTTCCCTTCCTCCTAATATAATTATACTTCCAATTTAGTTAGGCCCATACATATTCAGTGTTTTCATTACAATGAATATATAAGGATAATTCATTGCTGAGTTAGAAAGTTGATATGATGCCATTTCCCTTCTTGAACTACATTTTATTGTTCCTAGAGTTAATAATTGACTTTTTAATGCACTACTTTTTTTTTTTTGAACATCTGATTCTTTCCCACAACCTCCAACAGCTCTATGCAATGCCTCTCATATAAATGACAAATATATGGTGAAGGAAGATAATTTGATGTAGGCTGATGGGCACACAATGCAACGTATAGATGCTGTATCATAGAAATGTACACATGAAACCTATGTGGCCCTATTCATCAATGTCACCCTAATAAATTTGATAAAATAGATAAATTAAATAAAATGTCTCTCAGTATGATTTTCTACAGGGTCACATTTGTCCTTTAATGTATTGGTTTGTTTGTCTCCTGGAGGCATACATCCTAGGTCCCCTAGTTTTCTGCTCCAGTCTTGACTGGCTGTGCTGGCCTGGAGCAGAGCTGCCAGGCGGAGACTTCTTTTCACTCTCATATTGGAGGCTCCCTTCATCTCTTTTCTGTATTAGACCTCCATTTGTCTCCCCCTCTTGGTTCACTCCTTTGGTTTTGTGACTTCCTGAGTAATGGTGAACAGGAGTCAATTTTTTTCTGTGCTTGCATGATTGAAAAGGCACTTTTCTACCTTCTTCTTCATGTTAGTCTGACTGGATATAGAATTATCACTTAAAGACAATGTATTTTATTTTAGTATTTTGAAGTCATTGCTTTATTGTCTTCCAGGTTCCAACGTTTCTATTGAGAACTCCAATACTCTTTAAGGAAAACAATTTCCCCCCCTCATTTCAGAGAGGAAGGAAGAGGGAGATAGAAACATAAATGAGAGAGAATCATTAATCAGCTGTCTCCTGCATGCACCACATGGGGGATTGAGCCTGCAACCCAATTGGAAAGGGAGCAGGCTGGGCTGAGGGACACCTTGGAACTAAATTATGGTTCCAAAAAACTAGAATTTCGTGCACCAGGCCTCTAGTTTTTTATATATTGTTATATAAGTTTAGGACGATCATGGTGCTTAACCAGTGCAGTATTAGACTCACTGAACTATGTTAGTAGCATGGGTGGTGGACACTACCAAAGTAGTCTTTATATCCAACACCAGCTGTTGGGTGTCGCAAGTGGGCTGGACCTACAAGGTTGATGCCAGAGAAATTGGTGGAGAGTAGGTAGAGAGATAGATACCCCATATTGAAATAAGTTAGCTTAATGTTGACAACTTTAGCAATAACTTTAATAAAGATGAATATGTACAGATGGCAAATTCTTCCCAAGTGAGAAGTTTTACATTTAGGCAAAATTAAAAAGATAAATAGCCTCCACTAATGCAATTATGTAACATAATAACAAATTATTCATATTTAAAAATGATCCCTCATTACTGTATTATAATGAACATGTGGTTACTCATAATATCAAGCTTTATGAAGAAAGCTCTAAAAGATAGTAATCTTAGACACATTGATTGGTTGCCTCCCACCTCCCTCCTGACCAGGGCTGGTGATGGAGCCCACAACTGAGGTACATGCCCTTGACCAGAATTGAACCCAGAACCCTTCAGTCAATGGGTTGACACGCTATCTACTGAGCCAAACCAGGTATGGCTGTTTCCCATCTCTTCATTGAAGTTCTCACTAAAATCATTGACTATAACCTGTGTTTTGAGCTCTGCATTAGGTAGATTGCTTGTTTCCATGTTGTTTAGTTATTTTCCTGGAGTTTTCTTCTGTTCTTTGATTTGGGACACATTTCTTTGTCTCCTCATTTTGGCTGCCTCCTTATGTTTGTGTATTAGGTAGATTGCATTATGTAGGAGGTGTCCTTTAGGGCCTAGTGATACAGCTGAGTGCTCCAAGTGGACCCTACCCCTTTGTGTGGACTGTGTGCACTCTCCTATTGTAGCTTAGCATTAGTTGCTTTCATATGTCAACTGGAGGGATTTCATCCCAGGACAATAATCCACTGTGGAGGATCTGCTGTGCCAGGGCCAACCACATGCAGCAGGACTCTTTTCAGTGGGGATCTGGTGCCCACTGAGTCCACCCCTTGAGTATGTCATGCATGGAGATGGTTGCGTGGTTCTCTAGTATGGTATGAAACTGTTCACCAGATGTGCTGTCTCTGATGCCTCTCAGGATGTGCAGGCCAAGGTCAGCCTCCACCTGGGCCCTGCCCAGGGTCACCCAGAATGAGCTACAAAGAGATCTTCATGTGGCTGCTACTTGTGCTGTGCTTAGATGTGCCAGGGAGAGTCCAACCTGTGAACCAAGGCTGGATGCTGCTAGTGCTGAGCCTGGGGCCACTTAGCAGGAGGCATGGGGTATGCAGAGGCCTGATGCTGCTTGTTAGATTTTAGGAAAGTCTGCAGGATGAACCAAGACAGCCATTTGTATAGAAAGTCATTGGAACAGTTTGGGTAGGTCTAAACTTGGGGTGAGGTGGGGTCTCAGGCAATCACAAGATTGGGGCTAACAGTGTTAGGTTGATGGAGACTCAGGTCTGGTGACAATCTATAGGCTCTGTGATGGGAGGGCTCAGCAAAGATACAATGGCCTCTGCCAGCAGTTCTGTTGGAGAAGAAACTACTTCTTCAGCCCTCACCACAATGCCAGACAATTCAGTTGCTCCCTGTATGTCTCTGACACCTTGTGTGGTGCTGCCCCAGTGCTACAACTCAGAATGACTGAGGCCTAGTAAATCAGCATGTTGGTTCTTTAAAAGGACGCCCTGGGACCCCAGAAGCCCTCAGTGTTACTCAGCCACAATGCCCACCGGTTTTTACAACCAGAGGTATGGGGGCTTCTTTTTTTTTTTTGATACTGGATCCGTTGGCTTGGGGCCCTAGTGTGGGAATGAGCCAACTCTTTCCTCAGGGGGACCTCCGTAGCTGAGATATCCCTTCCAATTTTTAGCCAGCAGTTATGGGTGTGGGGCCAACTTGTTTTGTTTCTCTATACCTCTTACCTGTCTCAGTGTGGCTTCTGCTTTATATCCTTAGTTGTAAGATTGCAGGTGGTTCTGAATGATGGTTGGTCCCTAGTTTAGTTGCAATGTGAATGTTGTTGTTGGAGTATGCAAGTACAGCATTTACCTATGTAGCCATCTTGACCAGACACCACAAGTGGACTCATTTATTTCCAAATTATGGTTGGTTTTAGAAACAAGAAATATGCCTGTCATAAGATAGGTGCTCATTTATCATTTGTAGACCGGAATGAGAAACTGAATAATGTTCAAGAGACCAAAATAGAAGCACTAGCATGGGTTAGGAAGGTTTCAAAAGCCTCTCACAGCACTAAGTATTGGCTATAGACATCATCATCATCATAATCATCATCATCCTTTGTACTTACTGAGAAACACTTATCAGAGATGCTCAAAGCATTATTGAGACTATCCAATTAGTTGTATAATATTCATAGTTTCCATATCTATATCCCTATCATTTAACATCTTTGTTGGTGTCCTGCATTGTACATAACACTAACTTACTTTAAGAAGTTTATCTGTATGGAAAACTAGAAGGATCGAATCGAATTTCTGAGATAACATTGATAAAATAGTCATTGTTCACCTTGTAAAATGCAATTAAGTTATTTCATAATAGTTACATATTAGAAATTACTTCACATTATAGGACTGTAATAATCTTTATGCTAAGAATTCATATAACAGTTTAAAATGAATCATCAAGTCCTTTCCTTTTGTTATAATAATACTGTCTATCCCTTGAAAAGCATATTAAAGCAGTGGTATTAGGAATGGTACAATGCAAGTTAATTATGTTCAGGAATTTAATTACTATTTGGGTCTCTAGTACTGGGATGTTATTGTTTTCTTCCTAAAGAGATGTTGGTCATCAGGCACAAATAACTTAGAGGATGAGTTAAATATGAAGTTTGAGCCTGTCTCTTTGAAGGAATATTAGGATAAGCAGGAGTACTGTGACCTGTTCATAGAAGTTTATAAAGAACCAGAAAAAGGAGGAAAGTCCTTCTTAGTTTGGATCTCAGGTTCTGTCCCATCACTTAGTACTCATGGTCCCTCTTCTGCCTTCTGGGATGGTCATGACTAAGTTTAAATTATCTTCCAATATGAAAGCACTTATAAAGGTTGTAACCAGGTCTTGCCTATGCCTTCCTTTTTTAGGCTAACATCCTCAAGTCCTTCCATCATTCTGTCTCTTCATCACACTATTTTGGAAGTGTGGGAGTACCTCACTGTCTTTCTTTAAAAGGAGGTACCTGGAACTGAAAACAATATTTAGCCATAACAAAAACTGAGCAGATAAAAACTAGGTCAATATATTTCTTGTTCTTAACTAATGCATTCTAAGATTGCATTTATGCTTTTTTAGGGGATCACATGAAATTATGGTCATTGTGTATTTACAGCAAACGAACCCTTTCTTTCCCACAACTTTTTCACAAAAAATGACAAATTCGCCGGAACCGGTTTGGCTCAGTGGATAGAGCATTGGTCTGCGGACTGAAAGGTCCCAGGTTCGATTCCGGTCAAGGGCATGTACCTTGGTTGCGGGCACACCCCCAGTAGGGGGTGTGCAAGAGGCAGCTGATTGATGTTTTTCTCTCTCATCGATGTTTCTAGCTCTCTATCCCTCTCCTTTCCTCTCTGTAAAAAAAAAAAATCAAAAAAAAAAATAAAAAAAAATCAATAAAACATGTTTAAAAAATGACAAAATCATTCTTTCTCCATTCTTTGTACATAAAGATAATCGATAGTCTTAAGCATGTTAGTTTAGACCACTGATTCTCAATGATGGGTCAAGCTACTTCTAAGGATCAATCAAGATCTCTGGAAAAGTGAAGTTAGGTGGGTGGGTAGGACATTGGCGACTAGTTTAAAAAACATGTTCAATATGATTTAAAAGAGCACATTGGTAAACTCAAGAAACGAGAAGTCAAGGTGTCCCAGTCGTTCATTAATTTATTACCTCAGTTACAAATCATACTTCATGACCTGCTCTGCAAAAATTGAGACAGATCCTTTGTCAGCTGGTATGCTGTTAAGCTTTGTCAGCTAAGGGTGCTGCAGAGATGTTGTAGGAGATGAGATGCCTCCTGTAAACAGCTTTTTCTGGCACCAAAGGCAGATTTCTACCAAGTTCAGCCACTGCGGCACCACAATGACTTTCTGCCATTCAGTGAGTCATTGTTCTTCCTACTCAGTCCCCAGGTTGGGATCAGGAGCCTCTTCCCTTGGACATCCCAAGCTCTAAAGATGTAGCTATTCCTTATATATGATTTTCTTTTCTTCTCTCCAGCTCTTTACTTTTTTCATTAGCCAGTCTCTTATTGTTTTAATCCCCCTGTTATAATTAGTAATTCTTTATATTTAACTCTCTCTGTTCAAGTTACTATGTGGTTTTTCTCTCCTAGCTATACCTTGACTGTCCACAAGGGCCATGAGAAAGAACTGGCTCCAACTGTTAAAAACCAGGTAAGCAACTAACTCCACAGGCAAATGTAAAGCAAAACAGTGGAGCAACTCTTGCATCATCTGGTGCTACATTACTAGAGTCAGCTCTTGTGCAAGTGTTCCTGGCCTCCCATTGATGCTCTCCATCTTGCTCTACCATCTTAGAAATCGTAGTTTCTAGCTTCCTCCTGCCAGCATGCGTTACCCAGACAAATCTGCATGCTGCCTTCCACAAGGGGACCTATATTCTCACAATCACCCATGCTTGTTCTACAATGTGATTACCTCTTTCTTGAATGCTTGTTTTCCTCTTCTGAACGAGTCCTACCCTCTGGCTTAATATTCCTTTAAAAAAATCTTTCTAGATGAGCCGTATCACATACTATTTGCTCATTTGTCTTGTATCTGCCCTTGGCACTTCTGTGGCCTTGGTGTACGCATGCAATATTAAAACATGCATTTTGAATGTTAGAAAATCCTTTGATAAGTCTGTTGTGACTCTGAGAGTAAATCACTAACTCCTCAAAAGCAGGAACCCTGTCTTTCATTTCTCGCGTATGTCGTCCTTGAGGGATCCAGTACTATGTCCATAGGAGGCTTCTTCCTCAGAGGGAGCTAGCTGAATCACTGGGGACAGCTAAGCTTCAGTTCTCTGCCAGTCATCTGACAAATGATGTGCTGACAACTGCTGCAGGAGAATACAAATTCACGAAGACATATCAATACCCTTGAGGCATAAGTGACATTAAAAAATGCCCATGGTATGGTTTATACATTTTCTACTTAACAGTAGTGGACAGAGTGAACCCTGCCAAGGTGGTATCAACACTGTGTCAAGGTGAAGAATTAGCTAAAGGTTGCAGAGTAGTGACCATGTTTAAGTATCAATATGGCTGGGACACAGGCTGGCTGTAGTTACTATAGGTAACTTCTTTTAAAATTTATTATTATTTTTAATCCGCACTTGAGGACATTTTTTAATGATATTTTAGAAGGGAGGGAGGAAGAGGGAAATAGAGAGAGAGAGAGAAAAAAAAGATAGATAGAAATATTGATGTGAGAGCTGGAGATTAAACTTGCAACCCAGATACATGCTCTTGACCAGGAATCAAACCTGTGACCCTTTGGCCCACGGACTGATGCTCTGACCACTGAGCAATGCTGGCCAGGGCAAGTAGCTTCTTAATCAGTTTTCTCAACACCTCTCATGCATCATCTGGCAAGGCTGGGTCATGAGCAGTGAGCTGGAACATAGCCACTGCATCAGCACTGAAGCCATGCTTCGAGCAGCATTAGCTCTGCAGGGTTGGAAATAGACAATGACAGATAACAGAAGGCCTGCTAACCAGCTTCCAGGTGGCGATGGAAAAGGCAGGCAAAGAAATGTGGTGAAGACTTCTTAGGGAAGACCCAAGGTGTTGCTACCTACACTATAAATACTGCAGAAGGAGCAAGCTAACCAACCTGGCTTGTGGCCTTGAGAGGCAAAAATGAATCATTTTGATCTGCGGGACCACAAAATTCTGGAGAGTAAAGAAGCAAAAGTGTGAACAGTGACCAGGAGCAGCTAACTTTCCAGAAGATTCATAGTGAGAGGGGAGCTTCTGACCCCTCATCACTCTTTATCACCATAGGAAAGCACATGAGCATCAGTGATATCAACAGCATCTTTCTAGGAATACAGAGGGCAGCAAGTGAGACAGGCCTATACTTCAGAAGAAATAAGGGAGAACAATGAGACTGTAAAGGAGAGAAGGACTTTTCTGGTCATCAGCTGGTACCACATGTAAAACATATTTGGTGTAGTATTACAATTAAAGGAAAAGAATAAAACCCAAACAAAATTTGACAGAAGAAAAGATGGTATTTCAAATAGCGGACACTATCCTCAGACACTTTTGCAAAGAACATTTCCAAGCTATCTTAAAGTTAATGGTTGACATGACTTCTGCCGAGGACAGTCCTTGATCCCCTAGATTTGAGACATTTGCTTCATACCCGACACCAAAAAACTTCCCCACTTGAGGTGTAGCCTCCCAAAATTATGGCCCAAATGTCCAAAGGCATCATTATTAATCAATAAGGTGGGAATTGGGGAAAGTATTTAAAAATAACTTTTAATTAAAATTACATAGGAAAATCCTATGGAAGTAGTACACTTAATTTTAACTGAAAAATCCCCCCACTAAATTTAGCTCTAAGGAATCTTAGTAATATCTGTCAATAAATCTTGTTTTCTCTCCCTACACACACGCACGCACACACACACACACACACACACCACACTGCCACTTATTTCCAGTGGTCAAAAAATTCCGTTACTGGTTGTAATAATTTATCAATTCTGCACATGCAGTAAGATCCTTGACAGTTTTCACCTGATAGGACAACTAGGGAAATTTTATTACCAAATTTAGTATTCCCACAACACAAGCAGGTTCAAAGTAAATATTATTAATGTCATAACTGATACCTCCCCAAGATATATTTTGTAAATATAAAAGAATCATTGGTAAATCATCAGATTAAAAAAATCACTGAGCATTTTATTTTTGTTGCTTGTCAAATTCTACAGCTTTATTTGCCAGTATCTGAGGATTATGTATGCCAGGCAAGTGCTGTGTTTTGATTTCTGGTGCTTTATCTTAGCTGAATATGGCAGTGGTTCAGGGAAGGCTTAGTGTAGGGTAATAGCTGCAGCAATAAAGTACTGTTCCATTTAAGGCTTGCTTGGTAATATACCTAATACATTACCTCCGATGATATTCCATATCCATGCACAATTATCAGGATTGATGTAAAACAGGAGTGGGCCACATGTATCTGATTGTCAGTGGACAAAGGACAGCTGTTATTGTCATACACCTTAGACTTGTGCTTCCCTCTGTCTGTTCTCCAAGCCTTTCCATCAAAGGCTCTCAAGAGTTGTCTGTGGGCATAGCTTCCCTGACCCCAGAGGAATGTTAGAGACCCTGCTCACCTTGACGATTCAGGATGAAAAGGGTCATAATTTACTACTTTTAATGGAAGACAGACATCTGGTTTGATTAATTCAGGGTTACGGTTATTTCCTGATACCCTTTATCGCAAGAGCAGCAGTCAATGGCAGAGGAGAATGTTATAATTTTCAATAACTCTCTCCCTATAATACCACATAATAAGTCAAAAGTGCTTTATTTGGATTCTGCCTTAGGGGCAGAATAGTTGGGCAGCTTGATCATGGATCAAAATTTAGAAATTCAGAGTTCTAGTCTCATATTCTCAGCACAGAGCAGCTATACTTTGCAGAGAACTGTCTTAGGTGCTGAACTCTTCCTCCTTCGTTATTCAGGTCATTCAGTACAAATAATGAAAGGGATCTTAACTTCATAAGTACCTAACAAAAGTAGGAGGGTTTTTGCATTGGAAGAATGATCAGGAGGAGACCTAATTTTGTGGATAAGCCTAATCACCCCAAATCTGACTGCTATTGCAGAATCTTCTAGTTCCTCCTGAAAATGTTGCATCACCAGAACAGCCTACACTACATACTTTGGTTACAAAAGCAATGGGAGCCATGTTCCATCCTATCTAATAAAATAGTAATATGCAAATTAACCATCACTCCACTGCACCCACAAACCATGCTCACTAGCCAGTCAGAGCAAGTTTGCAAACTAACCATAACCAAGATGGCTACAGAAAGAAGGAGGGAGGCTTGGGTTTCCCTAGCAATGGAGGAAGCCAAGCTTTCCACACACCCTGGCAGGCCAATGCCTCCACTCATGGGCACAAAGTTTCAATTATAGAAGAAAAATAAATTCTAACAGAAATGGCTGCTGCCATGGAGCGAGCAGGAGACTTGGCTCCACTCCAGGCTACAAAGTTTCAATTGTAGAAGATAAATAAATTCCAGATATCAGGCCTTCTGCTTGGGTCACCAGGGGGCGTGGCTGGCCTGCAAACCACCACAGGCCCCTCACCAAGGCTGCCCCATGCCCCAAGGAAACCCCCACCTTGATCCAGGACACCCTTCAGGGCAAATCAGCTGGCCCCTACCCATGCACCAGGCCTCTATCCTATCTAATAAATGAGTACTATGCGGACTGACCATCACTCCAACACACGATATGGCTACTCTCATGTGGTCAAAGATCCTGCCCCCATGTGGACACAAGATGGCCACCACAAAATGGCCACCTGGGGAGGACATTTGGGAGGGACCAGGCCTGCAAGGGAGGGCAGTTGGGGGTTCAGGGCTGGCAAAGGAGGGAAGTTGGGGGGCAAACAGGTTGGCAGCGGAGCAGTTAGAAATCAATCAGGCTGGCATGGGAGTGGTTAGGGGGTGATCAGGCTGGCAGGCAGAAGTGGTTAGAAGTAATCAGGAGGCAGGCAGGCAAGCAGTTGGGAGCCAGTAGTCCTAGATTGTGAGAGGGATTGTCCACCAGGATTGGGCCTAAATGGGTAGTTGGACATCCCTCAAGGGGTCCCAGATTGGAGATGATGTAGGATGGGCTGAGGGACACACACACACCTGCCGTGCATGAATTTCATGGCCTCTAGTCAATTAAATAACTTAGTTTCTATGTATTCTCAACCAAGACTTCATAATAATTAAAATTCTTTTGTATCCTCACAATGTCCAGTATCCATATGTCAAAATTCCTAAATTACATAGATCTGTATATTAGATTCAGGACATGAGGTCACTACAAAGGGGGCCATAAAAGTGTTTAGTATTAATGTAAGTATTAAAGTTTTTAAATAAAAGGACAAAGGAAGGACATTATGCAAATCAGAGCAATTCAGCTTATTGTAGATTCCTATTTGGGAAACTAAAAGAATAAAAAGGAAAAGAAAAGAAGCAAGTTGAAAACCTTCTGCCTCTTATATTAACACCTGTAACTGTGAAGAGCTGGATTTTTGAGACAAGAAGTCTGATGTTCAAAAACTACCGTAAATGTCTTTGGAGTTGATAATAAGTCATACACACCAACTTCTCTAGAAAACAATCTTGGAAAGAATAGGCACTCATGTCCAAAATGTTAGGCCCTGAAGCTGTGTGTATTTTGATTAAAGTGAAAAAATTACATGGGTTTGGAGAGGTCCTCCCCATAATGTTAATCTTATTTATAGAAAATAAATGACTACAGTGCATTGTGTTATTTATTCTTTTTTTTTTTTTAAATGTGTGTGTGTTTTGTTGATTTCAGAGAGAAAGGGAGAAGGAGAGAGAGTGATAGAAACATCAATGATGAGAGAGAATCATTGATTGGCTGCTTCCTGCATGCCCCCTACTGGGGATCAAGCCTACAACCCAGGCATGTGCCCTTGGCCAGAATCGAACCTGGGACCCTTCAGTCCACAGGCCGATGCTCTATCTACTGAGCCAAACTAGCTAGGGCAAGTGTATGTTGTTTATTCTTATTGAGTATATGTCAAGTGTGAGGCTGGAGATTATTAAGGCCTGCCAGGCAAATAGGCTCTGACATAGAAATGGGAGGAAAGATGACAGCTGGCTAGATGGGTTTTATTTTAGAAACTTTGATGAGTTTCATAATGTGAGTACCACATAAACATTTTAAACATTGCCATCTTTTCGAGGTTAACCATGATTATATTTGGTAGGTAAACTCACATTTAGTATTTGAAAGCCTCCAGGGTGGAGTTCACAAATCAGTAAAATTTTCTCTTGAAGTTTAGGTGGGCCATTGACCACTTAGGGACTGAAAGTTGTTTGTATTTTGGAAGTGAAGGACAGCCAATGAGCAAAGGATTGGTGGTATTAGTCTCAACAGAAAGACCAATGATTAAAAGGATGCTATGGCCTTAATCTTTCCTTTACAGATAAGATATAGATGTAAGGAATTAAGGGGGATGTGGTAGACACCTTGAAGACAGACAATGCCATGTGTTACTTCTCTCTGCTGGAATGCCATGTTTATTACTGCAGCCTGGTTTTTGCTCATTAATGGGAGAATTTGGGTCTCACATACTGTGGAAATGAGATGAGCCACATTTTGCTTGCAGAACAAAAAGGCTAATTTGTAAGTTTGTTGTTTAAGCTGTCTGTGTTTTGTGATAGGTTCCAAAATGCCAAATGCAATTACAGTAATTGTTTTCAAATAAATGTCATAATTAATACAAAATGGCCACCTTCTTTTCACACTTTTTGTTTGGTGCAGGACAACAACGTTATCCAATTTAATTGGTATCTTTTAAATAATTGCAAAATACTTTAAACTATTCAGGTGCAGACTTAGTGCAAAAACTTTCTCAGTGAAGAGTTCATTTGACTATATGATTTGCAGAGATGTTTTTAAAAATTAGCAGTACAGCCAAAACCTTTCTGGCTCAGTGGATAGAGCATTGGTCTGCACACTGAGGGGTCCCAGGTTCAATTCCAGTCAAGGGCATGTACATTGGTTGCGGGCACATCCCCAGCAGGGGGTGTGCGGGAGGCAGCTAGTCGATGTTTCTCTCTCATTGACGTTTCTAGCTCTCTATCCCTCTTCTTTCCTCTCTGTGGAAAATCAATAAATATATATATATATATATTAAAAAATTAGCAGTACAAAGGACTCTCTACAAATCACAGGCAGGTGTCACTTAAATAATTGTGAGAAGAATATAGCTGAATGTTTAATTCTTCATAGTCTTTAAGGAGATAAAAGCATGATGCTTATAATCTATAAACCATCTCAATGCTTAACATCCCAGATTTAAACATGATCAGAAAGTACTTTTTATACCTAAACCCAGATTTATTCTTCTTTGCTTTATAATGAATTCTCTGAAAATAAGGTCTCTCCAATTCAATAAACCAAAGACAAATCAGCTTATACCACAAGGGAAAGAAGAAAAGCATGCCCTTAGCAAAACCCAATCTGTTATTTTTTATAATGCTTCAGGGTTGTTTTTTTGTTTTGTTTTTTTTGTTTGTTTTTTTTTGAGTTGGAGGGACACCACCACTAAATCATCTCTCAAAGAAAATTATCATCCATCCATCCATCCATCCATCCATCCATCCATCCTTTTCTCTCTGGGAGCTCAGGTAGAACTGTTGGCCAGGGGCCTCAGTCTCCTTCCTGTGGATTTCTCACATGGCTGTATGGGCTTCCTCACATCATGGCAGTTAGATTCCAAGAAAATTCAATTTTCTAAATTTGAAGGCATAATCTGAAGACCTCTTAAGATACAGATTCAGAAGTTACTCAGAGTCACTTTGGCAACATAGTCTTGATCAAATAGACCAAAAGGTCAGCCCAGATTGAAAGGGAAATGCCAAAATCACATTGCAAAAGAGCAAGATGGAGGAGAAAATATTTGCTAGGCATATATTTGATTCATATCTAGAAAATATAAAGTACTCTTACAACTTAATAATAAAAAAAACTATTAAAATCGGCAAATAATTTAAATAGGCATGTCTCTAAAGAAGGTATAGAAATGGTCAATAAATGCATGGAAAGAAGCTCAGCATTATTAGTCATCAAGGAAATGCAAATAAAAGCCGTAGTGAGAGAACACCTCATGCCAACTAAGATGGCTGTAATAATAAAAAGACAGATCATAATAAGTGTTGGTGAGTATGTGGAAAAATCGGAACCCTCATTCACTGCTGGTGGGAAGGTAAAATGATACAGCCACTCCTAAGCAATTCCACTCCTAAGTACCTACCAAAGAGAAATGGAAACATATTTGCATAAAACCTTGTGAATGAAAGTTCAGAGTAGCATTATTTATAATAGCAAAAAAATGAAAGCAACCCCAAATATCCATTAATTGATGAATGGATAAATAAAATGTGATATATCCATACAATTGTTTGGCATTAAAAAGGAATAAAGTACTGATGCATGCAATACCATGGATGAACCATTGTGTTACATTGAAAGGAATCACTCATTAAAGAACATATATTATACAATTCCATTAATATGAAATGGCCAGATTAGGGAAATGTAGAGAGACAAAAAGTAGGTTAGTGGTTGCCTAGGGTTATGGGGCAGAGAGAGTAGATGGAATAGGGAAAGTGATGCTTTGATGTTTTGGGAAAAAGTAATGAAAATTTTATAAAATCATTTGTGGTTGATTTGTGAATCAACTTGTGAATATACTAAAAACCATTGGATTGTATTCTTAGGTGAATTTTGTATTTTGTGGATTATATCTCAATAAAGCTGTTGGGAAAATTTGGGATATTATTGTAGTCATCTTTGGAAACACAACCTACCACACTCAGAGGATTCATTGTTTATGCCACAATAAACATAAATCAAGGACTTTTAATTGATCGTAAATACATATGTTTTATCTTCTAAGATGAGAAGAATATTTTTTTTGATGGGTGGACCATTATTGTGTTTTTTCTTTTCTTTCTTCTGCATCAATATGCATTAATAAAAGTCTAGTCACGGAGAGGCCTATTTGTTTGTTGAATTCTTTGGAGACCTAAAAGTTTATGGATCAAAGTTGCCAACAAGTTAAAGTTTTGTAACCTCTATTTATCAGTGGAGAAGTCCTCCCTTCCTGCCCTCCTTCCTTCCAATAATTCTATGATACAAGGAGAGAACTCAAGTCCAAGAGCACATGCTGCAGCTCCCTGGTTACAGGTGCAATTAAAAAGCCAATTACAATCCCCTTTCGAAAGAGATAGCAATTCCCTGGTTTGTCATTATCTTCACAGATGGTAAGAAGATTAAGTGATCTGCCAGTAGCAAGGTGTCAATGTCAGCACCTCTGTTTGGAAGTTCTGGGCCCCCCCTCTTGCTCACTCCTTAGAGGTTTTTGTCATTCATTCCAGTTGCAGCTGCTTTTTTTAAATTTTTTTTTTCAGTATGAGTCTGCTGGAGTGGGCAGTAATTCAGTTTGCAAATGCGTGCAGTCTGGGAAATCACATATTAGCATTCTTCTTTTAGGAAAGACCATACACAAAAATATATGTATACTTATTTCTAGAGTGGAAAGCTATCTCAGTGAAACCTCTCATAGAACATGGAGTTTTCTACTAATCCATCAAGCGGGAAAGCCCAACTGAAGTAAACCTCAAAAGCCAACAAAAATTTCAGGTCCAAATCTCCTTCAAAGTTTGAATGGGTAGCAGAGGTGTCATGGGCTTATGGGTAGGTTTGGAGACTGAAAATGGGGAGGTCTGGGGATGGGTCCACAGATTTGGGAGGTAAAGAAATGTGAAAATCTGAGTCTTTGTTTTGCCCCATGGATTGCATAAGACAAATGCCTGAACAGAGCCAACTCCTAGGAACAGGGGATGGAGGTTTTCCTAAGGGGGCCGAGATTTACACTGTAAAAGGTTGAGGAAAAGGCCTTCTCTGCAAGGAAGGAAATGAGACAGTTCCCTAGCCTCAAGTCATTGAAGGCCAGCCTCAGCATGGCCTCAGGACATCTTTATCGGCAGTGGTACTGTGGTTATAAAAAAGGTAGTTGGGTAGTTCATTGAACCTTCTTATTCATCATAACCACCCTAACTAGGCTCCTAGTCACAGGAATTATTGCCATTTCAAAATCTTCAACGCTGAGTTAGAGAGCTCTGGGCCATTTATGTGCCTAGAGTGAAAAATCACTGGAGGGAAAAAAGTGCTGCACTAAAGATAGAAAGTATTTCCATTTGGCTAGAGTTGTTGTGTGGAACAAAGGACCACCCTAGAAGCTTAGACAGGATTAACACTGATAAAGAGTGCTTGTAGGAATGAAATGGATGTTGATTTATGAAAGTATTCAAAGAATTACAGCTTTTGAGGAAGAAAGCAGAGACTGTCATGCAGTGATAAATGAAAAGCAAAAGCTGTACAATTTGACAATGAGGCAAAGGTGAGGTAGAAGCAACAAAATATGAAGCCCAGATGCTGTGACTTGGTGGTTGAGCACAGACCTATGAACCTGGAGGTCATGGTTTGATTCCTGGTTGGGTAACAAGCAGGGTTGCTGGCTTGGTCACCAATGTCTGGCATAGGGGAGGCAGCTAATCAATGAATCTTTCTCATCACCGATGTTTCTATCTTTCCTTCTCCCTGCCTGTCTGAAATCAGTAAAAATATACATTTTAAAATATTCTATATAATAAAGAGGTAATATGAAAATTGACCTTCATGCCCTTGCACAAGATGGCCACTCCATGTGGTCAAAGATGGCCACCACAAGGTGACTGGCAAGGGAGAGTAGTTGTGGGAAATCAGGCCAGCAGGGGAGGGCAGTTGGGATTAACCAGGCCTGCAGGGAAGGGCTGTTGGGGGGGGACCAAGTCTGTAGAGGAGGGCAGTTTGGGGTTACTGGGCCAGCAGGGGAGGGCAGTTGGGTGTTATCAGGCTGGCAGGGAAGGGAAGTGAGGGCAATCAGGCCAGCAGGGAAGGAGTTAGGTGTTGATCAGGCTGGCAGGGGAGTGGTTAGGGGGTGATCAGGGAGGTAGGCAGGTGAGCAGTTGGAAGCCAGCAGTCCTGGACTGTGAGAGGGATGTCCCAGATTGTACAGGGTTCAAATTGGGCTGAGGGACATCCCTATACACACAGTGCACACATTTTGTGCACCTAGCCTTTTGTGTAATGTAATCTCTATAGGTAAAAGGATTTGTTCATCATCATTCCACCTAAAATTCTTGACGAATACCTTTATAAATCTATAGTAGAGTAATAATTGTTTCCAATAACAAATCTAAAGCACCCCAAAGTGTTCTCTGAATTGTTCAAAATCAAATTAAGGTGAATAAGATTCACTGCTTCTCTGATTTCCCAAGGCTGGTGCCAGGTTTGTGTAAATGTCCCCTACATGCTGTGTTTTTTCCTCATCATGAGACTTGAGTGATACTTGTCTTGCTCTCCAAGTGCACCACAAACTCCTTGGGAGTTTGACATTGTTATTTTCCCAGTATTAAAATTATGACATCGTTATTTTCCCAGCATCTAGAATATTGCTTGATCCAAAGAGTAAATGTTTTCTGATTTAAAGAATAAATTAATGAGCATTAACTGGTTAAGTATATTTAATTTGAGTGATGTGAAAATTTGTATGTCAGACATTGATTGAATAACTACGTAATATTCTACTAATTATAACAATATATATTATTCTATTATCCAAATATATCTCACCCAAATAATTCTAAATTAATAAAAAATTTAATTGAATTATATAAAAGAGATATGATGAACACTGGCAAGAAAATTCTGAAACGAGAAAAAGGGACTATGCCCAGCCAATGTAGCTCAGTAGTTAAGCACCAGTCAGGGTACATCACCCGTTTACAGGCTAAATCCCCAGTGGGCACATGGAAGAGGCAGGCAATCAATAACTTTCTCTCATTATTGAAGTATCTATCTCTCTCCTTCTGAAATCAGTAAAATATATATTTAAAAAAAAGAAAAAGGGACTATAACTATAAGCTTGTATATAACCTTAAAATGCCAGTGTCATTATATTAGATATTTAAGAATAAATCACAAAAAAAGTCACAGTAAAAGGAAAATGTGAAAAATAATGGAAATACGGTCAAAACTGGTTTGGCTCAGTGGATAGAGCGTCAGCCTGAGGACTGAAAGGTCCCAGGTTCGATTCTGGTCAAGGGCATGTACCTTGGTTGCGGGCACATTCCCATTACGGGGTGTGCACGAGGCAGCTGATGGATGATTCTCTCTCATTGATGTTTCTAACTATCCCTCTCTCTTCCTCTCTGTAAAAAAAAAAATCAATAAAGTATATTAAAAAAGAAAAGAAAAATAATGGAAATACGGAGAAGGGATAAAGAAAAGCAATGGAATTAATGACATTTTCCACACCGTTGTCTAAAAATAGTATCAGAAATAAGCATTATGAGAAAATATATGAGAAATTGTATATCATTCTTACTGAAGTCATTTATATCTAAAGAAATCAATTTGTACAGTTTTAAAAAGGTTTCCCAGTTTCCCACTTGTCACAGTGAACAAGGCATGCTGTCTCATTTCTCATGGAGTCCAAAGAGACGGTGTCAAGCCTGAGCAATGTTCCTGATACAATCACAACTAATGGTTCTGTTTGATCACTGAGTGAAAAATTACTAGGTGGGAGATGAATTGAGAAGCTATAAAGGGGCCTGCCCTGCATTCCAGTGAGCAACTCCGTTAGTGCAAAGGGCATTACATGTCATCTTGAACTTAAAGTATCATCTCCAAACTCAGCTAAGCAGCTGGCAAGACGTAGTTCCAGCTCTATCATTAAGTGATAGAGCTGTAACTAATATACATGACTTTGGCTAAGTCATGTGACCTTTCTGGATCTTCTAGTTTCCAATTTCAACCAAATAATCTGAATCTAGTGATTTTTACACTATTCTTCCCTTTCAAAACATTACATATACTGTTTTTTTCATATACATAACTAGAGGCCCAGGGCACAGATTCATGCACCAGTAGGGTCCCATGGCCTGGCATGTGCCCTCTCACAATCCAGGACCTCTTAGAGGGATGTCGGAGAGTCAGTTTTGGCCCAATCCCTGCAGGCCAGGCTGATGGACCAGGCCTCTAGTATGCATATAAGGCCTTTGGTTAATCTTTCCCCACCCACCTCCTCCTTCCTTCCCTCTGAGATTCATCAGTCCATTCCATGTTTCCATGCCTGTGGTTTCTGCTCCTGCATTGAGCATTTGCCTCCTGGTGATCAGTGCACATCATAGCTACCAAACAGTTGGCCTGGTCAGCCGGTGGGCTGGTCGCTTAGGCTTTTGTATGTAGAGATAGCTATTCATTTAAAGGAGGTACTTTATGGCATATCCAAAGTCTCTACTCTTATATTTAGGGGCTATCATTAAGTAAAATAAAGGTTACTTGAATACAAGCACTGTGATACCATGACATGTGATCTGATTACTCAGATACCTAAGTGAGTAACGTGTGGGGATTGAATACAGTATGCATATACTGGCAGGACAGAGCAAGATGGCATGAGATTTCATCATGCTCAGCAGAATGGCACACAATTTAAAATTCATGCATTGTTTATTTCTGAACTTTTCCATTTAATATTTTTAGACCACAGTTGGCCATGGAAGAGGTAGGGCCTTTAAAATTGGGTGAATTGAGGCAGCAGAGATTGGCCACTAAGAACATCAATTTCAGCCTGGCCAGCATGGCTCAGTGAATGAGTACAGACCTATGAAACAGGAGGTCACAGTTCTATTCTAGGTCGGGGCACATGCTCAGGTTGTGGGCTCGATCCCCAGTGTGGAATGTGCAAAAGGCGGCTGATCAATGATTCTCTCTCATCATTGATGATTCTATCTTTTGCTCTCCCCTTTCCTCTGATATCAATAAAAATGTATTTTTAAAAAAGAGAAAAGAACGTGAACTCCAGAGCCAGACTACCTGGGTTTGAATCTTGGTTGTGGCATTTACCAGCCATGAAACTTGAGGCAAGACACCTACCCTTTTATGCCTTAATCTTCTCATTTGTAAAACAGGGGCAAAAATAATAGTACCTTCCAACAAGGCTCTGGTAAGGACTATATGAATAGGTGCTATGAAGTCTGTAGTAAGCACCATGTAAGTTTGTGGTGGTTGTTAATCAAGCACCAGTTTACAGAAGCCCTGATGATAATATTTTCTTCGTAAGAAAATTTCTCTATCTTTACTTTTTTTTTTATGGTTATAAAACACACAATCAAAGCAGAGTAATAAGTATTATATATTGCAATAAGCAGCCAGAGTGAAAAAGTCTCTGGCTATATTAAAAAAAGGAGCAGCTGTTTTAGGGAGTGAGTGTGGAAAGAGATTATAAGAAAAACATTAAAAACCAAGGGCTGAACATAATCCTTTTTATAGTCATACCTGGGAATCCTGTTGTGAAATACCCATGTATTCAATCAGTAAATATCTATTGAAGTCCTACTTTGTGCTAGACACTCTTCTAGGTACTAGGATACAATGGTGAATTAAATGGGTAGCTATAAGAAAATAATGAATTTTGGAATTTTTCATGATGTTGGGGAAAATGGAATACCTGTCAAAACAACAACTACCAACATTACCAAATTAGATGTCCATTTCCATCATTCTACAAAAAAACAAAACAAAAAAAAAACCCCCACCTCTTCTCATTGTCAAGGTCACCAATGACCTACGTGTTGCTAAATCCAGTGGTCAGTACAAACCTGTTTCTACTCTTGAGACTGATCCCCAGTCCATCTTCCTCATCTCAGTTAATGGTGAATCTGCCCTTCTGGTTGCATAGCCCAAAGCCTCTGGAGTCATCTTGCATTTTATTTCTCTCACACCATGTCCAATCCTCCATCGGCAGATCCAGTTTGCTCTATATAAAAAAATATACCACCATTTCTCACCCCCTCCACTAATATGTGGGCCAGGCCTCCGTCATCTCACACCTGGAATATGACAATGGCATTTCTGTGTACCTAGAGTCCCTTTGGTTCTTACCCACATTTTCTAAAAATGTAAGTCAGATCACATCACTCCTCTGTTCAAATTATCCAATGTCTTCTCATTTTACTCAGAATTACATACCAAGACTCTATTCAAATAATACCTTATCAGTGATATCTTCCCCAATTGCCCCATGTAATATAGTAATATCCTCTACCCCTTATACTCGATACAGGCATATATACACTCTGCCCTCCGAACCACCTTCCATGGTACTTATCTCTTTGTTTGCTTTTTGTTTCTGGTTTTATTTTTAAATATTTTCGGTCTCTAGACTGTAGCTTAATGTGGGTAGGGCTTAGATGGTTGTGCTCACTGCTCTATCATTAGGGTCTAAAGTAGGAACTCAGAACATAGTTGCATATGAGTAAATGATTGGATGAGCTGTAGGGACGTCAGAATATACTAGTGGTTACCTTCCCAAAGGCATTCCCTCCTTCCTTGGCTTGTAGAACCTGGCTTCAGTTGGGCATCTGACTAGGGAAATCCTGATTATTCCGTCTTTCATGATAGTCTCATTCTTGTTGCAAATGACTGGTTTAGGCCATATGAGTAAATAGTATGGTTCAATAGAAAGATTGCTGGGAAAGGTTCCTTGGCTGATAAAAACAAACCTGTAGTAAGGTGTCCCTTCTCTTCAACACACAATACCTGGAACTGAGGCAGTTACCTTTTGGTTTTGAGGAAAAGAAGACACCTGGAAGACTTCAGAGCAGAAACAGTGAACAGTGATGATACTGTCAAGCTGCCGATTCCACTAGTCTGGAGGTGCCCCACCAGGGAGTTCTCAGGGAGATAAATCGATTTCTTATTGTTGAAGCTAAACGCCCGTTTTCTGTTACTTGTCAGCTGCAAGCACTGTAACCGATACAGCATGCACAGATTGCCAATTTCCTCTAGATACCAGACACGGACTCCGATTTTGTCCTCAACAAACTATGGAATTACTATTGTCACGAATATGTTAAAGAAAACCCCATAAATCCAAAGTCTCATCTTGAAGTCATTATTGAGCTATTGAGCAGTGAGCTTTGGGTCTACTTTTACATGAGGACATTTGGATGACGTTTGAACATTCATTTAAAACTATTTGTTCACAACTATGAGTCTTTATGATCAGGGCATCTGGAAATAGCTGGACATTACATATCATCTAGAAAAAAAACAAAAGTCCATTAATTAGAATTTCTTTTTGTATCTGGATGATTTATATAATGTGAACATGAATTCTATCTAGGAAAAATAAAAGAAATGTAAGATGCCATTATTAAAATTCTCCCAACTCTGAAACTTTGGAAGGGACCAATGAAATACATAAAGGAATAAAGTAGCTCTTGTTGTCTTTGTCCTAACAGTGCCACCACAGGGTGGTCCTGTCGGAAATGAAAGCCTTTAGTTTGTGTTATGACTTAAGGGTGCTCCTGTTCCAGGTCATGCATGAAAAGCCAAGGGGTTCTTGGTAGCTGAAAAAAATTTGAAATTCTAGATTCATTGTTAATAAAGTCTGTTTTTATGGAGCTTAACATTCAGTGAATAATCATTGTCATTTTATTTAAAAGGCAGCTCCTGCATTGAGTGTCTGCCTGGTGGTGAGTGTGCATCATAGTTGTAATGGTCACTTAGACTTTTATATATATTAGTCACCATGTTGTACATTGTCTCCAGAACTTATTCATCTTATAACTAAAAGTCTGTATCCTTTGACCAACATCTCCATTTACCCATTCCCCAAGCCCTTGGCAACTACCATTCTACTTTGTTATAAGTCTGACAATTGTAGATTCTACATATAAGTGAGAAACCTTCATTACAAGGGCTGTGATTATTAAATACACTTCTTTGCATATTTGTTTCCAAGTGAATTACTTCAATTCCACCTCTCAGTCATAAGCACTGAGTGTAGCATGGAGAAACACTGATATGAAAAATTCAGGAACAAGGAAGCTATGATTAATGCCATAGCTTAATTCATAACATTTGGATTTTCAGATAGTCTGTGGAGTAGAAGGAAGAGAATCATTTGGAAAGGCAGTTAGGAAAATGAAATGTCAATCTCTCCAAGCAAAGCAGTGCCATCATCTTTCAGAGCACTCCACCTCCCTGTATCTGCTCACAATTGCAGTTAATCAGTTGAGAGGTGTGAAGGTTAAAGCTCAGCACAGGACCTTGTGGAGCTTTCCTGAAGAGCTCTTTGTAAGACTTTTAATTCATAGTCAAATTTTAGAAGCACAAAGAATTCATGTGGGCATTCAAATACTTCTAAAACTACTAGCAGCTATTCCAGAGGTGGTGGTACCCTCTTAAAATCAATAGGGCTTTTCTATTCCAAATCTTCGGTATTCATAAGTGCACTCATTCCTTTTTGAAGCATTCACTGTTTTGTTTTGTTTTGTTTCTTGGCCATCCATCTATATCACTATTTATTGAGGTATTAGGATAATACTGGACACATTGTATTAAATCTTCCACAACCTGAAAGATGGCTTTAATCAGCATGAGTTTATAAATGTGGAAACAGAAACTCAGGTGGATTAGATAACATGTTTAAACTTCTAGATCTAGTAGGTGGAGGACCTGGGATTGAAAACTGGGTATTCACAAAGTCTCTATTCTTAATCTCTGGTCTTGAAATTCTAAAAGGAATTGATGTTTCCTACCCACATAACTCCAAAAGAAAATACACACAAAATGGAACCATTTCCTAATAATAGAAAAGTAGTTTTTGTGATATTCATCCAAGTCAATGTGGGAGAGCTTACTGCATGCAAATTGCTGTGTCAGAAATGGATGACATGTTACCTAAGAGCCTACACACCAGCCTGAAGTGTACAAGGCAGGCCAGGATCGTATTACCTATTATACAAAGCACAACACCTGTATAGTATCTTCTTTCTTTCAATGACCTAACTTGGGATGTAACTTGTTACTACTCTTATTCAATTGTTATTCCTATGTAGAAACACATCTGAATTTCTTTTATGCTACTATTTTCTGACTTTTAATCAACTGTCTTATTTTTGACCCAATGTTTCTTATTCTCCTCTATAATTAATTTTAACCTGGGAATGGGAAGTTTGAGCAAAGATGATTCTATTGCTTTCCCCCCCTCCCTTTTCTTCATTTGCTGCATCAACTAT
Source organism: Pipistrellus kuhlii (assembly GCF_014108245.1). Classification (NCBI taxonomy): domain Eukaryota; kingdom Metazoa; phylum Chordata; class Mammalia; order Chiroptera; family Vespertilionidae; genus Pipistrellus; species Pipistrellus kuhlii. The sequence continues at coordinate 49,823,903 of NW_023425405.1, read as the reverse complement.
CCTTATTGCCATCTTCTCTGATTTGAGCTAAGCATCCAACTCATCTCCCTTGTTTGCCCTTTGATTCAGACACTTTCAAATGTTCTAACAAGCACATCCTTCCTCTAATTACCAAGGAAAAACTAAGTATACTAAGTGCATGATATACTTAGCACCTAGCAGAAAGCCCACATTGACTTCCTAACTTGTAAAATGAGGACTGTGATGGTGGAAAAGACCAAGTGAAAGGCAAGAGTAGTGCTACTACTTAGGAAAATCTATAATAATAAAAGGGTAATATGCAAATCAACTGAACAGCAAAACAATCATCCAGACGACCACGCTTATGACACCCACTGGCAACAGGCCAGCCAAGGCAGATGTGATGCAATTGGTCAGGGGGCCCACCATCGTCCATGATTGCCCCGTAGAGGGAGGCCAGGCCACCGGCCAGTGGGCTGCAATGGGTGGGTGGGACCTCCCTCTGCTGGCGATGGATCGCAGGGCTCTAGGACTGCAAGAGGTCTCAGACCGGGCTGAGAGACCCCCCCTCCTCCCCCCAAAAATCCTACAAAAACAAACAAACATACAAACAAGCAAAAAAAACAAAACAAACCACAACAACAATATGCATTCTTGGAGGCACTGGAGGATTAGTGCCATCAACAAAAATTTGAAAGATGCAAGTGGTGGTGATTCCCATCACATCTGCCTGTGCAGAAGACAGATGGGTCTTGGAGAATGACACTGGGTATTGTAAGCTCAACTAGGTGGTGGCTCCAGCTGCAGGGACAATACTTCATTGCTTGAGAAATTAATGCATTCCTTGAGAACTGGTATGCAGCTATTGATTTGGTAATGCTTTTCCCCCTCCCTCCTTGATATCTATTAGTAGAGACCACCAAAAGCAGTTTGCTTTCAACTGGACAAGCCAACAATATACTTTCACTGTCCATTTCAGATGTATATCAATTCTGCAGCCTTAGGTTAGCTTGCACGGATCTAATTGCCTTTTTCTCCCATAAGGTATTACATTGGTCCATTACACTGATGAAATATGTTGCACAGATGTAGTGAGCAAGAAGTACAAACCATTGTAGACTTATTACCAAGACCTTTGTGTAACAGAAGGTGAGAAACAAATCTGGAAAAATGTAGAGGCCTCCCACCTTAATGAAAAATGCAGGGGTCCAGTAGTGAGAGGCATGTTGGGGTACCCCTTCACCTTCTCAGGTGCAGAATAAGTTGTTGCATCTGGCCTCTTCTACAACCAATGCAACCTATTCCTCATTTGGGTGTATTACTCTGGCCCATTCACTGAGTGACCTCAAAAGCTGCTGTTTTGAATGGGGCAGAGAACAAGAGAAGGCTCTGCAATAGGTTAAGGCTGCTATGCAAGCTGCTCTCCTGCTTGGGCTGTGTGATCCAGCAGGTCCAATGGTGCCTGAAGAGTCTGTGGCAGAAAGAGAAGCTGTTTGGAGCTGTTGGCAGGCCTCTATAGGTGAATTACAGCACAGGCCTTTAGGATTTTGACATAAAGCTCTATCATTCTCTGCAGGTAACTGTTTTCCTTTTGAGGGCAGTTCTAGCCTGGATATGCAGGCCAGACCTTACAGTGGGGACTTGTAATAGGGGCTGAACCATGCGCCACCTGGTTAGCACATGGTTTGAGCTTCTATCATGACTGGGTGTTATGTGCACTGTCAGGCGATACAATTGGGCAGCACAACATCACTCCACCATCAAATGGAAGTGGCACATGTGTGATTGGGCTTGAGCAGGCTCTGAAAGTACGAGTTACATGAAAAAGTGGTCCAAATGTCTATGGCCCCCACACCCACTACACTGCCTCCTCTCTCCCAGCCTGCCCCTCTGGTGTCATGAGGGGTGCCACAGGAGCAGCAGCGTTAAACTGGGTTTGGAGACGGCTCTTCACTGATACGAAGGCATCATCTGGAAGTTAATAACCACAGCACTATAGCTCCTTTCTGGGACATCCCTGAAGGGCAGTCATGAATTCCTTACAGTAAATATCTTAACTCTATCTCTTTCTCTACATCCATATCTATATCTATATCTATATCTATATCTAATCTCTCCCTACTATTGGTTCTTCTTTTTGGAGAACTCAAACTAATACAGACCCCATAGAATTGAGTTGTGAGTAGAATCCATTGATCAATAGGGGAATTGGCAAGTTGATGAGGAAAATATTAAGTGGAATCTCTAACAAGCTTTAAATTATACCACCTAATGTTGAGGATTGACCTTGTTTTAATTTATTAAAAAAACACACACAAAAACCTGACTAATTCAATCAGAGATGCCCAGATATTTAGTTAATCTCTTAGAAGATTGAGGGTATAGAGAGGATTTTTAATTTATGATTCAGAATCCAATGTTTACTCCCAAGTTTTAGTTTACTGTGTTGCATCTATACTCACAGGAAATAGTAACATAGCCTACAGGAATCAAAACTAGAATGGGGACCAGCTAATACAATAATTGGATATAATTTTGGTTTTAGCAATAACTAGGTGATGGAACCAAGGCAATATATTGATGTCTAGCTAAAGTTAGTGGTAAAAAAAAAAGGTGTCTTCTATTATTTTTTGGTACTTGTATTAGTTTGAGTAGTTTCATAATGAAAAATTAAAGGAGAAATAATTATGCTCCCTTCATAAGCCCCAAGTGTCTCTCTACTTGCAATGTCTGAAAATGCAATACTGTGCCTTCCCAGAATAGTCACTTCCTTGTATCCCCTCAGAATTGCATTATTTAATTACTGTACTTTTTAACTAAAAGATTTAAAAACTAATTAGACACTGTTTTGTTTTAACTATTTTTTCCAGATGTCTTCCTTGTTCACCAGCCAAATGTAGGAAATGATGGCAAACAAGCTTGGCAAGAACTGCATGTTTAGCTGTTTTATGGGCACTGTGTAATACAAATATTGTCACTTTAAATGTACTTTACTGTTCTACTGGGGTTTTATAGTCACTGCATCATTTTCATTACCGGTGATTCTGTACCTCTTCCCGCACATTTAAGCTGAGACCCCTTTTTGTGTCCAACTTCTTAAACCAAAAAAAAAAAAAAAAAAAAAAAAAAATATATATATATATATATATATATATATATATATATATTTCTTTTGAAATTTATTTACTTCAAAATAAAAATATCTATGCATATATCTCAAGACTTATCCCAATTATAGAAAAAGATTCTCTACATCTATAGGATGGATCATTGCTTATATTTATACTAGAGGCCTGGCAAATAAATTTGTGCACTGGTGGGGTATGGCTGACATGCCCCCAATGGGACTTATTGTGCCAGGCCGGTGGGGGGAGGGGGCATGGGCAGTTGGCTGGCCAAACCCTGCCCTCAATGGGGGGGGGGGGGGGGAGACAAAATGGGGGTGGGGCCATCCAGGGGGCGTGGTCACAGGCAGTTGGGCAGAACCAATGTGAACCCGCCCACCCCCCAATTGGGCTGGTTGGCCACCACAGTGTGCATCATAGCAATTGATAATTCTGGTCACTTGGCTTTAATATAGAAAGATTATAGATGGACAAATAATAGTTTAAATCTCAATTAAGACAATGAAAAATAAAACTAATTGCATCTAATTTCTATCAACAGATTACTATGTTTCAGGCACTGTTGTGTTTTATTTCCTCATATAATCCTTTAAACAACCCCACTAGATGTGGACTGTTACTATCTCCATTTTACAAATCATAAGACCAAGGCACAGAGAGGGTGTGTAACTTGACCACACGAGTGAATCAAGCAGAATTCACTTTTTAAACTCTGTACTGGACTGACTTAATCACTATGTCAAGATGTGAACCCACTTGTTTAACAGATTTTTGCCAGAGTTATCCTAATAAGGCCTACGGTACTGACACAATGTCTAGAACAGCATCAGTATTTTTTTCTCCTCATTCTCACCTCAAGAAAATGAGGACGTACAAAGGCATAGTGCCCTTGGTATCAGGCATATCACCCTGTGGGTGCTGACTTTCTGCAATGAGCCCGGAATTTTCAGTCTTGCTGGACCTGGACATGGTGATGGTTGACATAGGGAACATCACACAGGGAGTTTTGCAAAGCCTTTGGCAGACTTACCAGCCACTCTGATCTGAACACATTGTTCTACACATGGTTAACCATAAAATGCTGCACATACATTTGTGCAGCACTTTATGGTTTTCAAAGCCCCTTATCGGATAGATCTCCTCCAGCTTCCTCCCAACCCTTTGAGGCAGCAGGAGCGGTATAATCATTATCTCCCCTTTTTACATTTTTTTTACAGAAACCTGAGGTTCAAGGAAGATAAATGATTACCCAGGCTCACAAAAGTTGGAGCATTTCAAATACAGAGTCAAAGCAAATCAGCCCTGGATACCTGTCAAGCTGTTTAAAACAACAAAGCTAGTTGTCTATGGACATGGCCAAATGATGAAATTGAAACACACACACACACACACACACACACAAAACAAAAACCAAAAAACAATAGTTTTTCTGATATCTCTATTTTTTCTGCTTCTAAATCTCACTCACTACTATCTGGCCAAGAGCCCACCATACTGAAGTGATACAATCAATAAGATGGATAAAGATGATAGGAGTGTGGTTGATATTGCAAGTTTCTAGTTTCATCAGCTTTCAAGTTTTACAATTTAAATGTGTCTTCTTGGTTGGCTCTAACCAACACCTCTATATTTAAAAATAAGAGCCTGTCAAAATCTGCAGTAACTTTTCACTATTTTTAAAGTTGGTTCTTTTTTAGAAACTATCATTTTGGTTCTGACCAGCCTCACAAAGGACTTACTATGGGAATAAGTTCGGTGTGTTTATTGTAGTAGTGTCAACAGTGGTAAACAATGCTGTATGCAACAGGGGTGTTCTTGAAAGTTATCTGTAAACTGAGTCACCAAAAAAGTGAAGATTGCTTTTATAAGAAACTAGAGTCCTGGTGTATGAAATTCCTGCATGGGTAGGGACCCTAGGCCTGGCCAGCAATCAGGGCCGATTGGGGCTTTCTGGCTGTCAGCCAGGGCTTCCTTCCCCAGCTACCAGATGGGGCCTTCTTTCATTCTGTGCTGCCCCCTGGTGGTCATTGCATGTCATAGCAAGTGTTAGAACTCCCGGTCTCCCGGTCAAACTTCTGAGGGAACACTTTGCATACTATATATATATATATATATATATATATATATATATATATATATATATATATATATATATGAAACAATGATGTTTGTGAGTTTATAATCTCACTGTTGGCATGTACAAATCAGAGTACTCCTTGGAATTTCTGAGTGTGTATGTGCATGTTTGTGTGTGTAATTTATAATTACATATTGATAAAGTATTTTCATCCATTATTAGTCTTAAGTTATAAATTTGTACTACTGCAGAAGTAATGAGTGAGAATAATTTTGAAAGATTTAATCAAAGACAATAAGATAGTCATTAAGAAAAATTAAAATAAATACCAACTGATGTCACTGAAAATGAGAAGAACTGAACATATTACTCAATGCTTTAATAGGAAAAAACTTCATTTCTTTTATTCCATTAGTAAGAAAGTAATTCTTCAGAAATTCAGATTATTAGAAAAGAGAGGGAGGTTAAGGGATTGTTCTTGTGAAATAAGAAAAACTCATTGTTTTGGTTGAGAATTATCAAAGTCTAAAAAACCTTATTTTAAAGTGAAGAAGTTTAATTATGGATTTAAAAAAACTAGATGTTTTTACACTACCCAAACCGAAGTTAGTTGAATATTTAGTTACAAATATCGTCTATTTACACTGAAAAGGACAGAACTGTATTTATTGAGAGTCATTTCAGAACCTTGAAGGATGAAAAAGATGGTGGTAACTTCTAGTAGGAAAATATCTATTTCCCCAATAAAATACATTAAGTTCTGATGGTCCTTTGTGGCCATTTTGAAACAATTCCCAGGCTCCCCAAAGACTGACAACCCTGATAGCTTCATCTGGCAGTGGAGTGGTTTTAAAACCAGTTCCACATGGCCCAGCAGCTTCGACAGCTGAATAATTGAGTGGAAAAATCCATTATTGCAGGAATTTGATATCCTTGCTATTTGCTTTCTCTAAAAGTAAAAAAAAAAAAAAATTTAAATCATACTACAGTGACAGACATAGTTCATTCTATTATCCTGAAAAGCTTATTTCAGAGTTTCTGCCAACTCAGGTAGATTCAAATTAGATATTTAAGCACTTGAAGTTACAGAGATCTCAAAATTAAATCATCAGGACTTATACAGATTTCAAAAGTGGTAAATGTTATTTTTAAGTATGTATTTGAAAATCTCTGAGAGGTAAGCTGATCAGCGAAGCACATGAGAATGAATGCCTGCTGAAAGAATGAATAAATGGGTTTATAGTCCAAGTCCAACTCTTACTTGAGAAGCTTATTTTAGAAATTCAGAATTTTGACCAAACGCATTAACACAAAAAAAATTAGGAAATGTCTCATTCAGGGTCTGAATATAAATTTTATATTCAACAAATCTTCAGCATCGTTGTACATGGCACTGTGAGCCTATAAAGGTGAAAGACATCTGTCTGTCTTCACACTGAGATGGGAGCGACAGCATGAATTACAGGTAAGTGCAGCATAACACAGAGGTGCCACTGTAAACATACCAAGTGTGTGGGAGTGTGGGAGTGTGTTAATTCTAACTTGGGGTCATCAGCACAGGCTGTGCAAATTCCAAGCCCGAACTGATAGCTTCCACAAGTTAAAATTTATTTAAAGGTTTGCTTTGTAGAAACTCTCTTCTGGTAGGTTCCAGAACTTTCTTCCAACACAGACCATGAGTAGCAGAGTATAACAATTGTCAAAGGATTGATATCTCCAGGGTCTGTACCATCATTTTTGACATGGAGAGAAAGACATGCTAAAAAAAAAAAAAAAAAAATCTCCAGGAGTCCTATGCCTTTTTATCCCTGTCACTGATCTTTAAGGTTAGGGTTTTTTTTTTGTGTGTGTTTTTTTTTAAATATATTTTATTGATTTTGTACAGAGACGAAGGGAGAGAGATAGAGAGTTAGAAACATCGATGAGAGAGAGTCATGGATCGGCTGCCTCTTGCACACCCCCTACTGGGGATATGCCCGCAACCAAGATACATGCCCTTGATTGGAATCGAACCCGGGACCTTTCAGTCCCCAAGCCGAAGCTCTTTCCATTGAGTCAAACTGGTATCGGAGGTTTTTTGTTTGTTTGTTTGTTTTGTTTTTAATATATATATCTTTATTGATCTTTTACAGAGAAGAAGGGAGAGGGATAGATAGTTAGAAACATCAATGAGAGAGAAAAATCAATCAGCGGCCTCCTGCACACCTCCCACTGGTGATGTGCCCGCCACCAAGGTACATGCCCTTGACCGGAATCAAACCTGGGGCTCCTCATTCTCCGGGCCGAAGCTCAATCCACCGAGCCAAAAAACGTTTAGGGCAAGGTTAGATTTTAAAGGCTATTCTTCACTTTTATACAAACATAAACTTGATTCCCATTCAGTGTAAGTCCTAGACCTATCAATTTCAGTGATTGGTTTGTATGAAACACTCCTACTAACATAATACCATTGATTCTGTGTCTTTGAGGTTTAATTATGAGAACTTCACTATAATTACCCACAGCCAGCCTCCCTCTGTAATCAATATTGAATAGAAATCTAGTTGCCAGTCGCTTTTATTTCTAAAATTTACAGAACATGGGATATAGTCATGTAAAGCAAGGAATCGTGAGCTAAATTGCTTTCCAGAATCTTCCAGGACTCATTTCTCTTCTAGTTGCCTTGTCTCTTAATTGTATGGTAAGTTTCTCATATAGAGCAGGGAAAGGAAAGAATGTGGGTCCTTAAAAAAGACACTGTTTATATAAAAAAATAAAATGCTTATATAAATGTTTTTCAGTTTTGAAAGGACTGACATTTTTAAAAATATATATTTTATTGATTTTATACAGAGAGGAAGGGAGAGAAAGGGATAAAGAGTTAGAAACATCAATGAGAGAGTCATCGATCAGCTGCCTCTTGCACACCCCCTACCGGGGATATGCCCGCAACCAAGGCATATGCCCTTAACCGGAATCAAACCCGGGACCCTTCAGTCCCCAAGCCGACGCTCTATCCATTGAGCCAAACCAGTCCCAGCAGGACTGACATTTTGAAAGCCAACTCTCATGTGAGTCAGGGGCTCTCTCTGTGTAGGACCTTACCCTTGCTGAAGATGGAATAAAAACTCCTATGACTTGGGTAACTAGGGGACAAAGCACAGGGCAGGCAATGATTCTAGGTCATGTGGACCAGAGCCAGCTCCAGAATTTGGCATAGAGAGACACTGGTGGGGATCAGGCCCCGATTGGTGCTTTTGGCATTCTGGCTCAAGCTAGGAGTCAGGTAGGCTGAATTTGTGCTTGGTACTTTTGTGTGATAACGGAAAGCAGTGTCTGTGCCCACTGTGGGCAAGAAAAATGTCCAAGGCCTGATTCCAGTTCTTTGCATAGCTGGCTGCTTTTTGATAGTCAGGTCTTGACCGAAATGCTATCTCTCAGGGAGGACTTCCCTGATTATGCTATCCAGCAGCCACTCGCTCATATGTGTGTCTCTTCATCCTTCTTACTTTCATTCAGAAAAATTATTACTGTCTGGAATGTATGCATCATGAGTATGGAAACTTCATTGATTTTGTTCATTGCTATATCTTCAATACCTAGAATACACCTGGCACATGTAGGTACTAAGTAAATTTTTGTTAAAAGGATAAAACAGAGATAAAGTTGGATTTTAAAAAAATACATCTATAAGGGTTAAGAGATATAGTTTAGTTACTAATTGGAGAGAAGAAGAGTTCTCAATTAAATTATCCTCTCTCCTGAATGGCCCTCTTCTCTCCCCCTTCTCCCAGCAGAATATGATATATCTTCTTGAGAAACATAAAAATTTTTAAATGAAAAACCTTTGTTGTTTAAGAATAGATATTATCAAAGAACAAGTGGCTCTGCTTGTAAATGGATTAGAGAGAGGAAAAAGGCTCAGAATCTCTGGCTTAATGGAAAGAACATTAGAAAGAAGTTTAAGAATGGACTCTACTACCAGTAAATGGAGACCTGGGATGATTAATGGTTGACTGTTCCATCAAATATGGGTAATGGTAAGCTACCTCACAGATTGTTAGCAGATAAGACATTGCATATGCATACACTCAACATAGTGCCTGTTCCAAAATAGCCCCTAATACCTCTTAGCTGAATGTGAATATGCATGCCCATGGGTAGCTATATCACCTCTATGTGCCTCAGCTTCCTTATCTGTTAAAGAATGGTGACTCCAACTCTTTGGGACACTGAAGGACAAATGAAATAACATTGTATAGCCACTCATGAATTAATGAGTATCATTCAAGCATGGGGCTTTCTGTTGCTGGTGTTACCCCCCAGCTAAGTGACTAAGTCAGTCTTGGGTGCCTGTAATTCTTTATTGGCAAAAAGAGGATTTTATTATTATTATTTACTTCTTCACTGTGGGGATAGAATGTGTAGTAGTTTGGAAATGTTTTGTGAAAGTGGAAAGCATCACGAATCATAAACTTTTAATCATCACCATCATCAACATCAAAATGATGGCTCCAACAGCTATGGCGACAGCTCCAATAAATAGTAAAGCCTGCATGGCAATTATCTTTCATTCGTAGATCTGCTTGGTGACATGGAAAGTATATGCTAGTTCTTTATACTCCTGAGGGTTTGTTTTCTCCATGGAACAGGGCTTACTAGATCTCAATAAATATTTGTTGAATGAAAAAAAAAAAATGAAAGAAAAGAAAAGAAAAAAAAAAGGATTAATTCTCAAAAAGTAGCCAGCTCAGAAAGTATACAATAGTGAAGTGTGTTATGATGATAAAACCTACTTAAGGATTCTTCTATTCTGAGTTCAGATACTTCCCCTGTCCCCCCATTGCACAATATTTCCTGTGAATCAGTGATCCAGGAGTATCCCAAGTTAAGTTCTAAGGATTAAACACAAAATAAGAGTGGTGAGGATGACCAGGTGCACTACTACCATACACAGACATCTGGTCAAGAGGCCTCGGTCCTTATCTTAGGCTCCTGGCCTAGAACTGGAGTCAACAACCCTGGTTGGGATGGAGCCAAAGAGCCAATGCTGCAGTGCTCCAAGGGCCTGCAGTTGTAGGGCAGGGGACTCTGTAGGTGAGGTTAGGGTTTCAGAGCTTTAGGGCTTTTATAAAGTTATAAGCTAGTACAGCTCAGAACTGCCCGATTAGCCAGACCATGGTTATCAAATGGCCTCACAGTAGCCACTGCTGACATTTGCCTGGTAGAGGCACTTTGGTTGATTGCACGGGAAAACTAGAGACCAGGTCTCTGGCCCCCTCCTCACCGCTGCTGCCATGAAGAGAAGCTGGTTTAGGTCCCTCTGTGAAGTTTCCCTAATGCTGATGGCACATTTGCATCATGGACCTTCCTCACTGTATTTGACTGTTTAATTTTGGATGTTTCCCCCATTAGACAGTGATACATAGTTGGCTCATATCCCCATTGCTGACAGTCCCTGGCATAAATAAAGTACTAAGTGGGTTGAACAAACAAGGGAAGGGATGGATAAAATACATCCACTCCCAAAACCTAATGCAGCTTCTCCTATACAGAGAGGACAGAGGATTCATTGACCAATAAAGGACCACCTAACATCATTACTCTGCCCTATTATTTACTTCTACCTCCATTATAGCCAGTCCCAGAAACTCCATATGCTTACAAGAAAAATTTAGTTCCAAAATGAAACTTGAAGGCCAAGTTTAATTCCAATGAAAAAATGTAAAGACATTAAGATAAAACACTTCTGGAATAGAGACAATTAATGGTGATTATAGTTATTCTACATGAATGGGTTTAAAAATCACATAAACTAGTAGAAATCTATAGGAATAACTTCTTAATTGGGTCACTAATTCTCAACTTATGATCATTCAGATGGGAGTCACAGTAATATTTTATTATCTATAAAAGCAGTAAGTGGACACAGTTGGGAGAATGTTTACTTATTTAAGAGAAGAAACCAATATTGTTGTACAAAGCAATTTTATATATTGATTGAAAGAAAATAATTCTAGTCAAAATTTTGGCAAAGAAAATTCTACTTCCTTAAAATATAGTCTATTTCAGACTTTAATTAAGATTACAGTTTTTTCCTGAATTGATGCAAGTAAGTAACCACATTTTTTTTTAAACCACATATCTCAATAGAGGCAGACATTACTTGTGTATTTATATAGTAGGATAGACTTAAATAATCTAATGAGAATAATAAGCATTTAATTCTTTCTGATATGACTGAACTATCAGAAGCCTACAAACTAGCTTTAATCAAGTGGGATCAATTTAAAGATGCACCTGCAAGTCTTAACTAAAGTGTTTAATGATTCAGTTGTATCGAAGCTTGAAATGTAAGGAGTGGAAACAGAAACCTTATTTTGTAGTTGGCTCTAAAGGCAGCTTTAATGAATATTCACAGGAAGAATAACTGAATCGAATTAAGTAGTATGCCAAAGCCAAAAAGAAAGAACAATTATCCAAAAAGAACTTCAAACGGAAAGAAATGTCTTATATACCAATATATACAACTTAATAAAAGAATGTTATTCCTATTAGGCAAAGTAGTATTGTTGTGAAGTTTTATACATCCATTTATCATTCTACAGCTATGTGACTTAGAAAGAGACATTGCATCGATTTATCTGGGAGGCAGATGACTACAGCTGCTTTCAGCGGGGAGGAAGAGAAGAGAGAGTGTTTGTGAGCTCCTGTTGTTCAACAAGCACATATTCAGCACCCAGGCAGGGGTCAGCCATAGGGATTAGTGCTTGGGGATAAAGCAGATGAATAAGATTGGGTCACTAGCCCTGAACGGTTTGGCTCAATGGATAGAGTGTCAACCTGTGGACTGAAGGGTCCCAGGTTCGATTCTGGTCAAGGGTATGTGCCTTGGTTGTGAGCACATCGCTGGTAGGGGGTGTTCAGGAGGTAGCTGATTGATGTTTCTCTCTCATTGATGTTTCTAACTTTCTATCCCTCTTCCTTCCTTTCTGTAAAAAAATCAATAAAATATATTTTTTAAAAAGATTGGGTCACTAATTCCCTCATGGTCACTTGGGGAAGATGACCATGTAAAAGATAATGATTTAGAGTTCATTAGTCACTCTAATAAGGAGTTCAAAGGTCTAGTCACTCATCTTCTGGCAATGAACATAGGATGCTAATAAGGAGGAAAGCTGGCCAAGTCTACTAGTGCAAATTCTTAGGTGCATTATCAGGTATTTAAATGAAATCTCCACTCTATAGCAGTAGATATACGATTATCAAAGGCAAGTATAAAGCAGACCAATGAGCTTTCTGTCATCAGCTACATGTTGTTATTCATGTGCTATTATTCTATCTTGAAACAAGCAAATATGAACGGAGTGATTTTAATCTCCTAACTTTCAATAAGATCCAAAAAGACGCAGAATTATTATTTGCTATTGCTATTTCATGTTGGACAAAGAGCTGAAAAATGCTCACTTAGACCTATAGCTATCCATCAGTCATACTGTGATTTAAGTCACGAGTGGAGAAAACTACTTCATGAAAATGCTGCTGTTCCTGAGGAAAATCTGGGTGATTTGTCTCAACACATCAGTTTTCCATATTTAAATATGCTGTGGACTCATCGTGGTACTGGAGTTGACAGTGAAGGTCTTCATTGGCACCTCCTGACTACACACACCTCTATGAGTCTTGAGAAGGTCCTAGGCAGGGAGACTGCACCCTCTGTGATAAAACTGCAAGGTATGATTTGATGTATGGACATTGCCTCAGCAACTGGCTAGAGCTCTTGCTGGCAGTAGCTTGCTCCTGATCATTTGCAGAACCTGTTTTGATTCCTTGAGGGACAGAGTAATACATAGAACTTTTTAAAGTTCATATATACCAACCTTGTGCAAAGCAGAGTCAGCTTGTTAAATGTTTAAACAGGTGTACGAGGTTTTGATTCAATAGCTTTCTCAATAACTATCTTAATCAACCTCCTATCCTTCCTTTCATGGCAATTCTCAAAATGGAACAGTTGTTGCTTCTAATGCATCTTCTCACTCTGTATTTTGCATGTGAAGGTCGTGAATGCAACCAATGAGTTTGACGTTGGGAAGGGGCCGGGAAAGGTCAAATGTGGCTACATGAGAAGGAATGAGACTATGATTCTTCAGGAGTCATGTCAGGTTCCAGAGAGACTGATGGCGATGGTCCAGTGAATATGTTGAGGGCAGAGAAGATGAGTTATTTTTATCTCACAATCTCTAGAGCCATCAGAGGATGTGGCACATGAGCACTCACTGATTAACTGAATAAATGAATACATTTGTTGAGCAAGGTGGTGAAGAAGCAACAGAAGTGGAGACAGCCTTTGAGCTAATAGGTGGAGACAATGGGACCAGCTGGAAGAATGGCTTCTGCCCTCTGTGGTGTTGTTATGACCTGCCTTTCATGTCACTCAGATGACTTTCATGATGCAATCGCTGAATGTTTAATTTCTGGTAAAAATAAAATATCTTATATTTAAGTCCTGCTTCCTACCACCAACCTAATCTTTATAATGATCAAATCTGATTATATTACTCCTGCTTAAAACCTTCAGGACTCCCAAATGTTTTGTAGCTAATGTCCACATCCTTTATAGAGTTTGAGAGGGTTTTCTTAATTTGGAACCTACTTATTTCTCCGACTCATCATCTTCTACAGTGATGTGACTCTGCTAAACTTTGTTCCTGTACTTTCTGCAAGTGGCCCAGGCTGCTTCTGCACCTGTCTCCTTCGCCTCCTTTCTTTTGCCAAGCAGTTGGACACTCATTTAGTTGTAAGACTTTATTCTGAAAAAAATATCTCTGACCTCATTTCTTTTTATGCTTTTATACATCCTTCTATCGTGGCACTCAAAACATGTTGTTGCATTTGTTGGTATAGAAATCTCTGCATTCTTTGACAGGTGCCTCCCTGATCACAGGGACCACACATTCATATTCATTTCTGTATTTCAAACACATATCACAGTGTCTATAACATGGAAAATGTTCAGTAAAAGCAGACTAAATAAATGAATGAATGAACAACTCAATGAGCATTTCCCTCATTAATTTTTGACATTATAATAGGGAAAATTTCTGTCTTTCTCTTTTATTCTCCATACTTATACATCCTAAACTCCTAATTTATGTCTCAGAACTGGAGGAGAGCATGGGTACAACCTTTCAACAGACTACATCTGAAAAAAGGGCCCGTTCAACACTTCACATGCTCCTAGAAATGTCTACTGACCTCTCAAGAAGTTCTCAGTCATTTGTTAGGGGCATACAGATTGGGTTCTTGTGCTCTGCTAGGGTCTTATAATCATGCCCACATCTGTTTATTAAGCCAACCACTCTTTTTAAAAGTTACTATACCTTTTATAATAATGCATGGGTAGGTAATGCTAATTATAAATATTTAAGATGTTTTCACCCATTAGAAATCTTAAAATAATATTTAAAGTAAGTCCCATTAATAAAACAATACATTTCCAACTTTTAAAAAAGGGCATCTAGGTAAGATAAGATGAATTAAAAAAATGTATTTTACTTGAGTTCATCTCCATCTTCTCTTTTCTAACACTTTGTACAGTCAATTATGTTTTTGAGCAGGAAGGATAATGTATACACTATGATATCTCTTCCCTTAAAAATACATAGAGAGCCGAAACTGGTTTGGCTCTGTGGATAGAGCGTCGGCCTGCAGACTGAAGGGTCCCAGGTTCGATTCCAGTCAAGGGCATGTACATTGACTGTGGGCACATCCCCAGTAGGGGTGTGCAAGAAGCAGCTGATTGATGATTCTCTCTCATTGATGTTTCTAGCTCTCTATCCCTCTCTCTTCCTCTCTGTAAAAAATCAATAAAATATATTTTTAAAAAATAAAAAGAAAAATACATAGGAGAAATAAAAGGTATGTGTACAGATGCCATCAGGAAGAAGAATCTTATGGGTGGAAGTGGTAAGAGAATTATAATAGCTGTTTTTAGCACACTAAAAATGAAAGAAGCAGGTGTAAGGAAAAATAATGTTCAATTTTTTCTAACTTGCTTTCCAAACAATTCTTAACTTTTCTTTCTTTTTTCCCCATTAACTCTATCCAATCCTTAAAATTTCCCTAGGTTCAATTTCCTAAATACTCTCCTTTATTTCCTCCTTCCAAATGAAGGTAAATGAATTTTATTTGCATGGTTCACCTTTCCCACAATTTATGCACGTTGTGATATCCTAGTTCAGAATTTTATTCTATTCACTTTTTCACATTAATTCTCAACTGACTGACCCTCTTCGTCGGTAATTATTACCATGAAGGTTTTGAATATTATTAAACTCTTCTCGCCAACTGAATTAACTTTAAGGTAATTTGATTAATTTGGCAAGTCACTGGTAGATGCAGACTGAACACTTTGCAGAATTTGTGCATTATCAGTATTTTGCAGCAACTAGATCTAAAAGATGCATGAAATCCTTGGGGGACAAGATTTTTAAAAGGCTGGTTGTTTCCCTGTGAGATTTAAGTAATTTTGTTAAGCTTTAAAAAGTGTGCTCTAAATTGTTTCCCTGGAATTGCAAACAGAGCATCCCTCTGCATTCCCCTCCAGTCTCGTTTTAATAACTTTTCATTTACGTGGAGCATGTATATTTCTAGCACTCAGCCAAAGGTTCTTCACTTGGGAAAACACAATGACTTGGAGGCAGCAAAAATTGCCTACTGATAAATTGTAGAACAATGAAGCTTGCCCAAACCCTCCTCATGCAAAGGCCTCTGCTCTCAACACTTATCAGGGACAAAGTCATGTTAGTGTGTGTGTGTGTGTGTGTGTGTGTGTGTGTGTGTGTGTGTGTGTCTTCCTCAGTGTCTGGTTCCACTGCCACTATTAGTTGCATCATATTCAAATGAGGTGTATATGGATTGACATAATGAGGGGGGATGATGGATAATGCTGAAGAGCTCTATGCAGATCTTGACAAAAGCAAAATTTGTTCATGATATATGTCAATATCTTCCAGAGGAACAAAAGTTAAAAGGTTTTCTTGAGTAGAATCCTGGTAGTCATAGACATCCCCCTACGCAAAGTAGGTCCTGTGAGAGCCACCAGATGCGCAAGAAATCTTGGCATGACCATGGCCCAGGGGAGACAGATGGCAGATAGTAAAAGGAGGAAAGGGAGAACATATGGAAGACTACACAGAAGTCTTGGAAATAGGAAGAAGAGGGGATCCAAGAAAGAAAAAAGTCCCAATCGTGGCAGAAACCTATACACTATACACCTGTCAGAATGGCTAAAACTAGGAAGACTGACAACATAAAATGTTGGTGAAGATGTAGAGCAACTGGAGCTCTCATACTTTGCTGATGGGAGTGTGCAATAGTTCAGCCACTTAGGAAAATGTTCTGGCAGTTTCTTATAAAACTAAATATACACCTACTTAGTGACCCAGCAATTCCCTTCTTAGCTTCTTACCCAAGAGAAATGAAACATATCCACAAAGGACTTATATAAGAATGTTCATCACAGCTTCATTCATAACATTCATTAGTGGGAAATAACCACAATATCTATCAGTAGGAGAGTGAGTAAACAAATGGAGTGCATACATACATCAAAATACTACTTAACGATAAGATCTAAACATACAACATGAATGGACTTCAAAAGTATTGTGCTGAGTGAAAGAAGCCTTACACAGAGAGCTTGTTCAATTTATGTGAAGTTTTAGAAATGGTAAAACTAATCTGTGGTGGGAAAAAAATCACAACAGTTGGTTGCCTCTGAGGGGAGAGGTAGAGATTGACTAGGAAGAGCATGGGTGAATTTGCTGGGGTGAAGGGAATGTTTTATATCTTGACAGGTATTTGAGTTACAGGGGTATAGCATTTGCCAAAAGTCAATAAATGGTAGATTTAATATTTGTACTTCACACTATAATGAAATATTGAACTGTAGTTAATGATATGCACACTGAAGTGCTTAGGTGTTAAGATCACTGATGCCTGCAACTCACTTTAAAATATATTAAAAGTAAGATGGATTGATGGGTAGATAGGTGGAAAGATATATGATAAAGCACAAACTTGTTAACAATTCTAAAATCTAGTGGTAGATACATGGGTGATCACTACATAGCTCTTTCAACTTTTCTTATGTTTGGAAAACTCATAATGAAATGTTTGGGCAAAGGAAAAGATAGCATGTACTGCAGTTGTCATCTCTGACAGACTGTATTCCTGGGCCTTGACAAATAGTCACCAATAATTTGCATACATCAGCACTTCAGAGGGAACATGACTAGCCAGCTGAAAGGAGTTTATTAAACATGAAAATATTCTCAGAACTTATTTTGACTAAAGATGAGTGAGTGTTTTAATTCCTGAAAACCTCCTGAGGGTCTCTGTGAGCACATCATTGGTCATCTCACCTTTCTAATTTAGGATTGAACATTGGAAGATCTAATATTTATAGCACAAAGTCTATTATCAATAATTAACTATTTAAATAAGCACCTCATTACAAAAAGCTGAGGTTTGAGTTGTACATCTTCCTATCCACTAGTAAAGAGACTTAACTCTCAACACCCAAGAGCTATAACATGCCCAGTGAGCAAGCTCTAGCTCTAGATTAACTACATAGTAAGCTCCAGGAGGATGGAAACTGTCCTAACTCACTTCCATGTCCCCCCCAGTGCACATGGTAGACACTCTGTACGTATTTATTATGTTGAATGGCAAGGTATTAATTTTGGATGGATTCCGTTTTCTTACTAGAGTTCTAATTTGGTTTCTGTAGCTTACCTCTGAATGGAGTAAGCTATCTATATGTGTAAAAGCCAAGCAACCAGAACCCTGGAATGAATGGAACTGGAATGACCTGTCACTATGACGCATACTGCAGTTGGTCAACTGGTCCGATGGGGCGATGGGGGAGAACGGCCCCTCCCCCCAGCTGGCCCAGCCCCCGATTGGCACCCCCACACCTCTATAGGGAGTAGGGCTGGCTGGCCAACCTCCTACGCCCCCCCACCCCCTGCTGGCCAGGTCTCATCAGCCCCCATCAGGGCAGGTTGGCCAGAACCCACCTGTGCATGGATTCATGCACCAAGCCTCTAGTGTAACTATAAAATACAAAGTAAGTGCTTCATTCTAATGACAATTAACAACAGCCAATGTTGAGCCACTGGCTGATTTAGCCTTGGAAATGGGGAAGAGATAATCATAAGCAAAGATCAGACAATGCAGGTTAGCCCAGTAGACTTCTTGAATGCTTACAAAATGCATTATTAAACATCCCCAGTTGCTCAAATAATGAAGATGCTCCAGGAAACAGATGGGCATGGTCCTAAATAAAATTAGGATAAGATGTAGAGTGCTCCCTACTGGGAGGTGGGTGCAATCAAGTAGCATCCATCGTGCCTAGGGTAGGGGCACAATACTAAGGATGGGAAACCAGAAAAGCTGAAGCAAGGTTAGTAGTGCAAAATAGAAGATTATAATATAACTACAGGCCTGGTGCATGAAATTTGTGCATGGGGGATATCCCTCAGCCCAGCCTGCACCCTCTTCAATCTGGGATTCCTCTCACAATCCAGGACTGTTGGCTCCCAACTACTTGCCTGCCTGCCTTCCTGATTGTCCCTAACCACTTCTGCCTGCCAGCCTAAACCCCCTCCCCCCAACCACACCCCTGCAGGCCTGGTCCCCCAACTTTCCTCCCCTGCCAGCCTGGTCACCCCTAACTGCCCTCCCCTATAGGCTTGATTGCCCCCAACTACCCTCCCTTGCAGGCCTGGTCCCTCCCAACTGGCTTCTCCTGCTGGCCATCTTGTGTCTACATGGGAGTAGCCATCTTATGTGTCGGAGTGATGGTCAATTTGCATATTACTCTTTTATTAGATAGGATTAGAGGCTTGGTGTACAAAATTTGTGCACGGGAGGAGGGGGTTCCCCTCAACCTGGCCTGCAATGACACCAGTGTCCTGCACTCTGGCTGGTCTCTGGCCAGAGGCCTGCCTCCCTCCTTCCCTCCCGCCATCTTTGTGATGAAGTAATGGATAATTTGCATATTACCCTTTTATTAGATAGGATATGATTTGATATGACATAGTGGGATTTAATACAATATACTATCAAAACTTTTAAGGCTTTTAAGCATTTTCAGTTGTTCTATTTGATTCTCAGAACAATTTTGCTTGGCTGCCTTGAGGCATCAAATACACAGGTGACAGCAGGATCTATCCTGGCGAGAGAGGGGGATTGTGTATGTGGCAGCCAGAGGCAGAATTTGTCTCTCATGGATGCACAATCCCAGTGTTCCAATGTCTCATGAAGTGGGATGGAAAGTGACAAGGACTGTAACTGAAGCAGGCCTATTGCAGGCAACTTAACAGAACCTCCTCAGCAGGGGACTCACTAGGAGTTTCTTATGCCTAGAAGAAACCTTTGCAGAATGAGTCTATAATACTGTAAATCATAAAACATAAATCACAGTGACTTCCAAAAACTCTTTCCTGGAATAGCTAACTGCCTAGAACTTTTTTTTTTTTTTTTAACACGGGATATAAACAACATATATTAAGTGACTTAGAAAAATACATTAATTGCCCTCTATTGCATTTCTTTATCTGAGATACTATTCTACCCATCATTCTATACATGGCACAATAAAAAGATAATAACCTGACAAAATTTCCTTCCATAATTTCTTTTTGTTCTTCCACAGAGAAACAGACCCAAGCGTATTTTTCTCACTTCCCTATGGTTGAGGGGGGAAATGAGTGTGTATCACTGCAGAAATGTTTGAAGCATTTATTAAAGATGCCAGAATGCATTCAGAGACTTGGGACAGAATGGGCACAGTGATGGTTTTCTAGAAAATGCAAGGTGATAATGAGAGTGACCACTCACAGAAATCGCAGCTCAGTATGCTGTACATTTATGGAGAATAAACTCCATCTCCTGCTTAGCCATTAGCATTTACAGAAGGCACAATTTATGAAGCCAGAGGATGTCAGAAAAAGTTATTATCAGAGGGATGCTAGAGGAAACCATTTATAGGTTTAAGAACCTTTATATGAAAAAAGAATTCATTTTGCTCAAGGGGAATACACACACACAGACAAACACATATCTATTTATATAAAAGGCTAATATGCAAAGTGTCCCAGTGGAAATTTGACTGGGAGACCGGGAGTTCGAATGCTATTATGTGCACTGACCACCCCCAACTTCCATCCTCTGCCAGCCTGGTCACCCCTAACTGCTCTCCCCTGCAGGCCTGGTCCTTCCCAACTGGCTTCCTCTGCTGGCCATCTTGTGTCCACATGAGGGCAGCCATTTTTGACTACATGGGGGCAGCCATCTTGTGTGTTGGAGTGATGGTCAGTTTGCATATTACTTTTATTAGATAGGTTGGAAGCCTGGTGCACAGATGGGGGCTGGCTGGTTTGCCCTGAAGGGTGTCCTGGATCACAGTGGGGGTTCCCTTGGGGTGTGGGGTGGCCTAGGTGAGGGGTCTGTGGTGGTTTTCAGGCCGGTCACCCCCCCTGGTGACCCAAGTGGAGGCCCTGTTATCTGGTATTTATTTATCTTCTATAATTGAAATTTTGTAGCCTTGAGTGGAGGCCAGAGCAGGCCAGGAACCTTGGCTTCCTCCATCACTGGGGGCAACGCAAGCCTCCTGCTCGGTACAGCTCCGTAGCTGCTGCCATTTTTGTTGGTTTAATTTGCATACTCACTCCTGATTGGCTGGTGAGTGTGATTTGTGGGTGTAGCAGAGATACAATCAATTTGCTTGTTTTTCTTTTGTTAATAGGATCTGCTGGAACTTAATCCACTTAGCCCATCTCCCCAAGCACGGAACATTATATATTTTAAAACAGAAAGTATAATGGACTAGATTTAAAAACTATCCCAAGTTAAGTAAAACCTAGAATAATTTTTAGAAGCTATATTTAAAGGAACAAGAGCACAAATTAGATTTAGACTTGATTGAAGCCCATTGAGTGTGGACCAGAGAGGAAGCACATAGCTACTTTGCCTATATCCTGCTCATCTGGATAATCTTTCCCAGAGGATGGTTGGAAAGACCATCTAAATCAGTGGTTCTCAACCTTTTTAATGCTGCAACCCTTTAATACAGTTCCTCATGTTGTGGTGACCCCCAACCATAAAATTATTTTCCTTGCTACTTCATAACTGTAATTTTGCTACTGTTATAAATCGTAATGTAAATATCTGTGTTTTCTGTTGGTCTTGGGCTCTACAGCAGCGGTTCCCAACCTGTGGGTCGCAGGTTGAGAACTGCTAGCAGGTTTGCCACACTGCTTTGGTTGGGTGAGCTACTGACAAAAAAGGCAGCTGACAACACCTCTGGTTACACAGGGAGCACACTCACAGACTGGCAATTCCCTGCGATGTGTATAGTAAAAAACTTTCTCTTCTGCTGTCTGTATCTTTTTTAATAACATTTATTATTTTTCCATTACCGTTGACATACATTATTATATTAGTTTCAGGTATACAACATAGTGATTAGACATTAATTTACCTTATGAAGTGATCTTCCCATACAAGTCTAGTACCCATCTGACACCACACATAGTTATTACAATATTATTGCCTATATTCTCTATGCTGTATTTTACATCCCAGTGACTGTTTTATAACCGGCAATTTGCATTCTTAATCCTTTCCCCTCTTTCAGCCATCACCCTAATCCCCTTCCTACCTGCAACCAACGAAATGTTGGCTGTATCTGTGAATTTGTTCATTTTTTTTGTTTGTTAGGTATTTTTTTTTAATATCTTTTATTGATTTTTTACAGAGAGGAAGGGAGAGAAATAGAGAGCTAGAAATGTCGATGAGAGAGAAACATCAACCAGCTGCCTCCTGCACACCCCCCACCAGGGATATGCCCACAATCAATGTACATGCCCCTGACCGGAATCGAACCTGGGACCCCTCAGTCTGCAGACCGATGCCCTACCACTGAGCAAAACCGGTTTCGGCCCTGTTTGTTAGTTTTTATTCCACCCTTTGGGTGTGCTGCTTGTAAACTAATCACATGGTAATCTATCGTGGTCTGAAGCTGAACACTGGGTGTGTCGATTCTGGGGCCTCTTTGAAGGGCCTCCAGGAAGGCCATGGTCAGCTGCTGCCTCCGATTGGACTGATGTTAGAAGCTACAAAGCAATCCCAATTAGTAGCTGCCTGTGCTGGGCCTAGAGACCCGTAGGGGAGGCCAGGCTGCCAACTAAGGCCTGCTGTCACCAGTACGGGGTCTTGGGACACTCTGCAAAAGGCTCAGGGTACTCTGAGGCCTGCTCCGCCTGCTGGCTGCCCCTAAAGCCCAGCCAATGAAAGTGCCTCTTGTAGTATGTCAGATGGGTAAGGCAGGATCTCAGAGAGTCAGAGGGGAAGGTGGAGGAGCAAGTGGTATTTATCAGATTATTTCAGATTCAGATTTAGCTGTATTAGAGTGAGGGCTCAATACCAGAAAGATGGTGGCCACCTGCTCCCTGTGTGGGAGAAGGGCTCAACACAGGGACAATGGCAGCTGTCCCTCCAGCCCTTGCCTTGAAGCCACACAATTCTCCCTGTAAGTCTCTGGAAACCCCTCCCCCCCCAAGCCACTTTCCCTCCACTGAAGCCCAGGGTAAGTGCCTATAACCAGTGAGTCTGTGTGTGAGCCTTTTAAGAGAACACTTGGGTCTCCAGCAGCCTTGTGTGGATAGACCGAATCCGTACTGATTTTTATAGGCAGTTGTTGTGAAGGCTCCTCTTCCTGGCATTAATGCTCTGACGAGATCGGGCGCGTTCAGGGTGGTATGGCCGTAGACGGCATTAATGCTCTGGATTGGGGAGCTTAGTATGGAGCTAGAATCTCCTACTACTGAGGAGGAGTACCTCTGCAGCTGAGATATTTCTGTAGATCCTGAACCACCACACATAGGCAGCAGTCAACTCATTTTGTGTCTTTGCCACTCCTACCAGTTTCTTAAGGCTTCTTCTTGATATACTTAGTTATAGGACTTCAGTCCAGCTCATCTTCAGATAGTTATCCAGGTTGATTGTTTAATTTAGTTTTGATTTGGTCTTATGTAAACTTTAATTAGCTACTTTTTAACAAGATGCAAAGTTAAATGATGGAATAAATTTAAGGTATGTTTTGTTATTATTTGATAAGAATAAATAAGGTACCAAACACAATGCCTGCTCCAGAGTAGGTCTTCAGTGAACATTAGCTAAATAAGTAAACAAATTAACTAGATCTTTCTAAAGTTATCATGACATAGAAATTTGAAATGTCAAATGATATACTTGAAATAGACAAAACACCTCACTTAGTTTGGTATGATGATTCTATGGTCTTATTCGTGTACCTGCATCCTATAACTGTAGTTTCAGAATGCTACATGAATGGGTTTTTTTTTTGTAAGATTAGTCAATTTAGCATAGGATTCAAGATCAGGTTATGGTCTAGACTACTGTGTAATCTGGGCAGAGAGCTACAGCTTGGGCTCCTCATCTATAAAAGGAAGAAGCTAAAGTAAGTGAACTTCTAAGCCCCTTCTAGCTCCTATTGTTGATTCTATAAAGTGAAATCATTTAAATAAATTATTTAAAATTAAATAATGAAGATATCCATTACTGAGTTGCCATGCAATCCTATCCCTTCTTTTTTTTGATAAACCTCCAGGACAGATCTTCCCATCCTCCAAGAATGCCTCTTCTCATTAACATTCATGGGAAAGACTCTTACTAAATACTCTTCCTTTGATTATCATTGTAGTTTCCTTGAAAATGAATCTATCAAATAAATCAACAGTAATGTTTTTAGGTGAGTGAATGCTATTTAGCTAATAATAAGGACTGGGTTTAAATCAGAAAAACAATTTAATTAGTGGTGTTTCATAACAACACCCTTGACCACTGAATATCTCTCTAATGGAATCCTCTGTTGTTTTTCTGATATGACAGCTTATTTTTTTCCTACTCTTCTAAGCACTTCATAGAGATATAGTCACATGGAAAATACCTTAATTGCCTATTACCACTCACAATATAGTTTAGGAAAACAAAAATAAATTTCCCTGACATAGCCAAAAGGGAACAAAGACACTTAAATTAAATATTTGATAGTTTATCATCCAACAGAAGCTAATGACAGTACTAGCTTATAAGGCAGAGAGGCTAGATAATTCAATTTGCAGACACTGGACAGAAAGAAAATCTTTAGGAAAGATTAAAATATTTGACAGCATTGACAGAAAATGTTACATGTGGTCCTATAATGAGATGTAGTGGCTGAAAGTTTAAGACAAAGGTTAAAGTGCACAGTAGAAGGATATGATTGTTTCCCTCACATATGCCAAGATAACTTGAAATAAAATATGGAGTTTTCAATGTCAAAGGAGGCAAAAAACTTGACTTAAATTCAAAGAATGTCAACAACAAGTGATTAACACAAGGCGGTTGAATTATGGGACAAGGTTAAGAGAACTTATTGTATGTAGGCAGGCCACGAGAAACCTAATAACTTGGAAGAGAAAGGCAGGGAGAGGATTTTAATATATTTTATTGATTTTTTTACAGAGAGAAAAAGAGAGGGATAGAGAGTCAGAAACATCGATGAGAGAGAAACATCGATCAGCTGCCTCTTGCACACTCCCTACTGAAGATATGCCCGCAACCAAGGTACATGCCCCTGACTGGAATTGAACCCTGGACTCTTCAGTCCACAGGTCGATACTCCATCCACTGAGCCAAACCGGTTTCAACAGGAAGAGGATTTTATCTAAGATATTAGAGGCCTGGTGCACAAAGTTCGTGCACAGAGGGTGGGGTTGTCCCTCAGCCAAGCCTGCACCCTGTCCAATCTTGGATCCCTCAAGGGATGTCCGGCTGCCCATTTAGGTCATTGGAAGGCAACTGGTTAAACAGAGGACTGTCTTTGCTGCTACTGATGAGAAGTCTGTTATTAAAATAATTGTCATTTTTGTACATAATCTTTCTATATTTTTACTGTGTTAATTTTAAACATTTTTTTTCTTTATCTTTGATATATCTGAACATGAACTTATTTGTCTTTATATTATTAGCATTGAAGCTCATTTTAAATATGAGACTCATATCTTAGTAAAAAAATTATTGTCCAATATATCTTAAATAATCTTTTTGCAGCATTTGTTTCAGGTTATCTTTTGCAACTATCCTAAGACATATATACCTCTATAGGCATGTAGAGGCTATGTTGAAGACTTTCCAATATATCAAACATTTTTCTAAGTTACATATATATAATATAATTTTTCTACACACTCCCATGGCCTCTCCTAGCACACACTGTCTTTGATTATCTATTTAATATATTTAGCCCTCCCATCTGTATACTGTGTCCCTCTCCCGAGGGCAAGAACTGAGTGCTTATATCCTTAGAATTGGAGTTCCTGATTCATGTTTCATGTTTAGTAAATTATTGAATGAATAAATCAATGACATGCTGGATTCTTTTCATGAAATACAGGAAAGCTGAGGGTATATAAATTCATTTGATTTTAAAGTGCTTCATAAGAGTAAGAGTCATTGGAAGGCAACTGGTTAAACAGAGGATTGAGCTAGAGCCCAGAGCCCAAGGAAGGTAAGAAGAAAACATCTGGGGACAGATTCACTGTGAACACTGACCCAATGAGAGACTGTCAGAAACTAAAAACATATAGAGTAAGGATCCTCAGGAAGTGGCAGATAAGATGATGGTGTTGAAAGTTAATTACTTTTCTGTTAGCCTTACCCATGCTGTAGTTATAGCTATAACTTGTTTGTTTCTCAAAGGACCTGGAGGTGAAGGTATAAGATTACTGACTGAAGGGCAGTGGGAAATGAATGGTCCAGGAAACAGAATAAATCATGGCAAAAACGGAGAGCAATCTTTCCAGTAAGACAGAGGATCAGTAGGTCTGCTCTGGGAGGAAGACCTATCTTCACTATGGTTGTGGGGTAGGCAAATCCATCCTTCGTTTAGACAGGAAGGCAGTCCGAAAGCTAAGAACTAATGCCGGGCATTGGGTGGATATTGGAGGCACTTGAACCCACTTATAATCTCTATCTGCTCCCTTCCCCAAACTACTCAAAATGAACAGTCTAAATATAAACAGCTTGTTTGCAATCTTGGCTACAAGATGAATTCCTCAGTGACCCATTCCAAAAAGACTGCCTCTCTCTGTATGGCAATTCTGAGATGCTGGTTTCAGGACACGAATTGGAAGTGGGGAAAGCAGGCTCTCTCTTCCTTTCTAAAGGGTAAAGTGAAGGAGCCGACCATGGGGACTTTCTGGGCAGATTACTTGCTTCTGTGTTTTAAAGCTCTCCTATTTTATCACTTATTTCCCACATGTTAAAAATAGGCTTACTTGTCAATAACATTAAAATGCATGTAACACTTTCAATGAAATTTACAGTTAGAATTGTCTAGCTAGCCATACTCAATTGCTATTATTCCATTCTTTAAACAAACTGATCTCCAAATTTCTTTTCAAGGTTGATTCTTTTCAACATAATTAGGGACATATCATAGACTTTATGCAAATCCTCAAAGAAAATTCTTAAAATGCAATGGAGAAAGATAATGGTGCAGGGGAAAGAGGAATAGTTGGAAAGGCAGGGGTCTTGATATCTAGTTTTGATTAGAGGGTTAAGTGAGTCAGGCACAATTTCTCTGGGTTTCAGGTTTCTGATGTTCCAACCTGGAGACACTGAATTCCCAATAAGGCTACTTCCAACTTCCAAATGTAGAGTTAGTAATATGCAAAATATTAATATTTATTTATTTATTTATTTATTTATTTATTTATTGTTAATCCTCATCTGAGGACCCCTCCCCCAATTGATTTTTTAGAGAGTGGCAGGGAGGAAGAGAAGAGGAGAGAGAAAGAAAAACATGGATTTGTTCCACTTATTTATACACTAGAGGCCCGGTGCATGAAAGTTCCCTCAGGTTGGCCTGCCCCCTCTCACAATCTGGGAGCCCTCAGGGGTGGAAGGTGACCCAGCAATCAGGGGAAGGCGACACTCCCATTATACCTCTGCTGCTGCCACTGCCAGCAGTGCAAGCATTGGCCGGCCCTGGTTACCTGAGCCTTGGGTGGCCCTGGGAGGCTGGGTAGCTGCCATCTGAGGCTTGCCCATGCCTTGGGCTAGCCCTGGGAGACTGAGAGGCTGAAGTGACTGGGAGACTCCAGAGACAGGCATGCAGAGTGGCCGGACCACCTGGGGGTGAGCTCAGCCATGCAGCATGCCTGATGCTCTGGTGGGGCTGAGGGAACTGGGTGCCACCATCTTGTGGCTGTGGGCACACCATCTCTGAGGGCAGTCAACTAGCATATTCCTTTTATTAGATAGGATTCATTGTTTGCTTCTGGTATGTACCTGACCATTCGAACCCAAAACATTGGCATATAGGAGCGACACTCTAAACAATTGAGCTACCTGGACAGGACAATAAGTAAATTATTAAAGTAAGATTTTCAAAGTCAACAAAAGATTCTATATCACATATCACTTCAGAATAGGTAGTTCAGTTTCTATTTATCAAGAAAATGTGTAATATAGATGGACTTTTTTTTTTACACTATCAAATTTTTTACACCTTCAAATTCTTATAGCAGTTTTGCATTTTATTTTTTAGAGGGCATCTTGCCATTTTCTATCCCTTATCTGCTAAAATACTTCAATAGGATTGGGAACTCTAAAAGCTGCTATTATTTGCTTTAAGCAGTTTTCCCTAGATTTAGCATTTGCCAGATACTTACTTTAAAAATGTGAAGTCTAGCAGAAACTGGTTTGGCTCAGTGGATAGAGCATCGGCCTGGGGACTGAAAGGTCCCAGGTCGATTCCAGTCAAAGACATGTACCTTGGTTGCGGGCACATCCTCAGAAGGGGGTGTGAAAGAGGCAGCTGACTGATGTTTCTCTCTCTTCGATGTTTCTAACTCTCTATTTCTCCTCTCTGTAAAAATCAATAAAACATAAAAAAGTGAAGTCTTTTAAGGGATTTTCTGAATAAAAATGAGTTATTTCTAGCATAATTCTATTTAAGTGTATTTTTCTCTCTTCTAATTCCCTAAAATGTGTTAATTAATTAATGATACCATACAGCTTTTATGTTTTTTTAGTGCAGCACAGCTTATTCCTGTCCCTGCCTTTGCCCCCTAATGAAAGGTAGCGTATGAGAACACATGGAAATGAACTGACATTACATGTTTTTGTTCAGCTGAAGCAATGATGTTCTGAGTAGACAATTAAACTCTTTCTTAGTTGGGCTTTCTATGGTTGACAACCTTCAGTGGTAAATATAATTGGAAATCTCACTTGATGTGGTACTTAAAATTAATGGCAACTTCTTAAATTGCTGGGGTTTTTCCATAGTTGGCTATTTTTCAAGTCCACTTGTATTGCTTTGGAGACATCAAGAGATCTGAATTAGCATAAATATTTTCAAGCTGTTATAAAATAACCTTTTATTCCAAATGTCAATCATTTCATTCTCTGCCTCTTCCAATCCATGCTCCTTTGTGGATGGATGTCATTCTCACGGAAACCAAAATTAAAGTAGAATACTAGTATAATATTCCTTTTTTTTAATTTATTTAAACAAAGACAAAGGAGAAGCTTTGATGAGGAGCTCTTAAAGGGAGAGGAATGTACTGTGACCAGAGTAAATAATGGTATTGAGTAAGAAAGGGAATGTTACCCACCAGTCACTTTTTTTTTTTTTCAAAATCAGGAAGAGCTATTGAGAAGAGCTTATTGAAGAAAGAGTAACATTTTGTTTTTATAACAAAATATAAATTTGAATTGGTGAGGAAAATATTAAAAATACCACCATACTTTTTGATCTGGCAAACTCCTCCCCCCCAAACAACAACAACAACAACAACAACAACAACAACAAAAAACAAAACTCAGGTGGTACATCTCTTGAAGGGAACAAAATTACTCAGTTAAATTCTGTAGTTTAAAACAGACTGACAGCCAGAAAAATATCCACCAAATTACTGCATGATTATGTCTTGGGGAAAGAGTGTTAAGATTTTTAAAAGGTTTCTATATTCTACTTTACATATTGCATATTGTTAGATTTTTTTAAAATAAGAAAAGGAACAAAAAATATTTTCACCGAAATAGAGTGTATCCAGAGAATCATCAGGAGACAGATATACCGAACACCATGACTCTGAAGGAGGAATGAGATTAAGAGAATGCTTGGCCTCAAGAAGATGTGGTAGTCTGAAAATATCTACAGGGTTGCCAAAGGGGAAAAGGATGAAATACATGTAGTGTTTCTTCTGAAGGCAGAATTCAGTTAATTGGTGGAAATAGGGAAGCAGATTTTTTATCTCTATTCAATGAGCATTTTTCTTATAACCTGAGTCACCCATCAGTGGATTTGGCTTCCTTTTCATTATATGTGCTAAGAAAAGGCTTTGGAACCATTCCTCAGAGGCTCCAGAGAAGAGACAGCTGCACTGTGAGGAGGCAATGGATGGAGAATGGAGGAGCTTCAAGGCTTTTTCCAAATGGAAGATCCTCTGACTTGTGCGGAAACAGATGACTTCATTCCACACTTCATATTTTGCCCTTAACTGAAGATTGAAAAACAGAGGAAACAGTTTGGTTTAATGGAGAATCATTTATAGTCTCTTGACTGGGTGAAATGACAAATTCTGAACAAATGATAACTTGTGGCCTTTTTATTATACAGTCTAAAGTAGACACTTCAGGGCATCGTGTAAAAACGAGAAGTATAAATTACTGGCATCATAAACCATTTAGAGTGAAGTTGCGGGAAGAGTTTTTAAGAGGTTTTTAATAGTGAGGCAACATGAATTTAAGCAGAGTGTAAAATATACTCAAATTAACATTTTAATTCAGATGCTACTTTTATTCACATTTGCTTGGTTTTCCAAAAGAGCTCTTTTTACCAGGTGAACACTAAAGGCAGGATGTCTGAGTAATGTGAAAATGTTTGATTTTTTTTTTTTTTTACAAGATAAGAACAGCTAGCATTCCAGAATAATTATTAGAAGGAAAAGCAGGATTGTTTAGGTAGAGTGTTATTTAGGTATATGAGCTCATACGAAAGCAGCATAGAGCTGATTAGAAATAATTGTGTTGGTGAAAACTGATGATAATAGAGACAGTGCAGCTGCTAGACATCCACTCTACCACAAACAGGGACTTGCACTGAAAATAAATTCGCTCCTTACTATCAAGGAAATTGAAGTTCAAGGCTATTGTTCCATATTTTTTGGCTTGTGACATAATAAAAAATGCAAATCATACCATCAAGTCCAAGTTCTGATTTGAAACCTGGACTACCTAACATATTGGCTGAGTAGATGGTGTCGCTGAGGACACAGGCAGGTGAGCTCCTGAAATTCTACAGAAGAAAGTCATTCTTTTGGGTGAAGCATTCTCATATATGGAAGTCGCTCAAGGGGGGGCTAATGCACAAGGTGTCTTTAGCCCAAGTGTGGTGCCACCATGAGGAGTGTAGGTGATGCTGATGGCTGCCCAGCACATGGTAGGGCTGACAAGAGCAGGCAAAAGATGGAAATGGGTAGGCTTCAATCAATCAATCAATCAATCAATCAAAATTGACTGGGTATTTACTCTCTAATGATAAATGACACTCAGCCCACAATTTTCCAATGGCTGCTGGCAAGTACAGCTTTCTTAACACAGACACAGTCTAATTTACTTTTAGCCAGCATTTTAAACATTTACGAGCAAACATATTTTGGAGAAATTAGCATTTTCATATAAGACCCGGGTGCTCCGAAACACAATGAGGCATGTGTCTGTTATAGTAAATACTTGTGATTATGAGTTTGTCTTAAGATTGTCCTTGAAGATAATCAGGAAAATTGGGTGGTGGCAGGAGAGGGAGGGCAGTATTAACACAGTGGTTGAGAAGATAGTCTTCAGTGTCAGAGTTGGTTTTGAATTTAATTTTCATTCTTTACAGACCTTGCAACCCGTGGCAAGTTACTCAACTTTACTAAGCCTGTTTTATATCATGTTTATAGGGGGGAAATAGCATCTACCTTATAGGGCTTGCTGCCAGAAATAAATGACATAATACCTCCAAATAAACATATACCTGGAACAAAATAATTGTTACAATCATTATGAATACTATATTCAAACTGTTGCTATTAAGAGGTCATTCAATGAAAAAGGGAGAACAGTCATGTACAATTCTTTCTACTTTTTCATGAGACTAAGATTACTTATGTTTATAGATCAAATGTTATTCAATCATTTAAATGAATTTATTGAATATCAGCAAGGTGCTAGTAATACAAAAATAAATAAGACATTTTTCTGCCCTTATGTTTCTGGAGTCTAGTAGAAAACACACAGTCATAAAAACAAATACTTGTAGCATAATGTCATGGATATTTTACTAGAGATAAATATGAGATACCTTGGCCCTAGGGAGGCAAGTAAGAACACAGAAAGACTTCATTGTTTGATTCTATGTACTTCAAACACTGTTATTGTCTACAGTTGGACATCTACCCAGGGTTACAACACAAAAGATGAGTTGAAAACGTAACTTAATAAAAATATGGTAGTAGAGGCTTTGAACCCACTAATGAAGATTAATCACAAGACCTATTAATTCTTTGAGGATTTTTTTTGATTAAATATATTTGTTAGCCTGTCACTTTAACATATGCTCAATATATGCTTCAATATTCAGTCATTATAAAGCTTCTTTTCCCATTAATTCACATAAATCAAAAAGCGCTCATTAGAATTTTAGTAACTATGTTATTTTACATGCCAAGGAACAGAGTCATGCAAAATTTAACAGCAATTGAGGAACTGATTGAAAAATTTGGTTATTAATTTATAATGCTTTAGGAGATGAATGTTTGTTTCTCTGGCTTCTAGGGGGGGGTACCACTAGTATATTTTTGTGGGGTTATATAAAATAATCCTCACAATGTCATGGGTAGTAAGATGGCAGAGAAACCTGGAAGGGAACAGAAAAGCTGCCATTAGAGAGAGGGTGTGTAGATGTTGTAAGATTAGAGGGTAAACTTTAGAATCAGTCTTGGAATAATAGAACAGTGGACTGAAGTGAGATGATCAGAGCATTACTGGCAACTGTGAAACAAATTTATAATGTGTAATCTTGGCTAATTCATTTAGCATTCACCAGCCTTGGCTTTCTCAGTGGAAGAACTTCCCGTCACTTCTAAAAATACCATAAGGTAGATTCAAAGAAGAATAGAACATGATCCCTGCCTTCAAAGAGTTCGCAGTTTGGTGAGAGAGATGAGTAAGACATAAGTACCTTTGGCACAAGAGAAAGAATGCTACACAGTAGTAGGTGCTTGATCAGGTCTTCACATCAGAATCACCTTAGGAGGTTCACCTTGCAACTGCCAAGTCAGTTGCTTTCTATAGAGCCTGAATTTGAAAACTTCAGGTACACACCTAGTAAAGATCCTATTAGAAGCTCTTTGTTTCCAGGGTTCCTTGGACGGCCATGGGAGGGGTATGGGAACTGAAAAGGAGAGTAATTTAGTAATTTAAACAAGGGTATTAGAATCAGGCCTCTGCCATCTTTAATATATTTGAATCTACAGAACCTATAGTACCTACATAGTTGGTACCTGAGACCTGACTGAGAGGGCATCCGACATACATGTGAGTCCAGGAATCAGAGATATGGGAGGGAAAGTGTCGCAGGGCTGGAAGAGGTGGGAGGGTTGCATACAATGCAGCTGGCATGACCACTGGTTCAACAACAGGGCCTGTCTATCTGTACTGAAGGTATATCCTGTACAGAATGAGGCAGGGACCCACGGGAACACATGGAAGTCTGCACTGAGCCCCTGGAGACATCTTCATGGCACAAACTCAGAAGAAATGAGCCCTTTCCTTTTGCTGCAGCCTCAGTCACTTTCTTCACGGTGGGCAGGTCCAGGGCAAAATGGCTTTTTAATACTGTCTAAAACACATGTGTCAAACACAAGGCCCACGGGCCAAATCCGTCCCGCCAGGCCTTGCAATGTGGCCCGCACCGCGCTATCATCACTGCACTCCGCTGCGTTTCCATCACAATGACAGTTTATGACTGTTCAGTAAACCACTCGGCCCGCGATTTAGGCTGGATTTTAGATTTTGGCCCCTTCTCTGATTGAGTTCGACACCCCTAGTCTAAAACAATTATAGAACAATTAAAAAAAGAGAAAAATCTAGAGGAAGGCTTTTGTCCTAGTTGTTTGTTGGTTTTGACACTAAAGCTTGTCCAGGTCTTCGTTTAATGCCATAGATGGGCTGACACGCCAGTAATGGGGATGTCAATACAGACAAGGAGAAGAATATAAAATGCCCACATCTGACACAATGTGGGTATATATAACCAAGCTAAATGAAAGCTGCACTGGCCCCTCCTGATGAAGGCTAATCAACTCAGTGACATCTCCTGAAAGTGATTTATCTCGAGGGCCTAAAATGTTGCTATGACTAAACACTGCTCTATTGCACATGTGTTCCTTTGGATATAATTATCGAAAAAAGTTTTCGACTCATTGGTAAAGGAAATACAGTGTGCATGGTCTCTCAATCACTTTGGAAACTACTTTCATGAAAGTTAAATGAAAGATTGTGCCACCTAAAAACTTACTTTGATGTAAAACTGACTTTATTTTGACAAAATATCGAAAATGAAGACAGTCCCCAACTTAATGATGATTTGACTTAATGATGATGTGAAAGTAAAATACATTCAATAGAAACTGGCTAGGTTAAGCTATGATATTCAGTAGATTAGCTGTATTACATGCATTTTCAACTTAAGATATTTTCAAATTACAATGGTTTTATTGAGATGTAACCCTCATTAATTTGAGGGGCATCTGTATATAGCTGTTTGGGAAGAAGCAGTATTTTATTTTGCAAATAAAACCAACTTTGCTAAGAAGTACAATAGTCATTGGGGCAGACTGGCACAAAAGAGTGTGAGGGGTGAGCCATAAGCATATTACTTGGGAGTAGAGAAACCTTAACTAAAGGTCAAAAATAATTTTTAGTTTTATTTGAAAGGTTATAACATTTTCTCCTTGTGAAGTACTTTATGCAACACAGTTATTAAACAAAGAATTGCATTTAAGAAAAACATAATGTTTTCCCTTGGTGCCTGAATAAACAAAGACATAAATGGCACAGGGGGAACTTGGCTCAATCACATGTAGTATTTCCTCAAAGCTTTCCTCTTAAAAAATATCAATTAATTCTCATTTAATAGGGTGCGCAACTGCTCCAGTATCTGGAGAAACAGAGACAAGCTTTCTGGAGCCATAGACTGACTAGTGGGACAGAGACTAGAACAAGCCTTTAGGCACATGTGGTGACCCTCTCCACATCTCTCAGATGTAATAATATGAACAATTTTGGATATTACCAGAAAATCCATTATTTTTCCTCCTTAATATGAAAAAGAAACATTGAAAGCCCTTGAATAAATATTTATTATTCACAGCTCACTTTCTGAACATTAATAAAATGACTTGCCGTGACATGTCAGAGTACTTGCATTTCCAGATGTGAAAGCTGAGGGTAGGTGGAAACTATAGGGAGAAAGTGGGTTCTGAGTGACAAAATTGCTTTGAATTTACCTCCCAATTCCTACCTCTGTTTGGCTCTTCAAGTTGAAATGCCTTTCCCTCTGGTGAATGGATGACTGTTGGACTTAACAGTGGCCCATTCTTGTTGGCCCTGTCACTAATGGTCATCAGTCATTAATGGTTGTCTCAGAATGGGAGCCCAGAATATCTATTGACTGGTAATATAAAGCCTACTAAAATGGAATATTAATAAAACAGGCTTCCATACTGTACAGCCCCAGTTTTTGTACTACAGCTAATTTTTATATTTTCTGGTGAATCGAGATGCAACATGAGGCACACCCAGGACTACACTTGCCCCAGAATTGACCCTTTGGAATGACAGGCCACATGGCAAGATTGTTGGCAATTATGTATATTCTGGAACACAGAGTGTGGTGCCACTTATGCAAGCTTGAGGACATTTGAGAAATCAAGAGAGGATAACTATTATTTAACCAGATGAAGTACATGCATTTGCTGAATGGCCTTCATTAAAGTATGAAGCAATAAATAACCTATATTTTATTTTATTTAAAAAAATATATTTTATTGATTTTTTACAGAGAGGAAGGGAGAGAGATAGAGAGCTAGAAACGTCCATGAGAGAGAAACATCGACCAGCTGCCTCTTGCACACCTCCTACCAGGGATGTGCCCGCAACCAACGTACATGCCCCTGACCGGAATCGAACCTGGGACCTTTCAGTCCACAGACTGACACTCTACCACTGAGCCAAACCGGTTTTGGCAAATAATCTATATTTTAAATCAGTATTTTCCCCAGTTTAAACATTCAGAGAGCTTTTATTTCTCCTCTATATCCAGTCAATTTCTTCTCCTCTCCTCTCACCTCACTTAACTTTCTGTCTCAAGTTTATGGAAAAAACCTGTTTTGGACAAGTTCAACCAATTTAGCTAACAGGCCTGTTGAGTCCTGATTCTTAAATACAGCTTTTTAAAGAGTACTCAAGTAAATAACAGCATGTCATCGTATGCATTAGCTTCTTAAATGTATTTTTTAAAACACAGAGCTTTCTGACCAGGAGATAGACTTGAAATTATAATTTTCTGGAGAGTTTAAGTTTCTTTCAAAATATCTATGAAACATGGCACTAAATTAGGTTATCTTCATAGGATTTAATGTGTGGTGTTTTTTTTTTTTTTTAAATAAATCTGTCCCATGTGTTTGAATGCTTAGGTGATTTGAAAGACTTATTTTTTACTTTATTAAAGTCTACTGGTCAACTATAATTTTAAATTGTTAATAGTATTTCCTATTGAGATTGAATCTATTTGAAAAAGGAATCTAGGTCAATGCAGGCCATATATCGTTATTTAATATTCCATCACTGGCTTCCTTTAGCTTATATTTCATTGTCACTAATGGCGAGTAGTCACTACTGGGAGCAATAAGCACGTTTACCCAGCCAACATCAGAGCCTGTGCTCCAGCACTGAAAGGCAGTGGGCACGCTCCTTCCCCCACTTCTCAACCCCCTGACATCTAGGCACACTTCTCTCACACAGGTCTCCCCAGGCTTCAGAAGCAGAGAGCTCAGTATTACTTTGTTATTTCCAGACAACCTTCCAATCCCTAGTTCCTTCCGGCCACCTTCTGAAGTGGAATGGCTACACACTCACATCTGATTGCCTCAGTCGTAAGGTATTACCAACAAGACAGCCTATAGAAAGGCATTCAGGAGAACACGTTACTCTATGTCCAATTTTGTCTGTTTAGTTTCATTCTCATGTAAAACTTAATTTTTATATCGATAATCAGATTCTATGAGGTATCTAAATAAGTTAATTATTACTCAAATATCTTTGTATCCTTTGCAATAAGTGGCTTTATATCTTACACAACACAGGCTCTCAATAAACATTTGTTGAATTTAAACAACAGAATGGAATGCTGTCAGTTTCTACTGCAGGCTGTTCTACCTATCTTAGTGCAAGGAAGGATTATATAATGCAAGGAAAGATTTTCTAAAAATGGTATCACTACTGAATCTTGGCTTTGACAAGCAAAGCTATGACCCTAACCTAAGCCTCTGAACATCAGTAAAAGTAGAGGCAATAAATCCCATAACATAAAGGTAATGGCCACAGGTTTTAAGTGAGAATGTAGGTATAAATCCCGATTCTATCAGGTGTGTGACTTTGGCTGGGTTACTTAATCTCTCTAGCCACACCACAGGATTGTCGAGAGGATCAAATGAGATATTGCATGTAAAATGTTTAGCATCATGCCTGGCATATAAAAGTAATAAATGGTAGCTACTGCTACTGTTATTGGGAATTTTCTATGGCAGAAAGATCAGTCATAGTAACTCCATTTGCATAATACTCAATCATCAAGTCTTTGAATAAATGCCAATTTAAATATTTCTGCTTAGCCAGATGATTTCTTAATTTACATTTATTGAGTTTTGTACATAGGATGCTATATTTGAAGGGGATAAAACACATCCCAAGGATCTACCAATCAGATTGTTGCCTTGAAATCCAGTTAGTTGCCTTTCAAGATAATAAACTTGATAGCAAATGAACTTTTAAAATCATCTAGTCTAGAATGTACGATGAGAAAAATAAATATTAATGAAATTAATTATAATCCCTTTCCTACATGAAGATAAGAATTTCAAATCAACTGAGGCTGGTAAAAGCATTCTAAAAACAAAAACATATTACCACAAAAAATATTGAGATATTTATCAAAATGAGAGAGACAAGGACGACCCATTATAAGATTGATGGATAAAATAAAGTATGGTACTAAAGATCAGAGATTCTTTATTGATAAATTGTCATCAGCCAGCAATATTAACATCATGAGGAATCCTTGGTATTATATGAAAAGAACTTTGGGAAAGAGAAATCATGAGTAAAACAGGGGGACAGAATACACCAGAATGAATCCATAGACCTCAATAATTCACATTCACCTAAACCTCTAGTCTGAACAGACACTAGTTATTGGGAAAGGAAGACTCCTCAGGTCCGGATTAATTAAGTTCCAGTGTTTACTTCTCAGCACGAAATGTCAATAACAGCTGGGATGGCAACAGAGGGGACGTGCTTATTTGTAGGGTGTGAAATGATCTCAATATTCTGCGGTTTTAATTTGTAAGTTGCCTTAAGGCTCTTGAGCAATGTGATGTAAGGTAGAGAAGAAGAAAAGTTAAAACTGAAAAGAGAAATGGGAACAAGGTAATGCTGAACCACTTGCATTCATATTTCCAAATTCACTGGGCATAGAGATAGTTGCATGTCCAACCAAGAGAATAGGGTTACACGTTTCCTGGAAGGTGCTCAGAGATTAGGGCAATAGCAAGGAATCTTAAATCATTCCATCCACATCATTGTAGGGAAAAAGGAAAAGAACCTAACTCTACCTAGGTTGCAATGTTGGGTCCTTTATAACTTACTATCAACATAGATAGAAAGGTGGCAAAAGCAGCAGAGGAGAGCACATTTTTGTGTTTTACCAGCACAGTTTGTGTGGACTGTCTTCTACCCTGAGTTATTCATCTGAAAGCCAAACTCTGGCATCAGTTCAGGAGGTGTAAACTCTAAGAATGTGAAATGTTGCTTCTCTTGGGCAGGGGTATTGCAAAACACGTATAAAACAAGACCTGGGTTCTCATTTTAGATTCAGGAATCAAAATAACATGGGAGAAAGCTGCACACTGGGCTGGAGGTGTGGAGAAATACCTTACAATAAAAACACCTAACATGTAAATAAGCATAACCATAATACAGATGAACACTTAATGAGGCAGCATTCTAAGCGCTTTATGGATATTAATCCACACTATCTTCAAAATAGCACACAAAGCATACACTTCTCATAGACTCATTTAGAGAGGGGAAACCGAAGCTAAATAGCATGGCCAGCCCGCACATCTCACAAAAGGCAGAACCAGGATCTTAGGTTTAATTCCTACTTTCTATTTTCAGGTCATAAAAATCTAGATTAAAAAAAGGAAAATTAGGAGATAGCCATTTTCTTCCCTAGATTAATTAGATCACAATGAGATAGATTAGCCAAAGGTTAGCCAAAGAACACATAGGCATACCTCATGGAGATGGACAATAAATAATGTGGTGAAGGCCAAGGGAGGAGGCAGTGGAGGTGGGTGGAGATGGATAAAGGGGGAAGGAAAAGGGGGACACTTGAAATTATGTCAACATTAAAAATGCTTTTTAAATGTTTTTATTTTATTGCTTTTTAGAGAGAGGAAGGAAGAGGGAGAGAGAGATAGAAACATTGATTCATTAACACTGATAGCCTGCCTCCTGCATGCCTCCTACTGGAGTTCAAGCCTGCAACCCGGGCATATGCCCTGACCAGGAATTGAAGCTGTGACCTCTTGGTGCATGGGTCAGTGCTCAACCACTGAGCCACACCAGCCAGACAACATAAAATTTTCTTAATTAAAAAAAAAGTGATTAGAAAACTGAAGCACAAAGAGGTTAAATCTTTTACCCAAGGCATACAGCTTAGTAAGGAGTGAAGCTGGGTTCAAACTCAGTCAGGCTAGTAACAGGGACCACATCCTTAACCTCCACATGCAACCAGGCTTAGGTAGGTGGTACTTCACTGAAGCGGGCAGGAAGATCAGGCTGTAAAACAGCATTCCGGAGAAGAGAAGGTGGCTGATGAGCAGAGAACACCATGAAATAAGCAAATGGCCAAAAGGAGTCTTTCTTCCCGTTCTCAAACCTTTGCCTGGGAGGCTATCCAGTATTTCCCCTGATTATTATTTTCCTTTATTTTCATTTCTGATAATCAATATTATTTAAAGTAAGACTGCCAAGTTTAGATTAATTTAAAAAATATATTTTATTGATTTTTTACAGAGAGGAAGGGAGAGAAATAGAGATTTAGAAACATTGATGACAGAGAGTCATGGATCAGCTGCCTCTACTGGGGATGTGCCTGCAACCAAGGTACATGCCCTTGACCGGAATCGAACCTGAGACCCTTCAGTCCGCAGGCTGATGCTCTATCCACTGATCCAAACCTGTTTCTGCTAAATTAATTTTTGAGTAGCTGTGTTGCCAGGGGCCTGGAGGACATGCCTGGTGTCTTACTTTGCCATCAGCTCTGTAATTAGTATTACTATTAATACTACAACAATACATAATAGAGTGAGGCATTTGTAAAAAAAACAAAAAAACTTGATTCTGCATTTAAAGGACATTGAAAACATGACAGAGGTCTCCCTGAGCAAAATCAATCCAGAGACCGTGAAGCTGGGGTGTGGGGTGAGTACAAAAAGGAGGGGAGGGTTCATGTGTTCCTAGGAAGAACATTACATGCTTATTGGTCAGTCGTACAGATTCTGCGTGCAAACCAGACCATACCTGAGAAGGAGAACCCGAGGGAGAGCTATGCAAAGTAAGAGTTAGAGCCACTAGAAGCATGCCAACATTATTCAAACAGAATCTTTTTAAGGAAAGGAATGCAAAGCTATGTCTTCCTTAAGCTCAGAAAAATAAAGCCTACTTAAAATTACAAAATGTATGTTGTCCCCTGGACACCAACCTAGTAGCTCTTTTCCGAAAGACTCCAACATATGAATGAGTAGTGTGTGTGTGTGTGTGTGTGTGTGTGTGTGTGTGTGTGTGTATACACACAAAGGTGGGTTGGAGCCACTAACCTGGTTCAAAACTAGTAAGAAATGTTCCGATTAGTGCATCATGTTGTGCGTCTATTGAAAAGGTCAAGGTCTGTGGCTGAGCTAAATATAACCCGGTGAGAGAGAGCTCAGAGAGCTCTGGAAAATTTTGAGAGGCTTTCATACTGTTTGGGAGATAAAAAAACACTTTTTGAAGGGATTTCATTCTTTTTCTACGAAGTGTGTGATTGAAAAAAAGAGATATCAAGGATGGCTATAGCTTCTTATATAAATAGCTTTAAAGAGAAATCTACAATAATTTCTCACTTTAAAAAAAAAATCAAAAAACGTGCCATACATTTCTCTATCTTTTTTTCTATGAAACTTAAGATCATTTTCATAGACTTCAATAGACCTGGTGATCTTGCTGCTTTTGTGAGAGTAGAGGTCAGGGTGACCTTCCTAAGACACACAGCTGACAAAAAAAATAAAATAAAATACTTTGCTATTTAAAACCCCAATTACTCCCCGTGGCCTATAGGAGACAGTCCAAAACTCCATGATCATGCAATCAAGGCTTTTAGTTTTCTGGCAAATGGTTACATCTCCAGCGTCCTCTATTTTCCTCCTGAGTGGTCCTTCAAATGACCCGGAATGTAACTCTGTGCCTTTGCACAGAAGGTCCTTTTCCACGTCGCCTGGGACTCTTTCTCACCCTTGAACTGTTAGTTCCCCAGCCAGACCAGTTGACGGCCTGACATCCCTGCCCCACCTCCACTCTTCTCTCCAGGATAAAAGCATCGCCTCTTCTATACCGTTTACAGCCCTCTGATGTTTATCATATTTGCTGGTTAACCCTCTGTCCCTCCCTCGGCTGTAAGTCCCAGAAGGGCAGTGCCCATCCAGCACACTGCCTAGCCCATTGCAAGTTGAATTCCAAATAATCCGTATCTCCAGATACATACAGAAATACAGAAGTTAGGCAAAAATTCCCTCATTGTGTAAAGACATTCTCAGATTATCCAAAGCTATTGCAATTTTCTTTTCCAATCTCATCTTTTCCTCCCCATTATCTGCCAACTATAAAAGTAAAACCCTGACAGCAATATCCCTTGTGGGTTCCCACCACCTGAACCAAATTTAGGTAGAGAAAGTGCATGCCACATGTGTGTTGTATATGTAAGCATGTATGGGGAGGGGAAGGGGGCTAGTGCTGAAAAGAGTATACTCTAAAGAAGTACTAGGCTAGTGGCTCCTCTAGCCCTATTTTAATTAATTTTTATTATTTGTGCCAAGAACTAATAGTTACTATGTGCCTAACTAACATTGAAGACAGTGTGAGGCGGCGCCCCCCGCCCCCCCTCCCCCCCCCCCGTGGCTAAATTGGTTGGAGCGTTATTCCATGTACAGGAAGGTTGCAGGTTTAATTCTCTCTCTCTCTCTCTCTCTCTCTCTCTCTCTCTCTCTCTCTCTCTCTCTCTCTCTCTCTCTCTCTCTCTCTCTCTCTCCTCAAGGCTGCTGGACCAATTTCCTACTCATTCCCTTGCATTAAACTGAGCTCAATGACAGGAAAATCACATTTAATGTTCCTCTCAGCACTTCCCTTCAGGATCACTATAAGGTTGTGGTTGAAAGTACTCTCTGGAACCAACTGTCTAGGTTGAAATCTGAACTCCATCACAAGTTAGCTATGCAATCTAGGACAGGTTATTTAACCTTTCTGTGCTTCAATATATTTATCAGTAAAGTGGGGATTAACAATATCCACCTCATAGGACTGTAGGGAGGGTTAAATGATTTTATATATATATATATATATATATATATATATATATATATATATATATATATATAGTGTGTACATGTGTGTGCATGTACACATGTAGAAAAGTGTCTGCCACGTAGTAAGGACTAGAAAGTAGTATTCCTGATCCACAATTTTTGTCAGCACACCTTGATGATTGTACCAAGTGTGGATTTACACATTACTTTTTTGTTTTTTTGCTTCCTTGTTTTTGTTAATCTTTACCCAAGGCTATTTTTGCATTAATTGTTTTTATAGAGAGTGGAAGGAAGGGAGGAGGGAGGAGAGAGAGAGTGTGTGTGTGTGTGTGTGTGTGTGTGTGTGAGAGAGAGAGAGAGAGAGAGAGAGAGAGAAAGAGAGAGAGAGAAACAATGTGATGAGAGATACATTGATTATTGCCTCTGCACATGCCCTGACCGGGATCAAACCTGCAACCCAGGCACTTGCGCTTGACCAGAAATGGAATATGCAACCTGGTGGTGCAAAGGTTGACACTGTCACCACTGAGCAACACCAGCCAGGGAACATTACTTTTTAAGTCATATTTACTATTTTACTCATTTTTTCATGGATATACTAGGCTCACCATTATTCCCTGAAGTCTTATGAACTTTTATCTCAACATATGAAGGTTTCTTTTCTCCACAAGTCCGGTTACTGGATTCTTCAAATTTAGTGGTTAGGTAATCATATACTTTACAAAGTGTTCCCCCCAATATTTCCAGTACCTCAACTGGTAACACACATAGCTATCACAATGTTATGGACTATACTTCCTGTGCTGTACTTACTTCCTTGTGGTCATTTTGTAGCTGCCAATTTGTGCACCTGTCCGAGTGGCTATCATCCATCCATTCACTCCTTTTCTTCTCTTTCATTTTACTTAACATAGTCCTTTTACTTCTTTCATCTAGTCCCCCAACCCAAGGAGTGCTGGGAAAATTGGACAGATACATGCAAAAATATGAAATTAGACCACCTTCTTACACTATATACAAGAATAAACTCAAAATGGTTAAAGACTTGAAACTATAAAAATCCTAGAAGAGAACAGGTAGTAAAATATCTGACATTTATCTTAGCAATATTTTTTTCTGATATATCTCCTCAGGAAGGTAAGCAACGGAAAAAGTAAATATGATTACATCAAACGAAAAGGTTTTTGCATAGCAAAGGAAAGCATAAAAAATGAAGAGACAACCTACCAAATGGGAGAACATACTCACAGATGATACATTTGATAAAGGGTTAATATCTAAAATTTATAAAGAACTCATACTACTCAACACTAAAACACACACAAATAATCCAATTAAAAATGGGCAGAGGACCTGAATAGACACTTCAAAGAGGACATACAGATGGCCAATAGACATATGAAAAGATGCTCAAAGTCTCTAATCATCAGAAAAAAAATGCAAATTAAACCCAAACCACAATGAGATATCACCTCACACCTGTCAGAGTGGCTATCATCCA
The DNA here is from genome assembly GCF_014108245.1 of Pipistrellus kuhlii. Classification (NCBI taxonomy): domain Eukaryota; kingdom Metazoa; phylum Chordata; class Mammalia; order Chiroptera; family Vespertilionidae; genus Pipistrellus; species Pipistrellus kuhlii. The sequence continues at coordinate 49,780,169 of NW_023425405.1, read as the reverse complement.
TTCGATCGTTTTTTTTCCTTTTACTTTCATTTTATTTAACATAGCACTATTTCTGTGTTCATATACACACAGGCAACTGGAGAACATGTGTTCCAGATGGCCCTTGGGGCTTGGAAGGGTATAAATCTCTATTTCATTCTCCTACTTTTCCTCATGTCCCATGCTATGAGAAAGGCCAATAAACTGGCAGGGTAATGTGCTGTCTGGGAATAGAATGCAGAAATATGGCCTGCTGGACAGCTGGAGGTTCTGTCTACTCTCACCATAATGACTTATTTGTACAGGATGCATACGCAGACAAATGGCTTTTATATTCAAGAGGCAACCTTGAAGAATCACCCCACGACCCTGTCACTATTGATTGTCGAGACTCTTAGTAATTCTCGTGCTCCCAAGTCTAGATTCCAACCCCCAGAATGCACTATTGAAAAAATAACCAATGCAAGCATCTTCACTGGCAGGTGATCAAATTAGTTCCACCTGGAAGCAGGTGAATTAACTGACAGAGATTGTACTTATTTCAAGCCATCATTTGGTGAGTTCTTGTGAACACCTGTGCCACAAACCTTACATTTTCTAATTTAATCCTCTCAACAACCCTGTGAGAGAATCACATAATGGGCTCATCACCTACAATAAATTCTTAGGTCCACCAGAGGCTGCACAGCTGAGTTATGAATGCTCTTGCTTTGGATTTGGAGGTCTGGGCTTGGATCCTGGCTCTACGGCCTACTCTCAAAAAGCTGTATATGTGACCTTGGTCATTACTCTGAGCCTCAGTTTTCTCATCTGTAAAAATGAAGGTAGTTCTGGCCAGTGGCTAGGTTGGTTGGAGTGTCCTCATGTACATCAAAAAGGTTGCAGGTTTGATTCCTGATCAGGGTATATGCCCAGGTTGTGGGTTTTATCCCCAATTAGGATGCACGCAGGAGACAACTGATCCATATTTCTTTCTTACATCTCTCTCTCTCTTCCTCTCTATCTCTCCAACCCCGAAAAAAAAAAAATCAAAGTAAACATATCCTCAGATGAGGATTTTTTAAAAATGAGGGTTATAAAAAGCTAGGGAAAGGTAAGGATGAAGAGGTAGTGACTGTGAAGAAGCATGTGTTTTCACAGATTGATGTTAAGCGGGAATGATTATTTTTTTATTTTTTTATTTTTTTTTGTATTACTGAGTTGGCCCTATTCAAACCAAAGGACTGGACAACTTTCAAAGTTAAAAATGATCTTAGAGCTTATTGGGGGTAGAGGGGAGTACAAAGGCTTGAATTCAAGTGAGATGAGGCAGTAGCCATTTTATTATAAATCCCAGTGGAAAAACTGTCAGGTTTTCTCTAAGGCACCTACCAATCCAGAAACCCTAAATTTCAGGTTGGAATGAGATCGCCCATTTTGAAAGGCTACAAAGACACTTCATTTCCGTCGCGCCTACTTTATGACAACAGCTCCACTTCTGGTGTGGGGCGGGAGGCGGGCCTGTCATTTCAGAGAGCTGCACAATAGCATACTCCTCTACCTCACAGCATTTCTCACTTGCCATATGAAAACACATCTCTGCTCTTCAAAAGTCATCTTTGTAGATAGAGATGCAACGTGATGGAGAGAGGGCGGGAGAACTGACCTACGGCGGGGGTGGGAGGGCCATTTTTGTCTTTGTCAAGAGCCCCCATCACTGACACTGAATTGCTCTCTCCAATCATTTTTCAGCTAAAACTCCTGGTTGTCCTAGAAATAACTGAAAGATAAATGACTCCAGGGCTTGGGGTTAATGGGAAAAGAAAATGTTACATTTCTGAGGGAGAGGACAACAGATGTCCCATCAAAATGCACCTGACCCCATGATGTTCCAAATTTCTGTCTTTGTGAAGGCACATTATAACCTTGTGGTTGCTAGCCTCATCACCACTTGTTACACAAAGTGCCTACATACATGACAAGCTTATATTCTGAGATGACCTTGGAGCCATACAAAATTCCCCCCAAACCTTTACATGCGAATTCACTATTTGAGTTACTTCCATTCTCTAAAAATGAGATCTTAAAATGTACTGGAAAGGGACTGATAATCCAGTTATTTGATTATAGTACCTTGATTTATTTACTTTTGAACTGATGTCACCTAGGTTAGCTAGAATTAAAACCAGATAATTCTGGTTTTCCTCCCCCACCTTTTGCGCATTGAATGAATGGAAAACTCCTAACAGCAGGTATTTCTTAAAGGGCTCTTGCACAGAGAAAAGTAAATAAAAAAGGAAGCAATATCAATTGTCTCCTCATCCCCCCAGGCACTGAGTAGTACCAACAGCCTCCCACCTGGGATGGGTGTGTCTCAGGGCCTGCAAGGGTAATGCCTTATTGAAGACCAGGACTTGTCTGGAAAGGGATTCTCAGCCAAAATTCCATTTGCAGGGAGATGGTACAATAGAACTGGGTATCAGAATATACTCTGCATAGGACTAATTTGGGAAGTCTCGAAGGGCACCCTGGGTCGGCGATCAGGTCCCAGGTTTTTTTTTTTAAGGCAGTCCCCACATCTGCTTGTGTTCATCAGAAGATGGCATGGCTTCTCACTGGCTCACCCATCCAAGTTATTGAATAAGCCATTCGCTGGCTCCTTAAGACCATTCAGACAAGCGGAGGGCTTTCATCTTCGTTAGAAGAATTGCCTTATCTTGTTTAGAGAAACAAAGTCAAGTGATATAATAAATGAAAACTGTTAAGGCCAGGTCTTGGGTGACCAGATGCTGAAACTGGGGCCTCGGAGAACCAAACTGTTACCCCTGCTACTGGGTGTCTGCTGGCACTCCTGGTGCTTCTGCTTACCAGGAAACAAAACTCTGTGAAATGGTCATTTCTCTCCCCATCTTAGTCTCTGAAGCCCTGCACTGAGATGATCACTTCTTCCTTTAAACACTCACCCCTCCCAGCTTTCAGAGCATGCTGTCACTCTTCTACATTTCTCTCACATTTCAGCATCTGCTCTTTTGTCCCCTTACCAGCTTTCACCTTTAATAACCTATAATTGTGAGTACTTTCTGAGCTTGTTCCCAGCCTCCTTTCTCTTCCTTTCTAGGCATTCTCGCTGGGGGATTCCATGTATTCCTATAGTTTTAAATACTAACTACTCTATCTGGATAGTTCTCAATTTTAAAGAGAACCGTTGGAGTTGATTCATTCAACATTTACTGAGAATTTGTAGTATAGAAGTGTGCTTCTCTATTATCATTTATGCTATCTTAGTGAGCATCCTAGTCCTACACTCTTACAAATTCTTTCCAGTAATCTTTCTCCATCGTTCCATATTTCCAATCTGTCAATGAGTCACAGACTTGTTTCTTTTGTGAATTTCACAGCTTCCCCTTCCTTTTCCATCGTCAAAACCTATTGAAGATCCTCACCACTTTGTGCTTAAGGGGAGAAAACAGCCTTTTATCAGGCCCTCCTGTGCCTTAAGAATACTGAACCCAACATGCGTATGGGCTTGAGGGCGGTCATTTACTCAGTATGTATCATTTGAAACCTACTGCATGCCTACTGTTGGGGATACATATTAGAATCACTCAGTCCTTGCTCTCAAGTTGTTTACAATTAGGTGGAAGAGACAGACAGATATGTGAGGTACTAATGCAAAGTGTGGTTAAGGCAATCACCTGAGGGATCTGCACAGGTGCCCCGGGATAGCGTGGGAAGGACACTGACCTCACAGCCTTAGAGATCAGAGAAGCTCTCCCTCTGGAAGTGAGTTCTGAAGGGACTACAGCAAGAGTTAGCCAGGTGTGTGTGTGTGTGTGTGTGTGTGTAAGATGAGGAAAACAAGCAGAGGCAGCGTGAAGTAGAATAACTGCCAGTGCCTCTGCACTCAGGACTTTAAGCAGGAAGGTGATAAGGTCAGAAGCAGTCTTTGAAAGCTCTCTCTGACTACAGACAGGAGAGGAGATGAGAGGAAAGCCGGTAGGAGGATGTTGCATTCAGTAAGTAATACAGGCAACAGATAGCAATGACTTTGAACTAAGATAGTGGCAGTGGGATGGACAGGAGTGGGATGATCAATAACTGACTGATAATTCTTTGTGGTGAGAAGCTGTCCCATGTATTGTGGAATGGCTTTTACCCACTAGATGCCAGTAGTATGCCAACCCCAGTGATGACAATCAAAAGTGTCTCCAGACATTGCCAAACATTCCTGTAATCTGGAGGGGAAAACAACCATGGTTTAGAGTCACTGTTCTCGGCTCTAGAATCTTCTGTCCCTCTGTCAACTACACTTTCAATACCACTTCTGATCCTCAAAAATACAGTTTTTATTACTTTCCTCTGTGAACTACCGCTCTAGCCAAGTGAGGTTTGCTACAATCTCATTCTCACCTCCCACCACATTAATTACAACGTTTCAGTAAAAATGGCAATAGCAGCCACAATCACCCCACCACCATTTTGTTAAAGGGAATTTTAATACAAAAAATTGAAAGGAACATAATCTCAAGATAAAGTAAAGGACTTTAAGTGGAATGAACTTAGCTTTAAGGAAGGGCTCACTACATTGTTCTTGTTTCCCTCAGTTCTGGGAAAACATCGGTGTTTATTCCATCATGGAGCAGCATTTGGGAAGCACTGGTCTCATTTCCAGGCCAACCAGACCTGACCAGGTTATTTTCTTCCTTGACCTGAACCTCTTGGCCCATGGGCTATATGTCCCTACACCCACACACACTTCCCAGACATCTCTGCCTGGAAAACTTCTGCTTCTTCTAAGTCAGCATCTTAGAAGATTGTACCCAAATCGGAGGCCATCTTTCTCCTCAGTTTACTTCTTGGGGTACTCCCATATTCCACCTTCTCTCCACCAGGAATAACTATTCTACAAATTACCACAAATTTATTGGTTTAAAACAATATCAATTTACAATCTTACAGTTGGGTAGGTAGAAGTCTAACATAGGTCTCACTAGGCTCAAATCAAGGTGTTGACAGGGCTGTGCTTGTTTTTTGAGGCTGAAGGGAGATTTTATTTTATTGTGTGTGTTTTTTTCCAGCTTGCAGAGACTACCTGAATTCCTTGGTTCATAGTTTATTTCCTCCATTTTCAAAGCAACATTGCATCTCTCTGACCATTCTTCCATAGTCATGTCTCTCTCTGACTCTGACCTGAGTCAGGATAGATTCTTAGATCTTTAAGGACCTAGGTGATTGCATTGAGATAATCTCCCCATCTCAAGTTCCTTAAATTAAGCACATCAGTAAAGTTACTTTTACCGTGTAAAATAATATATATTAGTTCTCCTTATCCAGTTTTGCTTTTTGCAATTTTAGCTACCCATGGTCAACCTTGGTCTAAAATACAAAGTGAAAAATTCCAGAAATAAACAATTCATAAGTTTTAAATTGTGCACTGTTCTAAGGAGCATGAAGAAGTCTCTCATCCTGCCCAGGATGTTTAGCCTCAATAAATTCAAGAAGACTGAAATGATATCAAGCATATCATTTCTGACCACATGGCATAAAACTGGAAATCAACTACAGGAAAACTTAAAAATCACACAGACACATGGAGATTAAACAACATGCTTCTAAACAACCAATGAATCAAAGAGGAAGTCAGACAGGAAATTAAAAAAACTACCTTGAGACAAATGAAAATGAAAACACAACCCTACATAGCATAGGCACTCTGCATCCATTACCCACCTGTTAGTCACTTAGTACCCATTTCAGTTATTAGGTCAACTGTCATGGTATCAGTGCTTTTGCTCATGTAACCCTTATTTTACTTACTAATTAGCCCCAAAGCATGAGAGTGCTGATGCTGCTAATTCTAATATGTCAAAATGAAGATGTAAAGTGCTTCCTTCAAGTGGAAAAGTATGTATATACGGGGGGTGGGGAGGAGAAGTACATACAGGGTTTAGTACTATTTGAGGTTTCAGACACCCATTGAGGGTCTTGGAACACATCTCTGAGAATAATGGGGGATGACTTTCTTCATAGGATCTGAGGATTAAGCTGTGGACATCTTTTGGGGTCATTATTCTGCCTACTACACCCACCATTGCTGCTCTTTATCAACCCACAGTCCTCTTCTTTATTCATGGTCTGAAAATTTGCCCAAGATCACAAGAAATAATAAATAACAGGATCAAAATTTGAACCCAAGTCTGTGTGGATACAAAGCTCCTTTGTGGTAAGGAAGGCAATGACAAAACATGACCCATGTGTAGTGGACAGCCACTATGTGGTGTGGAACTTGAGGTAGTGAAAATGTTTTATTCTCAGGCACCTTTTAGATACCATTTGAAAATGCCTTCCCCCAACACCCAGGGTGTATATGATTCTGTGTTCAAAAGCGAGTATTCATGACCACACATGACTTCTGAAAGACGATCTTCTAACTTGGACTCCTCCAGCTTTTGTAACTCAGTCCCGTGTGGCCAGGTGACCCTCATCCCTAGGTGTCAGTGTATTTTTAGCATCTTGGAACCTTACACAGTTCAGCATCCTGAGCTTTGATCTAAGAACATATTTCTCACAACCTGCCTACTAACTGTCACAGTGTTCAGATTTGCAAAGCCTGTGTGGAGTAGAAAGGGCTATTTTTGTTTTAAAATTTAGCCATGATTGTGCAGTAGTGATGCAAGGCTTGGGCACTTCAAAGCTTAATTAATACATTAGTGCATGGTAAGTAAGGTCTTAGTGGCAGAATTCATCACACCAACCGAAACCTGGAGCTCAGAGTTTTATTTGCTCTAGCAGGGCTCAGGAGACTGTTTCTTGCAGAAGAAACTTTGCCTTACTTCCATTTACTATGACTTACAACTATGGCTGTTGAAATGGCCCGATGATGCCTAAAACTGCCTCTGGCTTCAGAATAGTTTTATCTACCCAAGGAGAACCTTGATGGCAAGGAATAAAAAAAATCATCTGTTTATAGGCAGGTCTGTACCTAAATTAATTTCTAGACAAATCTCTTCAACTTCCTTCATCCATTTGCATTGGAACCACTAGGGGAAGAATGGTCTCTCAATTTTCTCCCCATCCAGCTTTATTGAGGTATAATTGACAAATGGAAATTGTATATGTTTAAGGTGTACACCTTGATGTTTTCATATATGCACACATTGCAAAAATGATCAGGACAATCAAACTAATGAACATATCCCTTACCTCACAAAGCTGCCATTTTCTTTCCATCTTATTTTGTGTGTGTGTTTGTGTGTGTGTGTTTTTTTTCTGGTGAGAATACTTAAGATATACCTTCTTAGAGAGTTTCAAGTGTATCATACAGAACTGTTAACTATCATCACCCTGTTGTATAATAGATCTCTAGAACTTATTAATCTTACATAAATGAAACTTTGTACCCTATGACCAATACCACTCCATTTCCTCCATCCCTCAGCTCCTGGCAACCACTGTTCAATTCTCTGCTTCCATAAGTCTGACTATTTTAGGTACTACAGATAAGTGTGATATTTGTCTTTCTCTGTCTGGCTTACTTCACTTAACATAATGTCCTCCAGTTCATACATGTCTTTGCAAATGGTAGAATAAAAACCTAGGTATGTGCCCTGAACAGGAATCAAACCTGCAACCTTTTGGTGTATGGGATGACATTCTAATTAACTTGGCCACCTGACCAGGGTGAGAGCATTGTCTTGATTTAGTTTATTGAGAGGAGTGTCATTGACGATAATCCTTCATCTATATGTGGTTATATTCATTTCAAATGTTCACATCCATGAAGTAGGAAATCCAACAATTTTATCCACGTTAATCAAAGCTGACAGATGCATTCTGGATTTACACATACAACCTTTATCAATCATGAACAAAGATAAAACAGCTAGAGAGGTTGGGTGATGGTTCAGATGCAGGCTTAATGAGGACACCCTGTTTCATCACACGTGCCTCAGATGTGGGCAATGTACCTAGGAAAGTCAAACAATGGTTGGAACCCACAGCTGAGGAGGAGGGGAAACAAACCACCAACAAACAAAACCAAGGTTGCCTAACTGAGTGAAGATAATTTAGCACGAGGATATCTTTCTTATAAATCGTCTAAAGAGTCTACGGATCATCTCATTTCCTAAAAGTCCTCCATGGGAAATGGAAGTGTCAGAAGTAGGAGAAAACATGAAGAGACACTGAGAGCTTTTACAAACAATTACTGTTAACTACAAATGTCACTCTCCCCATGTCCCCAAGCCTCTTTTTAGATTAGCCAGCAGCCGTGACCAGATGGAGGCTGTGTTGAAATGCCTTCTGTGAAGCGAGCCAAACAGTTTCAGTAGTCCAGCTCCTCTCGAACAGATGGGCCACCAATTTATTGGGTTAAAGATCAGCCAGGCTCATTAAAGACGCTGCGAGGGTTCAACAGTTAAAATTCCTTTTTAGCCTCACATCCCCAGTAATAGAAGCAACTTTCTGCAATCAAAAAAAAAAAAAAAAAGATTAGTTGCCCAGCTGGTCTGGCTCAGTGGTTGAGCGGCAACCTATGAACCAGGAGATCACACAGTTCGATTCCTGATCAGGGCACATTCTTAGATTGCGTGCACGATCCCCAGTGAGGGGCATGCAGGAGGCAGGTCAATGATTTGATCTCATCCTTGATGTTTCCATCTTTCTCCCTCCACTTCCTCTCTGAAATAAACAAATATATATATACACACACACACACACACACACACACATATATATATATATATATATATATATATATATACACACACACACACACACACACACACACACACACACATATATATTTTAAGTTTAGCCGAAGTTGGGAAGTTACATAGTCCACAACATTGATAGTAAGGATTACCTGAAAGAATATAGGAGAAGGATAAAACTAATGGTCATTTAAGCCTAATGCTATTGCTCATTATTGACATTCTTTGATACTTTTGGTGCATTCTATTATAAATGTATTGACTTGAAAGAAACTAGTGGAAGAGTTTTTGTGTCTATGCAAGCTTAATTTGTCACCATTCTGAAATAAACAGTACAGGCTATAGAGGGGAAATAAGCAACAGAGGACTCTTATCATCAGTGTAAAATTATTAAATTAAATAGAAAACTTGAGGCTGGTACTCGAGAAGAAAGCTGTGAGGAGCCAGAGGTCAAAAAGTTATGTTTTCTGTTTCCTGAGCAAGATCAGATCACAGAAGACTGGATCCATAGCTTCCTCTGACAGAACAACTTTAATTGATATTGAAAAAGAGCCAATTATTTATTCTAGCTTTACTCTTTAGGGGAAGATTTGATGTAATGATCTGGAAACTGTACTTGCGGGGGAAATTCAAATTGGCTTGTAGATAAAATCACAAGTATTCCCAGGCACATGGGCTGGGTTAACCATTAAAAGATACATGGATTTTTATTTTTTTTTAATTTATTTTTATTTATTTTATTTATTATTTTTTTTGCTTTTTTATTTTTTATTTATTTATTTATTTTTTAAATCAATCTTTATTGTTCACATTATCACAAAGGTTCCTCATTTCTTCCCCCCTCCACCAGGTTGCCACCCCACCCTCCACCCCCTCCCCATCCCCCATTGTCCTCATCCATAGGTGCACAGTTTATGTTCAGTCTCTTCCTCCCTCCCTTTCCCCGACAATAAATCCCTTTTCAGATCGCAAATAGTTACTTAGCATTTTCTCATATTAATAATACCTCCACATGCCCAATGATACACTTCACACAAAAGACATCTCCAAATAGGTCAACCAGCCTCATCCAGGCCCCACCCAGGCACTCACAGATCAACACCCCAGCGCTATACTAACTCAACACATCCAGATCTAAGCCTTCATCACTTGATTCAGCAGACCCTCAAGTTCCCACAAAAGTTTCCAGCCATGTCTGAGAGGCAGCCATGGGGCAGGGGCAGGTGAGGAGCCAGCTGTTTCGGGCCTGGCTGCTCCAGGCCTGGGCTCTGTTGCTCTGGTTCGTTCCACAACCAGCTGCTCCAGGTCTGGCCACTGCCGCTCCCGACCTAGCTGCTCCGGACTTGGCTGCTGCTGCTCCGGGCCTGGCCACACCCGACCCGGCTGCTCTGGGCCTGGCTTCTCCGGGCCCGGCCACTTCGGGCCTGGCCGCTCCCAGCCTGGCAGCTGCTGCTCCGGGCCTGGCTGCTCCCAGCCTGGCAGCTGCTGCTCCGGGCCTGGCCATACCAGACTCGGCTGCTCCGGGCCTGGCCGCTCCCAGCCAGATACATGGATTTTTAAAAAAAGATATATTGATTAGTCAAAATTTGACTTTATTGTCCGTTAACATACACTTGCTTTCCATCTTAATTTATTGCAACTTGGGGTTACAGTGTCTGCACTTTCACTGAAGACTGGTGTGTTTCTGTTTTCTTTTTCTTGTTTGAGGATTTATACTAAATATTTTTAAAATTAGAATATATATATATATGTGTATATATATATGGTAGAAAAAAACTAAGTACCATTTTATTTTCATTCTTCGTGATTATGTAATAATTTGCTCTGCTCTGCATGCAGCTATGGCTGCAGATGAGTGTATAGATGGTATAGGCCACAGAAAGATGACGTAGCTTCTTAAGGAGGTCCTTTAGGCACAGTGATGGTCCCTCCCGATGGCAGAGCTGCACTAAGTCTGCTAATGAACATACACAGCTGGCTTCAGGGGCCACTAAGGTGTGTATTGAAGCTACTTGCTTCCAACTTTCTGAGAACATAACTATTCTCTTCTCTTCCCATGGCTTCCATCCCAACATCTAAAACAAAATTATGAATTCTACAGCTTGGTATCCCTATTGCTTTAAACATTCATCACTCTCGCTTCTGTGCATTCCTTCTCTCTTGTCTTTTCAGATATCCATTCTTCTCCCATGTTCCCTAGCTCTCAAAGACTAGCCTGATGCATCTCTCCACTGGCACAGGGCTTTTTTCTTTCTAATATGCTTAACAACAAATCACACTGTTCTCTGCCTGAAATTTAGGTGTTCTGTTGCAGGTCCCAAGTGTTACCATTCTGCTGGTAAAGACCCTTTCCCACTTACACCTGTATTGAGAGCAGAACTGGATGCTTGAGGGAGCTGTTGGCACAGAGGGTGTCTATGAGTTATCAGAAACGTATTGAAGTGGGTCCTGAATTATTTCACTCAGTAATAGAAACTTAATGAATATTTTCCAGCTACTACATGGGCATGCACAGAATCAAATGAAGGGTACAGTTCTGAAAATTGCATTTTGGTACATTTCATTGGATTGTAGCCAAATGCAATTTCTTGTATTACAGATCAAGAATGACAATTTATTCTACTTAATAGAAGCATCATTTGGATTTTTGGCAAATTCTCAAGTTATATGATGCAATCAATCCTTTCCCAAAGATGCAAAAGAATTCAAAGCATTCCATTTTCTCCTAGGTTTTCTATTACCAAAGAATAAGGCACCCTGGATAAGCTTATTTGCAGTTCAATTGGGAATACTGATAACTAAAACAGCTGGTGGTAGGAGGAATGAACATCTATACATGGGTCAACAGCCCCCCCGCCCCCCCCCCCAAAAAAAAAAAAAGATGACAGAAGTGGGAGTATTGGTAAATCTTCTTTTCCTTCCTTTGCTCTCACTTTCCTATATTTTATGCCCTGATCTGGGTCAAGCAGGGGAGAGGTAACAATGAAGCTGAAGTCATAATTGTAAGTTATAATTGCTATACTCAATGGGCCTACACTCTAGCTATCCAAAGCAGAAAACCCACCATTTAGGAATGACATAAAAGAATGGAATAATTCAGGAAAAGTTACCACCTTACAGAGAAATGGCTTTCCGAATTAATAGTGTGGAAGCAAAATGCATACCGCTTAGTTAGGTGATGACTAAGTGAGGACATAAAAGCATTCTATAAATACTTTAAAGGTGTAAATACAAAGTAAGGTGAGGAACTATTTTGTCTAGTACCCTGCAGAAATAGCACTGAACATGGAATTAAGAACAGGAACGCACTGAATTGCAATTTGAACAATGACAAAGGAATTCTTTAAGTTATAGTTCCAGGGTGCTCAATGACCTCAAAAATAGCTCTGGCTCTTTGATAATACTTGCTGCCATCCTGCAGTTGTCCAGTTAATGTCAGTCAACATCAAAGCTGTAATAGACCCCAGGATACAGAAAGGGAAGGGACACCCCAGTTCTCCTGGAGCAGGCGGTGAGATGGGAATGTGGCTAGAGGCAGGCCCACGTGGACCTGGAGGCTGTGTGCATGTCACAGTTCCCGAAGGCCTCTCGGCACACTGACGCAATAGCCCTATCTGAGATCCACAGAATTACCATCTCTGGGGTTGAAGCCAAAATCCATCTATTTGAAATGTTTCATGACTTATTTTCTGAAGATATATCAGGGTTGCAAATATTTGCTGAAGAATGTTAAGCAAAGGAATGATCAGCACTGCATTTTAGAATAATCATTCTGGCTACAATGTGGGGAACAAACTAGGAGCTTGGAGACCGGGTGGAAGTTGTCTGAATAGTCCAGGGAAGAGGGGATGAGAGCTTAAGTGAAGACAGCGTCAGCAGGATTTAAAGGAGAGTCCAGAACAGGTTTGATAATGGCTTGGTGGTTAACACCATGTGAGGAGGTGAAGGGAAAGCAAAGGGTCAAGCAAAGTCTGGAAGTAAGGAGGCTGGCTCTTCGTTCACTAGTAGAGGGCAGACTAGGAAGTTAGCCTGACAAACAGGAAGTTTTCTTCCAAAATTGCAAGGGACAATGCAATCAGAGAAACAGAGTCAAGTATTATAGTTGAAATCCAAGGAGCAAAAAGCAAGACCAAAGATTACCAAATTTTCTGGATCAGAAGTACAACTCCACTCAAACCTGGAGTCCCAGAGCCAGCTGGATGACAGTAATAACAAGGAAATGGGTAGTAAATCTGGAGCAGCCATAGCAACCACTTAGCATTGGTGTTGGTTTTGTGTGCCAGGGTAGGGCTGGTCAAGGTTAAGGAGCAGGGATGTTTCCATGTTAAAAAGGAACATAAAGAGGAACACAGGTCAATGGGAGAGAAGTTGAGGCATTCTGCCTTGGAAATGTTGAGTGTGAGGTGCTATGGAGCATTAAAATGGGGGTGCTCATGCACATGAAAGACTTCAAGGAGGACCATGAGGAGCACTTCTATGGAATCCAAGGAAGAAGGTCATTCCAAAGAAAAGCGGTCACGTAAGTCCAGTGCAGACAGAGGTCAGGAGAAGTTCATAGTTCTTTTGGTTCTATTTATAATTATGGACCTCTATAAAAATTTTTAATGTAGAGAATTTGGCTAATGCTAATAAAAATGGCTATAAAAGTCATTGAATTGTACATAATCATATGGGTAAAACAGTATAATTTGTAAGTGAAAACCTGACAATCACAGGGTCCTTGGGAGAATTCCAGGAAGCTGGTCCTCTCTCCACCCTCTCTCTTCATTGACACATTAAATCCAGTTTCTCTTTCACCTTGGACACTGTGACAAATTCATAAATTACTTAATGTATAATATTTGCATGTCCTATTGCCTAGTTTTCTTTTTCTGCCCAGTGCAAAAATTAATCAGTCAGGCATCTGCCTTTGAGAATGTATGTATATGTCTATGCTAGGATAATTTTCTGTGGGAGTCATTTATCATTTTCACAGTATACTTTCTCTTTCTCTTCAAGGAAAGGAATAAAGAAACTTCCCTTCTTGGCTTTTGTTTCCAGAAGCAAAAGCCCATTGAGATTAATGGAGTATAAGAAGATAAGGATACTTGTGAGAGAAAAATAAAAAAAGAGAGGATTCCCTAAGATAAAAATAGATTCCCCAGGGTAAGAAGAAAAAGAAAGGAATGTCTATGTGCATGCTGCTAATGGAAATAGGGATAAAGGGAAAAATTCTTCAAGGCTAAAATCAGATGATCTGGCTGGCAAGGGGAGAGAGATGCATGGTTCCTTGTGCACTGGAGTCTCGTGAGTTAGTCCCTGGCAGTACCAAGAAGTGGCAGAACCTAGGAGAAATCAAGGCCCAGAAGTCTCAGCCTTGACAGTTTCTTGGGTGCCCGGTGTTAAACCAAAGCCAACCATTGTACTGATCACACACACGGATAATGTAGGGCCAGATGCTTGATAGCTACGGGGGCTATCCTGCCTCCTAACACCTTAGCCAAACCATGGTGGGCAGAGCCCCATGGATAGCTGAGGCTATAGCTCAGCAAAATGTGGTGTATCACCAAGTCAGAATTCAATCATTAACTGAAAAATAAAGAAATATGGTATTTCCTATGCTCCTGAGTGTGTGGCCCTTATTCATACCCGCAAAATAAATGATTTTCTTTTGTTATACATAATGATGGGATCCCTAAAAACTATGCTTGTACATAAAGGGTGGACCAGGCTATCTCTATAGGGGCTTCAGGTTTCAGGAAAAAGTGAAACAATTGCCTTTGAAGCATTTCTTAATGTAAGATTCTCTTTTCAAGGCCAATGACAGAATTATGTAAACACTGCACCACAAAGTTAATCGGGATCCCGATTGTGTTAATCAGCAGAAGTTTAACCTTCCCACTGGGAAAATACTCAGTTCAGACCCAATGGCCCTTGCCTACTCTTATTTTATCTAGTGGTTAATAGATATTCGGGTTGTTAGCTTGTGATAGCTGCTTATATTTTCACTGGAGTCCTACTGCTCACTGAAGTTCTCAGCAGACGAAGTGAGCTGATCTGTCTAGACATCTCTGTAGAGGGGAAAAAAGGAATACTCAATACCAACAAAAATAAGACCAAATGAAAAGAGATGCAATAATTGTCATAAGAACATCCATCAGCGGTATTTAGTGCAAGAAGCCATTGTAAAGTGGGCATCCTTCGGTGCTGACTTAGACATTGTAACTCAGACCCATTCCAGGCCCTGCTCCAAATTTCAGAACTGTTATTTTTTAAGTGCAAGCAATATTTTTGTTTCAGACATCAGATAATTGTAAAGCACTTTCCACTAGAATAACAGAAGAATATTATGCCACTGCCATGGAGAGAAAGTATAAATGTAAATCGATATCATGAACCATAAATTACTTTTTATTACAAGACAAGTAAATGACTGCCTCTGACTCGGACTTGCTTGCACACTGAAGGATTAGAGAAACGATTATTGTTGCAATCTAAACCTTTAAAACAAACCCCTTGGAGGATGAAAGACAGATTTTAGTAAGTCTATTACAACTCCACAATACACTGTTAAATCAGCCCCGTTTCTTAAAGCAGCTAGAAATTTATTGCCCAAAATATGTTGTAGTCGTCATCTGTGAATTCAGAGTCACACAACTGTTAAGTTTAATGAACTATGTTTAAGAAATGAATGAATAGTGATGAGTTCACAAATCAAATTCTCAAATCTACACTTAGCTTTTCTTGAGTTCTAAATGTATTTACAACAGACACAGTTCCACCCCTCACTGGCTTGTTATGCTCAATTTTACAAGGATAAGCAAACAACCAGCCATGTTAGCTGTCTGCCAATTACAGCTGTGGCTGCACTTGGCCCTGGGTGGACTGGAAATATGACTGCTGGGGAGGAAAGCACTCTGTAGGCCATATGCTCGCTGTTGTGGCCATAACGATCCATGTGGCTGCACGTGCAAAGTGCTTTGGGTTATTGGGAAAATATCGGTAGAACCAATATCTCATCTTCTGCAATTCTATGAGAATTGTTTTCACTTCTGTGGGATGTTAATGACGTAAATCTAGAACTAAGAGCCCAAGTGTCAAACTCTGAGTTGCAGTGATAATAACAATTATTTAATATCTTTTCTTTCCAAATGTCAAAAGCCAACCCCTCCCCCCCTTCAGATGTTACACTACTTTTAAGATTCCAACAGAATCTGTACAAACCATTTAAACTAGGAAGATAAAAACAGTACAGGCATATTTTTGGGTGAAAAGCAGTCAAGCAATACCTTCACATAGGCCAGTTTTGTCTCATTCTTCTTGCCATGCTTATCTTCGGAGCGTGACTCATTCTGCCTGAGTCTCAGTCTCAGATTGGCCTTGTTAGTTCACCCCAGTTTGTCTTGACACTAGGCTTCCACCCAAGCTCTCCATCCTCTGTGCTGAGTCAGCTTTTTCTGGGATAACCCCCACACAGATACTGACCACTTTTGTTCTGATTCACCCTGCCACTCTCCAGGCCAGCTGAAGAACCTGCCTGGTCCTCTCCAGCTACCTCCCCAATTACTCTGGCCCTCACACTGTGGGCCAAATCTTTCAGCATGGTTTTCTGCCTTCTCTAGAGAAAGAGTGATGGTTCCAGGAGATGGGAACCACCTGATACTACTTTCCCAATATGTGAGGTATATCTTTAAGAACAAATGTTTTGGTGGATTTTAGAGAGAGAAAAAGGGAGAGGGACAGAGAGAGAGGGAAACATTGATGCCAGAGAGAAACATCCATCAGCTGCCTCCCACATGCACCTTGACCAGAGATGGAGCCTACAACCTGGGCAGGTGCCCTGACCAGGGATCTAACTGGTATTCCTTCAGTGCACAGGATGATGCTCAATCAACCTAGTCACACCTGGCCAGGACTGATATATGTTCTTAAACACACTTCCCGGAGTACCCTTTGCCAGCTCAGGCCAGGCAGGAACTGGATCTTGAACTATGAGACAGAGTTTTTCTGAAGAGAAGAAATGACATCACAGGCCATGGGAACTGCATAGACATGAGCTCTTAATCTTGAAAAGGGCCTGGGTTTCTTAGGGAACAGGAATTAATTCCTTGTGATTGAAACACTGGAGACTGGACAAGGAAGCACAAGAGATGAAGCTGGGAGCACTAGGCCCAAGAGAGGAATCTTGTGTTTAAGTTATGTTGTTTTAAGCATATCCAAGGGGAGCCATGTTAATAAGATCTGGCCAATCATAGCATCACATCCTTTTGACTATAGTCACTGGTTCAGACATGGATGTTCAATCCAATCAGAAACAAGAGATGCAAATGAACCTTCTGCTGGGCCTCTGGGGAAGAAAGCTTTTTGTCCATTGGGACTGTGAGCCTGGAGCCATCAGGAGCTAACACGTGGAGTCTGAGACTGGAGGCAATGCAGGAGAAGGCTTCACTGGGAGCTCGAGGGAAACTGAGCTCCTAGATCCAACCATGCATAAAAATAGAACCACCCTGCTGAAACCGATTTGGCTCAGTGGTAGAGTGTTGGTCTGCGGACTGAAACCAGGTTTGATTCCGGTCAAGGGCATGTATATTGGTTGCGGGCACATCCCCGGAAGGGGAAGTGCAAGAGGCAGCTGGTCGATGTTTCTCTCTCATCGACGTTTCTAGCTCTCTATCTCTCTCCCTTCCTCTCTGTAAAAAATCAATAAAATATATTTGAAAAAATAGAACCACCCCTAGATTAGTTATATGAGTGAATATATTTCCTTTTCTGCCAAAGCCAGTTTCCTATCCTTTACACCACTAAACAGTCTCCAGGCGTACATCTTCGATGCCATACTAAGGTGTTTGGACTTTATGCTCTAGGAAATAAGAAGACAGGGAGGGTGTGAGGGTATGGAATCTACATAACTATGACTCTTAATTAATATGTTAGTTGCAACTGACCTTTCATAATCCTAAAAAGGCCTGGTGTTCTCGGGGAACAATAAATAACCCCATGTGACACTGGAACATTCTTTAACATATTTTGATGCACATGGTTTAGCCCTTCATTGTACATTCCCTTAGATTGTTTATCACTGATTCTTCTGTGCTCAACTTTTCACTCCGTCAGCTCTTCTCTTGTTGATAACAGAGAGAGTGATTCTGCCTGACCACGCAGTAGGTGTTTTCTAAATTGCTTATCTGCCTGGGGGCAAAAGGATGTAAAAAAGAAATCCTTTTACTGATGCCTGTGAATCCTTCTCAGCAAATTTGGTTTCAATCCCCTTATGCTCCCAGAGGAAGCTAAATTACTTTTTTTTTTTTTTTTTTTTTTTTACTAACTGCAAAGTCCTCCTGCTCCTGTATATGTTTCTGCCAATCATAGCAATTCTCCCAATTGCTTTGAAATATGTTAAGAAATCCCCTGATGACTGCTGAACCCAAAAGAAAAAACACCAATCCATTTGAAATGATCAGACCAACAGAATTCCTGATGTGAAAAATGTATCACAAGGTCTAAGGAGCTGTTAATTTAATTATCAGCCTTCTGCATGAACCCTTTGCTCTTGAGAGTTTAATTAATTTGGAACAACCGTTTCCAAAAGATGAAGAAAAAATAGGGATAAATGTCCTTAAAGATAACCATGCATAAACTTTGATTTATGATTTTCATGTAAGTAAATATGGTCACTCTTTTTGGAGATTAAAAGTACAGTTTCTGCCTTGTTGTAGTTTAAGTCCCAGGCTCTTCTGCATTGGGTGGCAAGTCAGAAATAAATTAAAAATCCTTAAAAGAGTTTAGAAGATGTTAAGTGAATTTTCTCCTGCATTCAGACTTATAATTGAGGACAAAGTAAGCTGCATTGTTTTACTGAGGCCAATACTTTATTTCTTGCTTTTTTAAAAAATATATATTTTATTGATTTTTTTTACAAAGAGGACAGGAGGATAGAGAGTTAGAAACATCGATCAGCTGCCTCCTGCACACCTCCTACTGGGGATGTGCCCACAATCAAGGTACAGGTGGGGATGTCCCCACAATCAAGGTACGGAATTAAACCTGGGACTTTTCAGTCCACAGGCTGATGCTCTATCCACTGAGCCAAAACAATTATGGCAGAGGCCAAAACTTTCAAAGGAGTTATCTTGAGTCTGTTGCCTGACCTACCTTATCACCTATCCTTCCCTCACTCTTCTGCTGTCCTGTTCTCTTCCCAACACTTTACAGCCTTTCTCAAAGAACACTACTGATATTCTTACTTATATTTAAAAATAAAAACGGACCAATTGTCCAATTCAAGGCCTTTATTGTCTTCACTTTCCCTATTTTAGCAATTCTTAACATTAATCATTACCCTCTTCTTATTGAAACTCTTTCGCTTAGTCTGCAATCCAGTTTATTACCCTTCAAAATGTATCCCAAACTTGTCCATATCTCACACCACCTCCAATGTATCATCTGAGGATAAACTTTATGAATTCCTACCCAATCATTCAGCTCCTACTCTGGCTATTCATCTGTGACAGAAACTGAAACCAAAGATATCCTAAACAAGTTTGAAACTAGATCTCACCCACCACTGCCAAATCCTAAGTCCTCCAATGGCTCCTGACCACTTCTACTTTATTTTTTTTATCTTCACCGGAGGATGAAAATGGTTTTTTTTAAGTTTTTATTTTAAAGAGAGAGAGAGCCCCAGATGGTTTGGCTCAGTGGATAGAGTGTTGGCCTGAGGACTGAAGGGGTCCTGGGCTCGATTCCTATCAGGGGCACATGCCTGTGTTGTGGACTCGTTCCCTAGTAGGAGGAGTGCAGGAGGCAGCTGATGGATGATCCTCTCTCATCATTGATGTTTCTCTCTCTCTCTCTCTCTCTCTCTCTCTCTCTCTCTCTCTCTCTTTCTCTCCCTTCCTCTCTGAAATCAATAAAAATATAAATAAATAATAAATAAAGAGAGAAAGAGAGAGATGAGAGACATGCTTTGACTATGGATCAAATATGCAACCTAGATATGTGCCCTGAACACACAACCTTTTTTGGTGTAAAGGCTGATACTCCAACCAACTAAGCCACCCAGCCAAGGGCCTACTACATTTAGAATACAACCCTTGCCCTGGACTACATGATCCTACTGTATCTGCCCCTGCCCACCTCCCCAACCTCACTGCCCACCACTTGCTGCTGTAGACACACTGGTGTAAACACACCAAGTTTTTCCTCACCTCAAGGCCTCTGACTTTATGTTCTGCTCCCAGGTCTATGCACGGCTGGTGCTCTCATCTCATCCCAGATTTATCTCCTTGGAAGAGCCTTCCCGACCCTTTAACTAAAGTTCCGGCCCCTGTTTCTCTTTTTACCCAGCCTCTGGACCTGCAGGATAAAGCCAAGGATAAACAAGCAGAGTCAAAGGAAGTTAAAGACAGAGGTCTCCAGGCCGTTCCTCTGAACTAGTCCCTCAACATTTCACACTTAAGTTTTCCTTTCAATCTTGTGAATTACCCTGTAGCAGTCTTCTCTGTTACACGAACCAACACTTTATCCTTTTGCTTAAATTCATTGACTTGGATTTTTGTTACTTCCAAAACTATCCTCATTACCCTAGAGCAGTGGTTGGCAAACTCATTAATCAACAGAGCGGCAAACCACTGCCCTAGAGTAAAATAATGTCCATAAAAATCATAAATTCAGGAGGTCCAGAGGTCTCCTTAAACAGTTTTCATATATAATATGTTTACATTGAGGCTGCTCATCTTCAGATTTCCAATGCCTGGTGGATGTCGGAATGTGCCACCAGGAGTGGAATAAGCGCATATAAAATTGGTGACATGAGCAGTTTGGAAAGGGAAGGAATTGCTCCTCTTGGGATGATTTGAATGTAGTGTGTTTTGGAGCTAAAACAGTGAGCAGCATATTGAGATTTAAGATGTGTGATACACATTAAGGAGCTCAACACTTGAGTGGGAAACAAACACACCCACCACTACTGTAAGGGGAACTGTTACTCCAACACAAGCTGCGGGAGCTGTTAAATCGGCACCACCTTCCTATTTCTACAGCGATGCATATGGCCACAGCACATTCTGCTTCTGTAAGAAGCCAACATTACAGAGGAAAAACTGGGTGTATATAATTTGCAATGGTATGAAGCACTGCAGAAGCCAAACCGGGGGAAATGAATAAAAACCTTTTTTTTTAAGCATACTAAAAAAGAATAATTATATTGAGATGAATAGGACTGCAAGAGTATTTTATGGAAAGCATAAAATTTTGGAAGAAATCTGAAGTAGTGTGGGCCAAATACAACTCAGAATTAAAACATTCCCATTATTCTTGGTCTCTATTCAGAGTAGTGTTGTAAATAATGTTCCAAAATTAAAATGTACTTTTTTTTTTTCTTGTTAGAACTATAACACAGGGAGAGATGGACGTGAGCTTTGCCCTCTGGATGCTCCAAGCTGGGTGGAAGACATAGATCTATAAGCAGATCATTTCATTAATGATAGAACCAGAAGGGCCACTTACTGACTTCCCATAAAGTCCCTAAGTGAATTGGCTTTCTCTGAGATAGAGGCAATTTAGGTAGATTTTAGGTTTCTTGAGGCTAGGAACCACATCTTCCTATATAATAAAAGGATAATATGCAAATAGACTGAACAGAAAAACAACCAATCAAAGTGTAATATGCTAATGACATGCTAAGGTTACTCAACTGCTCACTATGATGTGCACTGACCACCATGGGGCAGTTGACCAGTCTCCAGTTGCTATGATGTGTGCTGGCCACCAGGGGCAAATGCTCCAAATGGTAGGTTAGCTTGCTGCAGGGATCTGTCTGATTGGGACTGAGCAAGACTGGCCAGATATACCCTGAAGCTCTCCTGCAGTCCCTCCCCGGCCCAATCATGCACCAGTGTAGTCCTTCAGTCTGGCCTGCGCCTTCTCGCCATCCAGAACCCTTTGGGGAATGTCAGAGAACCAGTTTCAGCCCCATCCTGCAGGGCACTCCCCTTGGGAGGGTGCCAGATTCAGGGCTCATGTGCAGCACAAGCCTCTCCAGATTAGGACTGATTGGGTGCAAGCCCAAAGCAGGCATAATGGGGCCAGGATGAGTGGGAGTGACTGGTAGGAGCTGTAGGCAGCATTGGACTGTGGGTTTCAGCCCAATCCCAGGCCACCCAGAGGGGCCTCACCTATGCACAAATTTGTGCACCGGGCCTCTAGTATGTTACATAAAATATTTTCTTCTGGCATACACTATCTCCCCCACCCGCCACCCCATAAGCTGATATCTTAACATTCAACAAGACCTTGACAATTGCAGAAGCCCAGACAATCAGGCAGGATGAAATCCACTAGTGCCAAGAACAACCACGTTTATAATTTACAATTGTGCATTTGTAAAAATGACACTCCTGACCATCCCTCAATACATCATCTACAGCTGTTTTCCCAGGAGCACATGGAGACCTCTGTGCACAGCTGGCTTGTCTCCTCTGCACCAATTTAGCTCCCAGACAACATAAAATTAATAGTCAACATAGACATTAAAGCCATGACTTTGTCCTGTTTTTTGTAATGAGGAAAAACACACACACACACACACACACACACACACACATACCAAAAGTATTTTTTTTAATTAATTTCTTTACCACCATTTGCTCACCATCCAGAACTAAAATATCATTGCTGACATGTACACATAAGAAACTATTTGACATTGAAATTGGGTCTCAAAAGAACTGGTGCCCAAAAAGTATTTTCTTTTTTTAAAATATTTTATGGATTTTTTACAGAGGGGAAGGGAGAGCGATAGAGAGTTAGAAACATTGATGAGAGAGAAACATTGATCAGCTGCCTCCTGCACAACCCCTATACAGTGGATGTGCCTGCAACCAAGGTACATGCCCTTGACCGGAATGAAATCCGGGACCTTTCAGTCTGCAGGCTGATGCTCTATTCACTGAGCCAAACTGGTTTCGGCCAAAAGTATTTTCTTGACACAGAGCTCTTTTGGGGGAGGACTCGGTGCAATGTAAAAAATCAAACTTGCTTCCCTCCTCTACTCCTAAGCTAGTTTCAATCATATTCTGGGTGTTTATATACATCTATCACAATTCTGTAGCAGGCTCTGCCAGGAATACCAAGAAAACATAAAAAGCAACACATATCCAGTGAGTTAAATTTTTTCAGTCATGAGTTTAACCCAAATTCTTTCTACAATATCTGATCCACCGAGTTGCCTGTGCCTGCTGCCTCTGGTTGGGCTCTCCTGACAGTCCAGGATTACCTGCAATCACAGAAGCCTAGCAGAGGTCAAAACACCCAGATGACTTCTAAATTTCCCCTCTTACTTCAAATGCCTTTGTTCATGGCTGAAAGGGCTCACGCTAACACCATTCTTGCAGGACGTGTTATTATTTCCAGGAAACCCTTACACAACACAAAGCCTTTTGGGAGGAGCAAGTGATTAACAGTCACCCACACCACAGTGAGCACTGGCATGGCAGGCTGGGGGAGCAGCCAGGGTCCTGAAGGAACAGGAGGAGAGTTTTGTTGGGAGACAAAGGAAAGCTCTAAGACAAGGGTCTCTAAAATATTTGGCTACAGCCCCTCAAATTTTGAAAAATTCTGTACCCCACTGCACAATTTTCAAGTTAACACTTAAAATTTTTTATTATGAAATTTAACAGTTATAAAGGAAGTATATTAGTATTCTAAGATGAAACTCTTATCACGCTTTTAAACATATTCAGGTATCCAATGGAATTTATAGAGTTGGATACTTATTATCATTCATTAAAAAAAGTCCCAAGCTATTCTTAGTTGAAATAATTGTACTATTCATTTGATTCTTTAACTTGTATCTGCTTTCCACTTCCCCCATTAATTGTTATTCAAACATAATATATTTTCATTCTTGAAAACCTTACTGATTATTATAATTATCTGAATCAAACAAAACAGTTTATAAATTAGAATTTTTTTAAAAAAAGATCCTGTTAAAATAAGGCTGTATTAAATTTAAATGTTGTCGTCTGAATAAAAATGTATAATTATTAGTAGTAACATATAAATATTATCAGTAGTTTATAAGTAATCAAAAAAAATATGTAGATTATAAATTTTGATAAATTGTCAAAGTAAATGTTCCTGGAAATTTAGCTGTGAATTGTTTGTTGTTACTCATTGTTAATCTTGCTCATATATTCTTAGGTTAATATTTATTATTAGGATGACATGGCTCATTATCAATTCAATTGCTATTTTTCACTTACATAGACATACACTGAAATGTTGCTCACATAAAAGGGTAGATGGGATTGTGTCATAATAATGCCAAACAATTATTTGATCAGATTTTGAGTTATTTGCCAAAAACCAGAGGGTGACCTATAATTGAAAATTACCTAATAATTTAATTAGTAAAATTTTATTTCATCTAAATTGTGTCAAAGAAATTAATTAAAATAATATTAATAATTATTAAAATTAATTTTAATGTTTAGATCTTTTAATTAATTTTTAAAATGGAAATGTAATTGACATATAACTAATTTCAGATGTCAAACATGATTTGATATTTGTATACACTGTAAAGTGATCGCTATAAGTCTGGTTAAATCCATCACCGTACTAAATACAATTTTTTTTTCTTATGATGAGAACTTTTACAATAGTGCATTTGTAAAAATGACACTCCTGACCATCCCTGGTAACTTTCAAATATTAAATACAGTATAATTAACTACAATCACCATCCTGTACATTACATCCCAGGCCTATTTTATAACTGAAGTTTGTGTTTCTTGATTCCCTTCATTTGTTCAGCCACAACCTCAAACCCCCACCTCTGGCAGCTCATTTTGGAAAACAGAAACCTATCTTGCAAAAGCAACTGATACTCACTCACTAGTAGCATTAACTTTATTGAGTTCTGGGAATTGTACCAAAAAATTTTTACCAAGATTTTGCAAATGACTATTCATTATACCTATTTCTCTTTCACCTAAAGGCATGTTATTTAACTAAATACGTTGTAATGTTGGAAAAATAAAACAAGTATTAATTTCAATACTAATTTTCCAAAAAAGTGTTTTTTTTAATGACAAATTTTTATCAAAACTTTGGAGCTGCAGATATAGCTTATTCAATTTAGGGAAAATGTCTTTCATATCTTTGATAATTGTCTAGGCAGACTTTATTGTCAAACAGTGGACTTGACAATCTCACTTTTTGTTAAAAAACAGTTTGGCCTCATGTTTCAGTTCTAATAAATGTGTTAACATGAATTTTTATGACAGCCCCCTCACTTCAGTTAGAGAGGTAGATAGGGTATGGAGCTCTACCAAGAGTTTATTACAAGGATGAAATAAAGTGCTGTCATCTTCGATATTCCTTTTTATGCTTTGTTTTGCTTTGCTCTTAAAGAACTCTCCCTCAAGAACAACACATTCTTTGAAAATAGTTGGAAATAAGAAAAAGGAGGTCATTAAAGAAAAAGTGCCTTCACTATGGGAATTCAGAACATCTCAACAGGAACTAACATATGCTTTTTTAACATCATGCTTGGGCTATACCAGAAATGTGTCTAAGATAAGCAAGACACTTACCTAAGTGCTTTGATGAAGGGAGGCCTGCCCAATTTTAATATTTCCAGTTGTCCCTTTGTTTAACATTCTGGAGGCTACCATAGTGAGACTTGGGAAGAGTGAAAGCCTTACTTTTGGAAAGCAGGGAAAGGGAAGTGGTAAAGAACCTGTGTAAGACCTTGACTTGTTGATTGCAAGTCCCCTCTCCAGAAATCAAGTTTTAGGAAAGACACAGGATCTGAAAATGGATTGAAAAACAGAAACCTATCTTGTAAAAAAGTCTTATGCTTTCTGTGTGCCTACTATATGGATACTCTCTGCAGGTCCTGGGAACACAAGGACCCCACTGACCAGCCTCACACATTTTCCTAAAGAAGTCATACGTCCTAATTTTTAGGTATATTGCCTGTAGCATGATATATAACCAATGTAGCAGGAAGTAAATTTTTCATGGCCACATAGTTCAATGGTTAATTTTAGGCCAATGAACAAAGTAGATAAACCTTGTTTTAAATGGCCTCTAGTCTGTCCTGTCTATAACACCCCCCACTCCTGGACTACACTCCTATACTCAGGCATTATGAGTTCTCAGACTGCTTCTAACTACTTGAAATTCCTTATCCTGGACCCTACTCAAAGCTTCTTTCTTTATGCTCTGAAATCAACCTCACTCCTCGTCTATCCAGACTCTCAGTTTCTCTTTATGGCTACTTTCCTGAGGAGGATAGTGACCCGATTTTCTAATTTACGTAATTCATAACAAAATGTGAATGGTCAAAATGTTTAATTCTCCCCGAGGTCACCTCCATTCTAAAAGAGAAGTTATTGGTGGATTATGGCCAGAGTTATGTTTTGAAGGATGAAAGTGAAGAGAATTACTCTTCCTTCCCCAATACAGAAGAATAGAAAACCAGTCACTTGCCTGCCCCCTTGCAGACCCCCCAGTGAAAAGCTTTCTCTAAGCCTAACCTACTACAAGTACATTTAAGCCTCTATCGTTCAGTGAGGCACCATGTAAGTAACTGAACCACTAAAAAATGTGCTCAAAGAGGACTCTTCTGGCTGCAAAAGAGTGAATAGACTTCGCAGCTACACACCTGAGTATCGGAGTGACACAGGCAGAGGAGGAGATATATTCGCCTACATTGCTCAAGAATAAACTGGGCAACTCTTCTTGCTCAAAACTTAAAATTGTCCTGGTGCTTTCCACACATGGCTCTCATACATCCTGTGAATGGACCACTACAGAGGTGTGCTCAGTCTCCTGGGCTGCAGAGAGGTAGGTGGAAACAATTCTCCCTCCTCACACTGCTTTTGTTTCTTATGCTAACAAATTTTCTAATAGAATGAAATCATATTCTGTGAAGCATGCTTTCTTTATAATTCCAGTTCTTGTACTTGTCAGCTGAGGTTTATGTCCCAACCCCAGGAAAGAGCAGCAAAAAGTAATATGACGTGGAGGGAGCTGGAGGAGGCCGCTTGGCCTTTAACTTCCGGAGCAGCCTCTCTCTCAGAGGCCTGATAACAAGCTCTCTCCTGGTTTGCATTTTGTGATCCCAGTGCTTTGAACAGGGTTCTGCTCTGTTAAGAATAACTGTCACAGGACCCAACGAATCCTTTCACATCTTAGAGCCAATTACAGCTAAAAAATGACAACAAAGGAAATTTGGCATCAGACCTCATTCTCAGGGCCGAAAATTAAAAACCAAACCAGGAGACTGTTAAAGAGTGAAATATCTCAGGGAATTAATCTTCAGTGCAGATTAATCCCTCTGGGCATTTGCATGTGAAAATGTGTTTTTAAACTGTTATTTTGAAAATCAGAAAGTTAATAATCAAAAGAGCACATTTCTATGTGGCTCTATCTTTAAGTCTATAATTAATTTCCAATTTACTTGTGCCTCACATAGCACCGTCCCACAGTCTCACTCCAAAGGGTGCCCACACGCCAAGTCTGGAGAGAGGGCAGGATGAACACTGCCACTACTGAAAGTGAAAGAGTGGGGAGAGGGAGGGGGGGATTGATGTGTCAGGTTACAAATAGCTTTCACTTTGTGTCTAGCCCTGAGTTATCCTGGGTGTGGTATCCTTCAAGTACAGATTATCCTAACAGAAAAGGAGGGTACATCCAAAAAGAGGTGGGTTCTTTCACATGATCCTAAAATTCTATAATTATGCCAGATTTTAGACTTCACTGAGCCCAGTCTAGTGGTTCTCAACTTTCACTGTCTATTCAACCACATTTAAAAATGTCTGCTATCTGGGTTCCACCTCAAACCAGTTAAATGAGGACATCTGTATTGGGCCCCACACCTTCTTGTGCAGCCAAGTTTAAGGACCTTCCTTTTTTCACAGGTACACACACACAGAGCCCCAGGGAGACTCCATGGTCTGCCCAAGGTCACATTCACCAGCCTTCAGCTGAACCATTCCTAATCAACTGCTTTTATGATATCTTCTATCTGTGGTGAACATTCCCCAAGTTTTCCAACAAAGACTGACTGGTTTATTCAGGCAACAAATTTATAGAGCACCGGTAATACATCAGGCTTCAGGCTGGTGGCTGAAGATGAAATAGTGAGCAAACACAGGTGAGATTTCTGCCCTCATAGAGTTTACACTCTAGTGGGAGAGACAGACAATGAGATAATGATAAAATAATTGTAAGATTATAACTGTGGGTAAGTACTGGGAAAAAGAGGCTCATGGTAGCATAAAAGGACTTCTCTGAGGAGGTGAAGACTGAAAGAGACCTGAAGGAAACTGATGAGGCAAGGAAAGGAAAGAAGACTGGGGTTGTATGGGACACACACAGAGAGAAGGAGGAGCTTGGAGAGCCTTATTGATCTGTGTAGAATGGCATAGGTTAGAAAGCTGTATGACAAAAAAGAAAAATTAAAAACCATGCTATGTTTAGTAGCTGTAAGGTCAGAGAGGCAGGCAGGAAAGTCTGAGGACTTCCCAGTGTTGGAGAGCTAACAACCAGGTTAATTGATTTCATGTAAATTTAACCTCTACCTTAAAACATGCACTTAACCTCATTACCAGAGGCGCAGGGAAACGATTTACACACAGCACACCCTGGTATCTTTATTTTCAATTTGAAACAAACACATGATGTGTGCCCACAAATAAGGTTCCAACAGGCTGTGGACCTCCACTTGGCCACACTGGTTCTCGACCTTGGCTACACTTTGCAATCACTTCTAGTCCTTTAAAAACGCTAAGGCCCAAGAGGTAACCTTAGAACAATTTAATCAGAATTTGTGGGCATTGGTATTTTTTAAAAATGCCCTTGATGATCCCAATGTGCATTCAAGATTGAGAACTGCTGTTCTAGGGTGAGCACTTGATCAGGGAGAATACAGGAGGGAAGACTTAAAATGTGTTTGTATTTGTCACTCTCTGTCTTTAATTATTGCCTCCACTTGATGCATTAGGACTCACCATGTAATGGAGATCTCCTCTGTTATAACGTTATAATAAACAGCTGGATTTGGAATTGAAACTGCAGGAACACCAGGGAGAGCTCCTAAATGACATCTAAAATCCCTGTTCCAATTTCTCCCCCACATTCTTTCTGGTCGTCTTCAATTTCCCCCTTTCTACTGGTTCTGTGTATTTTGCTTTAAAAATGTTTTTAGAGAGTACTGCAGATTCACATGCAGTTGTAAGAAATAATGCAGAAACCCCCTATACCCTGCACTCAATTTCCTCTATAGATAACTTCTTGCTAAACTATAGAACAAATTACAACCAGGACACTGACATTGATACATTCAAGACACAGACCATTCAAGACACTTTTTTTTGTTTGTTTAAAAAACTTTATATAAATAAAATCATTTAGCATCTAACTTTTTGGGATTGGCCTTTTTCATTCAGCATAATACTCTAAAGATGCATCTAAGTATCAATAGTTGCATGTATCAATAGTTTGTTCCTTTTAACTGTTGAGCAGTATTCCCTGATATAAATGTACAACTGATTGTTTTAACTGTTTGTCTACTAAAAAAACATCTGGATTGTTTCTGATTATTGGCTATTATGAATAGAGTTGCTATGAATCCTTGTGTACAGGATTTTGTGTGAGCATATGTCTTGTTTGGAATGAATATCCAGGAGTATAAAAGCTGGATCTTAGTTAAATGTTTAATTTTTAAAGAAATTGCCAGAGTGGTTGTACCAGTTTACATTCCCACCAGCAATGCATTAGTGATCCAGAATTTGGTGGTGTTACTAAATTATTATGTCTCATTATGGTTTTAATTTGTATATTAATAATGGCAAATGATGTGGAATAGCTTCTCATGTGTTTGCTTGCCATCTATTGTATATATCCTCTTCAATGCTTTTCATGTTGTTTGTTTTCTTATTGGGTTATTTGGATTTTCATTGTTGACTTTTTACAAAGATTTTTTTATTGATTTTTAGAGAGAGGAAGGGAAAAGAGAGAGAGAAACATCGATTGAATGCCTCTTGCACATTCCCTACGGAGGCTAAAGCCCACAATTCAGGCATTTGCCTCGACTGGGAATCAAACTGGCAGCCCTTTGGTGCATGGGACAACACCCAACCAACTGAGCTACAGCGGCCAGGGCTATTATTGACTTTTGAGAGTTGTTTATATGTTATAGATACTAGTCCTTTGTCAAATTCAGGTTTTTCAAAATATACTCTCCCATGGCTTGCATTTTCATTCTCTTTACAAGGTCTTTCACAAGATTTTTATATTTTGATGAAATCCAATATGTCAATTTTTCCTTTCATGGATTGGATGTTGATGTCAAGTCTAAGAACTCTTTGCTTAGCTATGGATCACAAAGATTTTACCCTGTAATTTCCCCCCCAAATTTTTACATTTAAATCCATATCTATTTTGAAATAATCCTATATAATAAAGAGGTAATATGTAAATTGACCTTGACATTTCTGAGATATGTTAGTATCAAAAGCAATTTAATGCCATAAAAGTAAGCACACAAAAGATAAAATATTGGAGCCAAAAATCTAACATCAGACATTAAAAGTTGGAATAAAGTGTAACAAGATAAAAATGGAGCAAAAAATGGAAAGCCTTGGGAAATATTTACTGTTTATAAGTGTAAAGTAAATACAAAATTAATTATGACTATTAAAAAGAACTTACCATGCTCTTGCGTAAGTAAGTATTAAGGACAACTCCTTCCATTGCAGTCTATCCTAGCTACATTTTTCTATGATTATCTCCAGTTTGGTCACTACATATTAAATTCCATGTGAAGAAAGTAGAGAATGTTCAGAGGTGAACAACAAATAGAGATGAAAGGAATAGAAAATTGGTTCATGAAGAAAGATGAAAAGAATGAGGTCTTCTTAGGTCTGGAGAGAAAAATGAGTAACAGGTGAGTTGATTGCTATCTTCAGGCAAAGAATGGATGGTTCATGTAAGTATGCTGAACAGTTATTTGCCATTATCAACCAAATAAAAACAAAACAACACACATAAAATAAGAGCCTAAAGAAAAGAAATGGGCTTACATGAAGCTAAAGAACTGTTGGTTAAATTTAAAAAAATGTCTTAAATATGGAAATCAAACTTAATAATATTTTGAAAATTATTGCCTTTAGCACATAAAAATGCTTTTCTATTTTTATAAAATAAACAAACATGATTATAGAAAATCCAGAAGAAATAGGTAAGAAAAAAATGTGACTATAAAAAGGACCTATAATTCTAGAAGCCAGAGAGACCTAAATCTTTTCTAAAATTTTCCTCACATATACGTGAATATATGTGCTTGTATTTACCAAAACAGGATAGTTTTATTCATTCTAGATTTTAACCTGATCTTATCACTTAAATTATATGTGAATACCCTTTCATAGCTTCAAAGTATTCTACTATCCTATAAAATAATTTATTTTAACGAATCCCTTATATGGGGTATTTAAATTGTTTCTAGTTTTTGTTTTTGACAAACATGTCATGCACATTTATATAATTACATATTTGCAAACATACATAATTACACTTTTAGCATACGTTTCTACAAAAATTTCCAGATCAAAGATTTGCAGAATACTAAGGTTATTTGTAACTATTTCTTAATTCTCATCCAGAAATTTTTAAATGATGCACCTTATCACTGATAGTGTAAAAGAATTCCCTTTTCTAAGGATGCAGATAAAACAGTATTATCTTTTTAAAACGTATGCCCTGGGACTTCCAGTCAAGATGGCAGTGTAGCTAAATGCTGTACTTGATCCTCCCACGGCCATGTCAAAGTCACAACTAAACTTTAGAACAGCCATCACTCAAAACTTCCTGAAATCTAGCTGAACAGAAAGAAGTCTTATTACTAAAAACATAAAGAAGCCACCTGGAGACTGGTAAGAGGGCAGAGACATGAAATGGGCTGGTCCCACAGATGATCTCAGTTGTGAAGGTGTCTCCCCCCCCCCACCCCCACCCCCTGAGGAACGAGGTGTTCCAGCTCCACTCATCCAAAATTTCTGGCTGTGAAAACCAGTGTGAATTGTGGCTGAGTGACATGAAGGAATGCTGGAGTCCCAGGAGTTCCTCCTAAATTGGTAAAGAAGTAGTGTTGTATATATACAATGGAATATGACTCAGCCATGCATGAACTTACTCAGACTCAGTTTGAGCCTTGCCCTGGGGCAGCAGCACCAGGGGGAACTGAATCATCTTGCCTCAGGACAGGGGCTGGAGGGGCAGCTTTCTCCCAGACAATGGGCTGGCAGAAGCCATGGTTCCTTGGCTGAGCTCAACTCCCACAAAGGCAGCAGGCTGGCACCCTATTTGTGTCTCCATCCATCTGATTAACACTGTTCTCCCTGCCTTGGTGATTCCCTGAGACTTCACCCTATCCTACTTTGGGCCCACTCAAGCAATTTCCTGTGGCTTTTCCATACAAACAGCCTGTCTTGGTTCATGCCCGTAACTTTCCCAAAAGCTCTCAAACAAGTAGCATCAGGCCTCAGCATCCCCCATACCTCTTTTTATTTTATTTTATATTTTATTGATTTTTTTTTACAGAGAGGAAAAGAGGGGATTGAGAGTTAGAAACATTGGTGAGAGAGAATCATCGATCAGCTGCCTCTTGCACACCACCCACTGGGGATGTGCCCACAATCAAGGTACATGCCCTTGACCGGAATTGAACCTGGGACCCTTCAATCAGCAGGCCAACGCTCTATTCACTGAGCCAAACCAGTTCTGGCCCCCATATCTCTTGCTAAGTGGCTTCAGGCCCAGCACTAATGGTAACTGGCCTCTTTGGGTACCTCCAGGTAGCAGTATCTGCAGATTGCTTTATAGCTTATGCCAGGTAACAGAAGGCAGGGCACAGGTGGCAACTGACCTTAGCCTGCACCTCCTGGGAGGCCCAAGAGTCAGTGCACTTTCTTACACTGTACAGAAGAATAAATACAAAATGGATTAAAGACTTAAACATTAGACTGAAACCTTAAAAATTCTAGGGAAAAAAAGGGCAGTAAAATCATGGCCATTTCTTATAGCAATACTTTTTATTTCTGATTTCTCTTTTCGGGCAAGTGAAACAAAAGAAAAAAAATAAACAAATGGGACAAACAACAATATTGGTGAGGATGTGGAGAAAAGTGAACTCTTATGCAGTGTTGATAGCAATACAGATTGGTGTAGGCCACATGTGTCAAACACAAGGCCCGCGGGCCAAATCTGTCCCGCCAGGCCTTGCAATGTGGCCCGCACCGTGCTGTCATCACTGCACTCCGCTGTGTTTCCATCACAATGACAGTTTATGACTGTTCAGTAAACCATTCGGCCCGCGATTTAGGCTGGATTTTAGATTTTGGTCCCTTCTCTGATTGAGTTCGACACCCCTAGTGTGGGCACTGTGGAAAACCGTATGGAGTTATCTCAAAAAATGGAACTGCCTTATGACCCAGCAATTCTATTTCTGGGAATATATTTGAAGAAACCCAAAACACTAATTCAAAAGAATATATGTACTATATGTTCACTGCATCATTACTTACATTAGCCAAGATTTGGAAGTAGCCCAAGAGTCCATCAGTAGATGTGTAGATAAAAAAGCTGTGGTACATTTACACAATGGGACACTACTTGACAATAAAAAAGAAGGAAATTTTACCTTTTGCGACAGCATGGGTGGACTTGGAGAGTATTATGTTAAGTGAAATAAACCAGTCAGAGAAAGACAAATACCATACGATTTCACTTATATGTGGAATCTAATGAACAAAGTAAACTTACAAACAAAATAAAAACAGAGTCATAGATACAGAGAACAGACTGAGAACTGTCAAAGGGGAGAGGTTTGGGTGGCTAGTGAAAAAGATGAAGGGATTAAGCAAAACAAAACAAAAAATACCCACATCTCATAGACATAGACAACAGTATGGTGATTACTATAGGGAAAGGGGAGCTGGGGGAGGTAAAAGATAGAAGTAACTAAAGGGGGATAAATGCTGATGGACAAAGACTTAACTTGGGGTGGTGAATACAATACAATATACAGATGATGTATTATAGCATTATATATCAGAAACCTATAAATTTTAATTAACCAATGTCACCCCATTAAATTCAATTAAAAAAAGGCACACACCACAACACATCATAATTAAAATGCCAAGGGTTAAAGACAAAGAGAGAATATGAAAAGCAGCACAAAAAGGCAGTTAGCATCTATAAGGGAGCTCCCATAACATTGCCAGCTGATTTATCAACAGAAACATTGCAGGTTAGAAAGGGTTGACATGAAATATTCAAAGTGATGAAAAGCAAGAACCTGCAACCAAGATTATTCTACCCAGCAAAGCTATCATTTAGAATTGAAAGACAGATAAATTCCCAGACAAGAAAAATCTAAAGTAGATAGTCACCATCAAACCAGCCTTACAAGAACTGTTAAAAGGTGTTCTTTAAGATAAAGAAAAAAAAAGAAAAAATATGACTAATAAAATGCCATAATACATATCTATCAAAAAGTACTTTAAATGCAAAGGGATTAAATGTTTCAATCAAAAGATATAACATGGCTAAATGGATAAGAAAACAAGATCCTTATGTACGCTGTCTGCAAGAGACTCAATTAATGTTGAAAGATAGTTACCAATTGAAAGTAATGGGATGGGGAAAAGATTTCATAAAAATGGAAACAAACAAACAATGCTGAAGTAGTAATGTTTATTACACACAAAATACACTTTAAAACAAAACCTATAACAAGAGACAAAGAAGAATACAGCAATTTCACTTCTGGGTATTTATCCAGAGAAAATCAAAACACTGAAAAGACGTAAATTCAGAGAACATTTATATAAGTGCCAGATGAGAAAGGTTTTGGGGGTATGGGTGAAGCAGGAGAAGGGATTAAGAAGTTCAAAATGGCAGTTACAAATAGTCATGTAGATGTAAAGTACAGCATAGGGAATATAGTCAATAATACGGTAATAATTATGTATGATGTCAGATAGGTAATAAAGTTATCAGTTTAGGCACTTTGTAAGCTATATAAATGTCTAATCATGGGGTTGTACCCATGAAGCTAATATAATATTATAATCAACTATAATTAAAAAAATAAGTTATTAATTTTTTTTTAAAATGCCCTGAAAACCTTACCTATCAGAACCATCCTATTACCTAATTTTTAATAGTATGGAATAGAGTTGAAGAAACAGTAAGAAATCTTATTTATACTTTATCAATACTGATATTGTTATTATGAAATATATAATATATATAATAATAACAATACTGATATTATCATGAAAATGTTATTAGAAACACTTTGGGTTGTAAGTTTGGAAAAGCACTTCAGGCAAGTTACACTATGAAAAGCATTTCACTTTCATTGCAAGGAGCATACCAAAATTACTCCAGAGGTGATGTGCATGGTGGTGACAGATTAAGCACAGCATCTTAGGTCCACCCTGGCAGCATGTACAATCTTTTCTATTTTAATGTGGAAGAGTAATAATCCATGCTGTTGAAGTCAAGACTTCTCTCTGCAAAAACCTATTAACCAGATAGCTTAGCCAACATGTGGACTTTTCCTATATATATCTTTTTTACATCAAATAAGATGAGTGTAAAACCGTCTTCCCCCCATTATTTGATGGTAAATATTACATCTTTTAGGAACTGGAGTGCTTTTTGAAGTATTTAATACTGATTTCTTCCCTCTTCATTAGGTAAAACTAGAAGTTATTTCCAAATTCCAAACCATTGGACAAGGAGAACAAATTTTAACTAGTTTAGATGATAGCAAATAAATTGTGTTTTGCTCTACTATCTATCTATATATATATATATATATATATATATAAGCCTAATATGCTAAGTGTCTGACTGATCGACCAGTTGCTATGAATCTCTCTGATCATCAGGGGGCAGATGCTCCAATGGTAGGTTAGCTTGCTGCTGGGGTCCCGATTAGAACTGGGTGAGACACCCTGATCATCCCCAATTGCTGGCCAGGCTGAAGGTCCCCATCTGTGCACAAATTTGTGCACTGGGCCCCTAGTATATAACATAGAAAGTAGTGTGCTATACAAGTAGGATACCACTTTTATGGACATGAACAATTCTGAATTAATTGTTTCAATCTCCATAAAATCTCAATAATGATATGTGAAGGATTGCTGATTCATGTCTATTTTCACGAAATCACTTTCCTTCTAGTTATCTTTAGGAATCTAATTTCTATCCCCTTGACCAAATGCATTTACAATAAGCAGACCACAATTTGATTATTTTGAAATTCCTTTCAGTTAATTTGGTTTCCAATACCATACAATAGATCTAATTTATTGTACAGAAATCCAGTTATTACATCCAGAAAAAAAAAGGAACAACCACCAAATCAACTATGCTATAGCTAATTCAATAGCAGAGTCTAGACATAGCTGCAGAATATATTTAGTTTTCTTTGAGATTTTCCTTGAATTACAATCTTTCTTTTCTCCCTATTTCTAGAATTCTCTTTCATTTCTTATAACATCCCTGAGGCCTAGGCTGTATCAAGGCTCAGAATCCTTGAAATCAGGGTATTTTATGGTAGATGTCAGGGAAGAGCAGGGCCTGAGGAATATAACTCTGAACCTCCTGGGAGAGGAGTAAGTGGCTTGTCAGTATGACTCACTATTATGTTTAGGGGACAAACTGTACCTTTTCAGTTCTACATTCACAACAATAAGACCACATGCAAAAATTTAGATGGAGTTCCAAATTTTATTAACATCCTATTTGCTCTTAACTTCAAATCTGAAAATGTTTGCCTTTATTAATTCATATTACAATTGTACAGAGCACTAACTGCTCCCAAGTAACTGGGGCAGTTTAGTAGAGACTAGATTTGAAGGCTTCATCTTATTTAACAGCTTTTAAATTAATAGGACAAGTGTGGTTGAAAGAAAAGCAGCATGAAAAGTGGTATATGGCACTGGCTTATTATACAACTAGGGGCCCAGTGCATGAAAATTCATGCACTGGAGGGAGGGGGGTCCTACAACCCAGCCTGCCCCTTCTCACAGTCCAGGAGCCCACAGGGGCAGGAGGCAACCCAGCAATCAGGGGAAGTTAATGTCCCATCACAACTCTGCTGCTGCCACTGCTGGCAGCACAAGCCTCAGCCGGCCCTGGTTACCTGAGCTTCAGGCGGCCCTGGGCAACTGGGCAGCTGGCATATGAGGCTTGCCTGTTCCTTGAGCTGGTCCTGGTTGGCTGGGGAGCTGAGGGGACTGAGGGACTCTGAAGGCAGGTGCACATGCCACCCTGGTGGGTCTGAGGGGACTGGGCGCTGACATCTTGTAGCTGTGGGCGATGCCATCTTTGAGGGCATGGCAGTCAATTAGCATATTCCCTCTTTATTAGATAGGATAAAGAGTCTGTGAAAAGATACTTATGATTAACTTAGGAATAATATTTGAGATTCAAAAGGAAATAGCAAGTCGTAATTTGTTCCTTTATTCTTTCCTTCCTTCATTTATGGAGCACTTTTGCTAAACACTGTGATTAAGTTTGGGGATATAGCAATGATAAGGATGAAGAGGCAAGAGGTAAATGCAAAGTTGCAATATAAAATGACAAGGGAAACTACAGTAAAGCTGCTTGGAAGTATAGGGGAGATGGGATAGGTTTGAGAGGTAATCTTAGGGACACATGATCCTTGAAGGACAAGAAATATGAAAGGGAAACAGGGATGACCTTGGGTGAGGAGGCTGGGAGACAGGAAGGATCATGGAGCACTAGAGATCAGCACACTAGGAGAGAGAGTGTATTCTATGGCTGCTGAGTGATACTGCTGTGTTTAGAAAATACACACAGTCTTCGTGGGGAGGGAAAGTTGTGAAACCAAGAAAGATATGAGGCATGGGGACCAAAGGGCCTAATTACAATGGTCCAGGTGAGAGGATGAAAGCCTAGAAGAAATGAGGAAAGAGAGACGATGGATTTAAGAGACTGCACAAAAACCATAGTTGTGGTTTTACATATATAATTATCCTTTGTTACCTTCATAAAGGTGAAATGTTAACAAATTTTCAGCTTCATAGTATAAAATTTAGTAAGCAAGACTTTGTAAAAATAAAAATGAGGCAATAGCAAATTCCATTTTCTTTTCAAAATATCTGGTATTGATCTCCACTTGAGTAGAAGGGATCACAAAGGTATCGATAAAATCAGCAAGCTCCTTAGATTCCTAGAAGTTGCTTTGCCCCCTCAACTGTTTCCGAGAAGAAGAAAACCCAGGAGAAGTATGTCTCCATTAAAACAAAAGTCTCTAGCTACCTGTGAAACCCAAGAGGCACTGATATTTACCCACATTCCCATTTCTTCTGGGACTCAACTGGTTGTGGAAACAACCATCCAATCAGGATGACGTATAGCCATGCAAACATTTACCCATCCAAATGCACTGTCCTCATCTTTATAACTCAATACTCTGCTAAAGGGATTATATTAGCAAACACTTAACATTCTTTAACAGAATAATACATTTCTCGAATTTGGAAAAATAAAAGTTGCAAAACATCTTTCTAACCTGTTGGTTCATTTTGTTATTTTCTTTACTTCTGGGAATATTTTCTTTCTTCTACTATTGAGAAATCGCTACTAAAATATAATGGAATATTTTTCAAGCAATTTATCAAATTCTGTATAGTTTTTGGATTAAATGTGATTATAACTACACGTGTTTTATTATCTTGCTTCAAAATATGGATGAGGAGATCATTAGTTTAATGATTTAAACCTCCCAATAAGAGAAATCAACGTAACAGATTGAGCTAATTCATCTTATTACTAGTCACCAGGCCTCTTTGGGCAGGGAAACACTGTGTAATTAATGATGCAATATTGGTGCAGTGTACAAAGATTTCCCTCATTCTCTTGATAGACTTTCTCCAAAGGCCTGGGAGCCACTGACCCTGGCTTGGTGTAGATTTTCCACCAGAGCCTGCACAGGGCGATACTGTGGTTGTAACTTGAAGGCTAAAAGCTGGTCATGCTCCATTGTAACCATAATGGGTTTCTTCCCTTAAGAGCAAACTAACAAAAATGTGAGCAATTCAGGTTTGGGATAGCATAAAATACACATTTTTCATAGCACCTTGACATCAATCACTTCATTTTATAGCAAGATCTCTGCTAAAATGAGTAGGAAAGGTGTGATTCATTTTGCAAATGAGGAAACAGGTAAGCCAGGGTTCAGTGGTTTCCCTAAGATCACCCATCAAATTGATCACCTATTTCCTGCCC
Source organism: Pipistrellus kuhlii (assembly GCF_014108245.1). Taxonomy (NCBI): domain Eukaryota; kingdom Metazoa; phylum Chordata; class Mammalia; order Chiroptera; family Vespertilionidae; genus Pipistrellus; species Pipistrellus kuhlii. The sequence goes on along the minus strand of NW_023425405.1, from coordinate 49,741,173 downwards.
TTTCCTCCTGTATTCTTCTTTTCCTCATAACATCATAAAAAGATATTACTTCTTTCAGGAAAAAGGTTAAAGCAGTAAAAAAAAAATAATAATAATAAAAATCTTACGAGCCATGTTAGGTGCTATCATGTTTGGAGCAAGAAATAGCATTCAGTTATGCTTCACTTGATTTGCGCTTCTACACGTTACTATACCTGCAGATGTCCACACTTAAACCTCATGCCCACTGTCATCTTTGAAGGACGTTCACTGAACATTTTTTGAATTGGCCCTCAAAGGAGAAATAGATGAATACATCTTTCCATTAAAATTTTTCCTAAAGTGTTTTATTTTTAGTTTAGAATTGATCATGGACCCATTTTCACCCTGGCATTTATAATCATTTTTATTGCCAAAAAAAAAGAGAAAATGCTATTAAAAATCTTTTCTACATGCAGGGAGTGAAGCATAAGTGAATGCAACAAATGAAGATTAAAATAGACTTCAGATGAAGAATTCTTGGACCAATTATCTTCTAGGGCAAAGGTGCAATGTCTAGAACAAAGGGCAGAAGCATGTGGCAAGAGAAGCCTCAGGGACTCATGTGTTGATAGACTGCATGGGGATTTTTTCCTAGTCAGGTTAGTCATGGTTGATTTTTAAAAAATATATTTTATTGATTTTACACAGAGAGGAATTGAGAGGGACAAAGAGTTAGAAACGTCGATGAGAGAGAAACATCGACCAGCTACCTCTTGCACACCCCACACTGGGGATGTGCCCACAACCAAGGTACATGCCCTTGACCGGAATCGAACCCGGGACCTTTCATTCCGCAAGCCAACGCTCTATCCACTGAGCCAAACCGGTCCTGGCTCATGATTGATTTTGTTGACCCAGTAATAACCATAACCACAGTGATTAAAAACTGTATTTTTTTAAATCACAAAACACATCCAATGTGATTATCTTATTTAATCTCCACAATAACTCTACGAGGCAAATATCTTTTTGTTGGTGTTCTCATGTTAGAGATTAGGAAACAGAATCAAAGATAAATCTGCCTTAAAAACTTTGCAAAAACCATTCAGGCCTTGAGCACCTATGTCTGTCCCACTCACATGCCTAGGGTTTCTGACTTCCCAGACCTTTGATGGATCCTCGCTTCTATGCCAGGCGATGACAGGTTAGGACATTGACACTCAGGTGTCCAGACTCTGTTATCAAAATGAACCAGGTCTGGCTCTGCCTCTCCACCCCCCAGATGTCTGCTGCCTTCCCTGGTGGCTTTGGAGATGGGATTAATGGGCAACACTGGGACATGAGTGCCAGAGATTTCTGACCACGCTCCAGGCAGGTTCCCAACAGCAGGCCCCTCTGGAGGGAAGAATGGCCGGTGTTGTCCTCACCCCAGCAAATCTTGTATCTGGTTTTGCACTCTTAAGGAAGGATTGAAATTTATGTTTGTGCTCTCCTTTCCTTCTTTTTACTGTAGGATGGTAACCATAGTAACAGCAGAATAAGAGAAATGAGATTTCACCCCAAAATGCAGATCACCGACTGTTTACTAAAAGTGGCAGATCTGCCAGCTCTCACAGATGAAGACAAAGGCCTCCAATGTGGTTTCCAGTTGGCTTTATTGTTCTACCTTTAGTACACACATATGTATGTATATATTATATATATCTTCACTTACATATATGTGTATATTTTTATTAATAATGTTCAAGAGAAAATTTTACTTTTGAGGTGGAAATCTAAGAATCTTCTTTTAAAAAATATATATATTTTATTGATTTTTACAGAGAGGAAGGGAGAGGGATAGAGAGTTAGAAACATTGATGAGAGAGAAACATTGATCAGCTGCCTCCTGAACATCCCCCTACTAGGCATGTGCCCGCAACCAAGATGCATGCCCTTGACCAGAATAGAACCTGGGATCCTTCAAGCCGACGCTCTATCCACTGAGCCAAACTGGCTAGGGCTAAGAATCTTCTTTACTAGCAATGTGAATTAGCAATGTTTTGTTCTGACACATAAGTAAACCTTATAAAGGTATTAAACATGCTCTGGGAAGAATGCTTTTGTTTCTAGTCAATCACATTTGATACCCATATTAATGGTAATCAATTACCTTTTCTATGGTCACACCCCAGCACACAGCAAATCAGGGTTGCTCACCACAAAATAGGCTGTGGAATAGTTTTCCCAATTTCTAGGGAAATTGGGGTCGGTTTAAGGCAGGATTGATAGTGAGCAAAAATGACTTTGTTCTTCATTGGTGCTTTTAATTTTATATCATAAAGATGCAGAAATGACATCTAAAAAATAATCTTGGAATGTTCATAAAAACTAAAAAGTTTATAAAAACTTAGACTAAAAATTGTTTAGGTTTCCTTTCCAAAAATGCTTTGTATTCACATTTCAAATGCACCTCTCTGTGCTGGACACAGACTACAAGCATGGCTACTTCCCTTAGTGGGTTTAACATCTAGTAGTGCTGATAAGATACATATTCAAGGGCATGTATTCAATTCCACTTATGCTTAAGTAATACAGGTTAAAAGCTAAACACAGACTTTGGAATCAGCAAGGCTTTGTTTAAAATCTTGATTCATCTATGTACTAGCTGTGTAATTTCAAACAATTAGCTAATTTTCTCAAAGGGAAGTAATAAGATTAAATGAGATAATGCACACGAGTGTCTGGCATGTACTGAGAACAAAAAAGTGAACTTTATTCACTGCTCAGATAAAGGTTCCATGAAGTGCAAAGAAGGTATTAGCTGTCTGGTAGGGGATGGAGGGGAGGGATTGAGCTTTTCCAGAAGAGGAGATATTTGAACAAAAGAAATGCCTTAGAAGAGATGCAAGTACAGAGAAAACAGGACAACATATTGGGAAACTAACTGTAACCTTTTGCTATGGATTTTGAAAAAGGAAGGGAACAAGCAAGCATGATCTTTCAGAGGATCATGGAGCAATTTGCACCTACTACACAGAAGGAGTTGGGGAGATAGTTTTCTGGCATGGAAGATTCTTTTAAAGACTAGAGGTGCATGAAATTCATGCACTATGGAGAGGGGGTCCCTCAGCCTAGCCTGTGCCCTTTTGTAGTCCAAGAGTCCTCAGGGGATGTGTGACTGATGGCTTCGGCCCGCTCCTTGTGCCTAAGCCGGCAGTCAGATATCCTTAGTGCTATTGTGGAGATGGGAGAGGCTCCTGCCACCACCACTGTGTTCACCAACCATGAGCCTGGCTCTAGCTGAGTGGCACTCCCCCTGTGGGAGCACACTGACCACCAAAGGGCAGCTTCTGCATTGAGCATCTGCCCCCTGGTAGTCAGTGCGTGTCATGGTGACCAGTCATTCCACCGATCAGGTGATTTGCATATTAGCCTTTTATTATATAGGACTAGAGGTCTGGTGCACGAAATTTGTGCTCAGCCTGCTCCCTTTCCAATCTGGGACCCCTCGAGGAATGTCTGATCGCCCAGGACCTGGCCTAAATGGGCAGTCAGACATCCCTCTCACAATCCAGGACTGCTGGCTCCCAACTTCCCTCCCCTGCAGGCCTGGATCCCCTCAACTGTCCTCCCCTGCAAGCCTGGTCCTGCACAACTGCTCTGCTCTGCAATCCTGGCCCCCTCCAACTGCTCTTCCCTGCAGGCCTGGTTACCTCCAACTGCCCTACCCTGCAGGCCTGTCCCCTCCAACTGCCCTCCCCTGCAGGCCTGGGTCCCCCCCAAATGCCCTTTCCTGCTGGCCTGGTTTCACCCAACTGCCCTTCTCTGCCAGCCTGGTCACCCCCACTGCCCTCCTCTGCTGGCCTGGTCACCCCTCTCTTCTACAACTGCCCTCCCCTGCAGGCCATCTTGCGGTGGCCATCTTGTTTCCACATAGAGGCAACCATCGTTGACCACATGGAGTTGGCCATCTTGTGTCTTGCTGTGATGGTCAAGTTGCATATTTCTCTTTTATTAGATAAGGCTAATGAAGGATCGAAGGATATGCACATATAAAAATGAGAAGGAAGTTCTAAGTGGTAATGGGAACAAAGAAGAAAAGTTGATTGCAAGAATTATTGCAGGAGTAAAATCAATACCAACCTGATGATTAATTTGACAATGTTAGGATAGAGGAAGGAGTCAACCCTGATCCTGGTGGCTCAAAGTCTGGGAGGGTGGAGCCATCAGCAGGACCAGGAACAAAGCAGGAGCAGCTGACTTGGGGGATAATTTGATTGGTGGATTCAGTTTTGAAGTTATCTGGAGGACATCCAGGTAAAAAAAAAAGGTCAGCAGGCTCTCTGAGATGCAAAAACTCTAAAGAGAGAGGATGGGAACTAAAAGTTGGGTTAGAGGTTATTACACAGAGGAGACACTGAAACTGATACATGGTGACATTTTGGAGGCAGAAAGCTTTAGGTGAAGAGAAAGGAGCAAAAGATTAAAAAAAAATCTTACCTACACTAGGACAGGGGTTGGGAGAGGAGGAGGAGATGCAAAAGGAGCAATCAAAGAAATCAAATGGAAACTGGGAAAGCCCTGTGTCCAAGAAAGGAGGGGGTAAGAGTCTGCAGAGAATGGGGGTGATGAACACCAAGACCTGGGAAGGCTTTTAACAAGGTCAAGGTAACCTTGGAGATTCCAGGGCAGATTGGGAACAGCTAATTACAAAGGGGTAAAGAGCATGTGAAAAAATTAAGTGGCACTATGCATATAGATTACTCTTTTAATAAATTTAAATAATAAATAAATGTAAAAAGGAGAAGTGCTTGATGGAGAAAGTAAGGTTTTGATACTGTCTTTTAGGATCAGTAAGGCTTGTCCCTACTTACTGACTTAGGAGAAGGATCTGGTGGAAAAGGAGGGATGAATGTAGGAACTGACAATGGGTAGATGAAGGCCCTCAAAGAGGCAGGAGGGAATGGGATCAAAGATGCAATGGAGGGAACAAGTTTAGCATCTTTATCCTCCTCTAAGACAGAAAGGAAAGGAGAGCCCTAACCGGTTTGGCTCAGTGGATAGAATGTTGGCCAGTGGACTCAAGGGTCCCAGGTTTGATTCCAGTCAAGGGCGTGTACCTTGGTTGTGGGCACATACCTAGCAGGGAGTATGCAGGAGGCAGCTGATCAATGTTACTCTCTAATTGATGTTTCTAATTCTCTATCCCTCTCCCTTCCTCTCTGTAAAAAATCAATAATATATATATTTTTTTTTAAAAAGAAAGGAAAGGAGAGAGGATAGGTTAAAATAGAGACATTTTAAATGGAAAAAGCAAGGAGTTTGATAATGTTCACAAGTCAAGTATCTTTTAAATTAGTGGACTGGGTAGCTATAAATAAATGTAAAAGCAGAATATATTTTCATAGAATTAACATACAAACCAGAATCATTTGTCTTGAATATTTATTACATAATATTTAAGTCGGTACTAAGCAATTTGGGGCAAGTTAGTGTCCTCTTTGCCTGGAAGGTTCATTGCTTCATGAGAGTTACTATCCTATTTCCATTATAGAGATTTTGATGTTGTTTCCGGTGAACTACTTGTAAATAAGAATAGAGAGGCCCTGGCTAGGTAGCTCACTTGGTTAGAGTGTCATCCCAATATACCAAGTTTGCATGCCAGACCCCCAATCAGGGCATATACAAGAATCAACCAATGAATGCATAAATAGGTGAAATACAAATCAATGTTTTTCTCTCTCTCTAAAAATCAATAATTTTTTATAAAAAAATTAAAAAAGAGAAGCAATTATTTAATGCAACATCAAATGTAAACTCAACATCTACCTAATAAAAGAGTAGCACGCTTATTGATGGTACCTTCACGACACCCACTAACCAATCAGGTGTGATTATGCAAAATAACCCAACAAAGATGGTGGGTTAATTTGCATACACAGGTATTCTGCACTACCCTGGCCGCTCTGGGCCTCTGGGTAGTGTGAGAAGGCAGAAAGGCAGCTCCGGGATGGAGTGGTAAGGCTGCTCCGGCCAGAGCGAAGGTGGTGCCGGCAACCTGGGGAAGAAAGGCCCATTCTTGCACGAATCTTCATGCATCGAGCCTCTATTTTTAAAATAAAATCCAATTCATAATAGCACTGTTATTTAAATAGTTTTGTAGCTCTCATGTATTAGTTGATAATTTGTGCTAGAACTGAAAAAATTATTTAATGTTTTAATTTTATTTTATTGTTTAAAATACGTTTTTATTGATTTCAGAGAGGAAGGGAGAGGTAGAGAGATAGAAACATTAATGATGAGAAAAAAAATCACTGATTGGCTGCCTCCTGCATGCCCCACAGTGGAAATCAAGTCCACAACCTGGGCATATGCCCTGATGGGGAATCAAACTTTGACCTCCTGGTTCATAGGTTGACATCCAAACACTGAGCCATGCTGGCCAGGTTCTTTAATACTTTTAAAATTAATGCTTGGTGAATCAGCACATGTTAAAGAAAAGAAACATTCAAATCCAATTAACTTTTTCCTATTAATATTCCACACTAGTGTACACACACACACACACACACACACACACACACACACACACTTCCTTAGAACACTGTCGTAATTTTTGTGTGACTTTTAATGAGAATATTTATTCTTAACTATTAAGAATGTATTAAAAAGGTGATGGAATGAAATTGAGGATTATAAATAACAGATTTAAAATTGTTTCTAATTTGTATGTGGTGTTCTGTGTTGGTCATTTTAATTTGGATGGAAAAACTTTTTATTGATTATTCTTGATAGATTGCACTGTTTAATTTAGATCATATAAACAATCTTCAACTTGGAGTTGAGGCACACTAAATGATGAGGATACAAAGGTTAGAGAGAGCATATTTGCAGGTTTGAACTGAAATCTAACTAATAAACAGGAATTCCCTGGGCTCCATCCTGAATTACACATACAACCTGCTATAGAATGTGCAGGGCTTACTGAAAGGGAAATTGAGAGCTCCTTGTTTAGTAAGTATTAAGAATTTCAAGACATGACAGTAGAGCAGTAAATCACAAGGGGGCTCCTTCTGAGCACAGGACACTGTGACTGCACAGATGACATGCCTAAAGCCAGCCCTGGTTACACAGCCTTGTTCTCTTTGCCTAAAGTTCCAGTCTCCCATAAATTTGGGACCTGCCTTTCCCACTGTCTAATCATTTTCAGATGCAGAGTCTGGATCCTACTAAGTGCTGACAGGCTTTGCTGCCTGCCTGAAACTTTGTTGCATGCTCTGAACTCTCCACATGCGGTATCACTGCAGTTGGGGATCCCTGACACCACATTCCTACCTGACCTAGACCTGCAGTTTGCTGTTGTATGTCTGGATGCCCAATGCTGCCTGATCAGCTAATCCTCCTCTCATGGTCAGCTGATTTTCACTCATCCCTTGACCATCTGACACCACCCTCTAAGCCTAAGGGGTGAAACTGTAGGAATAATTCAGGTCCTAGACTTTCCAAATCCTTAGGCTCTGGAGGTAAGAGGGAAAAGAAATGTCCCAGGATCTCAAACTCAAGTGGACCAGATGAAAAGCAGTGTGACTGCCCTCTTGGCCCTTTATATTGAAGATTTTACTCCTCTCCAAGGCAAGTAAACCAATAAAAAGAGCATTGCTCCCTAAAGGATTCAAAATTCAACAACTATGTACATGCTGGTGTCACTCATTTTCTCTTTCTCCTCCTGAAAATTCTCCAAAAGCACATTCAGTTTTTGGCAAAACTAGGGGAAGAAACTCTACAGTATTTGTAGAAGTTGCCAAATGTAATCAAGTTCACCGAGGAACTGCATGGGGGACATTGGAGAGGAGCCAAGCAGAGATTTCTATGGCAAGAATCAGGCTGTGGGAGATCGTAGGGAAAATGACAAAAATATACTTTCTAAAGTTACGAAGCCCATTCCAAGGGGACCTTGCCTGCAATGAGGGGGTTAGGGGGGGGGAAAGGTGGAAATGGAAGTGAGGGGACCCGGTTTAGTTCAGAGAAGCAAAGGAGAATGGACTACATGCTGAATCCTAGAGACAAGCCCTATTTGCAGGAAGCTGGTTATCTTGGTGGCAGCCAAGAGGAAGAGAGCCTCAGGTTTGTGTGAATCACAAACAGCATCATCCTTCCCCTCCCTGCCTTCAATTAAACAAAAAGTGATAGAAAATCCAGTGTCTGATTTCCATAGATAAGCTGATAGATCCCTCTGAAAGGGATCTCCCCATCCCTAAAAAGTGTCAGGCCAAGATGCCTTTACAGGAAAATTTTACTAATACTTTAAAAGGAATATAATTACAATGCTACTTAAGTTGTTCCAAGAAAAAACAATAAGGGAACATTTATACACTCTTTTATGTGGTAAGAATAATATTAATAGCAAAAGAGTAAGAATACACACACAAAAATTTCCAAACTACAGGTCAATATTATTTATGGATATCATTGTAAACATCCTAAATAAAATACTGGTCAATGGAATCCAATAGTACATTAAGGAATAAAGACAAAAGAATGGTCCAATATTTAGAATTATGTTAATATAATTCACTTTATCAGTAGCCAAGAAAAGAAAAACATTTGGCCAACACCATTCTAATTCTTTTTAAAAGTGAACGCTCCATAAAATGAGAATTAAGGGCTACTGCCTTTGCATGATAAAATATCTTTCTTTTAGTGTAAAAGTCAACAATATGCCTAGGAACTGAGAGGATGGGAATAAGATATGGAAGACACAATTGGTGTTGTATATTTTTCTATATAGTTCATAATGTTTAAACCCATGGCTAAATTACCTATTAAAATTTCATGAATAATATCTTAAAAAATAAAAGAAAGACCTCATCAGACCTCATTCATCAGCCTGTCACTTCATTTCGATATGTTTGCGATACCTGGAATCTTTTGCATCACCTTCCTGGGAATAGAAGAGAGACTTCAAGAGCGTAAGTTCAAGAGAAATTGAGGAGCCAAAGAGATGAAAAGGAGCACACTCTCTGTGGGCCCCAGAGCCTTTAACCTTCTCCCTCCTTTCCCCATCATGCTCTGTCCTTGGCACTTTGGCACAGAGATGCCCAAGCACTGAGAGATGGAGTGGAGGAGGGAAGGACATGGAAGGTGTCTCCATGTAAGGGTGGTCTGAGTGAGGTAGGGGGTGGGTCTTGAGACCCCCTATAGGTGAAGGTGTGTTACTTCTACCTGTCTGTTCCTGTTTCCCTTGATTTTTCAGAGCCAGTGACCATTCAAAATCGAATGGAGGAAGAAGTGGGATGCAATCACAGCACAGCTAGACGAGATTTTTTTTTTTTTTAAATAAAGAAAAGGAATAAGAACTTAAAGAACTGCCATAACCGGTTTCGCTCAGTGGATAGAACATTGGCTTGCAGACTCAAAGGTCCCAGGTTCTATTCTGGGCAAGGGCATGTACCTTGGTTGCGGACACATCCTCAGTAGGGGGTGTGCAGGAGACAGCTGATTGATGTTTCTCTCTTATTGATGTTTCTAACTCTCTATCTCTCTCCCTTCCTCTCTGTAAAAAAATCAATAAAATATATTTTTTTAAAAGAAGAATTTAAAGAACTTCAAATCATTGAAGGAGAAGAAGGGGAAAAGAAAATCTCTAAGACTATTATGACAAATAAGACTTGAAAAATCTCAAGGATATTGTTTAAAAACACTTCATTAAAGTTGACATATAAGCCAACTCTGTTTATTTACTTGAATCAATGTCTTACATAAAATGACTACATCTCTAAAACACAAGTTTAAGAATTATTACTAAGTTTCTTGGAAAAACTACAAATATTTCAAAATGTGTCAAGAGTATTTCATATTTACTTTTTACATCTTCTATATATGCTATGTTTTTCCCCCCTTGAGAAAAACATTAAAAATAACTCATTATAAGTCTGTATGTCATTAACTTAAAAGCCTTGCTCTTTGGTTAAGAAGGAAAATCACAGCTAACTCAACATTTATAAAATAGGGAGTTCAAGGGGCAGCCATTATGATTTAAACCTTTCCTATTTAATCTCAGCACTCAGAAACAGTTTATCAACAATTAATTAAGCACCACCACTTGCTGGATATTGCTTTCCAATCTACTTTCAGACAAGAAGGGCACTTGAGGAAACAGAATCAATCTTGCAAAACAAGCCAGGACTAGGAGTGAGACCCACTGAGTGGTCCCCATCCTCTGATCAGTTGATGAAATGGTCCCCAAACTTTTGTTTTTCACTGCACTGAGTATATTTTCACAGAATATAATGACCTCCATCTATTTTGGAATCAATACCTCAATTCTGTTGTCACTTCAAGCTTTGCAAAACCAAGACTGAAAGTATCTCCACATGGTTCTTCATGTGTCCACATCGTCAGGGCACCAAGTATGTCCAACATACTCCCTGTAGTCCTGTGTGCATTTCCATATCGGTAGACAATAAACACGGCCCAACAAACTAAAACCCAGACACAATTTGGCTTTAGGAAGGGATATGCTAAGCATATCTTCCAAGATATTCTCGATTGCTCTGACTGGACCACAGCCAGCCAGCCTGTGAGCTGCCAGTCAAGAGGGAGAACACCCGGAGTGGGAAAAGGTAGCATATGGCACACTGGGCAACTTGCCGAATGCCTTTTCAATTCCAAATTGTTCAATATTCATGAGAAGTAAGCAATTGCTGTTTTAGGGTTCCAGAAGGTGGCAAGGAGAAGGAACAACAAGAAAAGCAAACCCCAGGAAGGCAGTATCTTCTTTTAGCCCGACTTGTGACAAATGACTCACTCTGCTTATTATCCACATTGAAGCAGGGAGAGAGTCACAGGAGTGTAAATACACAGACTTGGCTTAAAGAAGAGCTTTGCCAACTATCTATTGAGGGTAAGAAGAGTGACTTCAAAGAGGCTCCATCTAGGCAAGTATGAGGTTGACAGCAACCCTTGGGAACTCTTTCATGGAAATCTGGCTCCATGAGCGGACTTCCAGACCACCTGTGGGGTTGAGACTGAGTCGCTAGAAGCAGAGCCCCAGCCAAGTCATTTTACAAGTGATTTACGGAGGGAGTGTTCTCAAGACATAAATTTACGAGGAAATGCAGGAAAAGGGAGATGACAGGGAAAGATGATAAAGCAAGGATATGATTCAACTGAAATCTAACCTCCGCATAACCCCCTGGGGAACTCTAGAGGGTGAATACTAGCACAACAGATTTCTTTCACCTTGAAAAAAGGAGCTGGGCTTTTGTACTCCTCTATTAATCAGCCCTCAGATGCAGACCATCTCTGAGGTGAAGGAAGCGTGTAACTACTCAGGCAGAGCAATTACTCTCCACTAAGGGCAATTTTCCAGTGAAAGGTATGAATGTGAGCCCATAGCAGCCAACACTCAGTGGGCGGAAGGAATAGGTGGGTGCAGTTACAGATGTGGGGAGGGCACCAACAGCAGCTACCACTCAGTGACATATCTTAGATTGAAAGGTCAACTGCCCGTATCCTTTCGTGTCCTTTGAAAAGAGCTATCTTCATTAGCCTTGGCTCTTATTAACACTAAAAAATGCTTGGGGTAGGCTACTCTATATATTGTATTTAGGAGATATTTAAAAATTTCAACTTCCGTTTATGCATAACAATACTCTTCCAGAGTACAGGGTGGGGCTAAAGTAGTTTTATAGTTGTGAATATGCAAACAAAAAGCTTATTCTTATATTATTATTTATTAATTATTGTATTGTTTTCTTTTTAAAAAATATATTTTATTGATTTTTTACAGAAAGGAAGGGAGAGGAATAGAGGGTTAGAAACATCAATCAGCTGCCTCTGGCACACCCCCTACTGGGAATGTGCCTGCAACCAAGGTACATGGCCTTGACCAGAATCAAACTTGGGACCCTTCAGTCCACAGGCCAATCAATGCTCTATCCACTGAGCCAAACTGGTTAGGACTGTATTATTTTCCATACAAACAATTGTAAGCCTGCTTTTGCTTCATCCTGTATTTTTATGAACACACTGGATGCCCTCATCCTTTTTTTTGATTCCCAATCTCCAACTATATTTCCTTTTCCTTCTCCTTCTAAACCCATGAAAGTTTCCATGCCCTGTCCTCATTGCTCCTCAATGATGGCATCTGTGTTTTATAGAAGGAAACACAGGTGACCAGAACTCAGAACTGTCCTCCAGAAAACAAGAACTCTACCCAGTGATCTTCAGAAAATTAGCTGAGTTTGGTCTCTGGGTTCTGAATTATCATTTTTTTTTTACTACAGGCAGAATGAGCTTTTTGTATAAGCAGCCTATGTCTATAATTTAAGAAGCACTGAAAATAAAATACCCTTTTGGTTGTCTAGTCTGAAATCTGAACCATCAATATTTCATTCTTTCACTAAATATCCAGTCTCGCTATGTGTCAGACACAGCACTGAGCACTCGATGAATCAGGCAGAGTGCCTATGCGTAGGGATTTAATTTATTACAGGGAGACTACACAATAGGGAGAGAACTCCATGCAGAGAGAGCAGTATAAGAAAAGTTAGAGAGGCAAGAACTATCCAGTGTGTTGGAGACCTACAAATAATGCTGTGTGGCTGGAGCCTAGCGTGAGGGAAAGTGAGGGACGAGGCCAGAATGACAAGTGGAGAGCCTGGTTATGGAGGGCCTTGTATGCCACACAAGTATTCTAGCCTGAGACTAATGAGAAGAAACCGAAGGCTGGAAACGTAGGATGTGACTTGAGTTTGGCATGTCAGAAAGATAATTCTTTCCAAAGCAATATAATTATTAGACTCGAGGCAATGAGACTGGAGACAGGGAACTCAATCAGGTCTATTGTAATCATCTGGGTGAGAAATGAGAGGACCATGAACTAAGGAGGAGCAGTGGAACAGAGTGAAATACACATGGCTTTTTTTGTTATTAAGGAGTGTCCTTATTCATAGAAGTGCAAAATGTCTGGGTTAGAATAGCTCAGTATTTAACAGATGAGAATCATGTTGCCCAGCAAGGCTAAGTGACATGACTGACCAGTGGCAGAAAGGAGACTAGAACTCTGTCTCCTTGTTTCAACCCAGCATTCCCCAACAAGTGGTCCATAAAAAGCCGGACCTAGTGCTTTATTGCGTGAACAAATGAGTCTCATGCTTCTCTAAGTACATCAGAATTCCCACTACCCATTCTCAACTATTCTAGTTTAAATGCTGGCTGTGAATATCTACCGATATAAATTCCTGATTTTGCCCATGGGTTATTCAAAATTTCAGTACTGTTAGCTTATTTGCATACCAAATACCTGTTTTATGCATGGCCCTGTTCTGGCCATATTTTCAGCTCTGGGACAGTCTGTGTGTAGAACAATAGTAGGAAATGTTCCATAATTTATTTTTTTTCAGGCACTTAACTTTCTAATGAAGTGGTTCAAAACACCTTACACCAGAGATCTGTACAAATATGCAACTCTTGACTTGGCAACTGGGCATAAATAAATAATGTTTAAGCATCCCAATTACATATCCTTGAAATATTCTGAGAACATTCTACTTCAATTGTCCAAGTAAAGTTGTTTATTCCTTTTTCTATTCCAAATACATTTTCCATTTCATGGAAGAGCATTTTCTCTGTGATTATTCATCCACATTTGGGTAAAGCTACCTGCAACTGGCTATTCAAAATTAGGTGTTAATTTGAGTATTTATGCCTTTTGGAAGTGGTGGTGGTGGGGGGGGGGGGGGTATCATTTGTTGAGCACTGGCTATTTGCCAGGTACTGAACTAAATGGCTTGTATATGAAATCTCATTTTATCTCCACAACTACTCTGTGAGGTAGAATCATGATTCCTATTTACAGTTAGGAAGAGAGGCTCGGAGGAGCTGGATGATTACTCTCAGGTCCCCCAGCACCAGGATTCATACTGGGATCTGCCTTCCTCCAAGGCCCTGATTTATCTTCTAGGCAATGCTTTCTTCTCTCTATACTTGTATCCATGATAAAATGCTTCAAAATGTTGTTCAGTATAAAAGTATGTGATGTGTTAATACCACTTAAACTTTATAGCCTTCATCTAAAAGTTTCCATTTCCTGTTCTGCATAAGAAGATAATGAAACTAATTTTGCCAACCTAACAGATTAATCATGGGGAACAAATGAGGTGATCAACCAACAAGTTCTAGAAAATAATACAGCACTACACCAATAGGAAGCATTACTCTATGTGTGTTATATAGCCGGCCTACCGGTAGGTGTTGAGAAGAGAAAACAGATGCTGCGAGAATGAGGGCTCAAAAACCTTGCAGACATGGGAAGTCTGAGAACTGAACATATTTCCCCCTTGGGGCTGGGTAATCATCTGTCCCCTCAACATCCTGTGTTGGTCCAGAGGTGGTAATAGTCCCTAAGGGGTCCTTCTGGATGGCCATTAGAGAATTAAGTGCCTGAGGAAAATAATAACTCCTTAATGAAAATTGTTAGTACTTATATGTTAGTGCTAACTGTGAAGGACACATGGTGACAAGATTTACATAAACCTAACCCACTGTTTTCTCTCCTTTCAGATAAGGGTTCGGTGGGCTCTCAAAGATTTCTTTCACCATGAAGTCCTTTCTCATCATGTGAGCCAAAGGCAACATCAGCCTCAGCCAGCCCCAGCCTCAGCCAATACCAGTCTCAGCTAACCCCAGTCTCAGCCAACCCCTGCCTCCATACTGCAAACTGGAGTCTACTCAAGTTTTCTTGGAAATGGTTTTCCTTAACAGTGGAGGGAGATCTCCCACTATAGCAGACTGTATAGTTTCACCAATCACTTTGCATAGCTCTCAAAAAACTATTTTAACCAGACTACTGTCCCCTAATTTGGGTCTGGGGCACTGCCCTGTTACCAACTCACCCTCAGTCAATACTAACTATCTCCACAGGGCATTCTTGGTATACTCAGGGAGGGTTTTATTTGTGTGCAAGAGTTAAGACTAATATTTGAAAGCTCACTGTGCAGCAGCATACCAAGAAGTGCCTGAAACTTGGTAACGCTCCTTTATTAGTAGCCTTTCCATATTTGTCTGAGTTTCCCTGAGAGAGACATTTAAGATGCAGGGACAGAATGCACAGAACACACTTGTAAGTAGTACTCTGAGGACACTAAATTCCTGCTCCTTGGGATTCTTACATCAGGGACATGGGTGATACAAGAACAAGTAAAAGCTACCACTTGATAAATACATACTGACTGACTGAATAAACCGTTAACCAGTGGCAGATCAACAAGAGAAGAAGTACCTTGGTGGTTTCCACCCCCACCACTCTGCCATTTTCCAACTGGAAAACTCCATGCCTCACTAAGACTCTGTGTCCAGTTGAGTGGAGCAGTGGAAAGAAGAGAAAGGACTAAAGATGCAAACACCAAAACTGTCCCAAGAGCCCCCAAGATCCATGATCTTTGCAAGGGATCATTCAGAAGCTATGACTTACAGGAATCCCTGGTGACCGAAGTCCCAGAAATCAGCAGATGACACATCTTCCTATTAACATGACAGTTAATGCTGTGAAAGTTGAAATAATTTCTCAACCAATAAGGAGTTTCATTAAGATAACAGATTCTCATAATAAAAGGTTTCTGTGAAACTATCAATCAAATAAAAGCCCTTTTTTGATTTGTGGGTATTTCTATAACTTTTAACTTTAAAAATATTATATCTTCATTATTAAAAAGGGGGTTAAAAACAAAAAGGTAAAAATATATACAAACAAGCACTCACATTTAACATTGTAATGCTTATTCTTCCCATTTTTTCTTCATTCAAAACTAGAGACAGCTTTGAAGACTTCAGTGGTTACTTACCACCAAATGGGGTTCAACATGGATCAGTTCTTAGTCCTTTTAAAAAATATATATATATATATTTTTAAAATTGATTTTTTTTACAGAGAGGAAGGGAGAGTGATAGAGAGTTAGAAACATTGATCAGCTGCCTCCTGCACACCTCCTACTGGGGATGTGCCTACAATCAAGGTATATGCTCTTGACCAGAATCGAACCTGGGACCCTTCAGTCTGCAGGCCGACACTATCCACTGAGCCAAACTGATAAGGGCTTAGTCCTTTTCATAAGCTATCCATAGGCCTGGAAAGCGCCCCCTTCCTTCAGTTGGCTAATTTCTGATCATCCTTCCAATCTCAGCTAAGCGCCACTTCCTCAGTGAAACCCTCTTGGATATATTAGGTTCCTTTGTTAAACATTGTGTTAGGATAGCATTTCTTTCTTTAAAAAAATCACAGTGTTCATAATCATCCATTCATTTGTGTGATTATTTGATGAATGTTTATCTTCTCTTAATAGCAGGATGCATGACAGCCAAGACCACACTGGGATTGTTCACCACTTTATTCCTATTGTTTAGCACAGTGCTTGGCAGGTAGCTAACACTTGATAAATATATACTGACTGACTGAATAAGTGAATAAAACTACCTATAAGGAATTATGTTCAGTAGATACCAGGATCACAATGAAATGTCCAACACAGATCAATAGTAATTTATCAAACAGTTCCTTTTCTGCTTTAAAGTAGTTGATATTGCCCAAGATGTGTTCTGCTCTGGAGTATATTTATTTCTAACTCATCTAATATGAAAATTTTAATGAAAATAATTCCTCCAAAACACCTCTTTTCTTTTCTTTTTTTTCTCTTTCATTTAGCAATAAAAAAAGAGGGAGCTCCTTAGTCATTCAGGCTTTCAGTATATGTCATTTATATATTCCCATTTCCTCCAACATTTGGCTCTTAAAGTACTTAAGGAGTGGCAAAATGAACATCATCTGAAATCTAGTTTCCCTAAACTAGAAAAAAAAGGACAGTTTTTTCCACATGATTTTGCTATTTTTTCAGTGTGTGTGTGTGTGTGTGTGTGTGTGTGTGTGAACTCCAAATAAGAAATTTTCTGATGGGATTTTGTGTTTGTTTTATTTTTCTATAATAATTATTGATAAAGAGGCTCCTTCAGATATGCCCACTTTAGATGGAAGTATATAGATGTCTGTCAATCAAAAATGCTTGAGAGAACAACTAAAAAGTGTTTTCAAAAATAAACAAGTGTCACCATTCCAATTTCTCTAAGCTTAATAAGCACAAATTCAAGACTTGCTACACTCAGGCAAGAGGAAATAGTTACTTCTAAAATACATTAGTGTTACTGACAATATCTGTTAAAAGTTTTTCTCAAAATTAAGAGACTAAAAACTGATAGTCAAAGCCATTGTTTGATGAATGTCATGTTCGTCCAGTCAAGAAAGAACAGAAAACAATTTATTTACCATTTTCCAGTTTATCGAGTTTAACAGATGTTTCCTACATTGTTTTGAGAAAAACTAGTGTGGAAATTTAGCTCAAAACAAAGTTAAGTGGGGTGGTTTTTGTTTTTTGTTTTTTTAAATTGTAGTACTTCTAAGAAGCTTGTGAGCCCTTAAATCACCAAAATGGAATTATAAGCATTCATGTTTTACAAACATATGTGACCACAAAACATATAAGATGATTTTTTTTACTTAAAAAATGTAATTGTGATAAAAATATGTAAATAAAATGTAACAGTTTACAACATTTATAGTTCAATAGTGTTTAGTATAGTCCTATTATTATGCATCAGATCTCCAGAACACTCATGTTTTGCAAAATGAAAATTTTAGTATATCACTGAACAACTCCCCATCTCCCCCCTTCCCCAGCCCTGGCAGCCACCACTCCACTTTTCGTAAGATGTGCTTTTTAATGTACCAAAGAACAAGAGTTTTCAAGTAACATGTCAAAGAACTCTGGTTTTGTTAAAAGATTAAAACCACCGAGACAAAGATGTTCTCTCAAATGTTCTAATTGTTCAGGGGTGACTCATATCAGCACTTCTCAGAAGGCACGGGCTGAGCTAGACGGGGCTGTGATGATGTTACTGTACTATGGTGAACTGGGGCAGAAGCAAGAGATTTTAGGATTTATCCTACATGACTACTCTGCTGAGTAGATCATGCATGCCTTTTGGCTTAGGACGTTTTCCAGCTCAATGGGATGGTTTGAGGGCTGAGTGGTGAGTTTGTGGGAAATAGTGTACACTGAGTGCCTGTGTGTGTGAGTCAAGGTGGGAGAAGACTACATGTGTCATGCAGCTCATAAGTACTTACCCCCAAATGTATGTTTTACATTTTGCTTTTCTTGCTTATTTCAGCGAAGGGTGAACACCAAAACATTTTTTCAGAGCAGTGCATTCAGATACCATTAGTCAAATTCAATTTTTAACAAACTTCCTGTAAGATTTATGTAGTACCAGGCACTATTTTAAATGGGTATCTCATCTAATCCCCACAAAAATCCCATGAGATAGAGACTGTCTTATTCTAATTTTACAACCAGGGAAAATAAGGCACAGGGTGGT
This sequence comes from Pipistrellus kuhlii, assembly GCF_014108245.1. Taxonomy (NCBI): domain Eukaryota; kingdom Metazoa; phylum Chordata; class Mammalia; order Chiroptera; family Vespertilionidae; genus Pipistrellus; species Pipistrellus kuhlii. Next base: position 49,722,804 of record NW_023425405.1, on the reverse strand, counting down.
TATGCAATTTTTCTAAGTCCACACAGTACAGAAAGGATTTAAAAATAGACGGACTATTCTGACTCTAGGGTCCTTTTTCCACCAACATACACAGAAAGATAGGCACAAAATTAGCAATACCTGTTTTCTTGGCAAATAGTAGAAGCAATCGATGAGATAGGAAGAAGATTATAATAATTAAGCCTTTTGTATTAAAGCTTTTATGTTGTCAGTTGACTTGCCTGCCATTTGCTATTTACTCTGTAGTAGACACAAGTGAAAAATTGTAGAAAATGTAAGTGTTCCTCTGAGAAGTCCAACTGGGAAGAATCTGCATAAAGAAAATCTTTATTGTCATTAAGAGAAAACTTCAGAAAAGGCCAACCATAAATTGTACAGGAAAACCTTTTAATAGGTTATAAACTTATATTGGAAAGAAGCGTTATTCCCTACAGTGTTCTGGTAGTTGTTCTCACCATTGACAATAGGTTGGATTTATATTTTAAAAATGTCAGTATAATTCTGAGCCATTGGTTTGAAAACAGTTTCTATTTCACTGCCTATATTCCACAAAGAATAAAACCTCAATTTCGTTAAAATTATAGCTGTTTGAAATTAGGAATCTTTTTTATTAGTATTGTTAATATTTGTTACCTGTCTCCTAGAGGGTCTTAATGAAGGAGATTTCTTTAATTAATTTAGATTCCTAAAATTTTATTTTGATCTAGTTTGAAACCCTCAATCAAGGATTGGATTTTTACACTTTACAATGAATTTGTATTTTTAACAGTGTCATAAAAAAAAAGAACTATGTTAAATTAAAAGAGACTTGAGAGATAATAACCAAATATAATGATACTGGTTTGAACAAACCAAATATACTGAAAAACACTACATCTATTAGGGAAATATGAATTTGGATTTGATTTAGAAAAAAGTCACCTAAATGAAAAGAAAATCATTGGTTAAAAAACCCCCACATATTATAATAGTGGATATAATAGGAAAATATTTCGATTAATTAAAAATGAATATTTGCAAATAGTCACACACACACTAGTATGCACATACAAAGGGATTTTGAAAGATATGCCAGAGAATGCTATAGTGATGATCTCTGAGTGGCAGAAATATGTTTTATTTTATTTTTTTAAATCTTTGCTTGCCCATATTTTCTAATACTCTACAAAGTAAATGTATTTAAAAATATAATAAAAAAAAAGAATGAAGTAGCTTTTGAGGACAGTACTTCATATTCTCCATTTGATGAAAAGTGAGGCTAGATTTCTAAAAAATGTAGCTTTTGTCTACCTCTCATATTTCCTTCTTAAAAGCACATAAAATTAACTAATAGTATGAAACTAATATATCTTGTTTTTCTCAATCACAGTCACTAAAATAGTATATACTTACTAACATTGAGTAATGAAAATTTTACACTAAGTAAAATATTTGATCAAAGCATTAATTATCCAGCTTTAGTGTAAGATTTCTCATAGTATCTATAAGCATTTATAAATGTAATCCAATTTCAAGGTATGACTCCAAACGGAAAGTACTAAATGTGAAACTGTATTATGCAGCCTTCTGATTCTACTAATTACAATAAAATATAGCCAGGGAAAATGAAAGCAGTTATGTAACTTGCCCAAGGTCACACAATAGAGAACCTTTTATCTAAGTTTCACAGAGGGTTTTATAAGCCATAAATAGTAATTTTCAGGACCATCAGTTCTAAAGTAATTGTCAGTTTTAAATCCTGGCATTGCCATATATGAACGAGGGCAGGTTACCTAAACATGCTAGCTCATGTGTAACATACAAGTGTTGATACCCAACTTATATTGGTGATGAGGATTGAATGAAATAATGTATTATCAGAACTGTGCACTACAAGCATAAGGTCACAATGATGGAGGAGAAAGAGGAAGAGAAGAGAACAACAAGGGAGCCATCTCGCTTGGTTTCAACAGCAACAGCAAAATATCACGTTCTCATCCTGCAAATGAGTATTATCACCGTCTATCAAAATTATTACTGCCATCAAAGATATTTACTAAAAATATTCCATGAGATGCTCTGAACTGAATTACAAGTACTGTTCCTCACTTCTAGGGGCTAGAGAAATATTTTTCTCATTGTGTATAGTGTAATGAACATGCATCAGGAATATGATGAATGAGAAAACCATAGGAACTGTCTTCAATGTTTGTAACATATTGTGTGTAAGACAGGATGTTAAAGCATTTGTAATATCTCAACTCATGCTAACCTTGGCTAAGACAGAGAAGATCATCTCTGTGACCATCTCTATGTCTGGCCCAGGAACAGTACAGGCCTGTTCCCTTTATCCAACACTTTAGTGCTCACTCTGTGCAACCACAACTATTAACTCCCTGAACTCAATAACAACCCTATCGCTCCATTGTACAGATGCAGAAACTGAGGGACAAGAAGGATAGGGAACTTGGCCAAGCTCCATAAGTAGTGAGTCCATCTGAGCCCAGGAACACTGGCCCTGGAGTCCATGTCCTTAACCACCCTGCCTCTCCAACAGAACTGCAGGCACAATCCCTTGTGACAGTCTTTTTTTTTCCACAGCAATTTCTCAGGCTTTTCCATCTCTTCCCTTTCATTCAACTCTCAATCCCATAATCTAGATCTAATGGGAGCTTTTCTATGAAGCTTACATGGCACATTCAGAACACTGCCTTCCCTCCTGTTCCCAGCCCAGCTGATACCTTTCCACCCTTTGCTTGACATTTTCTCAGTTTCTTTTGAGTCTAAGAAATCTAGCTTTTCCATAAAACATTCCTGACCAATAAAAAGACAATTTCTCTTTATAAACATTGAAGACAATTCCCTTGATTTTCTCATTCATCGTATGCCTGATGCATGTTCATTGGACTATACACAATAAAGACAATCTCTCCATAGGGTACGCTCATTTACTTTTGGTATATTTTCCGTGTTTGTGATGATGTTCTTTTAGAACCCAGAAGTCAGGAACAGTACTTGTACGTAATTCAGTTCAGAGCATACCATGGAATATTCTTCGTATATATCTTTGATGGCAATAATAATTGTTATGGGTTTAATCTCCAAAATTTACAGAGAACTCACACAACTTATCAAAAGGAAGATAAATGATCCAATAAAAAAAATGGGCAAAGGACCTAAATAGACACTTTTTGAAAGAGGATATACAGAAGGCCGAGAGACATGCTCAAAGTCACTAATCATCCAAGAGATGCAAATCAAAACAACAATGAGATACAATCTCACACCTGTCAGAATGGCTCCATTGACAAATCAAAAAATGACAAGTGCAGGCTAGGATGTGGAGAAAAAGGAACCCTTGTGCACTGCTGGTGGGAATGCAGACTGGTGCAGCCACTGTGGAAGACAGTATGGAGTTTCCTCAAAAAGTTAAAAATGGAATCCCATTTGACCCAGTAATCCCACTTCTAGGAATATATTCCAAGAAACCAGAAATACCAATTAGAAAGAACACCCCTATGTTCATAGCAGCACAATTTACAATAGCTAAGATTTGGAAACAGCCTAAGTGCCCATCATCAGATGAGTAGATTAGAAAACTGTGGTACATCTACACAATGGAATACTATGCTGCTATAAAAAAAGAAAGAACTTTTGCCATTTGTAACAGCATGGATGCAACTGGAGAGCATTATGCTAAGCGAAATAAGCCAGAGAAAGAAAAATATCACATGATCTCACTCATAAGTGGGATATAATGATCAACATAATTTGATGAACAAGAATAGGTCCAGAGACAAATGACAGGGGAGGAGGGTAGAGAGCAACCAAAGGACTTGTATGCATGCATATTAGCATAACCAATGGACACAGACACTGGGGTGACAGAGGCTTTGCCCAGGGTGGGAATGGCTGAGGGAAGAGCAAGCGGGAGAAAAGGAGACATAAGTAAAACTTTAGACAATAAATAAATAAATAAATAAATAATTAATTAATTAATTAATTAATTGTTATAGACAGTGACTATTCATTTGCAGGATGAGAATGTGATATATTGCTGCTGCTGCTGCTGTTGCTGCTGCTGAAACCAAGTTAGATGGCTTCCTTATTGTTTCCACAAGTCCTTCTTAGTTTTGGGAATTATTATTTTCCACAGAAAATGCTTCATGCTGAAACATGCCTATACAACTCTAAGTCTGACATCAGATATTCTCGTCTTTGTGTCACTTGCAAGGGTGCAAATGATACATACAATTTATTGGTTGTTTATAACTCAAAGTCATTATTCTCTTCCTTTGTTTCTGGAAACTTCCAGATGATCTGGCACTATAAATTGGCCAGCCTCTCAAGTCTTGTAATTAAAAACTGCAGTTTTACATTTCCTAGCAGCTAGAGTTCTGGATGCAATTCTTCCAATGAGATGTTCCCATGTGAGTTTTTGCTGGCAAGATAGGTAGTTACGACCTCAGTAATTGGGTTCCATATATCAGTGTCAGTCACCAGCTTTAATGGTGCAAGGCAATTGAGGAAGGGTAGTAAGGGGAGCAGTAGAAGCTTCTTCTATTTTTAAAAATATATATTTTACTGATTTTTTACAGAGAGGAAGAGAAAGAGATAGAGAGTTAGAAACATTGATGAGAGTCATCAATCAGCTGCCTCTTGCACACCCCCTATTGGGGATGTGCCTGCAACCAAGGTACATGCCCTTGACCAGAATCGAACCTGGGAACCTGATGCTCTATCCACTGAGCCAAACCGGTTTCGGCAGTAGAAACTTCTTGACCTCTAGGTTGCAGCCATGCTAGCTCAAGCTTGAAATCAATAGTCCAGATGATTTCTGCTCCTCTAGACCTTTTAATGATTTTGGAAACACTTAATTTACTCTATTAAATCTTTCTGTTTGCAATATCTCAAGTGCACTGAATACTGACAGATCCATCTCTTGAGTGAGAGCTAGATAAAGACTTATCCATTACTACTAATGTGAAAAGGCAAAAACACAGAACAGTAAGGAAAGGCATGGGTTAGCCTTCCGTTTCTTCATAATGGAAGAAATGACATTCAAGGAGACCTCATGTTACTGAGTTGTAGAGATGTGAGTTAAGCTGAAATTTCCTGTCCCTCCCAGAAACTTAGGTTCTTTTCATTATCCATTACTGCCTCCAATATACTATTGCTTTATTGTCACATTAACCATGTAAGGCAGGTAGTAGAAGGAATGCCTCCCCTTCTAACTTTTCAACAAATCCTATTGACACCACCAAATAACAAAAAACTCAAAGTCACTACCCTTGCCATGTCTTACAACTAACTTAAACCATTGGACTTCATAGACAAAAATTTTTAAAAAATAATTTTGTTCTACAGAATATTGGCGAAGAGGGATGCCAGCATGAAACTGATGTTAATAATGGAGTTGACCAGTGCAGAATCATTGTGATGAGTTAATTCCTAGCAGTGATAAGCATTTTGGAGGGAAGTCAATAGAATTAAAGGGAAGGGTCGGAAATATGTTTCTCCAGAAAGAAAAATAAAATGGAAATAGGAACTAGAACTTAAATGGTGATTCTGGGCAAACGGTATGCTGTTGGAACATATGGAGTCCTACAACTTGGTTCCATTTGATTCTCAACAGAAGGTTTCCATTCCAACTAAATTTTAATCCATAGGCAGGAATTATAGCTGGGTTCCATTTATCTATAAAGTCTTGGCCCAACTAAAATAAACAACATGAAAGCCAATTTGCTTCAATTGGGTAGGACTGATGGAAATGCTGGCAGAAATGTGGCTGAACAAGGGCTAACAACAGCATGTGGACTTAACTAGACACTGTAGATTTTGAGCAAGGAAAAAACACTGGTCTCTTTTTAGCAGCAGAAAAGCAACTTGTCCCAAATTACCTGGATACTTTTAGTAGTAGCATGATCATGCTATAAAATGAATGTTTGTGTTCCCCCAAAATGTTGAAATTCTAACCCCTTAGCATATGGGGCCTTCGGGAGGTGACTGGGCTCTGCCCGCATGAATGGAATTGGTGCTCTTATGAAAGAAATACCTGAGAGGATCCTCACCATCTGCCATGTAAGACACTATGAGAAAATGACAGCTATGGATCAGAAAGTTGGTCCTCACCAGAGATGGGATCTGCCCAGGCCTAGATCTTGGACTTTCCAGTCTCCAGAATTGTGAGAAATAAATTTCTGTTATTTATATGCCATCCAGGCTATGGTATTTTGTTATAGTGGCCTGAATGGACTAGGATATACACACCGTTGTCTGAAACATGTTAACACAGTGTACTTATTTTTCCGGTTTCCAATGTTGATATTTTCCACTCTTTTGGGATGGGACAAAGATGTAAGTATTGTCTAAAACCACATTTATGCGAAGACTTCTGCAGTTCAATTCAAACTCAATTCAATTCCCATTCATTCAAATGTATCCCTAGCCTCTAAGAGGTCTCCCAAAACCATGGTTTTAGAACAGTGAAATCAGAAACATACACATAGCTCCAATAATATTGAGGTTTTTGTTGTTTTTTTGCACACTCTCAATAACGATATATTAAGAGATGTAAATTTTCAGATATGTAAATTATTGCTGGGTAAAGGTGTGATGGATTTAATTTTTTGTAAATCTTTTAAGCAATAAAGATGGATTCTTTTTTGTTGTTGCTAACATTTCCATGGAAAATCATATGCAAAAAGGAAAATACTATGTTCAAATTTTAGATCCATTATTAATCCTGGAATAAAAAGACAAATAAACAAGCCTCTAACTAGACATTTCCTCTTTAATACCAGTCACTAATGAGACATTTCTGCCAGTTTTCAGGACTAGAGCTTAAGGGAATGGACGATGCAGTTAGCAACAAGATGGGTAGAGCTAGTTGTAAAAGTACTTGGATCTCTATAAATTCTTGCCTTCTTCAGACTCCATAGAAAAACATTAAAATAAGTATTCTTTGGATGGTCAATGATGGCAGCTTATATCATGAATTTTTATCTCAGATCAATATTTCTGCCCACTTCATCTTCAAAGAAGACTCAGAATAAAACTGAATGCCCAAGGCTAAAATTTTACTTAGGGTTTAAAGATGCTATTTCAGATAAAATTTACAGAGTACATTAACATTCTAGAATTTAGACACCTGAACAGATAACGAATGGTATTTAAATGTGGTGTTGAATACTTTTCATTAGGAACTGATCAGAAAACAGGGACCAATTTAGATATTAAAAAAATTTTTTTTTAAAATAAATGAGGTGGTTACAGAGGTCTTGGAAGCACTTACAAAGCCAATGTGGAGAAGGTGAAATTACTCAAAGATCAGTATCTATAGGAACCACTGCTGCCCTGGGCAGGAGGAGCCAAAGCACTCTCAGAGCTGTGGCTCTGTGCTGCCAGGTTCTGGCTGTTCAAGTCTGGCTGTGGGTACAGGAGCCCAGGAGCCTGCTGCTGAGAGCTTTGTTGCCCAGACACCCTCCTGCCCTCCACCCCCATCGCACCCCGTGGCTGTTGTTACCTCTAGTGCACTGTTGTATATCCTCCAGAAACCAGACATCTGCCATCGCCATACCTCCTAAACCCTGAACAGTGCCTTTCATTAGCAGAACCTAATGGAGAGCCCACAGACACCGGGATGTGAGAGATATAGTAAGTGCTGGGACCTAGCCAGCAGGGCAGCTGAGAGCAAACAGGCCAATGATAGCACACAAGTTTAAAAAAAGAGATAACCTTTAAAAATGAGTTGAGGATAAAGCTGAAAATGATCTTAAAGATAAAAAGGGAAGCCACTGTATAATTATTACCATCTTTGGCAATATCTCCTAACATGGTTTTTACATATTAGGATTTTTTTAAAATACATTTTTATTGATTTCAGAGAGGAAGAGAGAGGGAGAGAAAGATAGAAACATTAATGATGAGAGAATCATTGGTTGGCTGCCTCCTGCATGCCGCACACTGGGAATCGGGCCTACAACCCACCCTGAGGAGGAATTAAATTGTGACCTCCTGGTTCATAGATCGATACTCAACCACTGAGCCACGCCAATCAGGCTATATTGGGACTTTTTTTAAACTACAGACTGAACACACTTTTGTTATGCATCTATTCTTTCAATTTCTGAAGTATATTTTTATTTATAAAGATGTATATCATAGTTCTCATCTATGCATTTCCCCCTTCCATCCTTCAATCTTATAGGTAAACTTAAAGTTCTCAGAGCTACTTATTAGCTCTCTCTTAAGTCAGCTATTTTGTCATGATTTTTGAGTTTACAAAACTTAAAGCATTACATTGTATAAATATAACTTCATAAGTTAAATGTATGTGCAAGTTTAGATTTTTTTATTCGGAGTTTATTAAATTGCAAAAGATACTCTCTCCCCCCCGCAAAAAAAAGATACTCTTCACTTATATATGTAGAACTATAATAATCATTCTGACCATTTGTACATGCATGACCTAAAACATGGGTCACTTTTATCTAAACAATAAAGATATTTTAAACAGAATATATATTCTTCAGCCAATTTCTGAATATATATATGTTCTCATCTATGCATTTCCCCCTTCTACCCTTCAATCTTATAGGTAAACTTAAAGTTCTCAGAGCTACTTATTAGCTCTCTCTCAAGTCAGCTATTTTATATATATATATATATATATATATATATATATATATATATATAGAGAGAGAGAGAGAGAGAGAGAGAGAGAGAGAGAGAGAGAAAGAGAGAGAGGGGGGGCATGGGGGGGAAGGATGTTTTAATCAAAATGTTTAGTTATCAACTGTGTGTACTAGATGACTACCAATTTTTACTTTCTTCATACTTTTTCTGTATTGTTTGATTATTTTTGTATATATTACGTTTAAAATCAGAAAAAAGCTATTTCACTAGAAACAAACAGAATAAAACAAAACTCTTCATCACCACCATGGAGGCATACCTCCTTCCCTAATACCCTAGTACTTTATAAATAGATATGCTCAATCAACTTGTAATTGGTTGGCTTGCTTCACTGATTCCAATTCCTTCACTTGTCTTAACTTTGAATGAGGCAGCCAAGTTCATTTTCCAGCCTTGCCAGCTTATCACCAGGAAAACATTTTAAAGACTATAATTTTACCGGTTTTACAAATTTTAAAATCTGTGATCTGCATGAGTACTGTCCTCTCTTCTCCAACATTCTCTATGAAAAAGCTAATTAGCCACTATATGCATATGATATCCAGAAAAGCAAAACCTAGATCTACAGTTCTAATTCTATTTTGACTCTCTCTGGTCCTAGTTCCACTGAATTCCCATAGCTCACTTTGCTCACTGGTCCACCAATGAGTCTCCCACATCTGAGGACCTTCCTACATTGGAAGGTAAGGGGAAGAAATAAAGGTAGGTTTATAAGAGCCTGTCCATTCATTTCCACTCCGTTTTGTCTCTTTAGTGAAGGCTTTTCGGAAAAAGAGTGATAAAGAGCTCACTGCAGAAAGAGGAAAGGGCATACACAGAGAAGTCATGAGGGCAAACACAGAGCACAGACCACCATCCCATTTCTCTTTGTCCTTATCTAGAAGGGTAACTTCATTTCTTGCAACTACTTCTTAAAAGGCACCCTTTAAAATTCAGGTATTTTATTGCTAAACATGGCACTTTTGATGCAAGCTCCATAAGTAAAACAATTGGTTTCCTTTTTTTTTTTTTTTTTTTCTTTTGTATGTGCATCCTCCTATTCTCGATTTTCGCTGATCAGTTTGGGAGGTTCTTTGTCCTCAGAGTCCTCAGGAAAACTCAGAAGACAACATGTTTTGAGGGGTAAAGAAAAAAAAATCACAGAAAACTGCCATATCATATCATTCATAAATTTTTCATTTGGTTTTTCTCCTTGAATATTTCCACTCAAATGAGAGATGAAAATGTAGGAACAAAGCCAGAAAGTTATGAGCTAAGGGAAGCAGCTGAAGTGTGAAGGAATTGTCCTTCTCTTCTGCCACCAGCCAGGAGAATCCAGGCAGGGACACCTCTGATTATCAAACAAATGGTCAATGAAGACAGAAAATGTTAATAACATTTCACCATTCTTAGGGAAGACAGCCTAGAGTCACTAGCTGGAGAGAGAAGGCAAAGCATGAGGTTATTGTCAGCACCAGGGATGATGGGAAAGCACCATGGAGAAAAAACAGCTGTCCTCAAACTCAGTTCTGCTGTGATTAAATCACATAGATCAGCAAGGTGAACTGAAGAAATTTTCTCAAGAATAGAAATGAATTAAGGCAAGACACATTGAGATATGAAACACTGTTCATTCATATGTGAGGAGCAACCGAGATTTTATTCTTTGCCCTGTTTTCCTTGAGGTATTGACTACAGCAAGGCCTAATGTGGCTTGTGGAACTCCATTTCAAAGTCCTCATGTGCACGATTCCATTCTAAATCCTTATGCCCTGCAGAAATTTGTTAAATATATTTAAGCTGTCACGACTGTGCTCAGTATAAGCATCATGCTATCAGGGGAAGAAACATGAAACAGTATGATTTTTTCACCAAGGACCACCACCACAGTGTTTTTGTTTCTCAGGGACTGGGGGAGGGAGGGCAGTCATTACAGTGGGTAGAAACTCTGTTTACATCCTAATGCATTGCTTGGTTAGAAATATTTGCATGAAGCACCGCCACAAAAACAAAAGAGTAAAGATTCCTTACCGCTGTCTCCACGAATTCTCTTTGACTTCTAAGTCTTTCTAAGCTCTTGTCCCTCAGGAGAAAATACCCAAAGCCCACAAAGAAATTTTATCCTGAAGGAAAGAAATCATTTTCAAAAATAAGTATAGACATCATCTTAATTTTAATCAGAAAGGCATCTTGGCTTTTGAAACAAACTCTGTATTAAAGCTGAGATTCACTGTGCACACCTGGTTTCAGACAGCAGCCACAGACACTTCAGCATATCCTCTTAAATGGGTTTTATAATTCTGCCGTTAAGTTATTCCAGGCTTAAATAATCAAGTAAAACTTTCGAAAAGGTCTAAACTTTTTGTGGTTTGCCATAATGGAAATAATTTCTTTCCATTCTTTAAAGGCAATCAAGCCATTTTTTTTCTATCAAACCAATTCATATTAATAGCCTGAGTGCTGTGTCAGTATCTCGTAACACTGAGATACCTTTCATAATAGAAATAGCTATAAAAACAATCACCATGTGACTTTTACATTGAAATAGACACTGTACAGTTTTCATACAGTAGAGTAATGCTTTCAAAAAGAGGTTCCAACATAATCATAAAGGGTGATAGGGAATTAGCTGAATGCTGTGGATTGACAAGACTATCAACAAAATAGCACACTTTTTCCCCCTCATATAAATAGCTAAATCACTATTTACTTGATGAACTGCAATGTAATGGTCTGAGGGAACCATTTGCTGTATTGGCTAAATAATGCGTGTTTACCAAAACTGGGTAATTATAGAGTCATCATATAAAGTACCGTCAGTGCCTGCCAAGGAAGGAGATGAACCTGCTACAGGGTGAGACCTTGAAAGTTGGCTATAATTATTTCTAATTCTGGCACTGCAGACAGAAATGAATAAACTATATACTGGGGGGGAAAAACCCAGAAGGAAAAGAGTTTCTTTTTTTCACTCCTCAATATTCCTCAGAAAACAAACAAAACAAATCTGCTAATTAAATATGATTCTAATAAATTATTTTACTGAAAAATAACTCAAGGATATCCTATTCATTTGCAATATTTGTACCATATTAATTATAATAAAAGTTACCCACATGACTTGAGGAGGAATACAATATCATAATAAATCAGCTTAGTTGAAAATGAGATTTTTTTCTTATTAAAATGTGTTAGCATAAAGGTACATGATATCTCAACTCATACAGCAGAAGATGGATGTGCTACAAAGTGGTAGAGAAAGCAAATAAAAATACAAAAGAAAAAGAAGAAATCGTCAATATTTGACCACTTTTCCCCTACAGAAGGAGTAATTTCACATTGTCCAACATAAAATCGTACATATTTGGAACACCTACTTTCAGCTAAGTAAATATTTGCATTTCTTTAAATTGACTGATAGAAAGATGTAAGGCAATATTTAGAGATTTTTTTCAAAAATAATTTTTTAGAATATTGATTTTTAGAGAAAGCACAACATGGATTGGATGCCTCCTGCTCACGTGGGAAATGATTCCAGCTGTCTCAAGTGCCAGATTTGGGGATGCTTAGCAAGAGGTATGGGGCACGCCAAAGCCAGATGCTCCTTGCTTTGGGTTTATGAATCTTTGGGAGACTAAGAAAGTCCACAGCATGAGCCAAAACAGGCCATTTACATGAAAAAGCCATTGGACATGGCCTGGACCCTTCAATTTGGGTTGAGCAAGATCTCAAGCAATCACAGTTGCTTGCTAGGTTGATGGAGGTTCAGCTACGGTGCCAGCAGACTCAGACATGGTGCCAGAGGGCTCAACAAAGGAACAATTGCTTCTGGCAGTAATGACTTCTGTTTGGAAGACATGTATCCCTCCATCCTTACCCTGAAGCCAGACAATTCAGTTCCTCCCCATATGTTCTTGGTGCCTTTTGGCCTGTTGCCCCAGCACTGGAGCTCAGAACCAGTGAGTTTGTCAGTGAGTAAGTCCAAGTGAAGGCACTTTAAAGGGAACACCTGTGACTCCAGCAGCTCTCCATCTCACCCAACCACAATCTCCACAGGTTTTTTTTTTAATTTTTTTTATTTATTAAATTATTATCTGTGTACATATTTTAACATTGCCCCCCCCACATACCCTCCCTCCCCAGAGTTTTGTGTCCATTAGTTGTACTTATATGCATGTATACAAGTCCTTCGGTTGATCTCTTATCTCCCCCAGATCTCCCTACTCTCCCTGGTGTAATTTTACAGTCTGCTTGTTGCTTTACTGTCTTTATATCTATCTTTAGTTTTGTCAGTTTATAATGTTTTTTAATGTCCATAAATGAGTGAGGTCATGTGGTATTTCTCTTTTATTGACTGGCTTATTTCACTCAGCATAATGTTCTCTAGTTCTATCCAGGTTGCTGCAAGTGATGAGAATTCCTTCTTTTTATGGCAGCATAGTATTCCATTGTGTAGATGTCCCATAGTTTTTTGATCCAATCATCTGCTGACAGGCACCTAAAAACTCTCAACAAGGTGGGAGTACAAGGATCATACCTCAACATAATAAAAGCTATATATGATAAACCCACAGCCAACATCATACTCAATGGGCAAAAACTAAAACCATTCCCTCTAAGAACAGGAACAAGACAGGGATGCCCACTCTCGCCACTACTGTTTGACATAGTACTGGAAGTACTAGCCATTGCAATCAGACAAGAGGAGGAAATAAAAGGCATCCAAATTGGAAAAGAAGAAGTAAAGTTATCCTTATTTGCAGACGACATGATATTGTATATAAAAAACCCAAAAGACTCCATTAAAAACTAATTGACTTAATAAATGAATTTGGCAATGTAGCAGGATACAAAATTAACGCCAAGAAATCTATGGCATTTCTATACACCAACAGCGAATTTATAGAAACAGAGACTAAAAAAGCAATTCCATTTACCATCGCACCAAAAAAATTAAGATACCTAGGAATAAACTTAACTAAGGAAGTCAAGGACCTATACGCGGAAAACTACACGACACTGAAAAAAGAGATAGAGGAAGATGTAAACAGATGGAAGAACATACCATGTTCATGGATTGGTAGAATCAACATCATCAAAATGTCCATTCTTCCTAAAGCAATCTATAGGTTTAATGCACTCCCTATTAAAATACCAACGGCATATTTCACTGACCTAGAAAGAACTCTCCAAAAGTTCATTTGGAACAATAAAAGACCCCGAATAGCCACAGCAATCCTGAGAAAGAAGAGTAAAGTAGGAGGGATCTCAATACCAGACTTCAAACTGTATTACAAAGCCACTGTTCTCAAAACAGCCTGGTACTGGCACAAAAACAGACATATAGATCAATGGAATCGAATCGAGAACCCAGATATCAATCCAAATCACTATGCTCAATTAATATTTGACAAAGGAGGCAGGAATATACAATGGACAGTCTCTTCAATAAATGGTGTTGGGAAAATTGGTCAGATACATGCAAAAGAATGAAACTAGATCACCAACTTACATCTCCACAGGTTTTTACAGCCAGCAGTTATGGGGACTTCTCTTCCCAGCACTGGAACCTGCGTTTGGAGCCTGGTGTGAGCCTGGGACTTTTCACTCCTCATGGAGGACCTCTGCAGCTGAGATATCCCTCCAAATTCTGAGATGGTTGTGGGATCAGTCCATTCCACATCTCTGCCCTTCCTACCAGTCTCAACATGGTTTCTTCTTTATATTTGTACTTATAATACTTCTATTCAGCTAGACTTAGATGGTTCTCAATGATAGTTGTTCTGTAATTTCACTGTAATTTTAATGTGAGGAAGGGAGCACAGCATTTATTAACTCTTGACTGAAAGCAAAATTAATATTTTAAAAACATTTATATAAAAATAAATGTTTCAGAGAAAATTAAATATGCCTAAGATATGAATCTTGAAATGTCTATTTAGAGGATACAGAAGTCAAAAAGGTAAGAAAAGTACCATCCTGGGGTTCCCAAGATAAGGAGTAGTCACTGGTGCTAAACACTACTGAGCACTAAAGAAAACAATAACAAAAGAATGCCATTGTACCTTGGGATGTAATGAAGTGTGGAGATCATAGTTAATAATACCGTATTATATATTTGAGATTTGTTAAGAGAGCAGATCTCAAAAGTCCTCATCATTAGAATAAAGAAAAAAAATCATAATGCTATACAGAGATGAATGTTTTATTGTGGCTATTATTTTTTCAATATATACATGTAACAGGTCATTATGCAGTATGCCTAAAACTATTCTGATGTTATGTATCAAATACATCTCAATTTAAAAAGAAAAGAAAATACATTGGGTTTGAAGATTTAGAGAACAATGGTGCCTTGCTTTATAAAGAACATCACTGACTTTTTGCCTCATAAGACCAATTAGATGAAAATTTTCTTGAAGTTAAGAAACTTGTAATTCTGTAAATCACTAAGGTAGTTTAATAGTTTTCATCCATAACTGTTTTTGATTGACCAATTCGCAAAAGTATTGTCTTTGTAAGTTCAGTATTAAGAAAATGAATCCTAAAGATCACTGGGGAGGAAAGTTTATATACTTTATTTTGCTCAGATTACCATAAGGTATCGGAGTTTACAGAGAAAGAACCCAGCTTCCTTCTACTGTCTACCCCAACAGTACGAGAAGTCCCCACACTGCAGTTTCAGACCAAAGCTCATGCAATTTGGTATTCAATCACTAAAAAAAATAGTTGTAGAAAAAGGATAAAATGTATTAGGAAGGTTGCAATCAAGACCCAAATGCAAAATAACTACACATTTCAATACTGTCCCTAATGTGACAGTTCTGTGTTTCTATAAACTAAAAATCTCCTAAGGTTAAGAATTTACTTATCTATTAGCAGGAGTTAATCAGAGCAAGCATGTTATTTTGAATTGATAGTCTAGACTCTAGAAAAATATTATAAAGTCTGAAAATTGTTTTCATACTCTAATGGTGCTTAGACCTAGATGTAAAATGATTGCCAAATAAAACTGCGATCTACAAAGAGTTCTGTGGAAGAATCTTTCTACTCAAAGGATGTATGGATAGAGAAAACGGATATAGCCTCTGCATGATCACATCTTCAGTGATTATGTTTTTATCTTTGTTTTTCCACCTGGACCCTTCCTCCCTGCATTGCAGGGAGAACGGGCCAAATGATCAGAGAGCAGAAACCACAACCACAAATGATTTCCCTTAAGTCAATTTCTACTGAAAATTACTTCTCAAGTCCAAAGAATTTTTTTTCCATTTTTGTAGTAATTCTCAGGCCGCTTGAGGAAAAACTCATAGAAACTGACCTACAAGGCGTGTTATCAAATAAATATCCAGCTTTGTCCAATTATCCTGTGTCCCCCTGCGCAGGCACTGACTAATAAACCTTCCTGGTGATAAGAACAATGTCTTACAACAATTGGCTTTCATTAGCACCTCCTGTGGAAGATGAACCACCCTGCTTTATGGAGCAGGGTCAAGAGGCTCAGATTAAATCAAAGGGCAGATAAATGGTCTTCGTTTTCTTCTCGCTTTGCTGCTATTAACCTGCAGAGAGATATTAGGAGGGGTGAGAGTGAAAAAGTTCGTGTAGTTTTATAATGTGCAGAATCCCTTTTTAAAAGACTTATAAAATAAGGAAATGAACTGTTTCTAAATTTTATATCTTCAACTTTGCCTGGATATAAATTTAATTGTTAAAAATGAAAAAAGTATCTGTATATAAAAGAGGAAACACTAGGCTAGAAGTCTGGCCATTTCACCACTTCCTTAAAATAAATATAGTAACCAGACAAGGAGAATTAACTCTAGGTGCCATTTCTCAAGCCTGTGCGAATATTAAGTTATGAAATAATAAAAGTTTATTGAAAATTTACTGTGTGCCAGGCCCTATGTTAAGTGGATTATTTCATTTACTCTTCACCACAACCCTATAAAATAGATACCCTTAATATTCCCATTTAACAAAGAGGAAACCAAAGATTAGGAAGATTAAACAGCTTGCCCGAGGACACACTTAATAAGGAAGGAAGCTGGAGTTGGACTCAAGAACTCTGATTCCTAAACCAATTCTCTTATCCATTGTGTCATACCATGTCCCTATCCATGAAGTTTGGGGAATTGATGTTTGAATTCTATAAAACTCCAACCGGTGTTTTAATAACACAAGTGTTATTAAGTGTTGCTGAGAACAAATACATACACAAGACCACCATATCTTGGCCAGATGACTAATATGGTATTAAAATTAAAAAAACAAACAAAACTATCACCAATAAATTAACCAAAAGCTGCCTAAGCAGCAGAAAACTTCAGATCAACCATAGAGTACATTCAAATTAACAAATATTAGAAAGGTTCCCACATGATGACATTCTTTAAAAAAATTACCAGGTCTCTCGCAATTACATCCTGCCAGTCCATATTTATGATACAATAAACACGGTGATTGTAACTTAGAAATCATGGTTAAAAATTATTTTAAAAGAACAAGGTTGACAGAAGGTATTCTATAACCAACCCAGAACAGGTACCCAGATAAAATGAAAATTTAAAATGCCTTTAAACATAATCTAAATGTTTACAAACACCAAGGAGTGGCTTCTCCCACATGCAAAAAGTAGTTGTCAAACTAACAGGCAGTTCAAGAGATTTCAGAGGATTCACAACCTAGCACTCGCTTAACTAACACACATATTATTGACCTTGACAACACACACAAAAACAATGCTACTATTTGCTTTCCACAGGGATGTGCACCTGGCCAGAGTCACCATGCTTAGATTTCCTTAATGATTGAAGTCACTCTGCAGGCACGTTACAGTGGCTCTGCTGGTTAGAAATGTCCCCTGGCTGGTATCTGTCTCTCCACTATACAGAACACACCTGAGAAGAGAAACTCACCAAAGAAATCAAGGTTTAGAGTGAGTGTTTAACTGTATGAGAAATGATAGTTTTTCTATCCTCTATGAAATGTCAAAGATTGTGTTAATTTGCAAACAACCCACATTATCGTGGTGATAATACTCCATTAATCTACATTTCAGTTCAGTAAGTCCATCCAGATGCTAAATTGTGATAAATCACCTTTTTATCACTATAATTTTGCTGGTACTCCCTGTATGCTTCTCTATTACTCTTCCAGTTCCCAAAAGAAATGCATTCATTCTTTTTCCTCTGATCACGACAGAATAGCTCTGTAATTACTTTCATGAACAATCTGCAGAATATTGTTAGGACAGCCTTAGTTGGAAACAGAGGTAACCCCTCAGCTAGACCACGTACCAGGGGTCAAGAGTTAGAGCTGCTCTGGGATTAAGGAATTTTATAGTTGTACTAGTGGCTCAGTGCACAAAATTCACGCATGGAAGGGGGGTTCCCTCAGCCCAACCTGTACCCTCTCCAATCGGGGACCCCTTGGGTGATGTCCAACTGCTGGATTAGGCCCAATCCCACCGGCAGTCGTATATCCCTCTCACAATCTGGAACCACTTGCTCCTAACTGCTCACCTGCCTGCCTGCCTGATCGCCCCTAACTGCCTCTGTTTGATTGCCCCTAACCCTTCTACCTGCCTGCCCAATTGCCCCTAACCTTTCTGTCTGCCTGCCTGATGTCGCCCCCAACTGCCCTCCTCTGCCGGCCAATTTGGTTCCGATTGGTTAGTTTCTATGCCAGTCAGCATCAAAAGCTCCACCTCCTAGATAGCCATTGGCTCCTCACACTTCAACCATATTTGGTTCTAATTTGATTCTATGCCAGTCAGCATCTGTAGAGGCCTGTAGAGGCCTAGAGAGAAATGGAGGCATGGCTGCTGGCCAGACTGGAAGAAAAAGAGAGGCAAATGCTGATCAAAAACTGCCACAGAGGCAACAGATCAATCCCTGCTTCTCTCTTCAGGCCTCTCTGTGGGCCTGATTCACAGCCCCATCAGCAGTCAGTGCTGGGGCACCACGCCTATTGCAGAAGCAGTCAGCGCTGGGTTGCAATGCAGGACTGACTTTTGGTTGGTTGTACTTCGATTATTACCAGTTGTTATGATGTAGGGTTTTTATCTATTAGGATGTCCTTGTTGTTAAAGAGAAACACTTAGGGCCAGCCTCCATTCCTTTTGTCTTGTATGCTTCTGAATTTTTTCTTGGATGACATGGTAGGTATTTTTAAATTCTAGGCATTTATGAGCCATTTGCCTGATGTCTGAGTGGTAAATCTGGTGGGTAGAGGAAGTCATGCCAAGGTATTTAATGGTGCTTAAATGCTTCAGTGCTGATGGGTAGTCCCAACATGATCAGAGCTTTTAGGAGAAAAATAGACCCTGGAGGCCAAACATTCCTGCACTGAAAATAATGGTCATGGACTCTTCCTGGCTCTTTTGACAATTCATTTACCCTCATCTGTGCTGTCCAGTGTGGATGTGATCCTGGTATGTTGAGTAGTTTTGGATGGCGTTAGTATTCTGTTCATTTTTGGGATAGGGTTAGGGCTATGTCTTACCTGTTTTCCATCCCCTTCAGTAAATACACAGGACCACAAAATTCACCCACGGTTCTGCCAGCCACATTGATCTTTGACTTCTCAAGTTACCTAACCACACTCTGAAAATGGGGTACTGAGATTGTTACCATTTTCAGGTATAAACTATTGGTACTCTCCAAGATAACCCAACTCAATGAGGGGATTCAGAGTTCAATCGCCAATTACTAGATCACCTCTGACAATCCTCCAAAGGACAACTCCAAATATTGCAAACATAAAGAATCAGGCTTACTAAAAATTAAAAGCAGTTATGGTAGGAGTGCAGTGAGGTCCAAAGGTAAGGAAGCCCTATTTTTTGACATGCTATATATTGTAGTTACCTCTGGCAGCTCCAGTGATATACTTGAAAAAATAATCAGCACTACAACTCAGTAGTTTGCCAAGGAGACACTTTAAAAAGGTACAATATGTTGCCAGAGAGAGCAAGCTTTAATAAACACACAATTAAATAATCTAACTAAACATTGCCTGGTCAAATGGCACCCTGCCTACAGAACCATCTGGCTGAAAAAAAAAGACTCAGAGATTCAATAAAAATGGGGGTGGGAGGGAGGAAATATTCAGAATCATCAACCTAAAAACCCAGATTCTATGCAGATAGCCACAAATCTAGGTTCCTAGATATAAATTGCTTCATAAAAAGATAATTCACAAAACCTCTTCTCCTTTTAGATATTGTTACTGTTTCCTTCAATCTCCATAAATTTCTTATTCAGTTCAATTCAACAACAACAAAAAAAACCAACACTATTATTTTTATCTTTTAAAAAGCAAGATTCCCTATATCAAATCTTCACATAGAAAAAAAATATATATATATATGAGAGAGAGAGGGGCAGGCTGGCATGGAGAAGAATTACAATAAGCTAAAATTTCCTTAAAAGAATTGAAACAGATAAGGGGTTAATATCTAACATATATAAGGAACCCCTATAACTCCATAGCAAAAATGCAAATAACCTGACTTGAATAGATATTTCTGCAAAGATGGCATATATATATATATATATATATATATATATATATATATATATATATATATGGAAGTGTGTTCAATATCATTAATCATTAGGAAAATGCAAATGAAAACCACAATAACATATTCTTATACCTCTTGGAATAGCTATTATCCAAAAAAACAAAAAGATAACAAGCTTTGATGAGGCTGCAGAGAAACTGGAACCCTTACACTATTGGTAAGAATGATGTAAAATGGTGCAGCCACTATGGAAAATAGTACAGAGGCTCCTCAAGAAAATAAAAATAGAAATACCATATGATCCAGTAATCCCACTTCTGGGTATATAGCCAAAAGAGCTGAAATTGGAATATTAAAAAGAGATATCTTCACTCCGATGTTCAGTGCAACATTATTCATATTAGCCAAGATATGGGGGTAACCTAAATGTCCACTGACAAATGAATGGATAAAGCAAATTGGAGATTATATATATATGACACAGTCCTAACCCTATCCCATAATAGTCAGCCTTAATAAAAGAATATAATCAAAATCAATCAGTTGCTTCAAGGGTATCATATTTAACAATGGAAGCATCAAGATTTAAAAGATAAACATATGGAAATGTTTAAACATATGAGATTTTAAGAATAAACATGAAAATGTTTTCATTTTTTCTGTATAAGAATTGTGTCACCTCTAAAAAAAAATCTCAAATCATTTTAAAACTATTTAAAAATCTTTGGAACAAAGAATTTTAGTAGGAACCACTTGATAAAAATGCAACATCATCCAATTAGTTTGCAAGAACAATTTAATGACATGAGGAGAGAGAGATATGCACCAGCTGAATTTCAATAATAACCTTTGCATAATTAATGAGTGAATTAAAAAAAACACCTGAGAATCCTGATTTAGAAAGTGCAGTCAATGATACCTTTCCTCATATGATACATATTTTTGTATATAGTTCAGCCATCAGATCAATTAAACACATAAATTTAACAAAAAATGACACCTTCAAATTGCTTTTTCACAAAATAAGAAATGAATATTTTTTTTAAATAAAGAAGCATATTTGATCATATTGCTGTCACTGTTGGCAAAAAAAAGGACTAATGGTGGTATACTATCAAAAACATAACTACTACTAGTTAAGAGTACCAATTGGGTTTGAGTACTGAATGAGCCTTGGGATAAATAATTAATCTCTCTGATTATCAATTTCCTTCTCTGAAAATTTTGAATATTAAAAATACATGCCACATAAGATTATTGAAAAGGTTAAATAAGATTAAAATGAGTGTTCATTTAAATAACTATATAATAAAGAATATCCTTTTTAATAAAAGGGTAATGTGCAAATTGACCATCACTCCAACACAAGATGGCCACCTCCATGTGGACACAAGATGACCACCACGAGATGGCTGGGAGGGGAGGGCAGTTGTGGGCAATAAGGCAAGCAGTGGAGGGCAATTGTGGGTAATCAGGCTGGCAAGGGAGGGCATTTGGGAGGGACCAGGCCTGCAAGGGAGGGCAGTTAGGGGTGACCAGGCCAGCAGAGGAAGGCAGTTGGGGGCAATCAGGCCTGCAGGGAAGGAAGGAAAATTAGGGGTGAGCGGGCTAGCAGAGGAGGGCAATTGGGAGTGAGCAGGTCTTCAGGGGAGGACAGTTGGGGTGGACCATGCTTGCAGGGGAGGGTAGTTATGAGAGGACCAGGCCTGCAGGGAAGGAGAATTTGAAGAGACAAGGCCAGCAGGGGAGATAAGTTGTGGGGGGAGGCAGGCCAGCAGAGAAGGACAGTTAGGGGCAACTGGGCCAGTAGGGGAGCAGTAAGGTGTCGATCAGGCTGGCAGGGGAGTGGTTAGGGGGTAATCAGGCTAGAAGGCAGAAGCAGTTAGGAGTAATCAGGCAGGCAGGCAATGGTCCTGGATTGTGAGAGGGATGCCCAACTGCCAGTTTAGGTCTGGTCTCACCAGGATCAGGAAAGGGACGGTCGGGCATACCTCGAGCGTGCCCAGATTGGAGAAGGTGCAGGCTGGGCTGAGTGATATCCTGCTCCCATGCATGAATTTCATGCACCAGGCCTCTAGCTATGTAATAAACTGTATTTTGTTACTATTATATTAACAATTATTATAATCACTATGCTACATTAATAGTTGTTATAACAATATCATATAACTTTATTTAATCATAATATAATGCAAGTCATTTATATAACTTTAAAATATTCCAGCAGTCTCATTAAAAAAATAGGTTGAACTAATTTTAATAACATATTTTGTTTACCCTTATATCTCCAAAATATTATTCTTTCAATATGTGGTACAAGTCACACTTCAAGTGATCAGTAATTACATGCAACTAGGGGCTACCATATTGGCTGGTACATGTCTAGAATGGAATGAACATGTACAATGGCCAATATTTGAAATATTTTTTTAGTAATATAATTCTCAAGACAACAGACATCCCCATATTCAATGAAATTCCCAAACATATTACTAAACCAAATATAATAGCATTATCATTGCCATGTCTCTTCTAGAATCTTGGAAATGGTCTTATTTTTGTTGTTTGAAAATCACAAAGAATCCAGTTGACCTTAAGAGATTGAATCATAGGCCATGTGGTCAGTTGATAAAAACTTCACTTACTGTATAGTTACCCAAAACATGAAGTCAATGCAGGAGAAAATGTATATTTAAACTTAGAAATTTAATAAGAAAAACAGACTTTGCAAATGGAGAAAAGAATAAACACACATATTGAACAATTCATTCAGAGCCATTGACTGACATTTACTATGCTCTAGTAAATCCAGAATATGCCCTACCATAAAGAGTACAAGTGTGTACTATATCTTGGGTGGAGAAAGGTAATAAAAATAAGTAAATAAAAATCTGAAAGTAAAATTATCCAACTCTAATGCCCTTTAGTAATGAACATTAAGAAATATTATGGAAAACATTTAGTCCCATTTTTTCCAGTCATTTTCACTTCAAAATGTTTACTTTTCCTTTATTTTAATGCTGTTGTAAATAAGGGAGTCACATCTTAACAAAAAAGACATTTCCCAAATACAGACAAAGCACTTAATTAAGTACTTAACATAGTTAATAAGTCGTTGATAGTAAGTTAATTGATAAGTTAATTAATAACTTATCAATTAACTGAGTAAAAACCTAATAAATCATATTAGTGAGAATGTGAAAAATATTGATGGTTTTAAAAAATTATTTGTCTACATAACTGATCAGCAATTGAAATCTAATCTTACAAAATAGCTTTCTGAGCTTAAGGCTATCTCAAATGTGATTTATTAGCATTAGACTGAATTTTAGGACTGACTTTACCTCTAATTACCTTTAAAGTCTATTTGCAAAGCAGTTTGATTTACAAAGATTCACATGCTCAATTTGTATTACATACAAAACAGAACTACACATTCAATCAAGAATTCCCATGGAGTCATAGTAGGTATATATATGCCATCATAAAATGGAACCTGGGGCACTGATTGATCTTGTACTTCAGTTCACTCCTTTTCATATAAAATAAAATAGCCCATTACACACTGAAACCAATTCATTAATCGTAAAGTGGTTCTTATCCTTTTTTGACTCCTCGACCCTTTCAAAGATGAAAGCTATGCGCCTCAACCCCAGAAGAATTCACATATGCAAAAGCTTTTGTATGCAATTTCCATAGTGTTTCTCTGGTCCTCTGAGCCTACGTTCATTTACTGCTGGCCTAGAAAGATGGATCCCAGGCAAATAGTCCATAGTTCTAGGTGGCCAAAACAGCAGTCACACACACATGAAACTGCTTTCCCTTTTTTATGCCCTAGCCCCACTATACCCATTTCCTGTTTGGTAGGGTGAAGATGGGCCAATCACAAGCAGCTCCCATGAAGACCCAAAGGTCTCATAGTCCAGTGAGGGAGACAGTAGTAAATAGCAGTCACAAAAGAAAGGATATATGCTAAAATAGGGCTAAGTTCAAGGATATTAGAGAGAAGAGACCCAGTTTTCAGGAAAGGCTTTAAGCCATGTTGTAGATAACGCTGCATCTAGGATGAGGACAGGCATTCCAGGCACAGAGAGAAGCAGGAGCAAAGGCCTGGAGAAGAAAGAGGAAAAGCCAGGCACTGAGGCCTACGGGCCTTTCAGCATGGCTGAAGCAGAGTTCAGAGTGGGAAATCACAGGAGGTGAGCCTGGAGAGATGGACAGAAGCTAGATCATGAAGGGTCTTGCATATCTTGCTGGCGTTTTTGAACTTCATCCTGAGAAACCATTGCAAGGCATTCAAGTGATTTAAACTGGAAGGCAAAGAAATCGGATGGATGAACTCGGCATTGGTTCCCAAAGTGTGGTCCATAAAGCTTGAGGGGGGGGGGTGTTCCTCAGGATCTTGTGGGGGGTCAAAATTATTTTCATAATAATAGTGAGACATTTATTACCTTTCGCTCTCATTCTTTTAAGAGTGTACAGTGGAGTTTCCCAGAGGCTTCTTGATGAGTGATGATATCACTGGTCTAATGGTTCTTAGAATGTGCCTGTTTTTCTTGTGTTTTAAATTTTTCTCAACAAATTGGGGCCATCAACAAATGTTAAGAATTGCAAAAGCTGCATGAGACAAAAATGTTTGAGAACATTTGAATTAAAGGTTTAACTCCAACTGTACTGAATGAAACAGGGAGAGGGGGGTTGTTGAAACAGAAGGCTCATTTGCATCCCAGGTGAGTGATGACAGTGGCATGGAACAAGGCTTAACATAGGAATAGAGAAAAGGGGATTAGAATCAGATATGTTGAGGAGGTAGAATCAAAATGATTTGGTGATTAATTAAATGCAGGACATGAAGAAAAGGTCAAGAAGCACACTCAGACTCTGGCTTTGAATGTCGAGCCTCACAGACAGAGGCAACCCAGAGGAGTTGTCAGGAATAGGATGAGTTTATCTGTGGGTGTGTTTTGTATCTATTTGCTCATGTCCAAAGATGTGTCTATGTGAGACTAGAGGGCAGGAGAGTTTAGAGCTAGAAATGGACAGTCAGCTCTCTCAGAATGTAGGTGGTACTTGAGGCCTTTAAAGGAGATGAGGTCATTGCCAGAGAATGTGGAGCGAGAAAGAGAACAGGATCTGGAAGAGAACAGGAGTAGGCAAAAGAGGAGGAACCTTCGAAGGAGGAGAAAAAAGCAGCACCTCATAAATACACTACCATGAATATAAGGAAGAGTGTTTTAGGCCTGGCTGACGGGATTCTGTGGTTGAGCATGGACCTATGAACCAGGAAGTCATGGTTCCATACCCAGTAAGGAGTGTGCAGGAAGCAGCTGATCAAAGATTCTCTCTCATCATTGATGCTTCTATCTCTCCCTCTCTTTCCCCTCTTCTCTGACATCAA
Organism: Pipistrellus kuhlii; assembly: GCF_014108245.1. Lineage (NCBI taxonomy): Eukaryota > Metazoa > Chordata > Mammalia > Chiroptera > Vespertilionidae > Pipistrellus > Pipistrellus kuhlii. The sequence goes on along the minus strand of NW_023425405.1, from coordinate 49,697,227 downwards.
TGTACTTATACATATTTTAAAAAGAGTGTTTTTGGAAGAAGGCATGACTCAATTTTGTAAAACGTTGCTGAGGGAGCCTTTCAGTTCCTGACAAAATGGTAAACCAAACCTGGTTGCTGCCTTCCTTCCCCCAAATCAACATTGGACAAACTACACACACTAGAGGATGCACAGACAGTAACATAAAAATTGAGGAACACCTGGGAAGGCCAAGACTGCCATGAATCAGCAAGGTCAAGTTCAGTCTGGTGTAATGGAATAACAAGCTGAGGCAGGGCTTTTAAATTCCACCCTAGTGTCCACCTAGCATTGCCACAGAAGATCACAAAACAGTAGCAGTAGCCTGTTCTCATGGTACAATGATCAGACAGCCCAAAGCCCAGTGGGGCAGGGAACTGGATCATAGCAGTGAGGCTGACTGATCCCTAGGACATTTATTCCTCCACCTCTTCTCCTCTCCAAATCTCAGGGTCCAGAAGACCACAATCCAAGCAACTAACATGATAATGAAATGTAAGACACGAAAAATCTCTAAAAGCCTTGCAGAAAGAAAGAGCTTATCATCTATCTCCAAAGGGATAATAATCTGAATGAAATCATACCTCTCAATAGAAAAATTTGCCCGAGTTACATTGCTTAATCCCAAGCAGCACTGCTGAGAGTCTAACCATTTTTGTAAGAAATAATGAAGTACTGACAGATCCCTAAGTGAGTATCCCTAGATCTTTGTCTGGAGCTTTACTTTTTTAAAAAAATTTTTATTTTAGAGACCAAAGGAGAGGGAGAGAGAGAAACATCAACAAGAGAGAAACATGATTGCCCCTACTATAGATTGAGCCTGCAACCTGGGCATGTGCCCTAAATGGGAATTGAGCCAGCAACTTCTTAGTATATGGGACGATGCTCAACCAACTGAGCCACGCCAGACGGGTGCTCTGGACTTTTAAATGGCTGTTGCTCTGCTCTGGTATTTTCTATGCTATTTTGTTAGTGTTGGATTTTTGTGTGTGTATGTGTGTGTGTTTGTGTATTTTGTTATTGTTGTTGTTGTTTTGTTTAAATCACATCAGGGACGGTTAACTCCTAGCTGGGAGAGCAAATCTATTTCAGAATGCCTAGTAGGACTGAAAACTTCGATCCCCTGGCTGTTTCAGAGGCACTTCTTGTTTGCTTCAGAAAGCTGAGGGAAGACGACCCTGGAAGCACATTAATAGTGGCTGACAATTATTTCTACAGGAAAGAGTGAAACCTTGTACCACTCTTATGTACGATAGAAGATGAAGTATTTTAATATGTACTCCCATATAAAAATAACCTAGGCTGCTATTTTTAAATATGGCAGATTACCTTTCAGAGGTTAATTTTTAAATGTTATCCACCAGCAATTTCATCAACAAAAGCATATATCTCTAAATAAAATGAGAAATACTTGGGCTTCACAGAGGTAGAAGCTCTGTGAATATTTGATTAAATGCAAATTTTAGATTCAGCATTAATCAGGTAATATAATCAGGACAGTAATTGTTACTATGTCAACTACATTGTCAAACCTGAACAGCAAGTGCCCACATTTATTACCTCCCAAGTCAAGATTCAATTGTTCTCAACCTGGCTAGTGTGGCTCAGTTGGTTGGAGTATTGTCCCATACATCAAAAGGTAGTGGGCTCACTCTTCAGTCCAGGTATGTGCAGGAGGCAACTGATCACTCTTGCTCTCACTCTCTTCCCCCTCCTCTCTCTAAAATCAAGTTTAAAATTTCTTTAACTAATCAAAAAGAAGATTCAATTGTTCTCATCTCTGAAAAACAGGATATTAACTAACAGAAAGTTTACTTAGATGATAGCTTGAGTTCTCAGATATGGTGAAACAATTAAATTAATGATTATTGTCTGACCATGTTCACATACATGAATAATTGGTCTGCAGTCTTTTTTAAATGAGGAAAACTTGGCAGTATGGGATCACACTACCAGATTATATATGTAGTCTATATATATAAAAACCTAGCAACTGTTATGACAGAATGACCATAACAACTGGTTGCTAGGATGTACACTGACCACCAGGGGGCAAACACTCAACACAGGAGCTGCCCCCATAATGGAGCCTGCTGGCCAACCTCCCAATCCCTCCCCCTCGCCAGGCTCCGGACTGGGATGGGGAATCTGGGGGGTGTGGTAGTGGACATAGGTGGTGAGGGAAGGAGGAAAGTGAGAGGTGGGGAACCTGATCATCCCTGATGGCCTGCCAGGCCTAGGGAGCCCACCCTTGCACGAATTTCGTGCACTGGGCCTCTAGTTTTAACATAATTTTGGACAGACATCTAAAAAATCATTTAGGATGCCATTAGGAAAAGACAGTATGATCTGAGTGCAGTTCTAAGTGGCTAAATGACCATTTAAATACAAAGTGAGAAAAGTGAAATGTTACCATTGTGACACTGAGGTATTACCTACTTTATTGGGATAGCAATTTCCATCCATTTTAATTAGACAACTTCTATCCTGGCATATGTTATATAATCTCAGATTTCATATTTTCCAGAAGCAAGTGGGACTGCTGGGGATAGTTCTCATTTCTGATGTCCATCACAGGAAAAATGGATACATGACGTGTTTCAAATTGCAATTTCTTGAACTGAACAATCCAAGCTACTTTGTGCATGACCCTGAGTATAAAAATGTCAAGTACCTGAAGAACTAGACAATTTGAATTTGAAATAGGGTTTAGAACTTTAGATTTCACGTAAGCCACTGGTCTGCTCATAACTCCGGATGAAGTAACAGCAAAACTATTTTAACTTCCAGTAAAGGAAAGCACTTATGTGGGCCAAATCAGCCAGGGAACAAGCCAGGCTTCACCAGCACAAAGCCTAATCATAGAATTTTTCTTTTAGATATGTGGCCTGCTTCCTTCAAATTTACACAGTAATTTAAAATACATGTTGACAAAACATTTTCAAGCAAAGACCCTGCCAGGTGTTCTTTAAAAAATGATCTGACACTAGCACCATCCACTGTTACGTAAACAATTAAGAGGGTTTTTTTTTTTTAATTGCTTCCTTTAGGAAGCAGGAGGGAAGCTTTATGATTGCTTCACCTGTTAATTTTGATACAGCCCTTTCTACCTAGATCATTTAGCATAGGCTGGAATAGATTTTGGAATGATAAGATTTTACTCATCTACAAAGTCAGCTTTTCAAGTTTGCAGAGGTTTCATTTGAGAACTGGACTGATCTCCTCGAAGATATTTTTCTCCCTTCCTCCCTTATTCCACTTTGCCTTCCTTCACTCCATAAACATCACTGAGGGTTGACAATGGACAAGTCTCTGCTGGATGTAACTAGACTCTTAACACCTTGAGATACAATGTCTTTGAATCCCTAGAACTTAGCACAGTATGCAGAACACCTTAGGTACTCTATAAACGTTTACTAATTATTCACCAATTCAACAAACATTTTTAATGGTAATTATGGGTCCTACATTGGGCTGGGGGTGGCTGGGCTGGCAGTGAGTGTAATGAATAATACACAATTCCTCTTCTCTCAAGAAACCATACCTAGTAAAGGAGAAAGACTACACAGATAATTATGAAGCAGTGTGGAAGGTCAATGCTAAGACATTCATCAAAGAGCATTTTTTTTGACCCAGGAATGTAAATGAAAGCATGAGGTTGATCCAATCAATAAAGTATATCTTAATGAAATAAAATTATTAATAAAACATATATAAGGTAGAGAACTATTAGAACAAAGTTACACCTGGCACACACATTTTTAAAACCTCTGATGTGCTCTTAATGTGGTAAAAATTGACTTCATTTTTAAAAAAAATTTTCCCTATGTTTTGGAACACAATGTAGAACACTAGAATAAAACTTGCACATATAAATCAACCTAAGATATATCAATCCTTAACAAGAGAGAGAAGTTAAAAATCCCACCATATACTAAAAGAAAATGTTTTAATGGTCTCTGTAGGAAGCACCATGCCAATAAACCAGAAGATATCCTCATGCCACACGGCATTAGCAGTGTAACGGTAACATCTGACACCACTCCACGGGTGTTAAGCTCTAGCTCTGCCATTGTGAAAAGAAGTAATAGGTAGAGTCGACAGAAAAACAATTCAAATGACACAGGAGCCTCCTTGCAATTTATCTTCTATGTATAACAGTATATTTTAAGCGTATTCAGCCCAATACAAGGGAGAGCTGAGAAAGAATAAGAACCTATCTATTTTGTAAGTAAAAGGTAAAATGTGAAGATGAAAGAAACACTTCATTTAGCCCTCTCTCTCAAAAAGCTTCAGAAACACTGTCCAGGAAATGATTTCACCAAATCATCTCCACATGGAGTTAAGAGAATGCCTCAGGTATTCCCACCTGAAAAAATATAAATACAATTTCTTCACTAAAAATAAAAAATAGCCATCTAGTGAATCACATACAGATGTGATATTAGAACCAAGAGGAAGTTGGATCTTCAAGGAAAGTATTTCAGCTGAAACTGTTTGTTTCTCCTTTTTCTTTCATTTCTTGTCCCTCCTTTCCTTAGGGTAACAACAGCAAAGAACCACAGTTGTCTGTCTAATCATCATCATAACTGTGTTAATAAGATCTAACATTTATTGAGCGCCTAGAATGTGCCAGGCAAGTACTTTATTAAGAGCTTGCTAAGAAAAACTAAAGATCACAAAGCTACTATAATACATGCTGACCTGTTAGGTTAAGCAATATTTGAATTTTTTGTGGAGCGGGGAAGGGGCCTGCAATGTATTTATTTAGTTAGTCTTTACTTTTATCATCTGTCTTTGGTCTTACATAGCCTCCTCAGTGAGCATTTCTGAAATGAATTGAAAGGCTGTTTTAGTTCTGGTGTGGATCCTATAAGAGCTCCTCTGTGCCTCAGTAGAAGGCCTTTCTTCTTTCTGCACCTTCATTCAGCAGCTCTTCTGTGAATTACAAAAGACAGTTTTCTCATTTCCAGCAAAAGTACCCTGAGCCAAGTGGGCTCTGCTGTCTCCCACACAGCAAGTGCCTATCAAGAGACAGCTAAGTCGGAAAACCAATTTCACTGTAATAATAGCAGTAAATCACATACTTGGTAAAGCAGTTACAGTTTAAGGAAACTTAATATGAAAAACCATAGTCTGCCTCCCCCCACTTTTTTTTTCTTAAGGAGTGAAGCATTTATAAGATAATTTCTTGTCTAAAGCACTAATTGGGTGATTTTTTTTTTTAACTATGTTTTAGGAGAAGACATGAGGTCATTAGGGTGTATCATATTGCCTCTTCTAATAACAAAGCTAGAGCCCTGCCCTGCCATTCCCTTTCCACAGACCAATCCTCTGCAGGTTATTTTTCTTTCTCCCCTCTCCCAGCTTCATTGAAATACAGCTGACACATAATATACAGTTATTCACTGAAATACAATTGATATATAATACAATTATGTTATATGTAATATAAATTGTGACAGTTTCATATATGCAATGTAGTGACTTTATATGTGTACTGAAAAATGGCTATCACAATAAAATTAGTTAACATATGCCCTGGCTGATGTAGCTCAGTTGGTTGGAGCATAATCCCATGCACTGAAGAGTGGCAGGTTCAATTCCCCATGAGGGTACATGCCCAGGGTTCTGGGTTCCATCCCCAGTGGGGGTGCAGGCAGGAGGCAACTGAACAATGTTTCTCTTTCACATCAATGATCTCTCTCTTCCTCTCTTTCGCTCTCCCTTCCTTTATCTCTAAAATCAATGAAAGGCCTGCCCTTGAATGAGTGGAGGAAGGCAATGGGGGGAACACAGGGACATCTGTAATACTTTCAACAATAAAGGTAAGTTTTGTAAAAAAATGAAAAATTTTGTATGTGTGTGATCAGAACTTTTAAAAATCTACTCTCTTGGCAACTTCCAATCATAACATACGTATGATTAACTTCAGTCACCATGCTGTACATTATATCCCTGGAACTTATTCATCTTATAACTGAAAGTCTGTATCCTTTGACCAGCCTCTCCCAATCTACCACACCCCTCCATCTTTGGCAAATACCAGTTTATTCTGTTTCTATGTGTTTGGTCTTTTAGATTGCACACACAAAAGAGAGATCATCATTCACAGAATCATTTAGAGTAATAGTTGCTCAAGCAAGCTTTTAGTCAGAAATTGTATCTTAACTATGTTGGTGTTAGTACATATAGCACAGATATCACAAACAAAACATGCTTAGCAAATATTTGTTGTTAAATGGCTAAATTATTGATAATTGCGTAAGCAAAAGTCCTTGATGTAGGATTAAGAATTTATCTTCCCGCCTTTCTGTTTTTATCTCAATTTTCTAGGCTCTGCTCAAACCGACACCAGTTGATAATAATAATTAAAAAAAAAGTTACGCTCTTAAATCAATTTCTGTACTCATTGTTTTTCAGCATGATCTCAATTATATGCTAATCAGAGTTCATGTTTACTGGTAGCCTAACTATATGGGGCAATTTGTTTTCTTCTCCAGCTGACATGTGAATGAATGCTAGCTACCATTGAATCCAAACACACCCTGAGCAATGCCATTATTAAACATTGAAAACACACTCATTTGGAATGATGGGTAAAATTTTTAGATGGCAACATTCTCTGAATTTGTCAAAGTTCTTTTGAAATCACTAGGAGAATCAACCCTTAAAACTGAACTGATAAGATGACTGGGTTGACAGCATGAAATTGAGTGCAATGAGCCTGCTTTGGATCACTGCTTGGCTGCTAAGGTCAATAAGACCTTGTTTGTGCCATCTACAGTTTGTGCATAAATCTAACAGCATAAACAGATACTCCAGCCAATTTACATTCTCCACAGCAACTCTACATTTACAAGTTGTTTCTGTCTTCTGAAAGGGGAAAAAAGAACAATTTAATTGATTGCACAGAGTGTCTCCCTTACATTTTTCTTTAAAATATCAGGACAGCTGTGTTTTGTTTCAGAATTCCCTGCCCTCAGATCTGGGCACAGTTTCATGCTGCTCAGAATATAGCAGCTCCTAAGAAACTCTATAAATGCCTAAAAATGTTCTGCTTTTGCAGGATCCCATTAATACTCCACAAAGAACTTCTTCTGCTAAGGATCCTGAAAAACTCATCAGCTGCAATTTCCTCCTATTCCTGAAGCTCTGTATGTTTCTTAAAAAGCAAAAGGGAAATTCTAATTAAGAGCATATTTTTACATGGATAAAATATGAAAGCCGGTGTGACTGCTGGTTAATCATTTTCAGTATAACTTTGATTCTCCTTCTGCTATTCATACTAAATGCCAACCAACAGGTTTCAAAGAAAAATTAAACTTGATGTAACACAGTTCTCTTTCACTGAAATCATAAAGAAATATAGGGCCATATCAAGAAGAGACGAAGGCATTCATTTAAATATTCCATCTCTACTGCAATATTATACTTTTTAAAAGTCTGTCTTTCCTAATGAACAGAAGTTTTTATATTTTTAAGTCACTTTTTCTACAGCAAATAAATTATTCTGGCCAGTGGGTCCAAAAGAAAGTAAAAACAGGTTTCCTGGTAAACACAGACACACACACACACAGACACACACACACACACACACACACACACATCACAAAAACAAAACACAGGTGATCCCATATATTGGAAGCTTTGCCTGGTGTTTGTGATGGGAATAGAAAGGAGCCATAAACAATGACCTTAGAATACAATAAACCATATGAGATGGTGTTTCTATGAGACTACACTATCCAGCGAAGTTCCCTTAGAACAGGAGAACTGGGGTTCTGCAGCCAAACCACCTGGGTTCCAATTTCCCTCTACCTCTGAGGGTCCTTGTGACTTTGGGCAAGTTATCCTATTGCTCTGTGTCTTAGTTTCTTCATCCTCTCACTGGTGAGGATTTAGAGAAGCAGAACCACAGGCACACCCTAGGCAAAACACAAACAAGGTGGAAATATGATTTCTGTCAATGTTGGTTTAACTATACCAAATTCATTTGAGAGAAGAAGCACCTGGGGGGTCTCATTCTGCAATAAGCCAGAATCTATCTTTCCCCCTCCCTTTGCCTAACATATTTCTAAGCCAGTAGATTGAAAAGAGACTAACAGCTATCATTTCTTCCTCTACGTTTGCAGGAAGTAAAATAAGTCAAGAGCAGGTTTACAACCCATTCTCTTCCTTTACTGTGTATGACATGCATGTCAAATTCGAGAGGCATGTGGCCCATAGGCCGCAAGTTTAACATGCTGGGAGGGGATGGAGAACTTGAGAAAAAAAGAAGGCAAGTGACTCATTCAAATCTCTTTGTTAAAATTCTAATAACATACTTCTGGCAACAACTAGTGATATGCACTAGTGAAAGAGTCCTTGACTATAGAATGCTTTAGTAGGACATATCTGTTCTAGTTAGGATTGCTTATGGTCAACATATCTAGTATCTAGAAATGTATGGGACATAAAATAGAAAATGTCACATAAGCTATGGAGCTCTCTAGCTTGAAATGGAGATTGCCCTGTGTTAATCTTTCCCCAAAGTGTACCCTGTCAGAGCCCAAAAAGAAACAGTGCTGTGGTGCCAGTCCTAGACTGCTCTCTGGTTTACTGTCCCTTGCAGTTCCTGTACCCTTAAAATTGTTAGTGAAGCTGACATTGGACCGGATCTTGACAATGTCTGAGTATTTCTTTATCTGGTGTTTTGTGTTATCCAGGCTTATTTTGAGCAATTCTAGTTTCATTTGCTCCCTCTGTGTGATTATCTTCTGAAAGCAGCTCTACCCAGGGAAGCAGGGGGGTGGAGTGGATTGGTAAAGACCAGGGGCTTTGGGTGTGACTCTCCCACTTACTGTTTGCAAAGCTGCGGGCAAAGTTGTATAATGTCTTCACGTTATACAACTCATTTGTCAACTGGAGAGAGCCATGTCCCCCCAGGGATTGCTGAGAGGGTTAAATGAATAGTATAGTGTATATAAAGGGCTTATCACTGTTTAAAACTACCGTAAACACTCACTAAATTATAGCTCCTGTTAAAATTAAGAAGAGATCTTACTGAATGTTAGACTAGTGCCTTTTGCTGGTAGACAAAAGAGGGGGGAGAGTAAAACGAGAAAGATCTTATTCTTTCACCTTAATTTTATGCCAATGTTCTCTTTATTCTAATGTGAAGAATCATAACATCTTCTGAAATAGATTTTTTAAAACCATTTAAAATATTGGCTCTTGCTCTGTATGTGTTTTCTGAAGTTAGCAAGTCAAGTTCTACAAATTGCTACCAATTTAAATAAATGGTGTTGTTTTTGTATTATTTTTTAACAGGCAAATTGCAATATTGCAATATTATTTCTAAAGGGAAAATATCTCTCTAGTTTATCTTCAGTATTGCCCTTGTCTGAACTTTTTTCATGTGTGTGTTATTTGTCCTGCTGATATTCTGATAGCCTGAAATTAGAGCAAGCCTACAACCATTAAGACTTGGAAAGAGCAAATTTTGTTTTTTTGAGGACATCTTCTGGGCACTCTATTTCCAGTGTTCTAAAATTGTTGTTCTAAGCCTCAATTAGATCTATGATGGGAGATTTGGGAGGAAAGTTGGGAGCATCCTTATAGGGCATACACGCTACCTATATTTTTCAAAAATTGAAACTATTAAATTCCTAAAATAATAAAAACTACATAAAGTATATTTACCCTCCTACTATCTTTGGGCAAAAAAAAATTATACCAATAAGCCTTTCTAGTTTTTCTTCTGCAAAAAAAATATATATATTATATTATATATATGCAAAATAACCTGCCATTCTGAGGAATGACTTCAAGATATTCATAATACAATGGCACTGTAGCTATTTATCATCTTGTTAACCCTTTCACATATAAAGCTAAGTAACCAACATTATTACCAGTTAAAAACATAATAACAGGGATCTAGAACTGAGCTTGTAAGTAAAAAATCAAGAGGTTAACACATTCCAAACCCAGTGATTGCCAGCAAGCATGAGAACAGTTAATAACACGTTCCATACAACTAAGCCCATACTGCCTTTTAATTAAAATATCCTCACTAAAGTGCATCCAGTTAGAAAAACATATACTTTAATGAGGGCATTGTCAATATGCTTTCTCTATTCTGCAGTGTTTATGGAGTTTTTCATTAAAATATTGGGTCGGCAAGTAAGTAATTGCGGGTTTCACACATATATGGCTTCAGTTGAATTTTTAGGTTTGCAGACGTAGTAAAAATGTAAAACACATTTTGTTATTTGATAGCTGGCTATTCAGCTGTTAATCAGTAAAAAAAGTTTTTTGATCTGTTTTGTAGTTTTCGTTTGGCGTTCGTTGAAAAATGGAAAATCAAAAGGAACATTTTCGTCATATTTTGATTTTTTATTTCCACAAAGGGAAAAACGCATCGCAAGCTCATAAAAAGTTATGTGCTGTTTATGATGACGAAGCCTTAAAAGAACGGCAGTGTCAAAATTGGTTTGCCAAATTTCGTTCTGGTGATTTTTCACTCAAAGATGAAAAACGCTCTGGTCGTCCAGTTGAAGTTGATGACGCCCTAATCAAAGCAATAATCAATTCGGACTGTCACAGTACAACACGTGAGATTGCAGAGAAGCTTCATGTATCACATACATGCATTGAAAATCACTTAAAATAACTTGGCTATGTTCAAAAACTCGATACATGGGTTCCTCACGAACTGAAAGAATCACAGTTAACGCAACGCATTAGCAGCTGCGATTTGCTAAAGAAACGTAATGAAAATGATCCATTTTTAAAACGACTGATAACTGGCGATGAAAAATGGGTTGTTTACAATAATATCAAGCCGAAAAGATCGTGGAGCAGGCCACGTGAACCAACTCAAACAACATCAAAAGCTGATATTCATCAAAAGAAGGTTTTGTTATCAGTTTGGTGGGATTACAAAGGAATTGTCTACTTTGAACTCTTACCACCCAACCGAACGATCAATTCTGATGTCTACATTGAACAACTAATGAAATTAAACAATGCAGTTGAAGAAAAGCGGCCCGAATTGACAAATCGAAAAGGTGTTGTATTCCATCATGACAATGCAAGGCCACACACATCTTTGGTCACTCGGCAAAAATTAATGGAGCTTGGTTGGGATGTTTTGCCACATCCACCATATAGTCCTGACCTTGCACCATCTGATTACTTTTTGTTTCGATCTTTACAAAACTCCTTGAATGGTAAAAATTTCAATAATGATGATGATGTCAAATCGTACCTGATTCAGTTTTTTGCTAATAAAAACCAGAAGTTTTTTGAACGTGGGATTATGATGCTGCCTGAAAGATGGCAAAAGGTCATTGATCAAAATGGGCAATACATTACAGAATAAAGTTATTTAGTTCCATGAAAAAATTGTCTTTGATTTTCTTTAAAAACCCGCAATTACTTACTTGCCGACCCAATAATATCCGATTGGGTCCTGGTTTTTCCTGCATGATTGAGGAAATGAACCACATTTCTGAAAATCATGCAGAACCACATGGAAATCTTCAAGATATATCAGCATGAGACATTTTGCTTTGCCAATCCATCCTTCAAATGCTTACTAATGTTCTTCTTAGCTGTTTCCTTGTTGGGTTATAAGGATTGTTTGGTGATTATCTTTATATGATCCATGTTAATCAACACAATATTAAGTACATTATAACACATTTTCCTCATGGCAGCAAAGAAATGCATTATTTATATCCTTTGCATGACCTTACTTTAATTTTTAATAAGATGTGTTATAACTCACGAATGATTTAGTGGATCAGTTTACCGGTAAAATATTTTAATTTGTAGATTATTAATGCCTCTAGTTACTAACACGTATTTTATGTTAACTTGTTTTCACATTCACATTATTTTAACTTGTTTTCACATTAATTATTTTATGTTACTCAGTCTATTCTTAAAGCAACCCTATAAACAGATAATATGGATTCTTCAAATGATAATATAAGACACACAGATAATTTGTTCAAAACATAGAGCTTATTAATGAAGGACACTGGGCCAAGTCTCCCAAGTGCTCTTCCCCCAAATCAGGAGATATCACTTCACACCTGGTAGAATGCTATTATAAAAAAGAAAAGAGATAACAAGCACTGGTGAGGATGTGTAGAAAAGGGAAACCTGGTACACCGTTGGCAGGAATATAAACTGGTATGGCCACTATGGGAAATAGTATGAAGGTTCCTCAAAAAATTAAAAAGAGAACTCACATAAACCCCAGGAATTCTACTTTTGGGTATATATTTGAAAGAAATGAAATCACTATCTTGAAGAGATATCTGCACCCCTATGTTCATTCCAGCCTTATTGACAATAGTCAAGACATGGGAACAACTTAAGTGCCCATCAACAGATTAATGGAGTGTGTGTGTGTGTGTGTGTGTGTGTGTATGTATGTGTATGTGAGAGAGATATGATATTATTCAGCCAGAAAAAGAAGTAAACCCTGACTTTTGTGACAACGTGAAGAGACCTGAGGGCATTATACTGAGTGAAATAAGTCAGGCAGAGAAAGACAAATATTACATTAGTTCTCTTATATATGAAATCTAAAAGAGCAAACTCATAGAAACAAAGAGTGTAATGGTGGTTGCCAGGGGCTTTGGGAATGGGGAAAATGGAAAGTGACTGCCCAAAAGATACAAACTCCCAGTTATAAGATGAATAAGTTCTGGTATCTAATATATAGCATGGAGACTATAGTTAACAATACTTTATTATATATTTGGAATTTGCTAAAAGAATAGATCTTAAATATTGTCAAACCCCTCCCCACATACACATACAAAGCTGATTATGTGACATGATGGATGAATTAACTAAACTTAGTGTGGTAATCAGCTCACAGTAAAAAGCCCAAGGTCTTTTTAACTAGCATATACATGATCAAGCACAGGTTTCCAGAAAAATAGAATATGTAGGTTCCCCGGAATGTCCCCTAAATTACAAATTCCCTGAAAGTAGGGTGTATATCATATGTTTTTTTGAATCCCACTAGTTTTGGCCACAGGAAGAGATCAGAGAGTATCTACATTGTCTCCATGGCATTTGCAGGTCAGTCATTGGGGTCACTGACATGAGTTGACCACTGTTCAGCAGCAATGACACATTTTCTCCCTGAGCCATACAAAACCAGTTGGTAGACCAGTTTGACTGACCTTTGCTCTAGCCAATGCTCAGAACCTCCATCCTAGGCTTTCTGTCCCATGAAAGAATGAGAACACCTTTGCTCACAAAGGACAACTTTTGATTCCCAGTGCTACCAAAACCACAACCCATCCTAGCAGGATCCTGAAGGTCCACTTTATAGTCTTCCTACACTTTTTCTCCTCCAAAGATACCTTAAAACACACTTTTAGAAATGGTGTAAAGAATGTGAGAATTAAAAACTTATCCAAAGACCAAAATAATGCATTCAAAAGGAAAGAACTGAATCGCTCCATCATTAATTGCATCTTTTTCTTGGTCAGTCACTCATGAACAGAATTTTTAAAGTGCCTACTCTGCACAGTGTCTTGAGATACTGGGGATGCAGAGATGAATAAGACATGGTCCTTGACTGGAAGGAGCCCAGGGAGGACCTTGGAAGACAAACAAGTAAATTTGGATTCCATCACGCTGTACTGTGCCAGCATCCTCACCCCCACCTCAGGAGTACCCACGGCAAATGTCCAATCCTTGCTTCTGAGGCAAAAGTTTCTCTAGGATAATATTGTATTTGAGTCTCCAAGAAAGAGTAGTTTTCCAGATAAGGTGAACTGAACAACATAAGCACAATCTATTGGCAAAGCCCTCGACTCTAAGTAAGCCAGAAACAAGGACCTAATTTAAACTTTTATATACATTTACATTATTTAGGTTGTGGGATCTCCCCACCTCCCTGGAATTTGGATCTGAGGATGTTAATGGATTAACTGAGTAGACAACTAACAAAGTAATAACAAAAAGGGCCTTTTAAAACCTGCAGTGGGAGTAAATATTCAGCTAACAAAAGTAGTCATTGGTTGGGACCCCCTTTTTTTTTAATCATCTTTTTGGATTCATTCTGTTATCTCTGATTATACCCACATGGCATCAGGCTAAATAATTCCTCTTGCTTCTCAGTGTTTTACAATTTTTCAATGTTTGAAGACTGTTATCATCATTCTGCCCAAGTCACTTCAAAGCCAAGCGAGGCATTCTTTGCTACTTTAATCTTTCCTGGTAAATTAACTCCATTATTTCCTTAATGATTTGTATTATTTGTTTTCTTATCACCGAATTCTTTCTTTAATTTTCTGAATCTTTCTCTTGATGAAAGGTCCACAGCAAGCCACTCAAATACCACTAGCAAAAAATAGAGAACATGTCATTTTATTTATGGCTATTTCAGTATAAATCTAGTTTGTCTTGACTTATTCTTTCTAAATATTCTCTTTCCCAATTTGAATTTCTGAAAAAAATCTCTAACACCAAATTCCTTGTATCTCCTTTTCCCTTAAATAAAATTTATTTGAGTTTGAAATTTCTGCTTTTGTTTTCAAATATCAAATCATCCAAAAGGTTACACTGATTTGGTTTTCTTCTCCATTGATCTCTGTCCTTTTCTATTTGGGAAATACAAATTATTTTCTGATCTTCTGAACCTGGCTGGAATTGATTTGGCTGTTTTTATGTAATAAAAATGTTAGCTTAAATATTATGCCCAAGTATATTTTTAAATCCCATCCTACAGCCTTTGAAAAATGCACAAAAATATTTTTCTCAGATTTTCTTTTCCTCCAAGAATCTCAAGGGTCTTTATAACTAATTTGAGATAAATGCTAGAAATGGACCTAGAATAGCCATGTTCTACTGTGCTTAGAGTTTTCAGCTGAGAATCTTGATTTTTGTCCTCACATAATTCATTACTTGTGCTGTCAGATGACTAGACTGGGAGTGAAGCCCTTGCAATTGGCAGGGGAGAGATGGGGTGACCCAATAGGGCCCAGCCTGAGCTGGAAGTGGCCCTAGGCCTCCTCTCTAACAATCAGGAAAATTATATGCATGTTGTTACTGCTGTAGGACTCTAGTACAAATGCCAATATACTCCAATGTAAATGCAATCGCTCTAAATTACTTACAGCAATGTGATCGGGCACACTGAGGGTTCACTAAGCCTTTGCAGATGGTGGCTGTCCTCACTAATGGGGAGCATTTAAAAAATAATTCCAAATGATTATAATGCAAACATAATAAGAAAGTCCTAGAGAGGGAGGAAATTAAAACATGTGAGGTGAAGATATTGAGAACAATTTTGAAATGTCTGATTTTCACAGAAATTATGGAGACTGGGTCAATTGAGATAGTGACAAAGGCTATTAGAGTTTGTTAGTTTGGCTGAGTAAAAAAGAATATTGTCTCTGGGGTCAAATTTCTAGATTTTTTTCCTTTACCTCTTATGAAATTTAATAAAAATCAGATGATAAGTAATAAAACACTGGAACTGTTAGGCAAGCATTACTCATAAACGAAAGAACCACAGTATGATCTGTATAGAATATTTTTTTTCTTTAGCAAAATGGCAACCAGATGGTTTCTCATTAGAAGCAAACTTAAAAATATGCTCCTGGGTAGCTGAAAGAAATGACCTACTAGATAGGGTTAATTATGTCCTCCCATTAATTAAAATCTGCCAGATACAACTTTAGTTGCAAATACGTTAAGCCAAACTATAGTAACAATAGTTAATTGGCAGGTTCAAACACTTCTGTATCCATCATCACAGCTCAGAATCCATGCCTTCTTTGAACTTCAGTAAGTAACTCGACCCTGGATGATTGCTCAGAGATACTGACCATGAAAATACATGGCAGATTAGTTCCAATTTTCTCATAGAGTCTTTAGATAGCCTTTTATACCCTTGCCTATCTTGGGTAGCCACTCCAAGGTAACATAATTGCCTTAAGAACAGAAGAGCATAATGGAATTCTCAGGCAATTTACTCTGCTCTCATCAGTTATAAAGTAGATATGGAAAAATCATCAGAGCAAAAAATAAGTGATAAATAAAAATCTTAAATTGCCCAGCAAATTTAAAATTGCACAAGACACCAACACTCTCTAATTTCAAACACCTGAGTACCGACATGCTTACTCTAGCACCCCAGAACTGCCCCAGGTTCTTGCCTGCCTGAGAACCCCTATGTCCTCTGACTTTCCTAGACATCAGGACCCAATCACAAAAACTCTCTATCCCTCAGAAAACTCCACAGTAAATGACATCTTCCCCCCAATTCCGTGCCATCTTTCAGCAGCACACAGAAACATTCATGTTTTCATTCCAACCATGACTATAACCCCAGTCTTTAGAAATGGAGCAGACTATTTAAAGCACTCATTGTAGAAACTGGGGATATCAAACAAATACTACTTCACCCATGCTCTCAAGATGCAAAGGCCAGCAAGGGAGAAAACCAGGCAGACCAGTCAGTGTGCTAGGACCTGTGATACATGAACATGGAACTTCTGTGAAGAGTACCAGGGGACACTTTTGTCAGAGAAAGTTTCCTGAAGGAAGGAAAACAGAAAATTTCCATCAAAGAACAGAAACCTAAGAGTGAGGAACAGCATAGGGCAGTTGTCCAGACAGCTTAGCATTGTGAGGCTGTAATAAAGTGTGAAAGGCAGGAAGACTTCGTTTTGATCTCATTGCTAATGGCTGCAAGATACTGAGAAGTCAGTTACCTTATTTCTCTGTGTCTCACTTTTCTCATCTGTGTAATGAAATAATAAACACATGGTGGATGTGAGAATTAAATGAGGCAAAACAGGGAAATGCTTTGTAAACTGTAAAGCATTAAACATGTTAGTTATGCTTTCACTGGGACAATATTTCGCCTACCTCCTCACTTAGTCCTAGTTCCGCCTAAGTGGGGGGGAAAAATCCACAAATCACATGAGTAAAATGATCCAGAATAGAACAGCAATAGATTACTAACTCTGACCAGGAGTAGTTTGCATATATGATATCTGTTCAGGAAACGATATCTGAGAATAGGGAATGACCCTTGGAGTTCTTTCTCATGCTTTTCACATGGAACATAATACAGAATTGCTTCCAAGGGAAGGGATCTAACTCAAAACAAGTGGAAAGAGTACTGTGAGCTTTTTAAAATGCTCTAACTGGTTTGGCTCAGTGGATAGATTCAATTCTGGTCAAGGGCATGTATCTTGGTTGTGGACACATCCCGAGTAGGAGGTGTGCAGGAGGCAACTGATTGGTGTTTCTCTCTCATCGATGTTTCTGACTCTCTATTCCTCTCCCTTCCTTTCTGTAAAAAAAAAAAATATCAATAAAATATTTTTTTAAATAACTGACAACGACTCATTTCTTCTGCAGTTCACTCTAAACATCATGACTGGTAGAAACCTTCACAGGAAGGTTTTATAGAGCTGTGATACGTGTGTTTTTAAAAAGTTGAGAAGAAGCTTATGAAAACAAAACAAAATAGTTAAATAAACAGAAAATACTACCAAATGCTAAAAATTAAAAGGATTTAGTTTCACATCTTGAGATAAATTTAAAATAAAGTCTCACCCTATCTGACAGAAATTGCAAGTTTAAGTAGTTTTGCTTTGCTGTCTCCATGGAGCTCAAGATAAACTTTTTACCTACAGAAGCCTTTACTGGTGCTATTAACATGGTCTGTCTTTTCCTTGTTCACTCTCAAATTCTCACTTTCCCTTCAAGCCTATTATCCCCTCCTTTTTGCTTGAGACACTCCTTGGTTTACTCCCTTTGTACACTGCTTCTTTTCTGGTTGTTCACACCTGTCCTTCTGCCTGTCAAGTGGTAGAAACTCAGTCAGTGTTTGCCGAATAAGTGGGTTAGTTCTGATACCACGGTGTGTGTGCAATGGGAGGAGAGACTGCTCATAGAAAAAGGGAACAGGAAAGTGTTGTCTCTTGGGAAAAACTAGGGGGTAATGTGAGGAAGTGGCTGAAGACTTCTTTTTTTAAATATGTTTCATTGATTTTTTACAGAGAGGAAGAGAGAGAGATAGTTAGAAACATCAATGAGAGAATCATCGATCAGCTGCCTCTTGCACACCCCCTACTGGGGATGTGCCCACACCAGGGTACATGCCCTTGGCCGGAATCGAACCTGGGACCTTTCAGTCATCAGGCCAACGCTCTATCCACTGAGCTAAACTGGTTTCGGCGTGAAGACTTCTTGACCAACAGTTACCTTTGTCTTCCTGTGCTGCCACTGTGAGCATGGCCATGAATTCCCAGGTTCCCAGGAATGTTTCAAGGGTCTCAGGTTTTCTTAGGTGATATGATAGGAAAGTCAAAATGAAGTACAACTCAGTCTCAATTCATAAAATTTTTAAGTGAAATAACTATGGAAATTAAAAAGCGCCTGGTGAAAGGATTTGTTGGGTAATGAAACTCAAAAACAGTAAGATTCTCTACTCTTGGTGCTGCAGTTGTAGAGTATTTAAGATGAGATGTTACATGATATAAAGTTATAGTCTATAAATTTTACTTTATTGAAATTTGCATAATTTTTTAAAAATTCACTTGGCACTAATTACTTTAATTAAATGCATCCCAAGGACTATTAGAATGTTCTTTATGCTCTAACATATTTTTTTCACATTTTACTTTATTTACAGTCTTCCTGATTTCCAGATTTTATTGGGATTCTTTGAGTACATTAATCTGATGTTGTTTAACCCAACCAAGTGAAACACAATAATTAAAGTCAGAAGAAAATCTCTGCACATTTTTCAACTTTTTTTCCCTCGTGACTCCTTATTATTGTGCTTTTGTGCAATATTTCACAGTAAAAACATAGGGAATCTAATGAGGACGATGGGTTGGAGCAAAGAGATGCCTCTGGTTTCCCTGTGTTGCGCTTTGATGAACCTTTAGTGTTAGTGTCATCATCCCTCCTCTTAGAGTTATAGCAGCATAACTCCACCCTGATGGCTGCGCCTTCTGCTTTCGGTCAGTCGACCTCTTACCAACTTTCTCTGGTACCTTACCATAACCACTGCTCTGGAGACCTTCATTTCTTCTGGCTATTACTTCTCTTGTGTCAATGCTTTTTTATGACATTTTGTGCCATCTTCATTTTCCTCCATTTGATCTAATTCCTGTCCACCTGTAATAGTAGGTTTTTGGAAGCCATTTTGCACAATGTGGGCATAATATAAGGTAGGCAACTAAAACAAAAAAACAAAAACAAAACAAAACAAAAAAACCCCAAGCCAATTCCCTTTCCTGGGAATGTGGAATAGTTCTGAGCAAGAGTTGTTTTCTCTCAGTGTGGACAAACGGATGAACCTACAGGCTCATGAACACAGACATTCAGAAGCAATGGAATGGCCATGTTTCCCATCATGTGGGCCTAAGGGCAGGGGAAGGTGCTCTGCAGAGAGAAGAGTGAAGAACAGCAGTCCTGATGGTCTTCCATTGTGTCCCTCCTTCAGATCCACCTGCCTTCTCCTTTTGAGGCCAGTGAGACAACCCTGAATTTCTCCTTTGGTGTTTAGGTTTACTTGCCTATTTCTATCACTTTTAGCCAGCAAGGGCCTTGACTAATGAATGCACATTCATAAAAAGCTAAGTTTTCTTTGTAAAATCTAAAGCTAACTAAACACCATACACATTGGGAAATAAAGAATAAATATCATTATGACTTAATGGAGTAAGTCCAGTATGTGAAGTCACCTGCTACCCCAGAAAAGTCCAGGTTGAGATTATTTATTCTCATAAAGTATGTTTGGGACTGAGTAGAAATTGAGACAAAAATTTGCAAAAGAAAGCATCTCAGTGGCAGGCAATTTATTAATTCCACCTGTAGCACAATTACTCCCACCCCTCGTTAATGCTGTTTCTCCTGTCAGTCAATGAGTCCTTCTGATAACTAAGTAGATAAAAACTATAGACAGTGTCTTTGGGGTAGGAGTTGAAGAGAAAGACTGAGAGTTGGTGGCAAAGAAACTAGATGCCAGTTTCAGAGAAAAAAAATTATCACCTGTAGCAGAAACTGATTTGGCTCAGTGGATAGAGAGTCGGTCTGTGGACTGAAAGGTCCCAGGTTCAATTCCGGTCAAGGGCATATACCTTGGTTTGCGGGCACATCCCCAGTAGGGGGTGTGCAGGAGGCAGCTGATCGATGTTTCTCTCTCATCCATATTTCTAACTATCTCTCTCTCCCTTCCTCTCTATAAAAAAATCAATAAAATATATTAACAAAATTAACACCTGTAATGAGATACAAATGACACTAAATGACACTGGTTTATGCTCGCTCCAGTGACTGCACAACTGCCATGGTTGTCAGGTGCTAGTACTTAAGTCTGCTGCAGAGCTAGGAGAGGGGGGTGGGTATAGAAAAAATAAAAATGCCGCAAATATCATTGTTCTTATTGAGATTCAGCTTTTTTCTTGAATAGCTGCTCCTCAGATTTTTGCAAGGCTTTGGTTGATTTCAGAGCTTAAAAATTTGGTTTGGATCACCTTTGCCACTGTTCTTATTGCTTTTATGGAGGTTCAATTTTTGGAGATCCGTTCCAGAAGTGCTCCCTCCTTTTAAATTTTTTAAATAAGTATTTTAAAACTTCTGTACTAACAGAACAGGAGAACAGAATGTGACAGTAGATGCATTAATCTTCCATTGAGAACCACTTATATAGTGCATAGCATTATAATGTCATTTTAAAAATGCAGTTACCTTAGCTTACTCCAGCATTAAAGTAAAATTCTATTTCTTGAAAGAATGAATGAGTGGATTGTTCATGAGAGGGTGAATGAATGAATGAATGAATGCATAAATGATGAAAATCCATCCTCACAGGGAGCTCAGGTGTCACCAAGAGAGGCAGGCTGGCAGCCTACCAAGATGCCTTCCAAAGAGGTGATCATTATCTTGGTGATTTCACCCTGGTGCCAAGTCTGGCCTTCAGCTTTGCAGACTCAGCTTAAAGCCAGTCTTGTCAGCACATAAGTGGGGCCAGATCTCTCGAACAGCTTCTCATTAACCCAGCTCATAGAGATCAGAATGCCAACTTATTAATTCACAATAAGAATTATAAATGCCATGAGGACCACAGTAATTATATTAACAGGTCTAATACATTTTCTCCCTGTAGGTAGATCTACATGGGCAGGCAAGTTCTTTTGAGAAATTTGCCAGATGTGGGGGGAAAAAAAAAAGACAATGAGAACTGTTATAAAATTCAAATGTTTAAAGATATTGATTGGTCTACTAAAGCTTGAGAATCTATTAAATCTTAAATTAAATCTTAACTTCTGCCTTATTCCCATTGCTTTTGGAATAATGTGAAGATAATAGTTTAGAAATAATGTGAAGATAATCTTACCACTAAAGGAGTGTGTTGGGTTGTGGGAGGTTAGAGGGAATAAGTACCTTCTTTGTGCTTCCTGGGGGCCATCCCAGCCCTTGTTTTGGAATGTTGAGCCCAGTAAGGGGATGGAGAGGGAGGCCGATGTCGGAACAAGAAGAAGTGGCCTGACGTGTGGAGGGTGAGGAGGCGGGTGGGGGGTTTGGAAAAGTGGCAGAGGTATACAGTCCCTCATTCAGAAAGCTGGGCATTCAGTACCCGTCTGCTCACAAGCCGTAGGTTTTCACATGGACCATTCCAGCTAGACTAAGATAACCTGTAGAACTCTTCACAGCAAAACACAACTTAATTTCCCAACTGCTGCTTACCCTCCTGTGAAAGATTTCCCTTTCCTGGGCAAATTTGAATGGTTCTCACCAAGATCCTCTTTGTTGTTTGATTCCCCTTTTAATCTGGGCCATTTCTGAACAAACCTTCTATTGATATGTTCATTCTTAGTCTTACTTTGGCTTCATTCAAGTCCCTGGAATCGGCTTCACAGATAACTGCTCTGACTCAAGTTCTAGGAGGCATCTCAGTTTTGCTGCTACCTCGTGACTCTGCCACCCAGTGTTGTATTTATTGTATCTGCATCAAACAAGTTACTATGCCATTTGGCCTACATATAAGACTCCTGATCCTTCTCCTTTCCCCTTTATCCCCTGTCTAGTATTCTATGTCCATTTTATTCTTAAACCTTTTATTTAATCTCCCTCCATTTCTGCAGTTAAAACCATCGTGGACATGCTTATTCACTAGGTCTCTAACTTCTCCATCCTCAACACCCTCAGTGGTTAGTTTCATTTAGTTTCCTTTGTCATCATTATTGTCTACTATTTAACCTATTTTCCCCATATACTCTCCTCTAAGTATTCCAAATTTCTCTCTTTTTTATTTCTTCTTCCTGTATAGGTTGCAGATGGAAAAGAAAAAGCCAGGTGAGTAATATTCATGTCAGCCACATTTCCAGGATTCACAAACCCTTCTAATGCTGAATGAAGGCAATGCTAAGGTCAGATAACTAATGGCATGCTTTAAAAAAATTCCACCGCACACAGACATGAGCTCCACTGACATTCAAGATCCAAAACAACATTTGATGAGGTCCACTTCGCCTAACAACAGACAAAGAAAGAAAAAAGGACCACTGCTTTCTTGCCTTAAGACTTTAATATATATATATATATATATATATATGTATATTATTGATTTCTGAGAGGAAGGAAGAGGGAAAGAGAGACAGAAACATAAATTATGAGAGAGAATCAATGATCAGCTGCTTCCTGCATGCCCCTACTTGGGATCGAGCCTGCAACCGAAGCATGTGTGTTGACAGGAAATCGAACTGTGACCGCCTGGCTCATAGGTCAATGCTCAACCACTGAGCCACACTGGCCAGGCTTGCCTTAAGACTTTAAATACTATCAAAAAGAGAAGCAAACTAGCAGCAAGGTCCAGATTTACAGACGGCAACATATTTCCATCCAGAAATCACTTAAATTTACAACTTTGCTTCTTAGGAGAAAGATCATTTCCTTTGTAGAAACACTTGAAAGAGAAGCCAGGTGCTATGGATTCAATCAGCAGATGCTAATGAAAGCCTAACATCTTAAGGCAAAAACAGTTAAAGTGAAGTTCTTGAAATGCTGCCTCATCTGAATATCTGGTTTAAAGTACACACACAGGGACCAATTAGCAGGTACATTATTAAAAATTAACTTTAATGATGATTGACAAGGCCAGCTATGTCTAAGCAGATTAGGGAGCCACTAATTTGTAAGGGGCACTGGCAGTCACGTGATCCAGGACCCCTCTCATCATTTGTCTTAGCCCCTGAAACTTCCACATCAGAGTTACTGTATTAGACAGAAGCCTCTGTAAGAACTGACACTAAAAGATGCACAGTTCAGGGGAGGAAAGGCACAGCACTACCAGGGGATTTATGTTTGCTACAAGAGATGATCCTCACAAAAATCTCTCATTATGATGAGGCATGTGGCATGGTGGTCAGGAGCATGGGCTGTAGAAGTAGGCAGCCTGGACTTGGAAGCCTGGCTCTGTGAGGTACTGTGCCTCAGTTTTCCCATCTGTGGAAGGGAGCAAAGAATGTATTGGGTCGGCAACTAAGTAATTGCGGGTTTCACACATATATGGCTTCAGTTGAATTTTTAGGTTTGCAGACGTAGTACAAATGTAAAACACATTTTGTTATTTGATAGTTGGCTATTCAGCTGTTAATAAGTAAAAAAAGTTTTTTGATCTGTTTTGTAGTTTTCATTTGGCATTCGTTGAAAAATGGAAAATCAAAAGGAACATTTTCGTCATATTTTGCTTTTTTATTTCCACAAAGGGAAAAACGCATCGCAAGCTCATAAAAAGTTATGTGCTGTTTAAGGTGACGAAGCCTTAAAAGAACGGCAGTGTCAAAATTGGTTTGCCAAATTTCGTTCTGGTGATTTTTCACTCAAAGATGAAAAACGCTCTGGTCGTCCAGTTGAAGTTGATGACGCCCTAATCAAAGCAATAATCAATTCGGACTGTCACAGTACAACACGTGAGATTGCAGAGAAGCTTCATGTATCACATACATGCATTGAAAATCACTTAAAACAACTTAGCTATGTTCAAAAACTCGATACATGGGTTCCTCACGAACTGAAAGAATCAGAGTTAACGCAACGCATTAGCAGCTGCGATTTGCTAGAGAAACGTAATGAAAATGATCCATTTTTAAAACGACTGATAACTGGCAATGAAAAATGGGTTGTTTACAACTATATCAAGCGGAAAAGATCGTGGAGCAGGCCAGGTGAACCAACTCAAACAACATCAAAAGCTGATATTCATCAAAAGAAGGTTTTGTTATCAGTTTGGTGGGATTACAAAGGAATTGTCTACTTTGAACTCTTACCACCCAACCGAACGATCAATTCTGATGTCTACATTGAACAACTAATGAAATTAACCAATGCAGTTGAAGAAAAGCGGCCCGAATTGACAAATCGAAAAGGTGTTGTATTCCATCATGACAATGCAAGGCCACACACATCTTTGGTCACTCGGCAAAAATTAATGGAGCTTGGTTGGGATGTTTTGCCACATCCACCATATAGTCCTGACCTTGCACCATCTGATTACTTTTTGTTTCGATCTTTACAAAACTCCTTGAATGGTAAAAATTTCAATAATGATGATGATGTCAAATCGTACCTGATTCAGTTTTTTGCTAATAAAAACCAGAAGTTTTTTGAAAGTGGGATTATGATGCTGCCTGAAAGATGGCAAAAGGTCATTGATAAAAATGGGCAATACATTACAGAATAAAGTTATTTAGTTCCATGAAAAAATTGTCTTTGATTTTCTTTTAAAAATCCGCAATTACTTAGCTGCCGACCCAATATATACTTAGCTCATAGAACTACTATGAACAGTGCATTAATTATCTCTCTATATAAAAGGCTAATATGCAAAGTGTCCCCTTAGGAGTTCAACTGGGAGACAGGGAATTTGATTACTTGCTATGACATGTGCTGACCACCAGGGGGTGGCACGGAATGAAGGAAGGCCCCAATCTGCCCTGATTGCCGGCCAGGCCTAGGCCTCTAGTTGCATATAAACTGCCTTTAAGAGTGGCTGGCACATGGTAAGAAGGTAACGGGCATTTTGAAGAATACTTTTCAGATGAGAAAACTGAGCCATAAGGAAGTGAGATAACCTGCTGACAACCACACTGGAGTCCTGAACAGTAATCAGAGCCATCTGTCTCCAAACCCTGGCAAGCACTTTGCATGCCATCTCCCCACAATATGATAGCTAATGAAGCTGGTTGGTTTTGTTTTTCAGATTTCTTTGTGGAAAGAGGATGTAGGGTATGTCAAATGGGGTCAGAAATGGGTGATAGAGAGAATGGCAGTCTGTACAGAGGGCCAGTGGAACTCAAAGTTCACTGCACAAGTTCAGAGCTCTTGATTGCTCAGGCCACATCCAAGAACAATTAAGTCCAGCATCGTGGGAGGTGGGGCCCTGGCATCAGTAGTGAGAATCCCCAGGTGATTCCAGTCTGCAGCAAGCTTGAGGACAGACAGATCAGAATCAGCTGAAGAACGTGTCAAATGCAAACTGTTAAGCCTCACCCCCATCGTCTCAGATTCAGTAGATATGGGATAAGGGCCCAAGAATTTACATTTCCAACAAAATTCATAGGTGATGCCGACTCTGCTGGTCCAGGCAAAACACTGAGAACTATTGCCCTCTACAATCAAGATTTCTCTCTGCATCCATGTGCCTCAATGAGTCTGAGGAGCCAAAATCTAGTGAGAAGATGAATGTATGGTAAGGTAAAGGGGATCCAAGTATCCCAGAATGGGGCGTAGGAACTCACAGTGGGAGTAGAAAACAAAACACTTTATACACCTGACAACTTATTTCCTAAGGCTAATTCAAATAATGAATGAGGGTGTACTCTTTAATACTCATCTTTGGCAGTTTTAATCAAATTAGTGTCTCATCATTCCAATGCATCTATTCCAGTAGAAACAATAATATTTTACCAGAGCTTTTAATGAAGGAAACTGGATTTCTTTTTTCCATGTCAAAATCCATTATTCATTTAAAAATGTTTTCTAGTAAATGGATGAGCACATATTTATCAGGCAAACAATGAAAATGGGAATTACAATCTTAATTTGTCATTAGATTTTAGGTTCCATGAGAGCAGGGACCATGTGTGTTTAACTTACAACTTTATATCCAGAGCAAGTGCAGTGCCTGTTACACATTAAACATTCAGTACCTGCAAGGAAAGGAGGGAGGAGCATTCAGAATAGAATGCAAGGAAGGCAAAAAAAACACACACACACAAAAAAAAAAAACAGTCAGTGGGGAAAGGGGTTAAATAAACGAGGCATGTGGCCCGCTGGCCAAGTGTTTGACATGCTTGAGGGTATAGTCCATAATAAAAAGATAATAGTCATGGATCTTTACATATTGAACAGAGTAACATGGAAATATTAAAAAGAACTCTTAGTCATATATGAGGAAAATGCTAGAAGCTCAATAGTAGCAGAGTCACTGTATTTAACATCTGCTCTTACATACAGCGTTCAGTTAAACTCTCTTGTTAGTTAACTGACTTGATCTGTAATTCTTGGTCAGTACATAGAGGAGTAGGACTCATTTTAACTCATAGTCATAACCTGAATATAGTTGTAAGTGAATGCTGGGTTTTAATCTCATCCGCATGCTTTATGATTTTTTATTTTGTGTAGTACCTTACTCTTTCCTTTGTAGTTTAGCTTTTGCAACATGAATTATATTTTTCCCTGTACTTTTAATTCATTTGTCATACATGCCAATTTGTAGTTTCTATGCTTTTTGGAAGGCATAGTTCTATTTCTAATTCCACTTATAAATACCTCTCAGCTTTAAAGTACACTTTGAGCCCATGGTGAATTATCAGTAGGAGAGTGAAACAGAACTTATTAACCCCTTCTCTTGAGGTTAAAAAATTAATATATTTACTATTTTTCTCCTTACTACTCCTAATAATTACTATAAGAAAATTATTTAGGATTTTCTACCATGTTTATAAATACTAAACTGGTGTTCATCCTCTCAAAATTTTTTTATTACAACTACATTCTACTCAGTAAAAAATTTTTCAACAGTTAAGAATTAAATCTACACAACTGATTTCAATGTTCACAATGATTCCTTTGGAATTCTCCTTTCTTGCTGTTTTAATTAACTTCTTTCTTGGCTAGATAATACTTGTAAGTCAACTTTTCACGATTGCAAATAAATGACATATTTTCTAAGCCCTTCTAAATTTGAGAATGTCTTTCTGATTTCTTCAGGCGTATATAGCTAAGAATTTCTCAGTCACCAACATTTCTCCTAAAAATCTGTTGGCACATGGTCTTCATCTTATGGAGCTGTCTATGCCTGACTTGACATTTTATTTCTTTGTAGAAAACTATTTCCCCTTATTAAAATGCTCACCAGACCTTTTCTTTACTCTTGAAATTCAAAAATATCACACAAATAAAAGGGATAGCAAGATCAGAGCCTAGCGGCAGTCCTCCAACTAGACGTGGGCTCCCACCTGCCCCCCCACCCACAAAAAAATAAATAAATAAATAAATAAATAAATACCACACAAATATGTTTAGATTACAACTATTTTTTCCTGAAACATGGTAAACCCTTTTAATCTGCTATTTATACCTATGAATATTGTTTGCATTCCATTTGTTTTTAAGCCCTTTGCACAAATGCCAACTACCATGCTCTGGTAATTATTTCCCATTTTCATATATAACATCTCTTAGTTTTGATCTCTCAATATAGCTACATATATATTCTTTTAAATAAAACAATAGTTCATATTTATTAAGTACTCACCATATGCCAGGCACATGGCTTATTTAAATGAGTCTTCATAAGAAAAGTTTTTAAGATGGATTCTGTTGTATCCCCATTTCTAAGTTGAGAAACTTGAAGCTCAAAAAGATACAATAACATGTTCAAAGTCATATAGTTGGTAAGTGATGGAGTTATGAGGAGAAAAGGATCCATCTGATCTTAGATCTTTTGCTCTTAACCACTATGCTTACTAAAAAGACATTATATATATCATGAAACAGAGAAGATTTTATGATACCAACAAATACAAAGCAATATTTTCTCATTAAATCTATGCCAGCAACAGAATTCAATGTTTCTATTCTAATCAGAGGATTTTCATATAATCTTCCCCCAAAATACTCAACTATGGCAATTCCCATCATGATAGACAAGCGATTTGGTAAAACCTGGGATAACAGGTTTTGAGTGATTGAGGGTTCCTGACTGTGGCTCCACCCATATCTGTTGTTTCTGCTACATGGCAGAGCAGTCATGCTCAGAAGCCCCTTTCCTACTATATTTTCCCTAAGTTCAAGTTGGATCTGCACATTTACATGAAACTTTCATGACTTCCTCCAAGATAGTTTGGTGGCTTTCTGCTTTATTAGATCTTGTCCTAAAAGCATTAACTAGGATACCTACAAGAAAGTTCATTAGTCAATGTGTCTATTATACCACTCTCCTCTTTGGATGTCCTGCTTCCTTACTGTCAGTTTAGTCAATTTAAATAGTTGACTTATCCAAATTTAAAAGAAAAGAAGCACTTTGTGATTTCAGAGATGGTACTAGCCTCTTAGAATAAGGGAGTGACACTCTTTTCATGTTCAAGAAAACATAAAAAAAATGGACAGGCATACTTTAAACTCACAAGTAAATTCCCTCGTGTCAGCAGTTTGCTCTGGTTCAAAGGGGTCTGCCCTAAGGAAGGCCCAGGAAGTGTGGACTAGTCACCAAGACGACACTGAATTCCCTGAGAGACCAATTTGGAGACCTGGCTCCAAAGTGTAATGGTACCCTGGATCTGCCAATCAATCTAGATTTTCAAGCTTGCCCTAAAAATGAACCTGGATGGACTGAAGTTAGC
Organism: Pipistrellus kuhlii; assembly: GCF_014108245.1. Lineage (NCBI taxonomy): Eukaryota > Metazoa > Chordata > Mammalia > Chiroptera > Vespertilionidae > Pipistrellus > Pipistrellus kuhlii. The sequence continues at coordinate 49,668,311 of NW_023425405.1, read as the reverse complement.
AGAAAACAGCAAGGTCTGTATCTCCAGGCCATTCAGCACTATTTTTTTTCAAAATTTCTGGACTAAGTTTATAAAATTAAAGTCAGCAATCTCACCTGATCTGACTGGTTCCTGGTTTCAGAATTTAGGAGTAATACATTGAAATATGTGTTGGAAGATTTAAGAATTGAACTACAAGCATAAGAGAAAAACATTAACTGGAGTCTCAGAAAAACTCCATTAAGAAAAAATGAAAAGGCAAATCACAGAATGAGAGAAAATACTCAAGGACTACATACACATCAACGGACTGTTATGAAGGACAATATGAAGAACTCTCCTATGGTAATTGCAGGGTGGGAATGTGGAGGTGAAAGAGGGCATAGAGGGAATACATAGTGATGAAAAAAAAGTAAAATAAAATAATAAATAGAAAAAAGAACTCTCACACCAAACTCTTAGACAAGATTTGAAAAGATGTTTCACTGGAGAAGATATACTGGTGGCCAATAAGCATATTAAAATATGCAAATTTTTCCAATCGGCATGGTTCAGTAGTTAAGTGTTGACCTATGAACCAGGAGGTCCCAGATTCAATTCCAGTCAAGGGCACATGTCCAGGTTGTTGGCTCAATCCCCAGTAGGGGGCATGCAGGAGGCAGCTGATCAATGATTCTCATTATTGATGTTTCTCTCCCTCTCCCTCTCTGAAATCAATAAAAAAAGATGCAAATTTATGGCAGTTACAAACAAAATAGTGATGGGGATGTAAAGAACAGCATAAGGAATATAGTTAATAATATTGTGATAACTGTATGGTGCCAGGTGGGTACAGGCAAGTAAACTCTAGGTTTCTCAGTGAAAGGCAAATAAAATCTTAGCTATTTTTATTGCAAAGACAGGAAAATTTAGGAAGCATTATTAGCTTTTTTTAATATTCAGACTTGTCCTTCCCAGGGGTTATGTAACACTAAGAAGACACTGCCGACAATTTGGAGTGGGAGTGAAATGTGGAGCAGTCACTGTTTTGCCAACTGTCATAGAAAATGGGGAGGGTCAACTTATGTTAATTGACCCAGTTCTTCAAAGGTGCAAGTTGATTCTTCAGAAAAGCCAATGGATGGTGTTAAGTATTCCAAGCAATGAGGTTTCTGTCATTACTTTAAAAATTGATTCCAAAGAATAAAAAAAAAAAAATACCCCGATGAAAAGATGCTTTCCCAAACATTGAATTTGAAATGCTCCTTTCCTTAAACTCTTCCTTTTCTGCCTACCTATGGGTCCCTTCGTAAGACATCAAGATGTGATATCATTCCTTTTCCTATAAAGAATGAGGCGATATGTCTCCCTCCAAAGATAAGCAGGGAAATAATACATTTTAATAATTAAGTGTGTTTTGCAAGAGATAATAAGCGTCTTACAGCACCCCATGCTCCCTCTCAGTCATCTTCCTAGGGATGGTTTAAACCAGGCACCTGGGAGGATGCTAATGAGTCAGCAAATTTTTGCCTTTTGCCCTGATTAAACAAGAAGTCACGATTAATTCGGTATTCTGCCACTCAAAACAGTTTGGAATATTTTCAACCTTCCTGCAGTCCCAACGAAGTTAGTTGGGAACTGAAAACCATCCAGATAGTTGGGGAAATGTAGCCAATTTGTGATTTTTGTGTTTTTGACCTCAACAACAAAACATCCAACAAGAAAAGTACCAGTAAGCTTTATATTATAATATATCATATACAAACATTTTAAAGTCATAACATGGGTATACTGCATCCAACAATGCTTTTGCAAGACTCCTAGAACTTTCAATAAAAAAATCTATATATTCTGCACTAACCAGTTTGGCTCAGTGGATAGAGCATCGACCTGCAGACTGAAAGGTCCTGGGTTCGATTCCAGTCAAGGGCATGACCCTTGGTTGTGGGCACATCCCCAGTAGGGGATGTGAGGAGGCAGCTGATTGATGTTTCTCTCTCATTGATGTTTCTAACTCTCTAACTCTTGCCCTTCCTCTCTGTGAAAAAATCAATAAAATATATATTTAAAAATCTATATATTCTGAACTGAAGATGTATAAATATTATTGGTAAAATGACTAAAATAACATAATTCACCATATATTCTAGCAATGAGGAGGATTGTAGCCACGGCTCCCCTGTCAGTCCAGAGTAATAGAGATTGGCCTGCAGACATGTGGCCAACTTTACTCCCTCATGATGTCCACCCAAGGAGTTTGTTTTGACAAAAGCTTTCATAGATCAAAACTTCATTCTCACAAAGCAACTTTCACAACCCCCAGCCAGTTCAGCATCAGCTCATCATCATGAAAACCTACTTCCAAGATAAGTATAATAGCAGGGATATTACCAAGGGAATCAAAAGAAGAAAACTTCCAGTGTTATCCTTGCCCCTACTGGAAAGATGGCTGACTTCAGAGACCTCATCTAGCATCTCCCTTCCTGTGGGCTCTGGGCATTTGATGATAGACTAAAAAATTCTACATGAAAACTTCCTTATACTTTATTCATTGAAATTATTTACCTGGAAATATTTACTTTTACTTGTGTATAGTCACACTGAAATGTAAACTTAATGAGAATAGGGTTTTGATCTTGTTGAACACCTCCCATACCACACACCCCCTCCCCAGAACCTAAGACAGAGGGTGACACATACATATGTCAATAAACTATGTATCGAATGACTGAACTAATCAATGAATACTTGATATTGTGCTGTTCTGACATCCTGCCACCAATAGTATTGTTTGTGTCCTTTCCCACATCCAAAATCATGAATCCTACATATTAACCAGTAGTTCCCAAACTTTAATCTGCATAAGGATCATCCAATGTGCTGTAAAGATGCAGATTCATAGGCCAAGCCCTATAGATTCAGATTCAGCAGTGTAGGGATAGCACCCAAGAATCCACATTTAGATAGTATTCCACAGCCCTTTGAGGAACAGTAAGCTAGGGGGTAAATGATGGAAATAGTTTAATATGGAAAACGAGTGCAGAAAGCTATGATAATGGTAATGCTAGAGAACTGTAATATTACAGTCCCTGGAAAATAAAGTGGCATAAAGAATGGCCCTCAGAGACCCATTATTGGAGTGGATGATCCAGGATAGTGTCTATGAGGTTTCCCTTGCACCCACTGTATCTACCAAATTTATTTTTCTGGGATCAAATCTTGCAAATCTAAATGTTGTCAAAATATCATTATTCTGTGAACTCTTGGCCAATAAGAAATTTAACCATGTGTAATTTTGAGTCTTATTAGTTTTATGTTGCTTTGGTTACTTTTCATTAAGTCCAATTTTTCCCAGGCTAAATTTTACAAATTTCAATTTCACCAAACAGATTTGGTTTTACAACTGGTTTGCCAAACATATCAAATTTTACCTGTGCATGTTTATCATCTTCATTTTTACATTGCATTATTATTTGTATAGGTGAAATTCATTATGAACTGAATTTAAAATAAACTAATAATCTCTATTTATTGTTTGCAGCAAATAGCATTAGTAAGGCAAAGAAATATTATCTGAATGATAGGTGGAGTCAAAACATTCTGCTCTCAATTCTACTAGTTTGTTGAAGATACAAAAAAAAAAACAATTTTCTGATTACCATGTGCTGTTTGTGTCATTAACATAAAGTTTGTACTATGCAGCTCACAGTCGGGTGAAAGAACCCATACTTCCAGTGGGCTCCAAAATTATTTGCAATAACAGTAGTCCCTTTGACACCCTTCACATGTTACCAAAACCATCCAACAGTAGTCCCTTTGACACCCTTCACATGTTACAAAACCATCCAATGTGTATGTAAGAAAGAGAGCAGGGCTCTCTCTTTGTGTCTTTCTAACATCCCAGGAATACCCACATAGTACTTCCTGTGCTGCATCTTAATTTCCATTTCTTCATCCGTGTCTTCTACCCTCCATCCCTAGTCTGCAAAGAAACTTTAACATCCATTCATAGATAACAGAGTTATCCTCCAAATGAACAAATATTCAAGACATGTTTATTTCCAGGTTGGCAGTTGAAAGGTAGGCAGGATATAATACAACCTCAATAAATAGAAAGCAAAAAAAAAATTTCAGGAATATTAAAAACATATATAATACTTTTGAATCAAGTGTTTCCTGGTTTCATCCAACTAAAAATTCATTTATTTCACAATTTTTCCTGAAATATGACAGCTGCTGTGTAAATAAGTAAAGAATGACTTTTTTCCTGTTATTTCCAAATAAAATTCAATCACCCGTTGTCTTGAAAAATTTGGTTAAATAAAAATATACCAAATGGATACACTCTTCCATTAGATATTTGGGGGAAAGGGCCAGTAGTCAAGTAAGTAGAACATGTTGGGTTAACAAAGTTCACCAGCATTATTTATTGTGAGACTTCTTAGATTATGTTCATTTGCTTTATGAATCTTTAGTAGAGATTTAGAATATGCAGCATTTCAAAACCTTATTTGCTTATGGAATTGCTTTTTTTTTTAAGTATCTCTGGGAAAACTTTGGTAAATTCATGTATAAGTCATAGACATTTTCCTTTACTTAAAGTATGGTCAATGACAGGCACCAAGTTTTTATTTTGATTAATTTATTATTCCACCATTCACTGGATGATGTATAATAAAATCACAACCAGCTGATCCTAAATATAAAATTGAAACAGAATCCTGAGAGCATTAAAGTCACAGATGAAGATGCAAGTACCAGATTTACTGCCCCTGTTGGTCCACATCAACATCATAGATTCAGAACTGCAACCCTGAATTTTAGTCTCACAGGCTCCCTGGCCAGAAATAACAGTCAATGTATATGTAAGAAAGGAGCTTCCTCGCCAGGACCGGTTTGGCTCAGTGGATAGAGCGTCGGCCTTCGGACTGAAAGGTCGAGGGATCGATTCCGGGCAAGGGCATGTACCTTGGTTGCGGGCACATCTCCAGTAGAGGGTGTGCAGGAGGCAGCTGATCGACGATTCTCTCTCATCGATGTTTCTAACTCTCTATCCCTCTCTCTTCCTCTCTGTAAAAAATCAATAAAATATATTTAAAAAGAAAGGAGCTTCCTCACCAGCACACAGGCTGGCTTAGGTATGTTGTGGGTGGACATGTACCTCCGGCTACAAGACTGAAGTCATGTTTAGATCATGACAACTGTAGCTGAATTCAGACTGTTTTTTAATGGCTGCTTGAAATAGCAGCAAATTATCAACAAAGAGGCAACAGTTGCTAAAGGGCTAGATTATTCTTAAATGGACTGTAACTTTCACTGAAAAGAAAAACAAATTAGCCAGCCATTAATAATACACCCACCTAAAAATGTTATCCTCTCTGAAGTTCTCAATGTGAAGTGAGATCATTTGGGTCCAGACTTTTGGTCTGCATAAATCTGTCATGGAAAATATATACCTCCTACATGCATATTTATACAATGGGGAAACACTCATATGTTATGTATGCTATGTGCATATCCCAGACAATTCACATTTGTTGTTGGTGTTATTGTTGTTACAACACTTTATGTACTTATATATTCTTTTATTGTTGTTTTTGCCTCAACAAGGTTTATTTTATTTTTTTTTAACATAAAATATTGCTGAATCCATGTATCCCAGAGCTAGTATGTTAGCAAAGACCCAGGAAATTCCTGCTAGGTTTTTGCTCCCTGTCCTTAGGGGATGAGCTCTAGCCATCACATTCAAGTTTTAGACAGTTAGAAGGGAAAATATGAGAAAGACTCCATCTGTCACGTGAATCCCTTTTAACGTATCTTTCCTGAAAGTCTCTCTTAACATCATTCACTTACACACCATAAAAACTACCTACCATTGTGTGCTGTGAAAGATAGGATATATCTTTTGTCTAGCCAATTGTCCTCAGTAACACTGGGGAAGTGAGTAAGGAAGAAAGGAAGAATGGGTACTGGATTGGCAATTTACAATCCCTACC